>NC_084601.1:15430689-16055923 GCF_033807715.1 Cololabis saira | reverse complement strand
TAAGTGGACATATTACCAAGAGTGAATGAGGATGGAACAGAGAAGAAAAGTGATATCTCTCTTTATAAAGCGTTTCACTCTGAGAATGCATATTTTTCTAATTCATACAGTGAGAAGACTTCAGAAATCATTTCTATATCCTACATTCCACGATCAATTTGTTTTTTGTTTTTGAAGAACAATGTGTAGAAGGACTTTCCAAACTGGCCATTTTGGCACATTTAGGCATACCTGTGCCTCCGAGGTTTTCTAGACAGTAAGACACAGGGCTATATCTCGGCAACCACTTGATGGATTTGGATCATTTAAAATTCACAGTGAATGGAATTGACTCACATGTCAAAAATTATATGTAAGCTCAAGAAAGTGCTTTTGTATGCTCCTACTACTAACAGAAAGAATCTGAAAAAACAAAAGTGAAGTGACTTGGTGTTACATGAATTCAGTGGAATTTTTCACTCGAATAGAATGCAGCAGCAGTGAGCTTGAATGATTTTTCTTTGAAGGTTTTGTCGAGTGAAAGTGGACAAATTCTAACACTAATTACCATGAGAAGAAACACGAGGCAAAATGTCATATTTGCCACGTTTCGAACGATGCCGTCAACATCTGTACAGAGATGTGTGTGGATGAGGGATCAGAGCCAGGAATGAATCGCCGTGAAATCCTTTTCTGAAGCCGATTTTTTTTTTTTAAAACATCTGGCCTGCGCAGAATTTTGACATTAATCACATAACAGTGACGCCAAAGAGGGATGAGACGTGACGTGATACTTCAGACTGAACTCGTTATGGAAAACATCAGATACTGTACGTATCTGATTCAGTACCACATTTAAAAGTAACCCAGGTCTGATGTGGAAAAAAAAATCTCATGTCTTGTCATTTGAGCTGTTCAGACAGCCAAAAGAAAGAAAAAAAAATCTGATTTGGGTCGCTTCTGCCTCTAGTGTGAAAGTAGCATTCTCTTAATAGATCTTAGATCTTAATAGGATTGACTCATTGTGCATTTTGATATCTCTTAAGATATCAAAATGCCATTTAGTGAGGCCCAGCTTTTACTTGTTTGGTAATAGATTTTGATTTATTTATTTTTATTTACATTTTTTAGCACAATCTGTCTTATCTTGTATCAGAGGTGTAAGCCCCGAGCACTCAGGTCCAGTAATACCAGTTGCAACAGCACTGGGTTGCACAGATCAACAATCATGTTGGTATGTCTGTGTGTGTGTGTGTGTGTTTGTCTTTTTAATAATTTCCTCCTTTTTCAAAATTTTCACCAGCTCATTTCCAGGTGGCCAGCTGTGGCAGCGCCGGAGAGGTCAAACAACGGTTAATTTTTAAGCTGATAGGATGGAGTGTGACACAGAATGATAAAATATGGTTTGGTCTGATGTCTCCTTTCTGGTTTTCATTAGAATTGAATATCTTAACCTTGGCTGTAATTGGAGGTCGGGATGCTGAAAGATGATAAATGGTGAGGAGACAAATGGATATATAGAGAGAGAGAGATTTAGCCACGCTAATTAAGCTGCGTTTATTCACCTATGGGGAGATACAGCATTAATATTTCTAATCAAGAATGTACTTTTTGAGATTTTATTTGAGAGCAGAATCTTTTGTTTTCATACTCAGATGCTGCGTCATCTTCAAAACAACGTGTTCACTCTAAGAAAGTGCCTATTTGTTTGCAAATTTCTTCTGATTCACATCCAAAGGGCTCTTTCTGCCCCTGTCCTTCCTGCTCAGCACTGCTTAGGTGCCACCCCAGTGTCATACAATGTCTTCAGCAATGTCCTGACATACCGAAGGACTCCAGCCTCTCAACAGGTCCAGTCCTTTAATGGGGATGAACACCCAGGTGTTTAATGTGTCCAGATTCTCCTGAATGCTCACCGGAGTTTGTCTTCTTAGGGCCCGATTTACTAAAGGTTTGCGTGTGTTAAAACGTGTGCAAACTTGACAGCACCCGCAAACCAAAGTGCGAGCTGATCTACTAACAGCGTGCAAAGAGGACTGCGCCTCTCAAATGAGCAAAATAGCACACGCAATCCATTTAGTACTTTTGCCCTGATGAATAATCAATATGGGGCGTACCCACCAGACATCGCTAAATACTGGGAGGGGAAGATGCAAATTGGTCCATTTACCACACGCAATGAGATTTACCAAGCCTGAAAGTTTTTGCGTGGATTGTGATTGCGTCTGTATTTAATACGTTCGAAAGGAAGGTGCTAATCTCCACATGCAAAAGGATACATTTTTTATTCGAATGTTAAATCGAGTATTATTCAGCAAAAGGTTGCCACAGGAGGCACATTCATTTTTTTATTTGTGATAATAAATAAATCACGTGTTTTCATGGAGAAAAAAGTGTTTCTCATTGTGCGCCTATACTTGTTCTGCAGTCATACCCCGGTGTTGTGCCGTATTCAGCACCCCTGCCGTGAAAAGCACCCCCTCGTCTGACAAAAATGATATTCTCATTCCGTGTTCTGTTCATGTTCTGTTGTCCATGTTCTGTTTAGTGTCCAGTTTTGTGTTAATGATTCATGTTTAAATGCGCTCATGGATTCGGGTAAAAAAAAAAAAATCGGGTAAATGGTTATTGATGTCATTAATTAATAGCCTGCTTACTGTGTTGTCTTCCATAATATTTGTAAATATATATAATATAAACTCCTAAGTATGTGTTTGTGTGAGTGTGTATATATAAATATATTGAAGTGTCAGTGTGTTGTTTTTTTTCTTGGTCTACTTATCATTGAATATACGAGGGGGTGCTTTTCACGGCAGGGGTGCTGAATACAACAATTTCCCTCTTCCACTAATATCTCTATAACTCCAACTCATCAAATTTAATTTTGCGCTTGCGACTATATCCTGCTTTCCATCCAGACTCTCCATGGCGCAAAGTTTGCGCCGCAAACCGTAAGACACGCAACACCTCATTTAAATACTGAGGTTTGCACCTGTTATCAATTGCGCACGCAATCTTAGTTGATCACCCGCAAACCACACAACAACAGCACGCGCAAACTTTTTCAGTGCACACGCAATTTAGTACTCATTTAGGATCTTAGTAAATCGGGCCCTTAGTGTTTAACAGTAGGTGGTTTCGTGCACATCAGATGACACAATCCGTGCTGACTTCCTTGTACTCCCGTTTGTTCTTGTTGGACACAAAACCAGTAACGGAAGTGTTGCCAGAACTTGTGTTGGTGTTTGTGAAACCCAGTGTGTACAGGGTGGAAAGGAAGGGCCAGGCTGACATGCAAACTGCATCGGGTCCAACACTGGCCTCACTTTGGACCAGAGATGTTTGACAACGATTCTTCGTTAGGTGGGATGTCAATGTTATGGGACTGAAGTGGTTTGTTTCCCTGGGGTGCACAGTTCGAGGAACTGGAACCACACAGGAGGTCTTCCACAACTCTGCCCAGACTGAGGCTTAGTTTAACATGTATTAGACCGCTGCACTGAGCTGGTCTACACGTCTCCACATTCCCTGAGCAGTCTGGAATTGATGCCTCCTGGGCTTGTGGTTTTCCTGGCCTTTGACTTTTTCAACTCCCTCCTCTCTTATTCCATATAAAAGAGAGTGGGTGGGAGGCAGGACCAAGAGAGTGACCCTGTACAAAACTGATGCCATAGCTTTCTTGCAACTCTAGTTTTACTTTGCAGTGTTGCCTGCAGACAGTAATCATTTTTACTGCAGTGCCACTGTGAATAAGGTGGAAAATAAGGTTTCTGGGGCACCTCCCACGATTCATGGGCACTTTACTCCCTCTGCTCTTTACTGTCCATGTATGTATGAGCCATTATTGCTATTATTAACTCTATGTTTCTCCAGTAGTACCCTTTTTGCTCTAAAATCTGTGTCATTGTTTTGTGATCAGTTTAGCAATTGATAATAATGTATCTGTTTTAACATCTTGAAGTATCAGTCATCAGGTAACGTTTACCGACTATGAGGTGCAGTGTGTCAATACTCAACATTGGTTGCATTGTCATCAAAACGTAACATTTTTAATCAATTCAATTTGCTTATTGAAAAAACCGCCAGAAAGAACAGAATTTTTTGAAAGTTAAATTAAGAAATATAAGAGAAAACCGCATTTGGAGTAGGTGAAAATCTGGTAACTCAATAAAATCTAAATACAGTAATAACTGAAATGGAGTAGGGGCCTTGCCAAAGGTTGCATAGTCTAACAACTGAAAGACTACCAGTAATTCACCTTGTGCTAACCAGCTTTGGACATTAGCTCTGATAAACACAAAGAAGAGTTTTGCAACAACACAGAAGATCGTGTCCCTGGAAGTGAAGTGTAAAGGTACGTTAACGATAATCTACAACGAAAGAACGTGACTGACGTTCACATCATCTCATCATGTGACATTGCTTACGTACAGACATTGTGACATTTTAATTTAGCAGCAAAACAAGTGATTAGAAAGGCTCTTATCTGCAAAAAGATGAGTCACAAGATGTTTTCCTGTTGCCTTTAATGTGACCGGAGGGAAGTTAATAAGTAAATGTTTTTGGATTCATTATGTTCTCATATAAGCAGCTAAGAGGTAAGTGTTCAATTTAAATTAGCATTTTAGAATATCATCTTTTTCTAATTATGATATCTGTAAAATGCAGCATGGAAACGCTAAAATTTGAAAGTGAAAATGTCATCATGTGTGAAGATTTAAAGGTGAAATTGGCTGTCTTTTAAAGAAGCAATGCCGATAGAAGGTTACAGTATGGGGGGTGGGGCGTTAGAGGTTCTATAGTTTTTAGTACAATTAGGAGTATTAGATGAGATAACAATCAATTCACAGTGGAAATTGTGGCATTAGATGGTTTTTGATGAGATGATTTTTAAAATAAGATGACAGAGAAAAACAATTTGATATTTTCATTACATACATAAAAGGATGTACATACACATACATAAGTATAGACGCCCCAAAGAAAGTTCTATGTGATTTTGAATATTTACAATTCAGAAGTTTTATATAGGATAAAATATAATGCCAGATTTCTCATTATTCAATGCTGTAATTCCTGCAGGTGTTTTTTAAGCCCCATAAAATGTAGATATAATATATGAGAACTTTATGATTAATCCAAACTATGTAATTGATTTAAAAGAAATACACCCTTTGAGGAGCATCGACACTCTGAGATGAACCTGTTGGAGATCATTACCAAGGATCAATCCTCTAAACAGTTATTTTTGTCTGGATTTATCCTAAAGTAAAAAAATGGTTTACTCAGGGTGATTTCTAATTCATTTCATTTTTGTTAGTAAAGAGAATATAGGACAAGAGTAGATGTTAAAGTATCGACAGTAGGGGAGGAAAAACTGACATAATAATCACAAGCAAGAGGTCATTGCAGTATAATGACCTTTATAAATCAGCATCAGATGGGATTCCAGATCAAAATATTACCTTCCTTAACTCTTTGATGTTTGTTGGTAGCAGTACTTCAAAAATGGATTGACCGCATCAAAAAAAACAGCCCACGGACAACAAGAAAATAAAACGTTTTTGGCTGAAAATGTACAGCACACTTCCCTTCTGTATACATGGATGATGATAGTTAGAGACTCCTCCAGATATCTGCAGGTCTGCTCCAGGTGGGCGATCTTAATGATGATGGGCTCAAGCAGCAGAAAGAAACCAGCTGATGATGTTTGAAATGAGTTTGTTCTCACCTCCGTCAGTCCAATGTGGCGTCTTGAGGTTTTGTCAACAGTTCCCAAGAGTTCTTGTCAGGAGGAGGCTGGTTGATTTGGCAACATGTCATCAATCTTTGTTGAAGTAGATACAAAAAATACAATTCGGGTTCAACACATACAGGCTTTCCAGTCTTCACAATTAACAGTGTGGGGACGATGACGTGTGAAAGACATGGGTACATGACCTCTTAAGGTGAGTAAAAGTATGCTACTCCAAATATATCGATATTGGAAGAGCAATGTGATCTTCAAAGGTGATGGGTTAAAATGACAGTGTATTACTGTAAATTACCTTGTGGTGAATTGATTCTGACAACTAGCATCAATGAACTCTGATCTTTCTAAATCTGAGGAACAGGTTGGAACATTGATAGTTTCAAAGAAAGTCCTGTTGCTTAAGCACACACACAAACATTGGCTAAGAATATACATTGGGTTGTACAGTTGGTGCATATACTGTATGTGTTACCTTCTGTAATTCAGGATCATGAAAGGGAAAGTGGTTCATCACCAGTTTGTATTCCTCTTCTGTTTCAGCTGGTATAGGACTGTAGTTCTCCTACAGATTCTCTAAAAGAATAAAAAAAAAACTCCAGCTCATCCAAAATACTGCAGCCAAAGTTCGGACAAAAACATACAAGATCATATTTTTCCAGTTTTATGTTCTCTTCATTGGCTACCGAAAGATTCTTCTCCTCACATATAGAGCTCGTAATGACCGAGCTACCTCACATCTGAAGCAGCTCATAGTTTCATACTTCCCAGACAGAGCACTTCTTTCTCAGACGACAGGTTCATCCGTGGTTCTAGGAGTTGCTAAAGCAGAATGAGAGTAGAGCCTTCAATTATCAGGCCCCTTGTGTTCAGGAAACAGACACCGTCTCTATCTTTAAGATTAAGCTTAAAACCTTCCTTTTTGATAAAGCCTAGCTTTAGGGACGGCTCAGGTGCCTGAAACATCCCTAAGTGATGCTGCTATAGGTCTAGACTGCTGGGGGACCTCCCGTGAAGCATCTGTGCTCTTCTATTCCCACACTAGTAATGACATCAATATTGTTGTTATTAAAGGTATTGTGACATCATTTTTAAAATGCTTTTAACACTATTAAAAGTCTTGGCCAACATCCCTCAAATGTGTCTAAAAGGGTGTAACAAGAAAAACTTCACTCCAGTACTCCATTCCTGGCTTTTTATGACGGTGTTTTTTTGCGCCGTGAAAAATGCGTCCTTTTCCCCCTTTCCTGTCAATCATTGCCCCGCTCCTCCTCCCAACCTCCCCCTCAAACGAACTGCTACAAACTTCTGCCGGCGTCTCCACACACACGCGCGCACACCAAACCACAAACACCCACACACACAGCCCAGACAGGACGACTACAGCCCGGGGATGAAGTCCGTGCGCACACCGAACCGGACTTCTAACAGCGGCGTCGGAGAGTTAAGCCGGGAGCGACAGGCGAAGCATGCACGGAAAAGCAGCAGGGCGAACCACCGCAAACAATCATAAAAATAAAGGCATGCAAGCAGCACTGTCCCCTTATCTTAAGTCCAGTCAGTGGCCGCGGGTCTTCTTAGCAGTTTTCCTCCGGTGATTAGAACAAAAGAGGCTCTAAACAGCTCCTTGTTAAGCCTCATTTATGGTTCCGCGTTAAATCGATGCAGAGCCTACGCCGTAGGGTTCAGCGTACGGTGCGCGTCGCCGCGTAACCCTACGCCGTAGGCTCTGCGTCGGTGTAACGCGGAACCATAAATCAGCCTTTATGGTGCGCTGGAGAGGAGAGGAGACAGGGAGCTGGGTGGAGGGGGCGGTGATTTAGCGGGTCTATACGTAACGGCCCGCCACCAAACCACATGCGCCGTTTTTGCATAGTTATGCGGAAAATCCCAGAAAGCACACAATACACTGAATGTTAAAAGTTCGTTGTTTTTTGGGTGTAATTGATGTCAAGACACCCAACAAAATACAAAAAATCAAGAAAAATGTGTTTTTCATGTCACAATCCCTTTAACCATAATTAACAAAACAACTGTGTGTGCTTGTTTCATGTCTCCTTTTCCCAACTACACATTAGTAGTCCGACCATGGAGTGACTTGGAGCAAGCAGCACTGAGAACAGAGCTAGGTTCCCACGGATGACAGTCGGAAAGTCTCAGGTGAGTGCACCACCCTTTTTTCAGTGTTATGAAGTATGGAGGACTTGCACATTTCGTCTGGTAGTTTTGCAGATGGAAAACACTTTAGTATAACAGATGTTGCTCAGATTCGGTAAGAGAGGAGGAAGAGCCAGAATCAGCTAGAAATACTTCAATTTAAAATCAAAACACAAGGGACATTGAATAATGACAACAATAATATCAGCAATGCCATCGTCCTCAGCAAAGGTTGTCTGATGTTTGTCTGCCCCTCCTTTTACTTTCCTCCTTTTCCTGCGTTGAACAACATAGAAACATATTACAAAAAACACCTTCATTGTGTATTTTGAAAAATGAATTATTTAATTTTATATGTCCAACTTACTTAAGCTGGACATTTGCAATAAACCCCCTCCAGATACAGCCAGCAGGTTTTCTTGCTATAAGACATTTATTATGGATGCTTTCTAAAAGACAGAATACATTCAGGCTCACACTATGCAAGTACAGTAGATAGATGCAGTATTTCTATGTGTAGCTTATTGTTTCTGACTCATATTCCGTGATGCAAAGATGAGTAACCGCATGTTCATTGACGTCTGCAAAGGAGTATACAGGTCTACCTCAGCAAGATCTCAGGGGCACAGCGTGGCGTACTGCTCACTATTGATTGTGTGAGGAAAGCACAATAAGGCCTTAGCAGTGAAATCCTCATCAAAAAACCTTTTTTTCCCCAACTCTGTTTATTGTATTTACTTACATTCATATATTCAAGTGCTATGTTTTGCTTGAATACATTGTTATTGTTTTTTTTTTTTCCTGAGATGGGCTTACTTTTCCTTGTTAGTCTACATGATGATGAAAGAGCATGTGCATATATAGCAGCATGTGTGAGCCTGTTTTGCTAGACGGCCTGCTGCAATCTCATTGTAATACAGGAAATGCATGCTACCTCACATTCCTCTCCATCACACATTTACACACACACACGCACAACACACATACACAGATGCACAGACCTACACACAGGTACCCACTTACATACTCAAAGGCATCTGTCCATGCACCTGTAGAGGTTTTAAAGCTTTGCCAGCTGCCAGTCTCTCCGTTTTAGCTCTTGTCATGACCCAGAATCTCTCTTCAGAGGGACACGTGTAAAGCTGGTCTAATGTATGTGTGTCTATAGGACTATTTTCATGAAAACAGATGTGCACTTGAACTGTGAAACATCCTGTTGATAATGCACCTATCCTTTGAGGTAAAAGCGATTAGTTGTGCTTTAGAAGGTAGGAACTGAATCTTGCTTCCCCTATAGAAGCAAAGATAAACATTTAATCTTTGAGGCTTTGGTTGGCATTAAAAATTAAAGAGTTATTCCCATAACTCCTCTTTGAAAGGGAGCCTTTGCTTTTGCTTTGTGTGCTTGCACCCCTTTGCTCTTCCTCTGCTATCACAAAGAGACATGCAGCCAGTGGGGGACCTTGTTTGTATTCTCTGCTACTGCCACATCTACCTCCCACCCCTATATCTCACTATCCGCTCTTTGCTGTTATATCTTGTTTTGTCCTCTTATTTCTGCAAAGAAACTTTTCTCATCTGTCCGAGACCTTCCTGCCATTTCTCTACCTGTCACCTTTTTATGTGCCTCTTCTTTTCTTTTCTTGGTATCTCCGTTCCCTGCTCTGTTCCAGCCAGCGTTTCACTTTCTTTTGAGATCTCCAAGCAGGATTCCTCTTGGGATATTTTTAAGCCATCATCCTCTTTATCGCAGTGCCCATTGGAAAAGTCAAAAGTTTATAAGTTAATTATTGTGAAATATAGTGCAACTCAAAATGAGTAGTGGTTTGTGACAAATGGAAAACTGCCACTGAAGAAGCCATTAAAATAGAGCAGCCGGGTGGTTTGGGGGAGCACTGTTGTCTCGCAGCTGGTTTCTGGTTCAGATCATGGCTCGGACCTTTCTGCGTGCATGTTCCCCCTGTGCTCGTGTGTGATTCCTCCCACAGTCCAAAAACATACAGTACAGACCAAAAGTTTGTACACACCTTCTCATTCAAACAAATGGAGAAGTGTGTCCAAACCTTTGGTCTGTACTGTGTATGTCAGGGGGTCTAAATTTGACCCAGTGATGGTTATTTGTCTGGGGAGTACCCATGGATTTCACCAAGGGAATGCTGGGATAGGCTTCAGCTGACTCCAGGGATTCTTGTGAAACGTCATCAGCAGATGAGGCCCTCTTTGAGGCCCTAAGCAAAATGTTATTTGGAGGCCGCCCACCCCCGCCCCACACCCTCAGACCTCTCCCCATCCCAAATGTATCATAGGTCCAAAATTACTGTATAACAACATGCTACTTAACGTGACAACCTTTATCAAGAACAAAAAAATGTACTCTAATTACAGATACAGTAGTTTGACTGTATGAGTCAAATAAAAGATTTAAAAAGTTCAACCTGAAATGAATAAATATTAAATTGAAAACTTCAACCTGGAATACATAAATATTGAATAAAGAAAATCAACCTGAAATAATAAATAAATTAACCTGGAATAATAAATAAATATGAAATGAAAAAACTTAAAACTGAAATAAATAGCCATCAATTCCTCAACAAAAGAAAGTTACTTCTACCACTTCAATCCCCCACAAAAAACTGAAAGCAAGTGTAGTAGGTGTGAAATCAGGACTAAACATGCACGTACACTTTTAGAGATGCATACGTCTCTATTTTCTGCATGCAAAGTCATCAATGAGGTCGAATACTTCTGAACAACATAAATTGATATAAAACTATGGCCAATATGTTATATATTGGCTACAGTTTGTAGCTTATAATCAAACTGGTCATTTTTACCATTTTTATTCAACAGAGGTGAATTGCATTGGGCATTGGGCATTACCAAGGCCTTTAATAAATCTTTATCAGGGCCACTGAAAAAACGAAATTCTAGACCAAAGTTTTCACAGAGATTGGAGATAGAGATTCCTATCTAATGAGTGGCAGCTTAGGTGTTTGTGCTACAATGTTTTATTTCAACAACAGACCCATCTTCAAGTGAAGCACAAGTTTTTTTTACCTTTTTTTTCTTCTCTTGCTCGCTCCTGATTCGGGATGTCGTTTGGACGACATGTTGAAATCTCACCTTCTGTAGCTCTGTGCAAATATCTCCCCTCGTGCAAAATGTGGCCCCCGTTGCAAGATGAAGCCCTACGTACAGTACTGTTCTAATCTCAAGAACACATCTGAGCATGAATAAAATAATTATCTGGATGTGTTCTTGCCCATTTTATCGAGGATGCATCCAGCAGAGGTTTGTGTAAACTTGAGATGGCAAAGTATCTCAAAATGCATTTCACGCTTTTTTGACAGAATGTAGTTTTAAGATGTCTTCATGCGAGAATACAGTTATTATAACTTTAAAATTGAATTTAAAGTTATAGTGTGTACTTTTAAATTTCCTCTGACGTTTTCTGAGTTTTTTCTTTTCATTTCTACCGAACTTGACTAAAAAGTTGAGCGGGAACAATACATGGCCCATTCTCAGTTGTTTCAATGTTAAGTGTGTTTGTTTTTATAACCAGTTAAACTGTGTGTGTTGTCTGTACAGGACAATACATGTTAGCCTGTTAGTGCAGATGTGACGTCATCAAGAACACAAGTACGCTGCCGTTCCAATTGCAGAATTGCAGAATTAATGGCTAAGACTTGCGTTCTTAGGAATTGTTCATAAGCCAACTACAGTATCTCACTTCTGCATTGAGACCCTTGTGAAACTAAATTTGGTTGAAGTTCCTCGACTGACCGCTAGAAGAGGATGGCCCCAAAATCGAGTCTCCATTGACTTGGAGTGTCCTTTTTAATTTTGGCTGACGGAGCTGGTAGCAAAGTAAATTTTTGCTAATATTGCTTTGGCTTACGAAGCAACATGGCTGTGCCCCGCACAAAGAAAAACAGGCTTCAAAACCGGTCTTCAGAAACCAATGAGCTATGTGACCTAATGCTTCGTCCATTATTTTATACAGTCCATGTAACTGAGAAACAGCCAGGGAGAGGTGAGTATAGAGCAGTGATTTTTAACCATGGGGAATGGGTCACGAGCGCCACCTAATGGGCGTATGCCTTACCACCATATGGTGCCAGTCAGTTGTTCAACACCCTCCAATAAGCAGGAGAAAAATCAGAAGCAAACTTGTTGTTACTTCTGGTTCTGCCATGCAAAAAATTAAGACTGCTAAATTTTCTAATTTGTCAGATGATTATAAAGCAATATTTTCAGTTCCACTTCATGAAACTTATTATTTTGGATGTATTTATTTTATTACAACATAATTAATTTAGTTTGAGGCTATCTCAATCTAAATATTTGGGGAATTCAGATTTTTTTTTTTGTTCATAAACTTGATTTGAGCCTTCATACTTGTTCTTGTAGCAACTTAATTAGTTCAAATTATTGCTAGCCTTTTCGGTGTCTTGTTGGATGTGTAAGTTTATGTACATGATATAAATATATATATATTTTTTTTAGATGATCACAGTGTATCATAATATTTATTTCACAAGGTTTTAGATTGATAAACTAAAGTGGACTTGATTTAGTCATTAAAAACAAAACAAACCAAGAATGAAAATATACAGTGGGGTACAGAAAGTATTCAGACCCCTTTACATTTTTCCCTCTTTGTTTCCTTTTATTTCTCATTCATGTACACTCATCACCCCATCTTGACAGAAAAAAAACAGAAATGTAGACATTTTTGTAAATGTATAAAAAAAAAGAAAAACTGAAATATCACATGGTCATAAGTATTCACACCCTTCGGGCTAGCAATTATTTGAACAAATTAAGTTGCTATAAGAATAATCATGAAAGCTCAAATCAAGCTTATGAACAAAAAAAATCAAAAATCCTCAAATATTCAGATTTAGAAATAGGGAAATATTTAAAAGGGTCTGAATACTTTCCATACCCACTGTAAATATTTAAATGGGCCCTGGCCCACTTTGTGCTGGGAAATTTGACCCAGAGTTCAAAAACTTTAAGAACCTCTAGTATAGATGATGCACAGTAAGAACATTTCATGTTTTTCCACCTCAACAAATGTCATTTTTTAATGTGTATCAATTCTTGCCTTTTAGGCCTAATAGGCTTGAGGAAATCATTGCAACGTTTATGCATTATATATCACTCAAGTAGAGATGGGAGGTGTTTTGTATGTTTCTCCCTCTACAGAATAGGATTAAACAATTCAAGGAATTTCAGTGTGTGAAGGACTGGGGCAGAACCCTCAGGCCATGTTTTCACCTGTTATGAAAATCCTTCCTGCATGATCAGAAGTGGGCAGAGGTCATTTTCACAACAACAGTTTCAGATTAAAGTTTGAAACAGCAAGCAACAAGGAGCTGACAATAAAAAACCACAATGTCACAGATTCATAGTTGCCATAATTCGTCTGACTTAGATCTTCTTTTAATTTCTAAAATATACAGCCTTTTCTTATCTTCAGCAGTTTTGGAGTTTTTTGCATTAGCATAATTGCTGTATGTTGTACGTACAGTTAATTCAATTCAATTCAAAAATATGTTATAAATCCCAGAAAGGCAATTAACTGTTGCAGTCATTTTCATGATTTCAGTCTCTTCAAACACCTCATTGTAGAGGGTTGTTGTGGGCAGGGACGATTTCCTGTAGCGGTTTGTGTTGCAGCAGATCTGCAGAAGCCTCTGACTGATGACCCTCCATTGCTGAATCACCCCCCTCCCCACGGACACACACACACACACAAACTCACACACTCTCCACAACAGACTTATAAAAGATATTCAACATCACTCTACAAACACTGATCCTAAACTTCCTTATTAGGTCAAGTCTGCTCCGTCCTGTCTTATAAGCATCAGTGTTGTATCTGTAGTTCAGCCTGCTGTCTAGTTGAACACCGAGGGATTTATACTCCTCCACCACCTTCACTTCTACTTCCAGGATGGAAAAAGTACTCGACTTGATCCTGGCTCTCCTAAAACCCACAATCATCTTCTTTGTCTGTTCAGTTTCAAGATGAGATGATTGTTCCCACACCATGCTGCAAGAAACACTGACTTTTGGTTGTTTTCATTTTGTTCTGGGTATTGCGTGTTTTCTTTTTGAGGTCATACCATCTTAGAGTCGAGTTTTTACATGCCCTATGGGAATTATTCAAAAATGGCAAAGAGCCTGATTACTCCGAGACTTTCATTGCTTTATCTCTGTGTAGCTTAAACACTGAAAAATAAACATGGTCTTTAACCTTCCTATTATGTTTTGAAATAATTTTTTGAGATGAAACTTCTCCTTGGCATGAGTGTTATCTGTATTTTAGAAAGAAAACAGTTCATTTCACATATTTAGCCAAATTCTTTTTGTTTCTTGAGATTTATATTTCAGATTGATATATTTCACCCCCTTCACTCACACACACACACACACACACACACACACACACACACACACACACACACACACACACACACACACACACACACACACACACACACACACTCAATCACTTTGACCTCATCATAAAGTGCAAATGTATGTTGTTATGAGTTTTTATGGGGACCTTTTCGTTTCCCATTTGAAAACTCATTCATTTGATTGTGAACCAAATGTGGAAACTGCTATTCATTTTCCTCCAAGGAAGACATTCACGTTAAAAAATAGTGAAGTACATCGCGTTTCATCTCCAAATAGACATCAGGCAAAACTCTTTGAAGGAAACAATAAAGACAGTGCCATGGCTCATAAGGGTGAGAGTGATTTGTGTGACAGACAGCAAGTAGGTTTTTGAGCTGGTCTTACCCATGAGAGGTAAAGAATACCACTGGATTAAATAATGCTTGAAATGGTTGGAAATGTAGTTAATCGAGAGATATTGGGATGTTTGGGGGTCTTGAGAAACGAACATAACAGAAGGGTAAACTTTTGATGGAACAACCAGATAAGCGGCCCAAAGACCTTTGCACAGTACTGTTTTTAAGTAAAACCTGTTAGACTTAGGCATCAATAATACTTAATTGTGGCCCTGTATATCAGGTGTCAGAGTCTAGTCTGTGTTGTCAGTTGTAAATCGGGCTTGTTTCCCATGAGGGTTGGACTCTGCCAAGACTGCCCTTTGTCACCGATTCAGTTCATTACTTTTATGGACAGAATGTCTAGGCGCAGTCAAGTAGTGGAGTGGGACCGGTTCGGTAAGCCCAGAATTGAGTCTCTGCTTTTTGTAGTTGATGTGGTTCTGCTGGCTTCATCGGGCCAAGACCTGCAACTCTCCCTGGAGAGGTTTGAAGCCGAATGTGAAGTGGCTGGGATGAAAATCAATGTCAATACTCATAATAAAACAATATTGGTGTACAAAATAACATCAACAAAATATAACGCAGGTAAGGCAGCATTAACAAATAAAATTTAACCTGGCGCCGTTACTCTGCTGCACAGACTAACATTACTAGCTGCATTACCATAACTGGCAACTCGCCAAGATGTTGACAGACACAATAAAGCTTCTGTCACACAGCTGCTTGGGCTTTCTCTAATGTCACCTTTAAGCGTGTGTGTGTGTGTGTGTGCGTGTGTGTGTGTGTGTGTGTGTGTGTGTGTGTGTGTGCGCGCGCGTGCGTGCGCGTGTGTGTGTGTGTGTGTGTGTTTGAGCAAAATTTTTCACTTTAACTTCTTATCCTCATTTAATCATCCTCATTATGCACTTGTTTTAGCCGTTATGTCGACCGACCCATCCATGCATCCAGTTTTGATACCCGGTTAATCGTACACAGGATCAAGGGGGTCTGCTGGAGCCTGTCCCAGCTCATTACCAGCAAATTGTGGGGGCACATCCATGACAAGTCACCAGTCACTTGTAGGGGCACATATATAGACAAATTCACATACACACTTATGGGCAATTCAAAATCACCAGTCAATCTAACATACATGATCTTGGACTGTGGGAGGAAGCTGGAGTATGCCCACCTGAGGAGAACATGAAGACAGGAACCTTCATGCTGCAAAGCAACAGTCCTCCCCACTAAGCAACCATGCTAAGTGAGTAGCATAGTGCTGCCCTGTCACCTGATCATAGATTGTAAATACAAGGTGTGGAGAAGCTTGTCAGTGGAGTGGAGGGGCTTGCTACTCCAAACCAATGGGAAATCAGCTCCTCACAGCTTGACCATTAACAGCCAGTCTGAACAGAGTGACTGGGTTTGACACATTCTTTGGTCAATGATGCTGCTTCAGAGCAGTGCCACTTACAGATCTGAATAATAATCACATGCTGAGTAATTTACAGACAATTAATAAGGATAATGCTATCTCAGTGGGTTGAGCAGGTGCACCGTTTGCAGAGGCTATCACTCTCGTACAAGCGGTGCAGGTTCAAGTCCCTGCCTGTCCTCTTCTCTGCCTGTCCTTCCAGCTACCTGTTTCCTGTCTCGCCACTTTCAAAATAAAGGCCACTCAAGCCAATAATATCTTACAAAAAAAATTTAGAAATCTTAAAATATTTGTGCATCCAATTCTCTAAAGGGTTACATATTTATTATTGTTAAAGTAACAAATGCTAACTTTTTTTACTCCCTGCAGGTAATACGTAGAATTGAGATACCGGGAGGGTTGTAGAGCTGTAACTGAGCAGGACATGATGCTCAGCTGCCTGCCAGAACTTTGCTTCTCCACATTTATATGACTCATCCTCATCTTCAAAACAATATAATAAACTCAACTTATGTTCTTGAGGTAGTGAAAGTACAAAGAACAAATACATAACTGTTTCATTGTAGTGTGCCATACTATTGTGGCAACAGGACTCCCCTCTTTGCTCAACCAAGCAGGCTGGTTACCCACACAACATTTTACCATCCACAGTCAGTTGATCTCTCTTCATGGTTCTGAAAAGACACATTTCATGACTGAGTTTCTAATGACTTTGTTTAACCGGAGCACAAAATGTCGCAGTTTGACACCAAAAGGTTGTAAATCATACAATGGTAATGTATTTCTACCTTGTGTCCCTACAGAGTTAAAGCTTACATCTCTCTACATGTTTAAGGCCACGTTTACACGTAGCCGGGTATTTACAAAAACGGATATTTTCCCCTCTACGTTTTCAAAAATATCCTCGTTTACACGGACTCGCATGAAAACGCTGTTAACGTCATGCCAGCCAATCAGAATCCTGGAAAAAACATCAACAAATGACACGTGTAACTTCCAGTTAAGGCTGATTTAGGGTTCCGCGTTACACCAACGCAGAGCCTACGGCGTATTTTACGCGGCGACGCACACCGTACGGCGCGCATCGCTGCGTACCCTACGCCATAGGCTCTGCATCGATTTAACGCGGGACCATAAATCAGGCTTTACTTCCAAGACGGAACGAGTCTTTCGTTTGGAGAAGTGGAGTTACTTTTAAGTGTGACTTTAGAATATAAAACAGGTAAAATACAAGAAAATATTGACGGTGGCCAAACTAATTGGTGAGTTTCTGGCGCATAATGTGACGTTCTGAAGCTAAATCTCCGTTTTCCTCCGTTTTCCTCTGTTTAGACGCAAACGTGAAAACTGAGTTTTTGAAAATCTCCACTTTGGCCGGAGTTTTCAGAAATGATCGTTTTTGGGGGCTTTGAGCTGCGTTTTCGTGTAAACGAACGGCCAAAACGCATGAAAACGCCTCCGTTTTTCCTCCGTGTAAACGGGGCCTAAGTCCACATTCAACTCCGGCGGGGCAGTATAGCATTTTTGGTTCAATGAGTTAGATTTCTTTTGTTTTATTCATTAAAAAAAGATAGATCTGTTTGATACACAACCCATTTTCCAAAAAACCGTGTATAACCCATATTTTCTGTTCCAGCATATCCCTATGATGCTATATAGGAAAAGATAATGAATAGATGGATAAATGTAGCAATTTGATCGACAAATTGTGGGTATATTCTTTTGATAAGTGTCGCCACAAGACCCCCACATGTACTCGTTTTCCATTCTTCATCTCTGTGCTGCACAGACGTGCAGAAGTGGAAAGCATTTGAAGTCATTCAAAATGTTTCACTATTTCTTTAGCCCCCCCAAAAAGCCACCAACAATCAAAGGCAGTCACTAAAGAAAGGAATGGTGGTGTCAGAAAGTACAGTTTACATGGAGGACACTTTAATGGGGAGAACTTTTGCAATCTCAGAATCACCAGCTGTCCTGTCAGGCAACGTGCTGGACAACAGCTTCAAGCACAACCTACACATTGTCAAAATAAGCAATTTCCAGTTTCAGCTCTGAAGAAAAGTCATCAAGCTGCAGGTTGACAGGTCCAAACAAAGACAACCCCCTCAAAAAAACGGTTTTCCAAGGCTACAGAGCAGTTGAGTATGTCAATGGAAGCTTGACATGGAAAAGAAAATGTGATGGTGTGTGGCACAATTGTTAGATTGAGTAATCTGTACAACTATGAGGGCATGGCTCTCTGAACCAAAAGTTACGAACTCACAACAGAACGCAAACCCTTGTAGTTTTACAATAAAACCCACAAAAATTATGACTTTTCCCAGCATGAAAAGTCCAGTGGGGCATTGTTTGACAACCCCACAGATCAAACTTCCATGTTTTCCCCCAAGCAGATATTGGAGGTTTTGTCAGTTCTCTCTAGCTAAAAAAAGCTAAAAAAAAAAAAGAATAATAAAAAAATTAATGACCAGCTATTATCGAGACAGTTGTTTGTTATCTCTTGGCCTAATCAGGTTTTAAAATGTTTAATTACAAAAAATTGGTATCTTATTTATGAATATAAAAAGTTGCCATTCTTGTATTTTTACTCAAGTTTTGCCTTTTTAGTCTATTTTGTTTGCACTAAATTCCTACAAGGTTTTCCTTGTATAAATGGAAGGATATTTGTTTTTTTTTACTTAATTACATTAGGGATAGATTGATCTGCAGTTGGAGTTTAGATATCTGGAGACAGTTAAAACACAATACATAGTTATTAGAAAAATTAAAAAAATTGACGAAAAAAAGGAAAAACAAGTTCAAGGAAAGGACATTGAACGAGCCCGATTGTGCCTTCAAGCACAACCACAGAACATGTTGTGCCAGTTCTGTAACTCTTGCGCCCTGGGTCGGTTGAAAGAGCTGGTAGCCACAGCTAACTTTGATTGACATATGGTGGGCATGCTTCATGCATTGTAGTTTACAGTCTATTCCAGCTGCATTGCTTATTGTTTTCTAAACTGAACTGAAGATCATATTTTGTGAAATATACTTACTTGTTAATCTTGCGTTAAAAAATAGTGGTTTTTATATATGTATATTAAAACGTTGCCTAAATCAAAAGAAATGAAGCTAAAGTGAGAAAAAAAAAACCCACTGTAGCAGTCAGATGTGTTAACACAATACCAAAAGGGAAGAACATAGGCAATTGCCACACATCAATTTGGAAAGGGTTTTGTATTTTTCCAGGCCCCTTCCAAGCAATCTTCCATCCATCCATTTTCTATACCCGTTTTTATCCTGTGCAGGATCATGGGGGTCTGCTGGAGCAAATCCCAGCTCATTACAGGCGAGAGGCAGAGGAACACCCCGGACGGGTCCCAAACAATTTTAAGTATAACACTGTGTGTCGTCCCCAACCCCCACACCTATGTTGTTAATCAAAGTACACAGTGTACATAACATGCTGTGTTTGAGTGTAAGTATGTAATTTGGAACATAGCCGAAGAATAAGTACGGTTGGTTTTGTGTAGCTGCCAGAAAGCTTTTTCTTCTATAGAAGCGTGACTCAGGCTTGTAAAACTGCACTAACTAACCACTAACCATAAGACCTCTGAAACAACATAATGAACAGATGAGATCAAAGTGTAGTTGTCTTTGTTTTTAATGCCTGCTACGTGTTTAATCAAAGTCAAATACAGCATTTAACTATGAATGCTTCAATTCCACTGTAAAGTGTGGGGATGTACTACTGATGATGAAATGTTGTGGCAGGACTTAAAGGGAGCTGTGCATAAGAAAATGCCCGAAAACCTTAATGGGATGAAACAATGTTGTAAGAGATGTGAGATACTAATGAAGTCATACAGGAAATGATTACCGTATTTTCTGGACTATAAGCCGCTACTTTTTTCATAGGTTTTCAACCATGCAGCTTATACAAAGGTGCGGCTATTCTGTGGATTTTTCTTCCACCGCTAGGGGGAGTGCTAACCGGAATTAGAATAAAAACTAAGACAAAATAAATGTAAAGAAGAATACGCTACTTCTTCTTTAGCAGATAGAAGTAGAAGCAGATTTCAAACAGATAAATAGATAAATAAATACCGGTTATTTTCTCTTGGTTCTGTCCCGTTTTAATCAGCAAAGTTGCTGCCGTGTTAAAAGACACCGTTAGGAAAGGATCTATTTAGGTACAAACATGTACATCATTTACAGCTCAAAATCCTTCTGTACATGTAGTAAATATCTAATCTAACAACATAAATATCTGCGGCTTGCATATCTTTTTTTCTAAATAGAGCGGATGCGGCTTATATACGGGTGCGGCTTATGTATCTTTTTTTATTGTTTTTTTTTTTAAATAGAGCTGATGCGGCTTATATACAGGTGCGGCTTATAGTCCAGAAAATACGGTACTTAGTTACTACTGCTAAAGGTGGATCTACAGTACACACCATTGAATCTTGGGAGTACTTACTAATAGACACAGTGGGGGTATACAGAATTGGCATAATTTTTGTTAGATATATATAGGTTGATAAATACAAGATGATGATGATAAAAATCAAGTTACAACAAAAAAGGAATAAACGTTTCAAACACGACTGCATGTTGATCCTGTGCATAAGAAGGCACTGCTACATGGTACTATGTTATGTCTTCATTTGTATTTGTAACACATACCATTCATTCCATTACTTTTCACTCTGTATCACTTTCTCCTTCAAGTCATGAGAAATACATTAATTAATTGGCAATTTGAAGACTCTGCCACTATCTTCTATATGCCCTCCTTCTTTGCTCTTCCCTCCATCTCTACAACCCGTATAGCCATAACTCCCCATGTTCTCCATTTCACTTTCCCTCAACTACCTACTTATGAAAAGTAACCCTCACATTTTCTTCCATAGCGATATTTTCATTAATCTCCAGCACCATTCCCTCACTTCCTATTTATTATTTTCCCCCCAGCTCACTTTCCTCACTCCCTCATCTCTCCCCGTGACCTCTCCATCTACAACTGTGTCACCATGTCGTCTACCAAAACAAACTTCCAGCAGAGCAGGCCTGACTGTGTTGTAAAGGGAGCAAGTCGAGGCCGCTAGACTGGGACTGGAGAAGCAGTCCTGGGCGGTCTGTGCCCAGATTAGACCCCCTTGGAGAGCCATTGGAGTTCCCCAGTTCCCTGAGCTCCAGCTGGAAGAGGAGATTAGAGTGAAAGGGAGGAGCAGATTGAGACACAAGAGATTCTAAGACCTGGTTTTAGACTGCCCGTGAAATTGGATAACAGATTATTCACTAATGTCCTCCTAACCATTTATATTAAGTAGAACGAATAACATTAATCTAGTTAATTGCCACATACATACTTGGTACTTTAAAAGAAGTGCAGGAAATTGGGTTTGTTCTTCATGCAACATACAGTTTTGGTTGTTTGTTTGTTGCAGCTTTAATGATTGTTGTAACTGTTCTTATTTTATGGATTGTTGATTGAAATTTAAAAGTAACCCAGTCCTACATTCAATATCATGCAGTGACCGTACAGTATGTAATAATAATTATACTAATAAAATGAGGCTATTGATATACATAATCACATAAAAAAGAGGGTACAGGCCTTTTTTTATTATAAATTTGACATATTTTGACATTTAAAAAAATATCTGGTCCTGACAAGCTCTTAAAATGAGGTAAATGCAACCTTAGATAGATTGCAAGTCATACATCTTGCATTGTTGTTATATATTTCACAAAAACCAAGTAGAAGTGTAGAAATTAAGCATACTTAGAGCCACCTTCAGCAGCAGTAACTTGTTTTAATGGTGTGTTCAATGTCATTTTAGTGTGAGGCATTAGGGCTTTCCCACCAAAGCGGCTCCGGGCTGGTCTGGTCTAGTGCCAGAATTGGGTTTCAGTTTTATGCTCCTAAAATCTGGAACAGTCTTCCAGAAGATGTGAGGCGATGTGAGATGTCAAGTCTGACAGGCTGAAAACAGTTCTATTTAGCTGAGCATGTCAACTCAAAGGATTTTATCTGCACTCCTTGTTTTTAATTTAATTAATTAATTAATTAATTATTATTTTAATGTTTTATAGAATGATTTTATTTACTTACGTGTGATTTTATCTAGCTGCAAAGCACTTTGAATTCCTTTGTGTATGAATTGTCCTCTACAAATAAATCTGCCTTGCCTTCTTTGCTTTTTGACCGCTGGCTACAAGGAAACCACTGACTCTGTACAACAAAAAATGTTGCTACTCTAGCCTTTGCTGGGCCAGATGCATGAACCGCTGTGTCCACGACAGGGGCCGTGATGATTCTAACTGACCAAATTTATGCAACCGCCATATTTAAACTATTACTAATTTAACCATGCAATCAAAAATATATATATATATATATATATATATATATATATATATATATATATATATATATATATATATATATATGTACTGTACAGCAACCATGTAAGTATAAAAACACTTACTTTCATCCTGAAACGTAAATGCCATCAAAACTTGCATCAGTTCAAATCTGGACTCCAAAAAAAACTTTTAGAGCCAGGATCGGCGTCCATTAGTTGCGTTTCCATTACACTTTTTATCAAAAGAAAAGTGAAATACTGGTCTTAAAATACTTTTTTAGAGTGTAACTCTCTTAGTTCTCGTATTTCCGTAACTCTTGGCATCTCGTCCTGCAAGACTTCTTTTCAAACAACGAAAAAGAAGATTTCAACTTTGAAGAAGGTTGGCAAAAACAGCAAGAAACTATATTTTGATTACTTTAGATTGGCCGGCTTTGTCACCTCCAGCGCTGCTTGAGATGTGCAAAAGTGAATAAAAAATGTTTCCATTACACTTTTGCACTAAACTGGATTATCAACATGTCTGTAAAACCACCTCATGAAAATATAAAAAGTTTTTTGCAGTATTCTGCAGTTGTTTTTTTTAATTAGAGACATTTCCACAGTTTTTTTATTGTGATATTTCAGTTTCACGCTCTTTACAGATTTCCTGCTTGCACATTTGTGATGTAACAAATAATGGAGGGCCCTGGCTCTCGAGCCAGTGGAAAAGCAAGCCAGTTCTTTGTAGAACCTGTCTGAAACTTGCTCTAGCACCGGTCCTGCACCAGCACCGGCATCGATTTTGAGTTGGAAAACTATTACGTTCCCACCGCACCTCTTCAATCAGTCTGGGACCTGCACTTTGCCGGGACGATTGAAAGACATTGATTCTTTTCTTTTTTTAGCGCTTTTTGTTATAGATTTGCTGGTGTGCTTGAGATCGTTGCTCTGCTGTATGTCTCTGTTTCAGAAGAACTGCAGTTGCTGGACTAATCCTGTGGCTCCAAGACACTCCCCAAATCATCAGCCCTTTGTGCTGATATATTGGTGTTTGGAGAAACACCTTTACATATCTTGTGAGTCGGGCTTGTTGGGGTGAACTTGCTAGGACATCCACTCCTTTGAAGATTGCAAACTGTCTTGCAAGTTTTCCCACTTGAAAATAATCTCGTAAAATTGTTTGGAATTTGTCTTGTATCCAACCCCAGACAGCTGGGTAGCAGTATTTGTTTCTCTGCAATCATTGCAGACATATCTCCTCACTGGCATTGAATCCCGGATGTCCCTGAAGCCTGCAGACCAATGAACTTACCAAATTTGTGCTTTTTGATTTTACAGAGATAGTCACACTTGCTTCTTATCCGTTGATTAAGTGCAGCTGATTAGGAACACTTGCTGCTGCTACATGCTTAATTTTCATGGAACATTACACTCAGCACTGGTTTGTTTACTCAAAGCAGACAGTCTCAGACAATCAGCAAAATAGAGGATATCACAGAAAATATGATGGTGATATTTGTGACTTTTCCTGAGGACTTCTGGTCAGATACACCCCTTTCCTGTCTTTAAATTCCTGGATGACTCCTCTAAGTTGTTACATGTTACTACTACTACTACTACTACTGTCATTTAGCAGATGCTTTTATCCAAAGCGACTTCCATCTAAGAGAACAAATACACAAGTTTGCCCGGGGAGTAATAAGGGTTAAGGGCCTTGCTCAGGGAGCCAATGTGGTTCATCTTGGTTGCCATTCTGGGGCTTGAACCTGGGTTGTTGGGTGGGGGGTGGCGCGATCAGCCTATGCCGGGTGGTTGGTGCTCGGCTGGCTCCGTGTCCGTTGCCCCTGGGTCTCCTGGCTGCCTCCTCCCGTGGTCATGGGGGCTCCGCCCGGGGCTTCCCTCTGTCGCCTGCTGGGAGGGGGCGGGGCTTGCTGATGGGGGGTTCCTCCTGTCCCTCTTCTGGTCCTGGGGCTGCTGGTGGGTTCGGGTTTCTTCCTTGTCAGCTTCTGGTCTCTCAGGTGGCCTAGTTGTGCCCTCCCTCCTCCAATATTGTTGCAGTTCAGGTAAAGTCTTGTTTTCATCTTGCACACACACATTTACACAGACATACACACCTGCTCACTCACCTACATGCTCACCCCACAGTTTAGGGGGACAGATAATCGCAATAGCCTAGTCTTGATTCAGATTTAGAGACCTGGAATGGTTGCTGTTTGTGTCTCTGCCTGTTCCCGTTTCTGTTTGTTTGTTTTCTTTCATGCAGATTCTAAAGGCTTGTGTGCCCGTTGTGTGTTTTCCTGTGTTGCCCCCCCCCCCTTATTAAAAAAAGCTTCATACAATGGTGATAAAACTGGCTTATTGGCTTCTGGGCTGTTGTTTTTGGTACCTCTGAGTATTAGTAAAAAAAAAAAAGGTTAAATAATTGGTTGGGAGCATCTGATTTCGAGATGGCGTAGGAGGAATAACACAACATCAGTTTATCTAATCCAGAAAGAAATGTAAAAAATAGGATGCATCTTTTCCAATAAAATGAAATGTGAAGTTTATATAAATTACTTCAATTTACATTTTTAAAATAAGGAGGAAAATGGAGGCTGAAGACGATGGACTGGCTTCCAGCTGACTATCAACCAAATGCACAAATTCCTCTGAGTGCCTTTTCTTACTGTCAAAACCATAGAGGACCAAAGAGGCACCAGCAAGAAGCTCAGCAGGTGGTGGACTCCTGATTTACAGAAACCTGATGTCAATACTTATCTGACCCAAAAACAGCACATCAGTCCAAAAGTGTAGGATTGAAGCAGTTCACAAAAAACCAACAACAAAAAAAAGTCAATATAGTGCTACAAGAGATTTTCAGCAATTATGAATGCAATTATTAACGTAACACGTGGTTATATCGAGTATACTGCAGTATCTCAATACCTTTTTATCCTTCCTTCTTTTTTCTTCATCCAGAAAAGGACTGAAAATACAATGTTCAAAAATATAACACAAAGCATAACTCATCATGTGTCATAGTACACACTGATTTGGAGAAAATAATAATCTGATGCCACTCAAGCATTTAATCTCATTACAGCAGCCAATTCATAAACTGAAGCCAAAAACACCTACAGCACTCAGATTCATCAAGCTTGTTTTGAGGCTCTTTCGACACTGGTGAGAGGCATCATAAGCAAAAAAAACAAGAGCTGATAGTATGAGATGCCAAGTTTTTCTTGACTCAGCTGTGACGCAAATTGAATCAGACCCAAAAATTGCAAAAAATGATTTACACCCAATATTGCACACAACTATTTACAATAAGTCTTATATCTGTCCTCAAAACACATCGTTGTATCACATGTCTTATCACCCAAAAGAGAAAAGTCGCTTCATCATCATAGCCTCGTCTTCTTTCACTTTAGAGTGGATAATAGGCAGGAGTATGAAATCATTGTTACAGTTCTTGGCTATGCACTTCAGACGTACAGCAAATGAATCACAATGTGAAATTAAAGCTGCAAGCAGCGATAAACGGGCCCTCACGCATGCAATTTTCACCAATTAAGGTCAAGGACTCAAAACCGAGTCCGATGACACCACCCACGACTCTTTATGTCAAACCATTCAAAAGTTATGGCAGAAAATAGGGACTATCAAATATCGACCAATCAGAAGAAGGGGCGGGGCTAATTCATGCCAATTATGGTCAAGGGTTAGGATTAGGGTTAGGATTCTTAATAGCCAGCGTTTTTGGAACTGTAGTTGTATTTCTCTGTCAATGAATATTGGTCACATTCAATTCAATTCAATTTTATTTGTAAAGCGTCTAATACAACAGATGTTGTCTCTAGACGCTTTCCAGAAACCCAGAACATGTCACATCTATTGTTCACATCACACTGGCAATGTTTGGGCTTGTGGTGGGAAACTGGATGTGCTGTAGATGTTTGGCACATCAAATCTATATTTAGAGATCCAAAAATGAATAATCTGGAAAATAAACTGTGAAACATGGGGGAGTCTCACATATGTTCTGGGGATGCTTTCCTTTGTCTGGCAAAGGGGGACTTGAATCTTTGCTGGACACTTGGTCTCAGTCATTAGAAAAAGTAATTTCCACCAAACTAGTGTTTCCAAAACAATTTGTTTGCACATGTATTCTAAAATACCTGTGACAAGCTAATTGTATAGCTAA
Source organism: Cololabis saira (assembly GCF_033807715.1). NCBI lineage: Eukaryota > Metazoa > Chordata > Actinopteri > Beloniformes > Belonidae > Cololabis > Cololabis saira. The sequence continues at coordinate 16,029,297 of NC_084601.1, read as the reverse complement.
TTTGTTGGGTGTTGATTGTACTGGTACTCAGCCCAGGACATAACATTATTTAGTCATCTCAGTCCTTTTTGACCCTCCTTTGAGTACTAGCTGTCTCCTAATTCATCGCCATCATTACAGTGTATGCAAACGCAGAAACCTTCTCAGCTATGTCTATGTTTATCTCATCAATGACATAGGAATACGTAGGTGCTGCATCCAGCTGTTGCCTGTGGGCTCAACCCAAGTGAACAAGGCTGCCACATTGGACTGGGCAACTGTACCCATGCCCATAATTTATACAATTACAATTAAACTCGACAAGTTTTATTCAGTCGTGTATTTGTAATTAATCATTTTTAGATTCAACTAATTATGTAAAGGTACAAAATCCAAATCACATACACCCTGAAAGAAATACGAGTGTGTTCCATACATAGTGCATTTCAGTGCTATATATGGCAATACATTTGAAGTAGCACATTATTGAAAATGCTTGTAAGACATTTAGATTGAATAGCATAGTAAATATGTGCTGTTAAAGACTACTGGACATGCAGTTGATAATAAAGAAAATAAGTAGCAATATATTCAATATGAATCGCTACATACACAAATTCATTAATATTTATAATATTCATATATATTTATATAAATATTATATATATTATCTATAAATATATATATATTATATATACGGTATATTATCATAAATATTTAAGGACAGGACATGGAAAAAAAGCAGTCCGTAGTTTGCTCTTTAGTAAGCTTCACCATATCAACAGCTTTTTCACAAGTATTGGAAATACTTGTACAGAAATGCCTCCTTATATGCAGAGGAACTCAGTAAGAGGGCATTCAACTCCAACACAATGGAAATCTTAAGCATTTCTTCTGTTATTGATCTGAATGAGTCAGAGTGAAGAGCTACATTTTTGACATCTGGCTTTTTGATGGGGGCAGGGAGGATGATGCCCAGCAGTACGTCTTGTATGATGTGGGGGTGGAGGTGGAATTTTCATTTTCTTTTGCAGCTCATACTCACAGTAAAGACTCAGTTCAGATCAGCCCCCAGCACCAGCACCACAATGCCACCCCTGCCCTCTGTAAACCCCAGTGGCCTGAAAGAATTCCCATACTCCTCAATGTATCTAGTCAGTTGTATCTCCAACTTAAACCATTACCTCAACCTCAGATGTTTTCATATGCAAAAACTTTTTATCTCATAGCACTGTTAGAAAAAAACTAAGACCATCTAACCACACTCAGTAGAGCTTTTTGAAATATCACCCTCCTTTTTTTAAACCCCCTCTCCTCCCCAGTGACAAATAGGAATCATCATTCCCCACCAACCTGGATATCATCTTCACCTCAGTGTTAAAGTAATGGTGCATCCTCGTCTTACTCTTCTACTCTACTCTGCAGGCCTCCTGTGTCTCTGCTTCTGTCTAAAATCTGTTGAAAATGACAATTTTGCTAAGCTTTTTGTTTGGTGTTGCCACTCTGTAATTTCAGTTTTTTCAATTTGGCAATATGGGGAAGTCTCAGCGTGTGAAATACTGAGTGAAAGTGAGTGAAAAATGGTAGTTGTCAATGCCAAACCGAGTTTTCTGAGTGTGCTCCTAAAACAAAAACACATCCTCTGAACCAATATCTGACCGGAAAAAGAAATCCACAAAGTGTGTGAGAGTGCTTGACCTGAGGTTAGCTGAAGAATGAATCGTTCAACTGACCTGACAACCTCAGAAGGAATTACCAGTCTTCCCTTATTTTTTAGCATCAGCAAGTGGTTTTTCTGACAAACTGACAGAAGAACAGCTTTGGCCACCAACCTACTGTAACCCAGGTTAGTTGAACCCCCAGGTTGTTACTGTCCTTTGAATTCTGGTGGCAGTATTTATGTGTTGTTTTCAGTGAACTTCAGTTTTCAAAAACTGATGCGAGGGACCATCTCAACTTTAACAACCACTCTTTGTATGTCCTCCACTGACGTAGCGTGGTGTGTGCAGATGCGAGAAGAAAAAAGAAGAAATTTGGTTCATAAATGAAAGACACACCGTCAAAAAACCTTAAATAGAGTTGAACACAAGTAGTTAAAAAACTGTGGCTTCAAATGAAGACGACGTTGAACTGTGTAGAATTGTGAACAATTGATTTCCCGGTGAGTGATGATCGATAAATTATTAGCATGTAACTCGTTAACCAAAAGGCTACACGATGCTAAATAAATAACCCTAAGCTTTGTACTCACTAAAACAAGTTGGGAAGAACTTACAACAAGTTGAGTTTATTTATAAATGTGTAATTGAAGACATATTTTATGTATTTTGCACTTATAATTGATTTGTAGCTGTGTGTGAATGATGCTAACTGCCAAGTGCAGGTTAGAGGTGTAATGGAGATTTCATGTGGTTAAGCTAATTGAATGTGTTTAGGAGTAATGTTCGATAATACCAAGAACAGAGAATGTAAATAGGTTACAGTATGTGTAGATGTTATTTTGAGATGTTGTGTTAATTAATATTCTGTGTACTGTTATTAAGAATTCATATTAATGAAAAAAAAGTAAAATTTACACTGTTAAGCAGTCATTTTAGTTTTAAAAATATATAAGTATTATATATATATATATATATATATACAAGTACTAGATGATTTTTTTTTTTTTTCATGGCTGTATAGGCTGGTTTTTGGTTGTAGTCCTCATTCAGCTTCTCGGGTTCCTTACCATCTTCTGTCGTGTGCATCCTCATCCCGGTTGTCATCCACCTTGGGAGGAGACAAGGGTAATCTACGCTCACGCTCGCACCTCCATACCGCCCCCCCCCTTACACACACATATACACACCCAGCCCTACTACACACACACATATACACACCCAGCCCTACTACACACACACACATATACACACTCATCGGAACTCTCACCTTGGACATCCACTGCGAAGGGAAGTGGTAGGACACCTGAGTGCACTCATATTTCTCTGTTATTTTCATTGGCCAATTTTTTTTTTTTTTTACTAGTTGAACTTTTGGGACAATTTCTTTTTATGTCCACATACCTGAGATCTCACATGGGTTATTTTATTTATTTAAACCTCTTTTGGTAAAAAACAAGAACAATCTTTTTTGACCTGTAAAGAGATACTGCATTGTAAAGAATCTTGTGAGTTCAATATATTTTATATATATATATATATATATATATATATATATATATATATATATACTGTATATATATATATATATATATATACTGTATATATATATACTGTATATATTTCTAAACTAATCTGTTGCAAGTGTGGTATCTGGGGTGGATTTTGTCTGATTTAACAAAATTAGGCAGGTTACTTGCAGTCTCCTCATCGAACTTTGAACAGAAACGGCCTCATCTCTTAATTCATTTAATTATCACGAAGTGACAGGAGCAGAGAGGGGTTACACTACCATTGCACAAACCCAGATAGCGCCCTCCATTCCTTGTGCAGCTGAACAGGACATCTCAACAGCTTGCAGAATCACAGTGTTGCCTTGAGGTGAAACGTTTCCTGCTGTGTTCGGACTAATATAAAGCAGAAGAAATGGCCTGGAACTCGTCAGCAGTAGGGTTGTTCTTCCACTCACCTAAAAATACAAACGAAAAAATAAAAATGTTATTCTTCAAGTGGATCTAAAAACACACAAATGGCACAGTAAAGATTGAAATAATTTTAAACCTGATGCTCTGACTGAGTTAAATAAGCGCTCTAAAAGAGTCTGCTTTTTGAAGTTAAATAAATCACTGTTCCTTGAAACTCCTGCCTCCTCATCTCCTGCATCTGGGTCCTACCCAGCCACACTCCTTGACACTATTAAAAAATATCTGCATTAAAAGAGTCTCCGAATCATAAATAACTTCCATAAATCTTGGGTTTAAACTTGACTTAAAAAATGAACATCACTAACAATTTGCAATATGGACAGTAAAATCAGGCAAGAGAGAATATTTCCATGTATCTATTCATTGGCAATACCACTATAGACTTGGTTTACAGAATGGCCGCATGAAACTCAGCTGTTGCTTCACAGTCTTGAAACTGTGAATAAACAAGGTCCCTTAATGTTCTGAGAGCTGACAATGCTGACCAACTTAGTGCAGCCAAGGACACCTGGATATGTTGAGACCGGGCTTAGCATCAACAGAACTCATCTTGTTGCCAATATTGAGACTAGGTTATTCATGTAGTTATTTCTTGTGGGGATAATCATTATAAAAAGTATATTTTGATTATGACAGGTAATTTGGTCACTAGGAGGAAATCTACTGAATACTTTTAGTTAATCCCATTCCATATAAGGAAATTATATAAAAAACTGTTCACATTTTTCACAATACTTCAAAATAATTTACATGGCAAAGATTATCTCTGCAGTGTATAAGGATGTGGGAAATGCAGGGTCCTTCTGAGAAAACTGTTTTGGGACCATGAAGATGCAAACCCTTTCTGCTCCTTAGTGTAATCATGCGCTTGTTGGCTAAGGAGATTAAGTGGATCTAAAAATGACAAGATAAGTAATGTTCTTAATTTTACAGGTAAAGCTACTCTAGGTAGAACAAATGTCTTAAAGGAGCTGTATGTAAGAGCAATAATAAAACGAATCATAAAATGACCCCGATATGTCAACAGACATTTAAAAATCATGTTCATTTCAAATACTTATGTCACTGACAACAGCACTCAAGCCAGGATATTCCAGTTTAAAAAGAGGAGTTGCAGCCCTCAACTGATGTTTATGTTGTCATTTTTTGTTTTGGCCTGAAGCTCCACCCTCCACCTATCTCCCAATCACAAAGTCAGTATTGTTTCGGCATCCGGGTTGCCAGCTCGGCTCTAATTATCGCAGCCATGGCAGCCTACGTTCCTGCTGCATTCTGCAGCCTACCTGGCAACCTCTGGTCGGGGGGAGGAGGGGGAGGGTACACGCCGCTCAACAATATTTTGAAAGTGACTGCAGTACCAGTTTTGGCCATTTCTTACAGACGGCTCCTTTAAACATCTTTTTTGCTTTGTCTTCACCAAATTATATTTTTACCTGAGTATAAACCAATCTTGTCTTTCAGTTCTTCATTTAATGGGCTCCTCTCCCTTAGATCTTCTATAAGACAGTGCACAGTTTTCTTTGCCCTTTTTTCACAGCCTTTTGCATTCCTCTTCTCCCTCTCAAGATGCTCCACAATAATCAGAGCTTCTTAGAGTTGGTTAACAACTTCAAAAGGTGAAGAAAATGCATAAGTATGATTCTAGTAGAAACAAGGAAAGAAATCTTGTACATATACATAACATCGCTGGCACGTGTTGAGTTTATCTTAACATGACAATATCGACCACCTGCTTTTTTCTTCATATAAGAAGCAGTGTTATGATGCTCATAGCTGTTGGAAGCACAACTGCCCATACTGACAAGGTTGGGCCCACTTTTGCTGAAACTGCTTCTTTGTTTTTTTCTTCTGGTGATTTTTGACAGTTACAAACAACCTTGTAGTGGTGCATTTCTACGGAGCCTGTAAGAGCTCAAGTGAAGAAAAAAAAAGTAACCTCGTGGCCACGTTAAAGTTAATCGAGAGCACGTTATGTGTCATCGTGAGCACAATTTATTAAAGCGTGGGTACGATTAACAAAGCGTGCGCACATTTTGGAAAATTCCAAAATCTCTCCCAATCCGACGGCCGGGCTGCCCCATGCTGGACCCCGGGGGGGCAGCGCGTTCCCCTGCTTCAACACACCGGATTCAGATGAATGGATCACCAGCAGCTTGTGATCAAGACTGTTGTAATGAAACCTTCATGTGAATCTGTGTTTCCCTGCGTGTTGAAGCAGGGAAACATCTGAATCGTGCCAGACACGGACCCTCGGGGCCCTGAGATGAGCAGCCCCGCCCGACAGGACTGATTGTCACCTGATCAGATCACGGTTTAATGATATTTGATTGTCAGTATTGCTGTGTAAGTGATTAATTTGTTTGATGGGTTAAAACTCCAATAATATTACCACTGTGTTTTCACAGCTCAGTGTTTGGCAATCATCTCCTGCAGCGCAGTGATTTCCCTTCATGTCATCTAACTGTGTGTTTGTTTGTTTCTTTCTTTCAGCACAGATTTGTTTAGTACACACGAGTTAATAGAACGTGCACACGAGTTAATTAAATGTGCTCACGTTTTATTAAAAATATATTGCATGATCCTTCACAGGCTCCGTACATTTCTGCCACCAACCGGTGTTTAAAACTGACGTCAAAACATGGAACTTAACCCTGAACTCAGCACTGCCCACTAATGGATGAATTGACTGAACAGCCAATGCAACATAAACGACGCATGGAAATATGAGAGCATAAATGGGCCTTAAGCCTGACAATCTGGCCTGTCCTATCTAAATCCTGCTGTCTGAAGTGCTCGCCGCAGAGTAAAGAAGGTTCACTGGCACAAAACCCTCCTTGTCTTAGAGCATACATAGACTGTACATATCAATGGACGAGGGATTCGGTCACGTGAACCATTGGCAGCCCATATTGCTCAGCAAGCCGACAGGAACACCCCCACTGCATGACAATCAAAGTCAACTTTGCTTCCAGCTCCTTTAGCCGAACCCCACTGAAATATCTGCAGAGGTGCCACGAGACATTTCTAGCGGGATGTACCGTAATACATGTTTACTCGACCGCAAGATCAAAAAGGGCCGTCGCATTTAGCCAACACTGGGTTCGTAAAAATCGTTGGTCGCTTCGTGAGGGCCGGTAGCATGATGATTACAGATGAGGAAGTGATAATGACCAGCAATTGGCTGAACCACTGCCAATCAATCATATTAAAAATAAATGTATTGCTTGATATAAACTCTCCAGGTGTGATACAAAAACATTCATCCCCCTCAGAGCTGTCATGGGTGTGTGATCAAACGATTGAGACCAAAAGGGTTTTTTAAACAAGGCTGTAAATGTGTTTATTTCTGCTCTAAAGTTGGACATTTTAATATGGGAGTAAAAGGAGATTAACCCACTTTTGGAGCCAGCCTCTAGTGACCAGTTGAAGAACTGCAATTAATCTTAGTTCTGCATGAGCCTATATCAGGAAGTAAGATGGCTGGCACTTGGTATTCCCATGTCTATGAATCTAATGTTTGGAGATTGTTTTATGATTTACTTTTTGTTTGCCATCAAAGAGCAAAATGTGTGCACTACTGCCACCTTTTGGTATGGAATGGTCATTTGTCAATTCAGTAGATCTTACCTGCTCTGTTACTGTATGGAGGCACAAAAGCTAAAAGTACCATAGAGTAGGTTAACCCTATTACTATTCCAGACTCAGTTTTAACCAGAAACCCCACCAATGGAAATGCACTCATTACAACCATCGCCGTGTATGCAAACACAGCAGAAAAACATAACAGAAACGCAACTGCTTTGGCCTTGAAATCAGGTAATGTTGCTTTGGTCTGCTTAAAACAAACTCAAGTTTTTGTTTCACCTGAATAGTGTTTTGTCTGGTGTGAACACAGTTATCACATCTGGTTGGAGAGCGAGATAACATAACAAGAACTCCAAATAAAAGAGGTGGACTATTGAACCAAAACCAAAACTGGACCAAAAGCCTAGACCCCACTGATCTAGGGTATTACATTGAGCATTGATTTTTGTTTCTGCAATATTGCTACTGAGTGAAATACAAACTCAACTGCTCTGGACCAGAGTAAAAAGAAATGAGGAGTGAGTGCGCCTTAAAGGTATTGTGACATCATTTTTAAAATGCTTTTAACACTATTAAAAGTCTTGGCCAACATCCCTCAAATGTGTCTAAAAGGTTTTAACAAGAAAAACTTCACTCTAGTACTCAATTCCTGGCTTTTTATGATGGTGTTTTTTTGCGCCGTGAAAAACGCTTCCTTTCCCCCTTTCCTGTCAATCATTGCCCCGCTCCTCCTCCCAACCTCCTCCTCCAACCAACTTCTGCCGGCGTCTCCACACACACGCGCGCACACCGACCACAAACACCCACACACACAGCCCAGACAGGGCGACTACAGCCCGGGGATGAAGTCCGTGCGCACACCGAACCGGACTTCTAACAGCGGCGTCGGAGAGTTAAGCCGGGAGCGACAGGCGAAGCATGCACGGAAAAGCAGCAGGGCGAAGTAGTCCACCGCAAACAATCATAAAAATAAAGGCATGCAAGCAGCAGTGTCCCCTTATCTTAAGTCCAGTCAGTGGCTGCGGGTCTTCTTAGCAGTTTTCCTCCGGTGATGACAACAGAAGAGGCTGTAAACAGCTCCGTGTTAAGCCTGATTTATGGTTCCGCGTTAAATCGACGCAGAGCCTACGCCGTAGGGTTCAGCGTACGGTGCGCGTCGCCCCGTAACCCTACGCCATAGGCTCTGCGTCGGTGTAACGCGGAACCATAAATCAGCCTTTCTGGTGCGCTGGAGAGGAGAGGAGGCAGGGAGCTGGGTGGAGGGGGCGGTGATTTAGCGGCCCTTTACGTCACGGCCCGCCACCAAACCACATGCGCCGTTTTTGCATAGTTATGCGGAAAATCCCAGAAAGCACACAATACACTGAATGTTAAAAGTTTGTTGTTTTTTGGGTGTAATTGATGTCAAGACACCCAACAAAACACAAAAAATCAAGAAAAATGTGTTTTTCATGTCACAATCCCTTTAAATTTGAGGACATTGCCCCTTGATACCAAGTTAACTGTCAAGATTCACATTTGAAGGTTTTGAACTGTTAAATTACCATCAGCCAGGGACATCTCGTGCATGTCTCAGAGAGGCTGCAGGCTTTGAGAAAACAGCAGCATTTGATTTCCAGGGAATTACAACATGTTGAAGAGGACATAGGCCTGAAGAGGATCAGTTTGAATGACAGCCATGATGGACAGAGAGAGTGAGATTGTTTCATCACTTAGGCCAGTGTTTCTCAATCCTGGTCCTCGTGGGTCCCTGTCCTGCATGTTTTAGATGCTACCCTGCTTCAGCGCACCGTGATAAAAGTACCTGTGTCATCAACAGAGCTGTGCAGACCTTGGTGACAAGCTAATGAGGACCTTTAATTAGAATCAGGTGTGTTGGTGCAGGGAAACATCTAAAACATGCAGGACAGGGGCCCACGAGGACCAGGACTGAGAAGCAGGGACTTAGGCAAATGGCAATGATAATACTATTACTGCTCGTGGTTGAATATCAGCGTGCATGATTGTCAAGTTTTCTGCGTCAAGACCTCTGATAAACTGGCAACACCGACCAGTGGTAGCAAATGGACTGCGGTGCTCTAAACATTATGACGTCTAAACAGGAAAATGAAGTAATGTCATCTGAAAACTTTTTATATGAAGTTTGTATATATACAGATAATACTGCCATTCTTTCATATTCTAAGGCAGCTACAATGAAAATTGTAGACAGATGGGTTGAAACTGTCATTAATGAGTCATGAGAAGATTTGGTAATTTTATTAGGATGTCACATAAACACACTATTAATACTTAAAAAACGTAATACTCAAAAACCCAAAGACGCTTTTGCTAATCACGTTTGGTATTTTTGACATTTTACAGCTGGAAATGTTATACTGCATTTAAAGCAAAACAAATGATGATAATGCCCTTCAAGTAGCTTGATGCATTTGAACTTATGTCTAAAAAGAAGGGGATAAAATATGATGTTTTGAATGATGACAGGAGTGACACTGATCTAAGGTCTTGTCTGTGAGTTTAGGAAAGCTTTGAAGTTCAATTTCAAAGAGCAGTGGATTTTTGCAGCTTTGGCCAAATCAAATGTACAGCAAAATCTGATCAAAGTGACAAAAAAAGGGGCTCCACTGTTAAACATTTTTTAAATACATTTTGATGTGCTTCATTTTCTTTAACTACATCACAGAATTTTACTTCAAATCAGATTTTACTTTCAATTGTTTCAAATTATAGTATAAATAAAGTCAGTGTAAAGATGTACATTTATGACAGGGGCACGGTGGCGCAGCTGGTAGTGCAGCGGTCTCACAGCAAGAAGGTCCTGGGTTCGATTCCCGCCGGGGGACGCTGTGGGTGCTGAAGTGCGTGTTAGTTCCCCCATGACTTCAGTGCCATGGGTGGGGTTGGCGAAAGGATCTTTCTGTGTGGAGTTTGTATGTTCTCCCCGTGTTCCCCTGGGTAGCTAGTGTGAGCTACTCACAAAAACATGCACACAGTCCTGGGCTATACATGCCCCCTCTGGCCAGCCGGGGCGCCAGATAGCCGGAATAACGTGATCCTTCCACGCGCTACGTTCGGCCGGAGAAGCCCCATCCTGTCTGGTGAAAAGATGCGGCCTGCTCACTCCTCAGGTTAAGGAGGAGACCTGAGCTCAGTGCAGGGCCCTCCCGGGGTTGGTAGAGGATGGCAATGCCCAGGACTGTCAGTAGGTAGGAGCACGGGGTGGTAAAAATGGGGAAAAAAAACGGGATAAAAAAAATATTTAAAAAAAAAAAAAAAAAGATGTACATTGTGTACAGGATGTGAAGAAAAAAGTATTTAACTACTCACAAAATAAGGTGCATGGTTTATTCCAATTATACCAGGGATGTCCATCTCTGGTCCTCGAGGGCCACTATCCCTAAAGGACTGGAATTGGTCTTCTCTAAATTACCTAGGCATATAAAAGGAGATACTTGTTTCTCAGATGCCTCCTGATATCTGATGCCTCTCAATCTCGCTTGTATAGGCAATACCAATAACAGAAACTGATGACGTATGATTTTAAGCTGTCATTTGTAGAATAAAATTAGCACACCTGCAGTGGATAAACTTGCATTTTTTCAAGCACTTTTCTCCCTGACTTTTAATGTGGTGAGATATGATAGAAAACGCTTTCAATAACTACAAATTCCACTGTCATCATCAGGTCTCAGTTGTTTTGCTCAAAATAAAGCAGTGTCTGCTTTAGGAAACCTTGGTTGCTGTATATACTGTATGTGGTCACAAAGCTGAGCCTATCAACAAAAACACTTCCCACTGCTCTCCAAGGGGAATGTCGTAAAGTTTTCAGAGCATAAACATCACCTATAAAATCCCCTAATAAAAAATGTTGCCTGGTCTCTGGCTGCCTTTTTAGAAACACTTTTCAGAAACACTTTTCAAATTGAAAATTAAAACCAAAAACCCAACAAAATAGATCGTAATGTTAAAATGCATTGACTCATAGAATATTACAGAATACTAGTGCCTTCTTTTTTTACATATTTGTGATGATCATCCTGCTCCATCTTTGACAATGTCTTTTAATTACTTTATAGACAATATTTCTGGTAATGTGCTGTCAGTCAAATGTACCTGGTGAAACAATTGGATCAAATGTGTCTTTGAACCTAAGTAGCAAAAAGGAGTTTTTCATGTTAAAATTTCAGTTCAGGGCATCTCTGTTGAGGCTGCTGCCCCCGCGACGCGGTTCTGGATAAGCGGTGGAAGATGGATGGATGGATGGATGGAAATTTCAGTTTTATTTTCATTTAAAAAATAACATTGGATTGCTGTTCGCAAGTATCTCACGGCTCTCAGGGAACCAATAGCCACACATAAGCAGTTTTCTCTTACCACAAACGAAGCGACCCTCAGGAGCCAGCATGGGCAGACATCTCAGCAGCATTAACACTTGTTTTCACCCCTCTGCATGGTTTATTCCAATTATACCAGGGATGTCCATCTCTGGTCCTTGAGGACCACTATCCCTAAAGGACTGGAATTGGTCTTCTCTAAATTACAGCCTCTCATGCCTAGGCATATAAAAGGACCAAGAGATACTTGTTTCTCAGATGCCTCCTGATATCTGTTGCCTCTCAATCTCGCTTGTATAGGAACATGATTGCATTTTACTTTTTGATCCTTTTTCTTTGCAATGTCAGTTGCCATTTCCTTTTAAGAGTGTAAACCTTTTTTCATCTGTTTATTGAAACAGGATCATTCCCGAGACTACTCCTCAGGCAGTTATGACATTGTTAGTTCACTGTCCTAGCATGGCAACTTCAGCCACACTGCCCAATAACAGTTTGAGAGCCTCCTGGAAGAGCTGTACTTTAGGAGCATTCTTGTTTCTCTCCATTCGTCTCAGGGGTTCTTTAACCTTATGCTATCCCTATACTCCAAAACTCATGCATGTTTTATCATGTGTACAATGTTGGAAGTCTTCAATGTGACTGACGGAACTACATTTGGCTTTACGATACTATGTCCCATATTTACAACAACCATGCAAACAGAAGCAGACTTTGGGAGCATCTCAAACAAACGTCACAGTTCTATTAGTGAAAGGGCAGTCAGGAGACTGGACATACAAGATGGAGTGTATGAGGGCAGCCTCGGGGCGAAGGCAAACTGGCAACGTAGCTCAAGGGCGTACCATGAAGGGCAAGCCAACAGAAGAGGGTCAAGCAAAGGTCCAGGACATCCACTGTGATTAGGTTCAAGGAAGGAGCAGGGACAGCTGCAGCAAGGTCCCGGTGACATCTGTGACAGTGGACCTTAGTGTGGGTTGCAGCTGTGACAGAGTGGACTTTGGCAAAATCTCAGGAGGCGCTGATGGCAAGGACACGAACTGAGCTGCTGTCCAGGGCTTAAGTAAACATCTTGAATTGACGAGCACCAGCAAGGAGATGCAGTGAGGTGCACCACCGACCCCTCAGAGACCTGGTTAGGAGCGTCCAAGACCATCCCAAGGACAGGATGAACTGCGTCCAGGATCACCTGGTTAGGTGGTATATACAATAGGTAAATAAGAGCCTGAGAGCAGCATGGTTGCCACGCTTGAAGCTCCATCTCCGCCGGGAGGATCTTCATACAGTGTCCATGGCAGGCTCACTTCAACAGCTGGGAACCTGGGAGGAGGTGGTTTGAGGAGGTGGACAATGTTTTTTGTGTGACCTCACAGGCTTGTGGGGCCTCCAAAAACCTTGTATGTTGCCAAATAATACGATTCCCCCTCAGCCAGCCAGGAAGGAAGGGAAAACAGGATAATGTTTAGACACTAAGGGCCTGATTTACTAAAGGTTTGCGTGTGTAAAAACGTGTGCAAACTTGACAGCACCTGCAAACCAAAGTCCCAGCTGATCTACTAACAGCGTGCAAAGAATAGCGTGCGCAAAATAACACACGCAATCCATTTAGTACTTTTGCCCTGATGAATAATCAATATGGGGCGTACCCACCAGAACGCACTAAATACTGGGAGGGGAAGATGCAAATATCCATTTACAACGCGCAATGAGATTTACCAAGCCTGAAAGTTTTTGCGCGTATTGTGATTGCGTCTGTATTTAATACGTTCGAAAGGAAGGTGCTAATCTGCACAGCATTAGTATTGTGGTGAGGATTCTCCACATGCAAAAGGAGAAATATTTTATTTGAATGTTAAATCGAGTATTATTCAGCAAAAGGTTGCCACAGGAGGCACATTCATTTTTTTTTATTTGTGATAATAAATAAATCACGTGTTTTCATGGAGAAAAAAGTGTTTCTTATTGTGCGCCAATGACGTGATCTACTAGTTTGCATTATTCGTTTTGGAATACTCAATTTAGATATATACTGCATGGGATTTGGACTCAGAATAATGGCTATAATTGCCACGGCATGCCACGGTCAGCTGGAGACAATTGTCTCGAGCTGACCGGAGCATCAAGACTGGAGAGATGATTAAAAATGATGTCCGAGCTGTCATGTTAGTCTATGTCCAAAATAACACTGAAAAGCTTGTCTGATTACGCTTTTAGTTGTCATCCATCCATTCAATACACGTAACTGACATTGATGTATTCACAGATTAATTATCAGCTGTAAATACTTGTGTACAGCCATTATTCTGAGTCCAAATCCCATGCAGTATATATCTAAATTGAGTATTCCAAAACGAATAATGCAAACTACAGATCACGTCATTGGCACCCCAGGATACAGCGAGGTGGCAAAGCGCTCTCTGCTCTGTGCGCTCTGTGCGCTCTGTGCGCTGTTCTGAACACTTCTCTTCTCTTCTTGCCATGTGATGGTCCCGTCTGTCACACATTTACTGTCAGTGTTTGCTATATAATATATAATATTGGCAATATACTGTGGACATCTGAATAAAAACTTAACTCATAAATAGATGAATCAAAGCGCTCTCCAGCTCTGTGTCTGATTGTCTTTTTCTCCTCAGATCATGCCGAGCACCGCGGGGTCACGTAAACCCGACCAATTAAATATTAAAATCAAATTCAGTCCTGTGGCCCGTTTTTCTATTTCGTATTTTTGATCTGTGCCTAAAATTGAAATATGAAAAACCAGACGTTTTTCCGTTTTTTGTGTTACCAACTGCATTTATTCTATCGCAGGTTTTCTCCGATATTGCGTTTCCTTTGGTAATGTTTAAATTTCTTTGCTGTAGTTCATGAATGTGTTTATTTGCCTCTTCCACTAATATCTCTAACTCCAACTCGTCAAATTTCATTTTGCGCTTGTGACTTGTGACTGTGCATTCCATCCACTCTCCATGGCGCAGAGTTTGCGCTCGCAAACCTTAAGACACGCAACACCTCATTTAAATACTGAGGTTTGCACCTGTTATCAATTGCGCACGCAATCTTAGTTGATCACCCGCAAACCACGCAACAACAGCACGCGCAAACTTTTTCAGTGCACACGCAATTTAGTACTCTTTATTTAGGATCTTAGTAAATCGGGCCCTTACAGTACAGACAAGATAGTCAGACAGGTGTGGACAAGACTGAGCAGACACAAGAAGTGAAAACACAAAATAAATTGAGAGCAAGGTTTACTAGATAAAAAAGAAGGAAAAACAAAAACACTGGACAGAGATTATAAAGAGTAGACGAAAACCAAAGCCCAACAGAAAACCCCAAACCGTAACAGGGCAAGAGCAAACGAAAGTTACCGGTAATAATGAATAGTGTCATGAAAGCAACTTAAACTTCTAGGGGAGTTCAAAAATTGCAAGAGTTTCTTTGTGCTACTTTAACTTTGTGTCTGAATTTTCAAAATAAAATTGAAGAGAGACTTGGATGGAACTGCAGCTTTATGTATCAGAAACATCATAAGGTGGATCTTTTTTCACGGGATTCCTCAGAGAAAAAAAACCCCAACAAAATAGATGGATGGCCCCATTTGTAGGCACGAAGTAGAGTAAGCGCAGCCTGTTAAAGTTAGAGGAAAGAAATACCTTTACACCTGATTTTATGTTTTACTAAGCCAACCAGTGAGTGAGAAGTTTTAGTTTCAAGGTTTACATACAAGCAGGCTTTAAAAAGAATTGCAACGCACAACACAGCGACCTTCCCTTGACTCTTAAACAGCCAGCCGTTTGGATGAGAGCGTCTGGCTCAAAAGAGAAAGAGAGGTCAGGAATATATGTAAAAAGCAAGAGCAGCTCCAGCCATGCAATCACTGAATATGACGGACTCATTTTGCTCTTCATAGCAAGCCTCACTGTGAATTATCGAACCAGTCATCCTTGACTTCCTCTCCTTCTTTCCTCTGTGCAGGAAACACGGCAGGCAAAAGGGACAAGCCTTTTCCTGCGTGACCTAACTGTAAAGCCGGGTGCATATTCCCAGAACAAATACCACACATGATCTTGGGATGCACTCAGTGCACTGGAGGTGGAATTAAATCTGCAGACTAATGGACCCAGTGAGAAGATTCTGGAGAAGTGGTGTTGACCTTTTAGTTGACACCTTTTATCTCCAGTGGTGCTGTCATTAGGTTATTCTGGGAATTTTTTTTTTTTTTTTTTTAAATATAACCACATACGGATAATGGGAAGTAAGATATAAAAATAAAATTTAAATATTTTAAAAAACACAACCCTTTTTGTGGATCTACAGATGCAGCAACTATGTCTCCACCCACCTTTTGGAATAAAAATTCTACCCCTGGCCTGTCTGCTCTGTTGAAATGTCTAACAAGATATTATCTCCATTATTCAAATATGCACACCTTTCAAGTGCTGTCTTTCTGATCTAATCTGTTTTCCACACATAGGTTTTAAGCATAATTCAGTATTCTTGCTTTAATACACACATACAGAAAAATTAAATAAATACAAATTTATACCACTACAGCCTTACCCATTAAAAAAAGATAATCACACAGAAAGGCTTTAGACTGTTAGATCTAAAAGGTTTTATCATGTAATGCATGAACACAATATTCCCTCACTCGACTTTTCCAGTGGTGATATCAAAGTGGGAGTCATGCTTTGTCTTGTCCTTGATCTCTTCTGCTTTGCAGATGGAGTCATCCCTTATGACACCCAACTGACTGTGAAGTGTTGGGACATGGAGACTGTGTCAATAATTCATGCAAGAACGAGGGTGGCAAGATGTTGTTACTCCTCTCATAAGTCTTGTTTGCTCCTTGCATCTCCTTTTCTTACTGCTTTTAAGTTCCAGAGATCAGATTTGTTAGAAGAATTAGTTAGAAAACAAAAAGAGGCTGCACTCAGAAGAAACCTATGAGGCTTGATGGTTAAAATGTGGCCTGTCAGTTGGGTAACACACCCCCCCCCCCCACGGGTATTTGTAGATATTAAAGGACAAATGGTCTTTCAGCTCTTCCCTTAATTGCAGGACATATTTTCTCCTCTCCTCCCAACAAAGGAACTTTGTAAAAAAAAAAATCACAAATCAGCCATGGCTGAGAGCACAACTGACTGATAAGAATCCCATTAAACACTGCACACACTTTAGCTATTTAGTCCAACAAAGACAGACTTCTTTCAAAGATAGGATTTACAACTCCACACTGAAACGTGGAGGACAATGAACCGTTCCTCCTAGTCATCAAGAGTAACTAAACCCATTTTAAAACTATTTGTTTAAGACCTTGTTGGGAGTTATTATAAAACTGACATTTTCTAGTTTCCAGGTAAATTAGTGAAATACATGAAGCGTAATTTCTCATCTTTGAGTTATATTTGTCTTTTCTATTTAGGAATCGTATTGTTAATACTTGATCCAAATGAAAATGTCTTTAAACTTGTTTTGGTGTTATCCTGCTGTATATAACATCTCTGGTCTCTTGATATTTTTCACCAAAGGTTTCCAGATCTTAACAGATATCTTTGGACTAGTGTTAAGACTTGCATGACATAAAACTATGGCATCACTGCACACCAGGATTACTGACGTGAATCAGTAAACTTCAGTTTCTAGGATTCAAAGTTTATTTTCTTATTTATTTATGTGCACCGTAAGGGAACATGTTTCCTTGTAGGAATTCTCTCTTTGAGAGAGATGATGAGTAATGGTACACAATAAAGACCATCTTTGAAATTCAGCATGTGAGAATTACAATAGAAATAGAAATTAAGCAGAAATGATGTGCATATTAGTATTCAAATATGAGAACTTAAAAATATTTCTATTGTTTATATTTAAAATATAAGTAACACGTCAGCATAGTTTATGTTACATTGGCATGGATCATTAAATTGTTATCAAACAATAGTTTTCTCAACAGTATATTATATGTCCCCTAATTATTCATTAATTAATCTTTTGCTTGAATTTTTTTTTCACCAAGATGATTACTTTATTCCCCGTATTATAATATGTGAATTGGTTGTCCTTCAGTGTGTTTTTGTTATTCTGCTATTACTTTGGGGTTATGTTTCCTATTTTTTGTTTTATTATACCAACCATGGGCACAGCACTGAAAAGGCAATATGGACCCCACCTCCCACGGGCTCTCACCCCCTGTGGGAGTCACAGGGGTCGGGTGCAGTGTGAGCTGGGTGGTGGCCAAAGGCGGCCAGCCTGGCGACCTGATCCTCTGCTGCAAAAGCTGGCTCTAGGGATGTAAAATGTCACCTCTCTGGTGGGGAAGGAGCCTGAACTGGTGCACAAGGTCAACAACTTCCGGCTAGATATAGTCAAATTCACCGACACATGGTTCGGGCTCCAGAACCGGTCTCCATGAGAGGGGGCGTTTTTTGTTCCTGTACCACAATCAGGTATGATTATACAAAGGACTACATTGATGTAGAATTAGGGTGTGGACTTTTGATTGGCAGCTGGCTTAGCCAATGGCTAGCTGCCATCACTTTTGCTAGTTAGTGCTTAGCATTGTATTATTGTTAACTAACTTGTTTGGATCCATAAATTAGAGCCAGTCTGTTCACATGTGGACTGGTAAACAACCACAACAGAACATACTGTATAACATGCAAAAAAAGTAATTTGTGCTGCTTTAGATGAGGTACATACAGTACTTAATCGGTCAATAGTTTGTTCTTGCATCTTAGCCAATCACCTATTTGATCAAAGTTTGGTCTTTTTTACTCTTCACATTTCATCTGTTGAATGATAGTGAAACTGTCACTCCAGTGTGCTCAATATCTCTGATGTTCATGCTGACCTGATGTAGAAAATATAAGCAGTATTGCTACAATTGAGAGGTGGCAGAAATAGGAGATGGAGAGATAAAAATGACAGAGAGAGGGATACGAAAAGAAAACTGACTAAATCAAGAGCTGTTCTTGAAGGGAACCACAGCAGGGCCAAGAAAGCAACGTGATGAGCCTTATCCTGAGTGCCAGCAGGGCAGTGAAAGCGTTTCAATCATGCAAAAGCCTGCAACATTTGCTGAAGGTGCACAGTTGTATTGCATGTCCATTCAAGAGCACAGTGGTGAAGCTGATGTTGCTCCTGTACAGATATGATGCTGTGAGGGAGCCACCCATGAGAGTGACCTGAAGATAGAGGCCTTTAACACAGCATAACTACATGTGCTTGGGCATAAATGCAGTTAGAGTAATGAGAAAACGCTTTTAGAAAATGAAAAGAGGAAGTAAGAATATTAGTGAAGCAAATGAGCCGACCTCCCTTGCTCGGAAAAGCAATAACCAACCACGATGTTGGTAATAACTATGTGCTTTCAGCCTAGTGCTGTTAGCTCAGATGCACAATCCCATATATTCAATGTGCCATATTTGGCTGGATTTCACTGCTGTCTGCAAGCAGCCGATGGCTGCAAGATACATTTTAAAGTTAATGAAAGAGCAGTTCACTCACTTGTGTAACTTGCTTCCTTGGTTTGCACAAGAATGGTTAACATTCATGATGTGTATATTCTCTTTTCTTATGATTATGTTATAATGCTAATGTAAAATACACTTCTACTCCAGAGGTATAATTTTGCTGTTCAACAAAGCAAACTATTTTCACATGACTCTCAATCATATTCGATCCGATTCCTGACACCCATGTCTCTCGGAAGCCCGCTGAATTTGACAAATCAATATGCAACAGTAATTTTAATTGCTCACAAAATATAATAGCTATGATAGTCAAATGATGCAGTGTTTAATTCACAGGAATGTTACACAAGTTACCGGATTTTAATGCATTTCGATTAGTCTATAATAAGAGAATTTCTATGCATGTATTCACACAAGTGTGTGTGTGTGTGTGTGTCTATGTGTATCTGTGTCTTCTTTTGTTGAGCTGATCAGCATTCCTCTCTTCCTCTGGTCCACAGCGGCTCTCGTCCAAGCCTCCCACCCACAGTAACATATCAAATTTGCAAGCATACATTATTAATTTCTTGTCAGAAATGGCAGCTGCCACCTTTGACAAGGGCTCCTCACATTCTCTTTTTTTCCCCTGTTTCATTTTATTTTTTTCATTTACTGCATTGGTCCTGAGATACGAATACTCAGTCGCTTCCCCCCCGCTCACGACCACTCAGAAACAGAATCAACTTACAAGATGTTCATATGCAGGTGCAAGTGCGCGCGACTCGTGTTTTCAGAACATCACAGAGACGCACACTTTGACGTGAACCTGGGAACTCTGTGAAGTCAACATTGATGTTCCTCAAACAGTTCTTGAACAACATCTACAGTCAGACAGGATTTGCTGTCCCGCTGAAGTATGTAGCCTACATATTAATGGTACTCTGTACAGGTTTATTTCAGTGCACTTGGACAAAAGTAACTCTAATCTTATGGTGGATTGTTACTTTTTTATCCAACTTTGCAGTTTAGTTATAAAGCAAGAAGCAGCAATGGTTATTCATTTTGGGACTTGGGAAAATTATATAATTCTCTAAAGGTAATGGAAACTAAAAATCTTAATGTGACTGCTACATTTCTTTAAAGTGAGTTTGTAATAAACTTTTCTTCACTTATCAATTTTGTTTATTTAGTTGTTTTTTTTAATTAATCCCGATTAGGCACGTTATCAATCTCAACTGCAACTTTAGGAGGTAGAAATTTAACCTTTGTGGATTCTATAGGGGTTCAAAAGCATTCACACAAATTAATGAAAGGGGACATGGGATTATTGGTAACTAAATATATAGAATAGAATAGAATAGAATATAATAGAATAGAATAGAAAGACCTTTGCCTTTATGATTTTGTGGTTTTAACCTTGTTTTTGTTTTTAGAGTGTTTTTATGCTTTTGTTCCATTTAGCTTTAATCTAATCTTCTGTCCCCTTTTTGATCCTATGTTTTGTATTTTCCATGTTTGCCTGACTTCCTGTTTTATTTTGAAAGAGTTATTCCTTGAGTGTGACTTCCAGTCTGACCTTCCCTGTTCTCTCTCGATTATCACCACCTGTGTCTCGACACCTCCTCTGCCTATGCACGTTCCTGTTTTCCTTTCCTTTGTGCCTCTCTGTCCGTTGTTGTCCTTGGTTTCTTACTCTTTATAAGGAGGTCTGCCAATTAGGATTTTGATTTTAGCTTCTGGTAGGACGGGACCTAAATACTCTTTATATTTGTTCACTAAATGTGTCTGGTTTTGAATTTGGATCACCAGGTTTTTCTTCTTTTCTTTTTTTTTTTTAGGATTTAAAGCAGCACAATGTAACTTTCACCTTTGGTTGAGTTTGGCGGCTCCTTTGGACAAAAGCGGTAGTTCTTTACCAGTAGTGTGGAAGGGTTCCTACCATCCATCTCAAAGTTACATAGTGCTAGTGAAGGCAATACAGACCCCTCAGACCATGACAGAGGTGTCATTAAACATGACATGTTTGCGCATTATAAACTCCTCCCCACATGTAATTTATCTCTCTCTGGTTTAAATTAATTTTAGATAACAGTATCACACTGAAGACTTGTGTCCACATGACAGTTTATCACAACCATTTATTTCAGAAAGTAATCAGCAGCTAATTAGTTGTCACGACTCATTTGCTGCTCTTAACCCACCATATCACCAACCATTACGTATTCTTTCTCTTCTGTCACTTGCAAAACTTTTGACCATGTCTGAAGTCCAAATTAGATTTATCCAGCTTGTTTCTCATTATAACTGTGATGGATGATTGGATGATTGGAGGCACCGCCACATTTGCATACAGCTGCAAAACGCTTTTGAAAATAACTGCACAAACTCTTACTGTTGATGTTAATTGCAGTCACCCACAATGTCCCTTTAATCAATTTTGCCCGAATAGCAGAGGGTTTTTTTTTTCATGAAGTGTATTTTAATGCATTTACATTGATCAATTATTTCTATCTCATTCATTTCATTCTTCCGCTGGCCCCAGAGACTGGCAGACTTGTGCCAAATGAATGGCAGTTTGCAAAAACTGACAACAGTGACAGATCTTCATTAAAATAATAAACTGTTTTTGCGTCAATGTATTAATATACACACATGCTCCGTTGATCAGAAGGTTTCTTTGACAATTATGTGATTATTTGTAATGTGGTACTGAATACAATGAGGACAAAAATGGAATAAGAGGATGAGGTGGGGCAGATCATTTGAAAGGAAATTTAAATAATGACGACATCCGCATGGTGTAATGATTGTTTGGAGAATATAAGGCAAATCTATATCTAAAAATATGTGTGTTTAGGAACTAGTGGTAAAAGACTAATGTAGTTGTAAGTGCATCCTCTCTTATAGTTTATTACCCATTAACGATCCAGGACTGAGAAAAATGTTTTAAAGATAGAAGGTCAGCCGGCAAGTCAGACTTTCACATTTTTCTCTCTAGCATTTAGTACATCATGAGTTTAATAGTATTTAAAAAATAATTCAAATGAGGCTCTCAAATATGACCTCCACAGAGTTTCAATGGCAGAAGCAGCTCGTTGTCCACTGACTAATGGACTCTGGGGTGAAACCATAATCATTTCCACTGGCCGGTCATCAGTGCAGAGGGTTCTCAAATAGGGAACATCAACACATTCGGTACTTACAGAATATTTGTCTAAACTTCATGTTTTAGCACTTAAAACATACAACTGCAGACTCAAGCTATTTGGTCAAGACACTCTTGGTTGATGTCAAAACTTTGATCAATATTGTTTTCATCACCACTTAGAGTGCTACATTAGTAACTGTTTGACAGCCGGGAACAAATGCTTGCATTAGCATTTCTCGGACATTAGGATGAAAAGGCTTGCACCACTCTCTGATTAACATAAAATATGGAGCCACAATAATCCAAATTTTTTCTTTTCTATATATTTTTTTTTACATCAAACTAGCAACAATAGCTGGTGGATTACCACTAACACGAAAGAGCCTTACAAAACATCTTGATATCTCTAAAGGTCACTGTGACATGGTCACAGGATTATTGGTTTCATGCTTTTACTTTGGAGGTTAGTCTTTTTTTTAAATTTGTCCCAAGGTTTTTGTTTTATTTTGTTTATTTAAATCTGAGTCATCAGCTCTGTAACTTCCACTTACCAAATCATATGTGCTGCCCCCCAGTATCTGTGGTGCTTCAGTTCATCTTAATTCTTGAACAAATTCAATCAGTTCTTCCTCTCTTTATTAATTTGAAATCTAAGTAGACAGCCTAAGTTCTGCAGATTCTGTCTTCTGGGGAAGATGCATTTATCCAGTCTGAATCCATAACACTGTACAACACAGTTCGATGTCTCTTAGCTGCTGTGTTTACATATTTAAAAAAATATTAATCTCAGAATTTGCTCTACTTGTCTTTAAAAGACAAGTATATCTAAGAAGCCTAATGAATCCTATAGTAATACTATAAAATCTGAGGCAAAGTTTTCTAACAAAGTTTAGACACAAACCTTGAGGCAGCGAACATATTAATCATGTAAGGTCAGTCAGTTTGCAGAGGTGAAGTCCTTAAAGGGAAGTCTTTGACATCTAGTGCTCGTAGCCCTCCAGGGACTTGAACAGGATCTTCTTATTATCACTTACTATGCAACTGGTAGGACAGTTCATTATAATCCATATGGTTAAACTTCACCTCCTGAAGTCAAATGCCATCTTTTAAATGTGCATCTCTGATAAAGATGCACATTTAAAAGATGATGAAGAAAGAAAATCTCTTGTAACTCAAAGATTATTTCAGTGTATGCTAAAGCAAGACTTCATACTGTATTTAGGGATTAATTATTTCTCTTGCCGTTGACCTGATGTCATACAAGTAAACTGAATATTTTAAACATCAATTGTGAGACAAAAGATGGTTTGATATTTAATGCCTTTATTGCTTACTGGATGAATTACTAGATGGATTACTAAAAATAAGTAGCCATCAAGTGGTCAGCCATCCTGATACAGGACAAACCCCTCATTCACTTCCAAACAGCCCCATTACGATGATATATGTACTCGCTTTAGTGGTTTGATCCGTGTTGGCAAGCAATCTGTTCCACTGAGTTAATCAGCAGTAGTCTGGAGAGGATGCTGAGAAGTAAAACAAACCCCACAACAAAGCAGCGACGTTAACGTCACAGCTCGTATTCTACAGACGGGGCTATTGTTGTCAAAGACGTTTCACGGAAATCCAGCAGCACAAGTTTCATGACAAGGGAGAATACGGTTGAGGACAAAGAGAAAAGTTGAGCGTGAAAACAAAGAAGCTCAACGGAGACAGGCACTGTGCACTTTTTGTCCTTTTTTAATAGCTTTTCATTTGTCTTTTAGTTTATCCTCCCTCTATAGCTCAGATGTCTCTGGCAGCGTAAAACATAGAAGTGCTTTCACTTAGTACTTGTCATTTCATGGTCTCTCTCACACCTATCAGACTCATTCTTGTTAGGCGGCGGTTTGTCAGGTGTGTGCATTTGCATTTCCCATCTCCTCAGCTCGAAAGACCATATTTAAATCTGTCTTTCTTACGGTTGTTTTGGCTTAAAAGTTGCTAACGTTGTTTTGGCTTGGTACCTCTTGGTAAAAGTCAAACTGTGCCCATCTCACGCTCAGATTCACGTGTAACATGTCCTTGGAGAGAAAAGTGACTCATGCTTCCGCACCACATCACCCCTAGCGTACAGTACAAACAACAACATTGTGGTGCGTTTGGGTCACGTGTCTGGTCTGACTGGATTCCGCTTTAGTGGTGCATTGTATATTAGGACACGGTGCACAAGGTAAGCATGACTGGTCAATTACACACTGGACCTTTTTCTGCATGTTAGCAAACTAACTGAGCGCTTTTAAAAATAGTGCAGATTGTGCAGTTGTCTTCATAATATAGACAGGAAGCTGAAACAAAACAATTGTTAAAATGATTTCAAATTTTTTCAAAAGAAAAATAAGAACAGCATCAGCTAGCGCAGTTTGCACATATTCAGTTAATATCAGTAATTTTGGTTTAGCTTAGAGTCCCGTTTTGGCTAAAACTTGCATTGTAAAAATGTGTCTAAGTAAAAAAAAGCAATAATTGTGTAGCTGAGAATCTTTGAGCTCAGAGTGCAGTCTCGTGTAATTTGACATAACATTTGAAACATTACCTCGCGGTAATGAAACTCAACTTTGGAACAATCCAAAGCGACCTCTTCCAACTTTTCCCTTTGCACATGTTGACAGCGGATCGTTGTGTTCTGCGTGTTGATTTGGCAGAGGTTTTACGTCAGGCGCTCTTCATGACAAAACTCCAACTAAACAAAACAGGGCCGACACTATGGGTGGCTGAGTCAATGTGGGGTTCAGCATGTCGTAGAGTGGGGTGGGGGGGCAGTCCGTGGTGGACGGGGGAGAGGGGGGTCCGGGGCCTTGTTGATGAGGACAGCAGCAGTCGGGAAAAAACAGTTTTTGTGGCGTGAGGTTTTGGTCCTGATGGACCGCAGCCTCCTGCCAGAGGGAAGAGTCTGAAACAGTTTTTGTCCGGGGTGGGAGGAGTCTGCTGCAATCTTTCCTGCATGCTTCATGGTCCTGGAGGCGTGCAGGTCCTGGAGAGATGGAAGATTGCAGCCAATCACCTTCTCTGCAGAGCAGATTATACGCTGCAGCCTGTTCCTGTCCTTTACAGTGGCAGCAGCGTACCAGATGGTGATGGAGGAGGTGAGGATGGACGCAATGATGGTGGTGTAGAACTGCACCATCATTTTCTTTGGCAGGTTGAACTTCTTCAATTGCCGCAGGAAGCACTCTGCTGTGCTTTTTTGATAAGGGAGGTGATGTTCAACTCCCACTTGAAGTCCTGGGTGTTGTGCAACTCAGGTAGCTTGGCTGTCCAGTTATCGAAGGGTTATTAATAATTTTATTCAAGAATTATTAATAATTAATAAAGTCGACTATTTATCAAATTGAATGACCAATATGATAAATAAAATCCTTGGGGCACCACCCTGTTCCTTAAGCAGGGAAATGATAACTTTTACAGCAGAATATCAGTCTCAGAAATTAAGGTTTATGCCTAATACAGTAATTGAAGGGTGAGATTCGAGCACAAGGCTCTGTCAAACAAATCAATTGTGACCAAACTGCATGAAACAACAGAAACCACTCATTAAAAATCAATCAGAATTTATTTACATACAGGTGTCAAAAGATGATAAACGCAACACCCCAAATAATTCTGATGGCACACTACGTAAACAGGGACAGAAATTATACAATGCAAAAGTTCCAGTCATCTGTGTGGGGTGTGACTAGTGTGTGTGTGTGTGTGTGTGTGTGTGTGTGTGTGTGTGTGTGTGTGTGTGTGTGTGTGTGTGTGTGTGTGTGTGTGTGTGTGTGGATCTCAGAATGGCTCGGGAATTTATGACCGAGGGGAGCGTCTGGGTGTGTGTGTGCGTGTGTGTGTGTGCGTGTGGGGGGGGTTAGTACGAGAGGAAGAGAGAGAGATGCAGAAGAAAAGTAAAATAATAGACACTCTTAAATAATTTCTCATTACCAGAAACCCAAGACCTTCTGATCTTTCCCACCCAGAAATGCCCCACTGTGAAACTAAACTTCACACGTGCGCTCTGGTCATTCAACCGGGAAATTTAGAAGGGCCTTGTTTTCGGTTGTCGAGAAGCATGTCATAACGATCCAGCAATGTGGATGTAGCAGTAGACCAATAAGAAGATAAACAAAAACACTTAAGTTAATAAACACAACTATGACGGGATCAGCAGTCCAGCTCACAGCGTAAACTAACTTTTAAAGTGTATTACTAAGTTTTCTCTGCCCAGACACCAAAAACAGCCTCTCACGTGAATCTTTGCAGTTGAAGGAAAAAAGGGTGGTCGGTCAGCGTTCCTTGGGGAACAGCTGGGTGTTTACGCTCAGCAGGGGATCCTGATAAAGCGGCTATCACTCCCTCCTGTGTCCTTGCTGCAGATGAGGGGATAGCAGCTGGGCACAGCACTTGGCTTCCTTCAACTTCGGATCGGCGTCGCGTTCACGTCGAGGCAATGCAGGGTCCCTAGTTCGGCTTTCTGGGCTCGGAACTGCGTGGGTCGCTCGTGCAGCGCTGCAAAACGGACGCCCCTTCGTTCACGAAGGAGAAAGCCGGCCCTTAGCTGGCTCCCTGGTGCTACAGCAGACCTGTGGGTGAGAAGGAAGAAGCAGAAAAAGAGAGAAGAGGCCGGAGAGAGGGGGGTCTTCTCTTTTATAGCTGCATACAGGAAGTTGATACCCCTTCCTGCAGCTTGGGGTCCTTGTCCAATCAAAGTGTGGTGCCTTATCACCAAGAGGGTCACATATGCAAATCCTGGTGTCCATGGGGTTTTTCCGTTCTCCAGACCACGCTGGAGGTGTCGTAAACTCACCATGAGGCAGGGATCATGAGACTTTAGCTTGGCTTCGGCCCTTTACTGGTCCAAAATAAATGTTCACCCAATCATAAATGTCATGAATTCATAACCATATGGACGGTGGTCCAACATGGGTTATGATGGTCTGATGGTCTGATGGTATGAAGCGGTAAGACTCCACAGTGTCTAATGGAGAGTCACAAAGGGGGATGGGGGCCGGTGGGGCTGCGTTCCTCCTGTAGTCCACTATCATCTCCACTGTCTTAAGAGCGTTGAGCTCTAGGTTGTTCAGATGGCACCAGGTCACCAGCTGGTCCACCTCCCACCTTTAGGCGGACTCATCACCATCAGAGATGAGTCCAATGAGGGTGGTGTCGTCCGCAAACTTCAGGAGCTTGACAGAGTGATGACTAGAGGTGCAGCTGTTGGTGTACAGGGAGAAGAGCAGAGGAGAAAGAATGCAGCCTTGAGGGGATCCGGTGCTGATGGTCATTGGGTCAGAAACATGTTTTCCCAGCTTCACCCGCTGCTTCCTGTCAGACAGGAAGTCTGTGATCCACCTGCAGGTGGAGTCAGGCACATTCAGCTGGGAGAGCTTGTCCTGGAGCAGAGTTGGGATGATGGTGTTGAAGGCAGAACTGAAGTCCACAAACAGGATCCTGGCGTAGGTTCCTGTGGAGTCCAGGTGCTGGAGGATGAAGTGCAGGGCCATGTTTACAGCATCGTCTACAGACCTGTTGGCTCTGCAGGGGATCCAGTAGTGGGTCTGTGATGTTCTTGAGGTGTGGCAGCACAAGAGGCTCGCATTTGGAGGGATGGAACTGGTGAATGTGAATGCAGTCCCGGGGGATGGTATCAGGACTGTCCCTTTGTCTTTCAATGCGACAGTAGAACTCGTTCATGTTGTTGGCTAGGTGTCGGTCGTTGATGGAGGCTGATCCAAACCCAGAGCCCCCCACTCTGGGTTTATAGTTTGTTATCTGTCTCAGTCCCTTCCAAACTGAGCCGGCACTGTTTTCTGAGAACTGTTGTTGTAGTTTCTCAGAGTACAGTTTTTTAGCTACTCTCACCTCCTTGCTAAACGTGTACTTTGCCTTTTTGAGCCTGTCTTTGTCACCACTCCTGAGCGCTTCTTCCTTCTGCAGCCGTAGCCATCTGAGCTTTGATGTGAACCAGGGTTTGTCATTGTTGTAACTAACCCTGGAACGTGATGGTACACAACTGTCCTCACAGAAGTTGATGTAAGATGTCACAGCCTCTATGTACTCATCCAGACTGTTGGTAGAAGTCCTGAAAACATCCTAGTCAGTACAGTCTAAGCATGCCTGGAGATCCTCCATAGCTTTCCTGGTCCACTGCTTTGATGTCCTCACAACAGGTCTGCAAAGCTTTAATTTCTGCTTGTATGCAGGAATAAGGTGGACCATGGAGATGGTCTGAGTGTCCCAGTGCAGCTCGGGGGACAGCATGATAGGCTCTGCTTACTGTAGAGTAACAGTGATCCAAGATGTTTCCCTCTCTGGTCGCGCATTTAATTAGCTGTCTGTATTTTGGGAGTTCATGGTTGAGGTTACCTTTGTTAAAGTCACCAAGGACAGTAACTAAGGAGTCCGGGTTTGTCTGCTCCACGTTCAATATCTGGTCGACGAGCACGCGCTGGGCTTCCTGCACGTGGGCCTGCGGTAAGATGTAAACGCCTACCAGGATGAATGAAGTGAAAGGGAGAGTAGAAGGGTTCACAGTTTATAATAAAAAAATTCCAGATCGGGAGAACAGTGTTGCTGGATCACTGTCACATCCTTACACCAGCCGTTGTGAATGTAGAAACAGATTCCTCTACCTTTCGTTTTTCCGGAGAGTTGCGTGTCTCTGTCGGCTCTGAAGAGCTGGAAGCCTGCCAGCTGCAGCGCTGAGTCCGGGATGAGTCTACACAGCCACGTCTCCATGAAGCATAAAACGTAAGATGAAGAAAAGTCTCTGTTTTTCCCCACCCGTAGCTGAAGTTCGTCCATTTTATTGCAAAGTGATCGCACGTTGGAGAGAAATATGCCAGGTAGAGGTGTGCGGTGTCTGCGCCGGCTCGTTTACCTCTCCTCCGGCGCTTCACTGCGTGAACAAAGGTGAGCGCACCTTTGACCAGAATGTCCAATAATTCCACTGATGGTAGGAAAAAAGTGGGAAATAAATCTGCTGGAGCTGTTCCCCTGATGTTCAAGAGCTCTTCTCTGGTGAAAGAGTTTTGGGTGCCATAGCAGAAAACTGAATTAAACAACAAAACGAGGCAAAGTAACACGCACCAATTCACCGTGGCCGCCATCCGCTGCAGTGGAAAGGTTGACGAGACACAGGTGCAGACAATCAGGGCAGATGGGAACCAGGGAAGTCAAGATAGAACTGTTCAGACTGCTGTCCCCATGACCCGGTTCCAGATAAGCAGATGAAAATGGATGGTAGATGGATGGAAATAAGAAATAAGTCAATTTATAAGGTTGTTGCATCAACAGTATCATCCAGTATTATTACTTTGGTCCATGTAAGTTTAAATCATGAACTATATGAGCTTCAGTTGCAGAAACAACTGCAGGGAGTGGAGCTCTGGTCCCTTAACATCTTTTTACGATGACAACTCATGTTAATGTGAACATCTCAGTGTTTTATTGTAGTCTTAAAGTATTTTTAAAACTTCAGAATTCCTGAATGCTTCATGTTTTTAGAGAGGTCTGTCGTTGTAGCAGACATAGGGGAAGATGTAATAAAGGATGATGGTAGTGGAGAGACGGTGAACATCAAAGTACAGAGAAGGAGAGGTTGTGCGCACAGTATAACAAATTATTAGTCAGAGGAGACAGGGCTTATTATATTCAATGTTGTGATTATTTAAACACAGTTTTCAAGGCTGTAACACAAAGGTACTCTAATTTAAAGCTTATAATGTTTAATTTGGTTGATGGAGGAGTGGTAATGGCAATTATGTTGGTCTGTGTGGGCCGTGCTGGCGGGGGCCTGGAGGATTAGCTCTTCAGAAGGACCGGTTTCCTGCTGGTTTGCATGACTACTTTAAGGCCACGTTACACATAGCCGGGTATTTACAAAAACAGATATTTCCCCCTCTACGTTTTGAAAAATACCATAATTTACATGAACCTGCATAAATACGCTGTTAAGGGGTGCTATGAGCAGCCAAACCTACAGGGGGCAGTGTAACGAGAAGCACAGAGAGTCATGCTAGCCAATTGGAATCCTGGAAAAAAACAAATGACATGACTGACTTCCAGTTACTTCCAAGATGGCACGAGAGTCTTTCGTTTGGAGTGACAGAGAAGTGGAGTTTCTTTTAAGTGTGACGTTAGAATATAAAACAAGTAAAATACAAGAAAATATTGACGGTGGCCAAACAAATTGTAAACACAGGTCGCACACATTACGCTGGTGATATTTCTGTCGCATAACGTGATGTTCTGAAGCCTAAATGTCCGTTTCCCTCTGTTTACAAGCAAACGTGAAGACAAAGTTTTTGCAGATCTCCACTTTGGCCGGAGTTTTCGGAAATTATCGTTTTTGGGGAGCTTCGTTTTCGTGTAAACGAACGGCCAAAACGCATGAAACTTACTTTTGCTTGCTTGCTTGCTGATTGGGTAACGTATTGCGTCACGCATCGCGTCACTTCCTGGTGTTGTGGTCTGTTGCCGTTGCACGGCGTTTGCAGGCTCTGATCTCTCCTGACTTTTTTGTCTAAACTTAGATTGTTTTCTGGTAAAATAGTACTATATCTGGTAAATTTCTGTCTTTATTTCAACACTCGCACATTTTTCTCTTCTGCAACTTTCATTGTCACCAATCACCGATAAATTTGTCTGTTAGCCTCTGTTAGCCTCTTAGCATGGCCTCCCCTTCTCCCACCGTTTCACCGCTTTGCTGCTCAGTGTGTGAAATGTTTAGCTATTCCTCTGCCTGCTTTAGCGAAGACGGTAAGTGCTTGAAGTGTAGTTTATTTGCAGGACTGGAGGCGAGGCTCAGTCAGTTAAAGGTCCGGTTCCACCAACTTGACCATAGTCCGATAGACTCGTCAGCTAGCCAGGCTAAGTTAGTGGCGGACTGGCCGGTAGCAGCTGCTGGTAGCCGCTCCCCTGCAGCTCCCGAGCAGCCGGCCAGGCAGGGCGGCTGGGTGACGGTTCGGAGGAAGCGTAGTCCTAAAAGGCACACGGAACACCACCACTCGCTTCATGTGTCTAACCGATTTTCCCCACTCAGCGACACACCCGTTGAGAAGCCGACCCTGGTGATTGGCAACTCCATAGTCAGGCATGTGAGGCCGACTCAAGCGACCATAGTTAGGTGCATCCCGGGGGCCAGAGCGGGCGACATTGAAGCAAATTTGAAGCTGCTGGCAAAGAGTCATCGTAAATTTGGTAAAGTTATCATAAATGTTGGAGCTAATGACTCCTGTCTTCGCCAGTCGGAAGTCACTAAAATGAATATTGTCTCGTGTGTAACTACGCCAAAAGTATGTCGGACTCCGTAGGTTTCTCTGGTCCCCTCCCCAATCTGACCAGCGATGACATGTTTAGCCGCATGCTCTTGCTCCGCTGTTCGCTGTCGCGGTGGTGTTCAGAAAACAACGTGGCCTTCATTGACAATTGGGAGACGTTTTGGGGAAAGCCCGGTCTGATTAGAAGAGACTGCATTCATCCCACCCGGGATGGTGCAGCTCTTGTCTCTAGTAATTTGGCCAGTTTTATTAGACACCCCCCCTGACAATGCAGGGTCCAGGCCAGGATGCAGAGCTGCAGTCTTACACACTTCTCTGCTGCTTCTCGAGGACCTAAGTGCAATTATAATACATTTGAAAGCCTCATGCTTAGTCTAAAATTTCCGAGCTGGAAATCAGAGAAGCCAGTTTTGTTAGTGGTAGTGTACCGGCCCCCTGCTGGTGCTTATCTAGAGTTTCTGTCTGAATTTTCAGATTTCCTATCTGGATTATTGAGCAGTACAGATAAATTCATCATAGTGGGTGACTTTAATATTCATATGGATGTTGAAAGCGATAATCTTAAATTAGCTTTCAATTCTCAACTAGAATCAATGGGCATCTCACAAAAAGTGGACAAACCGACGCACTGTTTTAATCATACTCTCGATCTTGTTCTCACCTACGGTGTTGAAACTGATGATCTGTTGGTGTCACCTGTAAACTCCCTTTTATCTGACCATTATTTAATAACGTTTGAATTTAATATTGTCGATGTTGAAGTGCAAAACACGAGGTATTACTTTAGCAGATGTTTGTCTGATGAAGCTATTGCTAAATTTAAGGAAGTCATTGCTCATCTTACGACAGTGGAAAGTAATGAAGTAGTCGAGGCCACTGACCTGGGTTTTACCTCTGCAGATGTTGATTTCCTTGCTAGTAACACTGCTGATTTGTTGCATTCAGCTTTAGATGAAGTTGCTCCTTTGAAAAGGAGGGTTTCTAGCCACAGGAGCTTAACTCCCTGGTATAATTCAGATAGCCGCATGTTGAAACAAAATGTGCGTAAAATGGAAAGGAAGTGGTACTCTTGTAAGTCTGTAGTATATAAAAAAGTCATTCGCAAAGCCAGAACAGCTTATTATTCAACTTTGATAGAGGATAACAAAAGTAACCCACGTTTTCTGTTCAGCACTGTAGCCAGGCTGACAAAGAGTCACAACTCTGTTGAGCCGTGCATTCCTGCAGCTCTCAGTAGTGAAGACTTTATGAGCTTCTTTAACAGTAAAATCAAAAGAATTAGAGAAGAAATCAACCAGCCGGTTGTGGGCGTTTCTTCAGCTTTAGCGACTTCCCTAGGCTCTGTCTTGACTCTAGACTATTTTGATCCTATAGACCTCCCTGAGCTGACCTCACTCGTCAATAGAGCTAAGTCAACCACATGTATGTTAGACCCCTATCCCGACTCGACTATTCAAAAATCTTTTTTCTCTTATTGGTGCGACAATACTGGACCAAATCAACCTATCCCTAAACTTAGGATATGTACCACAGATTTTCAAAGTTGCAGTAATTAAACCTTTACTTAAAAAACCTTCTCTTGACCCAGACACCTTAGCTAATTATATACCAATTTCCGACCTTCCATTTGTATCTAAAATTCTGAAAAAGGCTGTTTCAAGCCAGTTATGTGACTATTTGTATAGAAATGATCTGTTTGAAGTCTTTCAGTCAGGGTTCAGAATGCATCATAGCACAGAGACAGCACTGGTTCGAGTCACGAATGACCTTCTTATGGCCTCAGATAAGGGATTAGTGTCCATACTGGTTCTACTGGACCTCAGTGCTGCTTTTGACACTGTAGATCATGGCATTTTGCTGCACAGGTTAGAGCATGTTGTTGGGATTAAAGGGACAGCTCTACGTTGGTTTAAATCATTTCTATCTGACAGGTTCCAGTTTGTTCATGTTCATGAGGTTTTTCAGAACAGTCGAGGGTCTGTTATGGTGTTCCGCAGGGTTCAGTGCTAGGCCAATCTTGTTCAGTTTATACAAGCAGCCATTGGGAAGTATAATCCAGAATCACGGCATACACTTTCACTGTTATGCTGATGATACGCAGCTCTATTTGTCTATGAAGCCGGGTGAAACAGAACCGTCAGTTAAACTTCAGGCATGTCTTAGGGACATCGAGGACTGGATGTCCAGAAATTTCTTGCTTCTAAATTCAAATAAAACAGATGTTTTCATTCTTGGTCCAGAGCATCTTAGGAAGGGATTAGATGGTGTTGCGATGGCTTCCATTGCAACTGTGAGAAACCTTGGTGTTGTTTTCGATCAGGATTTGTCGTTTAAACCATATGTTAATCAGGTTTGTAAAATAGCATTTTTCCATCTCCGTAATATTGCAAAGATTAGGAAAATCTTCTCGCAGAGTGATGCAGAAAAACTAGTTCATGCGTTTGTATCTTCTAGACTAGATTACTGTAATGTGTTATTAGCAGGATGTCCAAGTAATTTGCTGAATAGGCTCCAGCTAATCCAAAATGCAGCATCACGAGTGCTGACAGCAATCAGCAGGAGAGACAAAGTCTCTCCAGTGTTAGCGTCGCTCCATTGGCTACCTGTAAAATTCAGAATCCAATTAAAAATGTTATTACTTGCATATAAAGCCCAAAACGACTTGGCTCTGCATTATTTGCAAGACCTGATAGGGCCTTATGTTCTTGGCAGAGCTCTCCGTTCTCGGAGTGCAGGTTTACTCGTAGTTCCTAGAGTATCCAAATGTAGATTTGGAGGGCGGGCGTTCTGCTATCAGGCACCATTACTATGGAACCAACTTCCAATCTGGGTTAAGGAGGCTGACACCACCACCACCTTTAAAACTAAACTTAAAACCTTTCCGTTTAGTAAAGCCTATAGTTAGTGTTTAGTAAACCTCTAGCTGGTGTTGGTAAATCTCTAGGTAGTGTAAACTCTAGTGTGTTAGTAGTCAGTAGTCATAGTTGCAGCTATAGAACAAGACTATAATAGTTAGTCTCAAATATAGCTTCGTGGTAGATATGCTGCTATAGGCCTATGCTGCAGGGGAGCACCGACAGGATCCGCTGGGCGGTGCCTCTCACCCTTCTTCTCCTCTCCTCTTCCCTTCCTCTCTTCTCCATTTCCATTTTTATTTATTATAAGTATCTTATAGCTATCATTTTTGTCCATCGCTCCTGTAGTTTCTTGTGCTGGACCCCCTTTTTTTCCTCTCTTTTGTGCATGTTTGCAGGCCGGAGCTTCGGGAACTGCGTGCTGGCCTGTGGTCCTGGGTTAGGTTAAAGCCCAGAACATTCAGTGTAAGGGGAAGAAGAAAGTTTATGTCGGAAACAAAATGACCAGGCAAAGGTGCAAGTTGACTTGCAGACTATGTTTTCACAGTCATGGTCTTACATTTTGTGTCTCTAAAGACACAATGGTTAATCTAAGAGCTGGTCACCATATTAACCTCAGATTAGGTGAGAATATAGAAAAATGCTCCTCAACATTGATTGATATAGACACAAATGTGTCGGTATCTCTCCATTACTGAAAGAAAAAACCACAACATTTAGTGAAAAAACCTGAAACAAAACCTGACAAAAATGATAATAAACAACAACTAATTTAGCATTGGCTGATTATAATCAGACATTGCTTTTGAACTGAGGTTCAAGAAAATCATTTAAAAAGACATAATGACGCATGCCAGGACAAATGAGTTGGTACCCCTGGAAAAGATTGAAAATATTGTAACATGTTAAACTAAAGGGTCCTGCGATTAGCATTACAAGTGTCTCTAATCTTCTAATCAGTCAGTCTGACTATTCAGGCCCCGTTTACACGTAGCCGGGTATTTACAAAAACGGAGGCGTTTTCATGCGTTTTGGCCGTCCGTTTACACGGAAACGGAGGTCAAAGTCACCAAAAACGATCATTTCTGAAAACTCCGGCCAAAGTGGAGATTTTCAAAAACTCCGTTTTCCCGTTTGCGTCTAAACGGAGGAAAACGGAGATTTAAGCTTCAGAACGTCACATTATGCACCAGAAACTCACCAGCGTCATGTGTGCGACCTGTGTTTACAATTAGTTTGGCCACCGTCAATATTTTCTTGTATTTTACCTGTTTAATATTCTAAAGTCACACTTAAAAGTAACCCCCCCCCCCCGTCCAGCCTCCTGCTCATTCAAGCCTGTGAGCGCGTCAGCCAGCAGCATGAAGCCTGAATTATGGTTCCGCGTTAAATCGACGGCGTAGGGTACGCGGCGACGCGCAAGGTACGTGCGCGTCGCCGCGTACCCTACGCCGTAGGCTCTGCGTTAATGTAACGCGGAACCATAAATCAGCCCTTAACTGGAAGTTACACACGTGTCATTTGTTGATGTTTTTCCAGGATTCTGATTGGCTGGCATGACGTTAAGAGCGTTTTCATGCGGGTCCGTGTAAACGAGGATTTTTTTGAAAACGTAGAGGGGAAAATATCCGTTTTTGTAAATACCCGGCTACGTGTAAACGTGGCCTTAAAGGGTGAAACATCATCACTCTGCTGTTTGGTATCATGATATTCATCACACTGAACATGAACCAGAGAAAGTGAAGGCGAGGATTGGCTGAGGAGCTCAGAAACAATATTATGTTAAAGATAAAG
Organism: Cololabis saira; assembly: GCF_033807715.1. Classification (NCBI taxonomy): domain Eukaryota; kingdom Metazoa; phylum Chordata; class Actinopteri; order Beloniformes; family Belonidae; genus Cololabis; species Cololabis saira. Next base: position 15,993,209 of record NC_084601.1, on the reverse strand, counting down.
GCTATAAGACAATCTCCAAGAAGCTTGATGTTCCTGTGAGTTTAGGGTCACTTGAATGAATGAATAAAATACAGCAAGAGAGGGTCAGGAAAGTCTTGGCAAGACTACATTGCTATAGGCTGTCGGTATTGTGGTATTTTGACAAACAGCCTTCCAGAAATGCCCGGTCCATTTGAGGACAGGCATTAGCCAGTAGAAAGCAGTTGGATGCCGGGCTCTGCCCTGGGGAGGAAAGCTGCTCAATGTCTTGCAAGGCTATGTGCGACTTTAAGGGCAAACTCCCATCCGAAAACAACGAGCGCTATGACTGTTCCTGTCACGCCAAACTTTCGGCACTGTCGTGGACAAATCCATGACCCAAAATTAGAAGTTTCTGGCCGGGAAGAGGGCAGGATAAGCTGATAGAGGCAGTTATCAGAAAATAGAAATGAATTAGAGATTTAAGCTGGAGCTGTGATTTCACATTGACTGCTAATCAGGGCTGTGAGAAGCCTGAAGTCTGTATCACCAAGAGCTGCTCCTCAAACAAACACATGGCAAGAAATCTAAAAAGTGGAGAGAAAATGTAAAGTTAAACTTGCATTTCATAAAGCAATACCAGATACCCCTCTTTTGACAGAGTGCTTAGTCTTAATTAACCTAGCTTGCATCAATATGGTTTTCAGACATGGATGCTGGTGTTAAAAAAGGGGGGACTTCCTTAGCTCTCTCTCAGTTTCCTGAGTCCTGGTATGTGCAGATCATTCCTGCTGAGTGCAGATATTTGGACTTGTTTGTTATGGTTGAAGTGCATCACTCGGGTTCTGCTGTGCTGCATCACATGAATTAATGATGAATGGAAGCAGCAATGGAGTCTAGACACAGGGAAAGAGAGCCGAGAGCTGCAGTGCAATGACAGGGAGAAGGACAGCAAGGAGAAACAACAATCGGAGATTAGTGAGTGACATTAGAAGAGGCTTGCTTTGAGGCAAAATGAGGAAAAAAGGGATTGAGCAGAGCATGAGACACACAGAGGAAACAGAGCAGGAGGGAACTGGAGCTCACAAAGGAAAGAGAGGGAGAAGCTTTCCTGTCGATCATATGTGTGTTCTTATCAATCCGTGATTTGTGTCGGACTGATCATGGAAATCATCTGACGACAAGGGTCTCATTGAAAAACATGGCTTTTCATTCTGTAAGTGGGCAGCAAAATGCTTCGATCACAACTGCTTGGCATTTGTTGAACAAGTGGTTCATAGTGAGGACTAACGTCACAACTGGATGGATTTCAATTCACCTCAAGGCAAAGATAGAAAATTACAAGTTTTCCGACATTTAGGGGTTTGAAAAGTGCAATGTCATATGCTCCAGCAGAGGCCTTAAAGCAACTTACTTGGGTTTTTCCCTCAGTGGGGGTCATCACAGCAGATCATTGTTTCGCATATTGATTTGTCATGGGTTACATCACCATACCTGACACAACCCTCACCCTTTATCAGTGTTGAATGTTGTTATGGAGGAAAAAAGGATAAAAATTCATGACACTGAGACAAACAGGCGAACTGTCTTTATAATGTTTATTTCTTTGCAAATAATGTCTTCCGACAGAATGTGGCATCCTCTATTCTGTAGAAAAAGCGAATTAGAGTACGAAAAAATAGAGGCTTTAAAGGAAAAGTCAGAGTTATATTTTCTCATCTTTTAACTTCTGCAAATCCAAGTTCAGGATGCAGAGAGAAAGAGACCCAGACCTTCCTCTCCCTAGCCAGCTCCTGCAGCTTTTCCTGTGGAAAACGTAGGCGTTCCCAAGCCAGGACTCCTTCTTAAGTTTGACGGCCGCTGACGCTGTTTCACTGTCTTGTCAGCCTTAACTTCCTGTTCTTGGCAAGTCAGGTCACCGCTGAAACAATCAGTAGGCTTCATAAATAGAAGAATGCAGAACCAAAAAACATGTAAAACAGAAGATAGATTTTTTCCATCATCACTATCTGTGGCTTGTTCCGTGACGGCAATGTCAGGTTCATTGTCCTTTCCTGGGATACTTTAGCACGTGATGGGGCCGATTAGCGATCCAGCAACCTACCAGTTGGACACACTCATAGGAGAAGTACAGAGGTGGGTAGTAACGAGTTACATTTACTCCGTTACATTTACTTGAGTTAGTTTTGGGAAATCTTGTACTTTTAGGAGTAGTTTTGAATCACTATACTTTTTACTTTTACTTGAGTAGATTTGTGAAGAAGAAACTGTTACTCTTACTCCGCTACATTAGGCTACGTTGAGCTCATTACTTTTCTTTTAATCCTCCGCGTACGCGTCAATCTCATGACATCACTAAGTGATTCTTTGGGAAAAATGTTTGTTTTTGCATGTTTTGTCACATTTACACAGACTCAAACACACACAGAGTTTCTATGAGTTCATGGGCTTGTTCTAGTTCTGCCTGGTTAAAAAAGAAAAGTACAAAGGCTTGAAATTTTGTGCTACTTGTGCTTAATTTATTTTTTTATTCTGGTATATTTTATTTATTTTATTATTTATTAAAGTACTTGAATTTACTTTAAGATTATTTTAATTTAAGCTATTTTTTATTTTTTATTAATATTAATTTATTTTGTTATTTTATTGATTTAATTTGCCTGAAGATGATTATTTTGTCCTTTTGTCTGTTTGAATGGTTGTGTTAAAAAAATAAATCAGACGTTACTCAACAGTTACTCAGTACTTGAGTAGTTTTTTCACCAAGTACTTTTTTACTTTTACTCAAGTAATTATTTGGATGACTACTTTTTACTTCTACTTGAGTCATATTATTCTAAAGTAACAGTACTTTTACTTGAGTACAATTTTTGGCTACTCTACCCACCTCTGGAGAAGTATGAATCAAACAAATCTCTCGTCAACCATCAACGGTTCAGTTTTCTTTTGTCCTGTTTCATACATCTTTCTTTACTGAGTGGATTGCTGCATTTTCAACATGAATTCAAGACAATATGTGCAGTTTACTTTGGTTATTCAATTTAATGCTTTAATGTTAATCCCAGCATCAGACGGTGAGTCAATGTTTCACGCCAAATTGCCGTGACTACATGAAAGATATGAGTTGTCCTTAAAGATCATTCACATTCAGTAAGGAAACACTCAGTGTGAAATGTAATGAATTTTTTAATGCCCTAATTTTTCACCCAGCACTGTTATCATTCATTCATTCATTCATTCATACACCGGAAAAAAAGAAAAATATGGGTAATATAACTTAAATTTAAAAGAAAAATATAAACTCTGGCAGTGCAAGAAGGGACATATGTACATGTGCAAGAGTGGTTATCTGACACATAAGTTGGGTAATTACTGTGAATGTTATAGAGAACGGTAAAAATGATTTTCTGAGCCCCGCTGCCTCCAGAGTGTGTATGAAGGGGGTGGACTGAGTGTCCAAGATGGATAGCAGTTTGTTCAGTGTCCACCTGTCCCTCACTGACACTTATTCGGCACATGTCCAATGATATTACCAGCTTTTCCCGACCCCCACCCCTAGCAGACAACAGCAAAGTAGATGGCACTTGTGACCAAAGACTGGTAGAAGAGCTCCAACATCTTGCTGCAGACGTTGAAAGATCTGAACTTTCTTAGGAAACACAGTCTGCTCATTTCCTTCCTGAACATGGCATGGTGCTCCAGTCCAGTCTGTCATTCAGGTAAAACTCCAGTTACTTTCGCCACCGCATCCACAGCCTAGATGGATAAGGACATCATGGTCCCAGTCCTTTTCCTCCTGAAGTTCACTACCATATCCTTTGTCCTGCTGACGTTCAAGGGAGGTGATTCCTGTCAGACCACTCCACAAAGGGTCCTCTTTCCTGTCCCCTCAAGCCCGAACCGGTCGTGGCAGATGGCCACCCTTCCCGAGTCTGGTTCTGCCTAACCCTAACCCTGCCAGTTTCTGCCTGTTAAAGGGGAGTTTTTCCTTTCCACAGTCACCTGGTGCTTGCTCGGGATTGAAACGACGAAATGTTTTGATATAATCTGTTGGTTTCCTTAGCAAAGCAATAATTATTCATTTTATTTTATTGGCTTTGTATTACTTGGACTAATTTGCAATGGTCGAAGTGCCTTGGTATGACATTTGTCAAGATTTGGCGCTATATAAATTAAGCTGAATTGAACTGACACTGCTGTGCTGCCAGGGGTTAAACTCCTGTCCAACCCAATGTCGTCTACACTTACTTTAAAACCAAATGTTAGTTCTCCGTCAATGCGTGCGTTCAAAAATACCTGGTCTGGCTTAGAAAGACAATGTTTTGCAATAAAACCACAAGTTTTATATCTACTTGTCCCAACTTAATTTAAATATAAAAATTGTGGCTATAAACAAAGATTAATGTCCAGAAAGTTCAAAAGGTTTGACATCTTCTTCTTGAAATAACAGTTTTTTATTGGATTAGGGGATGCATTATTTAAATATGTTCACTGATGGCGTGTGAATGGTCCCATGCACTTGTCTCTGCATGCAGTATTATGTTTGTTTTTTCTTATGTGGAGCTGCCTGAGGGGCCAAGGATCACAGCCATTAAATATTCATTTTCAGCCTCCATTTACATACCAGGGAAGCCCACGCAGGCTCTTGGAGAACATGCAAACTCTTCAAAGAAAGGCCCCGGCAGAGGTTGGAAAGAGGGACAGTGGAAATATGAGGTGACAGTGCATTTATTTAATGTACCCTCTGTGCTCTCTGAAACATGCCAGCTTGCCTTGAGTTACACTGGATTAGCTGTTTTTCAACATTGCAATGAAGTACCAAAGGTTTACAAATGGAGGCGGTTATATTCTGCTGCTTGTTGTTTTTAATCCTTACAGCCCAAGTGTAATGTCACGCACATCACTGACGACTGTAAAGAACCAATACAACATCAACAATAAAAACAATCACTATCTATTCATCATTAGGTGCTATTTAAAACAAAAAAACTATCACAGATTAGAATTTAAGTGCCGGCTAAACACTGTCAAACACCTTTTGTAAGTTCCTGCAGGTTCTCTGAGCAGCGTTCAGCTTCCAGTATAAGTGAGATGATACATCAACACTGACATCTAAGCAGCTTGGCTGCGCAGCTTAGTCTCGAAGGTCTTATCACAGTCTGCCCTTACACAGAAAAGTCCCAAGGCATGAACCATGGATCTCTACGGTATATTTATTTGTTTGAGCAACTCTTTCTGCCAGTCACCTGAGCATCCTGTGATGTGAAGTGGATGAAGCAAAATCTCATTTCCTAACAAGTAGTTTTCTCGAGAAGTTATTCATTTCAAGTTTCACTTCAGACAATTGACCAGTATTGTTAAAGGAAGTGTATGAGGCTACTAACAGAAAGAAGGCAGGAAAAACAACAATAAAACCATTTCAATTTTTTTTCAACTATTTCATACATCAACAACAAGGAAACTATCTCACAGAGCTAAAATATGACAGAAAACTCGGCAAGAAACTCAAGAAAATGACGAAAGATAATTCAAGAGCTGGTGGATATAAAAATGAAGTAGCATCCACACCAGTTGACTTTTTTAAAATCACTGTTGTAACTCCCACAATGAGACGTCGAAGTTATTGTCAAAGTTCATTTTACAATACAATATAAACCTTAAGGCCATTTTTTTCCTTCCACAAGTATTACTATCTTTAAGTGTGATTTCCTAGTTTTTTCCTCGATTAAAACTCAATTATATAACAGTTTTTTATTTTTATTTAAATTATGACCTTTCTCTCTGATGTAATTCCACTATTAATTGTTAAACAGGTACAAAGCACATCATCCTTATCATTATACTGTGACGTATGTGCCACATTTACCCAAGAGCTTCTCGTTGTCCAAGTCCACGATGAAAGGGAAAATAAATCCTTCCTAGGAGAACTGAAGTCATGATTTCCATTTTATTGCTTTTGTTGCCTTTTCAGTTTGAAGCCAGCCCCAAAACGTAGATGTTGTCCTCTACAACTCGTAATTAGTCTTCTCTAAACACGCTGGAAGATAACATCAAACAACATTCTGAGGAGTTCCGTCTCTGAAGTGTATTTCTGTGATTCCATGATTGCATCTTAAGCTCTTGGGGATAGTGAGTGACATGACATTTCAAGAATGTCAGTCTGTGCAAATGTTTTAAAATCCAGTTATAACAGCTAATGAGAGCGCTGGTGCTAAAGGTCGTGTAAGTTTCTAATACTGCAGAGACCGTGGGTCACACAGGATCATGCATATGATTTTGAGGAATCGTAACCTCAGTGCAGGTTTTAACAATATATTGTATGTGTGGCAGGGTGGAGAGGTTGATGGGACACACGCACCTGTGTCCCCTCCGCCTGAGTGGCTGCCGCTCTCCACCCTGCCTGCCTTATAAGGCAGAGCTGGACAGCAGCAAGGGGTCCCTGGTATGCTGATGTGCTTGTGCACGTGTTGGTGGTGATTTGGGTGAATTAAAGGGTCTGCACAAAACTCCGTGTCCTCCTCTATCCTGTCAGTCGGGCCCCCGTGGCACTCACACTGCTACAGTATGTTTTATAAAGTTTGTTTCAACCAGACAGTCCTCACAATGCAATATCAGATAATAAGCAAAAGAAAAAGGAAAGCTTGTTTTGTTTTGTTTTGTTTTTTTGTTTCAATGCATATTTTTCAAGGTGAACATACACAACTGTAAATGCTACAAATCATCTCTTCTTCTTAGATTTTGGTCAGGTATTGGACTTAAAACATATATTTAAATTGATTGGGATGAAAATGATCAAAAGCTTTATACTGCACCTACTGAAAAAACTGAGAAATGTCAATGTTGTGCTCATGGCATTTGACAGCTGCAACACTTTTAGAAAAGCTCAGGCTGCAAAACCTGCTTATTTCATTCAATATTAATATAGTTTTCCGAGATGTGCTCCTATTATTTTCCTTAACTCCTGCGTCCAAATCAGAAGAATTCGGTGAGGGTAAAGAGAAGAGAAGGAATGAGGAGCCTCCAAGGATCCATCTTTTGGAAACTGAATACCCAGGGGATTTAGGTGGAGAGTTCATGTGGTCCCGGTTCTTTATGAAGGAAAACATATATTGACAAACTTTCCTATTAAAAAGGGTGATACTCCAAAAGGGATCAAATATGCTGAGAAATGGCAAGAGCTGAAAGGCATCTGTTCTCCTTGTCGTACTGATTCAAAGAGAAGCACTTAAAGCACAGAGGTCAGTGTCCCCCAAGGACTTGGACTGAGTAACGCTGAACCAGACTGTAATCAGCAGCAAGTCAAAAAGCCAGGGACTGTGACGGCATGGAGTTGGATCATTGCTCTTGGCAAAGGTCGTTTACACTTCTGTGATGACAGAATGAATGCAGAAAGGTAGCTTGAGCTTTTAAGTGCAACAACATGGTGCCACATTCTGCCCACTCTACAAAAGCATACAGGAGGTGGCCACGATTTCTCTTCTTTGGGCCACATCAGATTTCATGTGGTTATTCACACCAGATTAACCAGACTTTCTGGGCAAAGGAACTCTGGTCTGTTTTAAAGTAGAGACAGAAGTTACAGCTTCAAAATACTTGATTCAAATGAATGCCTCATTAACAGACTTGTGCAGACCTCGGTGACAAGCCGATGATGAGCCATTCATCTGAATCAGATGTGTTAAAGCAGGGAAACATCTAATGGCACTTTTGCACTAGGACTTACTTGGCCCGGCTCGGCGCGGCGCAGCGCGGCTCGGCTCCACACGTGTGTGTTTCCACAGCCAGGGGAGAAGTGGGGTGGGTGGGGTGAAGCGGCTGTGACGTACTCGATTGCGCAGCACCTTTGTTTGTGTCAGCGCAGATGAGAAATCAGCTGGAGCCGGGAGCGGCTGAGAAAAAAACAGCTCGTCTACATCGCTTTTTTAATTTTTTCTCGACAGCCACCAGGTTTATGAACATCTGCACCTCAGAGTTGGATCACCAAACAGACGTTTGTGCTGTATAATAAAATCGATGCGAGCCGCGAGTCGCCTCGCGCTGACTCCCGCTTCCTGATTCAAACGTTTGACGGCCCCGCCCCCCGACCAATCAGAGGCGTGGAGGGTGGTGACGGCCCCGCCCTCCGACCAATCAGAGGCGAGGAGGGTGGTGACCTCAGAAATAGTCCCTGCTCAGCCCGCTATAGAACCTCGCTCGAATGGTTACAGAAAAAGGTATCGGCTTGGAGCGGCTCTACCCGTCTCAGCCCTAATGCAAAAGCGCAAAACGGGTAGAACCGAGCTAAGGTGATACTAGTGCAAAAGCGGCATAAAACATGCAGGAAAGCAGCCCTCCAGAACCAGAATTGGACATTCCTGTCCTATGGTTAAAAAAAAAAAAGAAAAATCCTATACGGCTTAATATTCAGAGACATCGACGCTCATACAGTTAGCACCAGCAAGAACATCTCACAAGATAAGGATATTGAAAACTGTTCAAACCACAGCTCAGACACAGCTTGGAAAGGTCAAGGTGTTTAAGACTATTATAAAAATAACAATCTTACAGTGTGTTTGACAGGCAGGATAGTAGCAATAAATCACAGTCCCAGTAAAAGATACGGAATTACCAACTGTTCAGTGGCACAATTGTATTTTAAAATAAAGAATGAAGTTAAACTGTATCTGTGTAATGCAACTTTTTTACCCTCTACAAGGAAGTAACCAAATATTTGTGGTTTCCTGGATTTTTATTAAATGCTTTAAAATGCTAAGTCTTCTGATCAGTGGTGCATTTAAACAAAGGGCTTGTTTTCATAGCAGGAGTGTGCAAACAAGCAAAACCTTAATTAAAAAGCAAAAGATGTTTTACTTTAAAAATGAACACAATTAAATGTAATACTCTGAATCCACATCAAGATTTCCTCTTGTCCTATTTCAGATGCCCCCTTCTACACGCACACACACACACACACACACACACACACACACACACACACACACACACACACACTGTCAGCGCACAGTAACGAGACACCTGTGTCCCTGAATTTGTGAAACGCCATGAGTTTCTTGATTGGTGCCTCAGTGTTGCTCATGGTCAATACATTTCTGACATTGAGCTACCCAGAGCTTCACTCCAATAACATAGGCTTGCGAATCTCTAACAATTTGTCTAGTGTGTTTCATCTAGTTGCCTGGTGGTCTGATGTGTACAGAAGCAATCATTTTAAAGCCTCGACCAGAGCTATATCCAGTCAGTGTAGCTGCGATGATTAAATGCTGTCTGCCTGTGTTTGTGTGATAATGTATCCACGTTCCCTCTTGTATCGCTCAACCCTAACATTATATCCTTCCACCTCTCTGCTGATTCCCTCCATCTTGCTTCTCTTCTTCTCACTGCGGTGTGCAGCAACGATGTAGGCGATGTCGGAGCCACTGAGAAATGGCTACCACTTGCAAAGTAATGAAGAGAAGGGCATGGAGAGAGGGAAGGGGAGCGGTGGTAAAAACACGGCAGGCCTCAGGCAACGTTAGCGGGCTCACAAGGTAATCGAAAGTGACAGCACAACAATGCCATTATGGATATTTGATCAAAGCCAAAGGTGCAAAACTCTAGTACATGCACTCTCAAATGTCCACTTCTCTGAAAGACATTCTGAAAAGTGTTGATTGTCCACAAAATCTAATGGTGAACGCCAACAAACTCAAAAATACGAGAAGGGGCAAAAAGAAACACCCAGTGTGTTTTTATTTTGATGCACATTTACATCAATGCGTCAACAGTGTTCTATCTCCCTCTAATCAAAATAAATCAAGCTTAACTTTTCTCACCTGCCTACTGCAAGAAGCTGCAAGAAGTATTTATTTCCTGCTGCAGAAAGCAAAAACAAAATTATCTTGTGTCACCCCCCCCCCTTTTCAAGCCGTCATGACTTGTTTCTGCCTTTTAAAAATAACACCTTGGAAAATTCCCCGGCAGTGAAGCACACTTTCTCCCATCCACAACACCAGGAAAAGAGCTTGAAAACAAAATTCAATACGGCTCCTGGTGCTGGCGTCAAACTAGACCTGGGAGGTAATGTAGCAATACATCATCATTACAGAATCCCTGAGAAAAAAAAAAGTTCAAATAATGAAACTTCTTTTTTTGCAGTTTGCACTGGAACACCTTATTATAAATCACACCTAACTCATCATAAGATCACTCATTTCTATTCCTGCTCTAATTCTCAGCTTCTCTCCAGAGGGTGAGGAGAAAGTCATTTATATGAAATCCAGCAGATGCCAAAGGTGTTGTTTTGACAGCATGAGTGAACAAGGGGTGGGGGGCCTCTGACATGGGATGATAAATGTATGGCTGAGGTGTAAATGACTTTCACTTGATTTGATATGGAACGCTGTCTGTCCCTCTTAATCTCACAGACCTGGTAACATTTTCATTGGTTCTGTCAGACACACCGCGTTCCAGGCCAGAGGTGGGGAAAGCTGCCTCGTCTGCTTATCTGTGTAAACCCACGTGCAACATTTGGCATTTTCATTTCAACACATACTGAGTGCCTCTACAGGGTAGGGAAAACAGGTGCCGTGGGGTAGTTGATATATAATCTTCATACTCAAACAGATTTGATGCTTGATGACCATTAAATTGCTGAAGGTTTATATTGAGACAAAATGTAAATGTTAACAGCTGTCACGTGACTATGGTAGGAAGGTCTGGTCAAAGTTATTGGCTCTGTGGATAGATAAATGACAAATATAAAATAAACTCCAAAATATGGAATGGTACATACTAAACACACTTGAAATTCAAATGAAGATCAGTTTATTGCTTTGGTTTGTACCAACAATAAAGAGGATTGTGACGTTATTCAGAGTTCTAGCAACCTCGAGAGATTCAGGCTTTCATAACTTCAAGATATCAAGTCGATTTAGTTTAGTTTAGTTTGATCACACGGGCTCAGAGAAAGTAAACAAGTTCAATACAAATCCAATTAATTGGTTCAGTTCAAACTAATTATAATCCAACCCAATTTAGTCTGATTCAGTATAATTACATTCATAAAATGTCAATTTGTAAAAAGCAAACGAGCTAAGGAAACCAACAAACTGCATTGACTCTTCACTTTAATCTAATCCCCTGTCCTGAGTATGCATGGCCTTGTAGGAAACAGAATAAAGAAATAAAGAGATCAGAGTGAGGAAAAGTTCTGAGTGCATCATGGGAATATCTAGGACGAGCTGCATACTGAGCTGCATGTACTATATACTGGTACAGCAGTTGTCTGTACTATGCCACAGTAAAACTGATGCACTTTTTTTTATGCAACAGCATAACTCAAAGCCAGTCAGGTGACCAAATGGTTTCTACTTTGGTGACCCACTGCAATATGTGAGGTAGTTATGTACTGGAAACTTTTCCAGATGTGGGCATATCATCTTGGTATTTTTTAGGATACTGCCGGTTGTGCAGTTTCTCCCATTTACCAGCAGTATAATGTCTTTTCAAGTATATACCTGTATAAGAGTTACTTTACCCATCTCTTCCTATTAGCGTCAAGTAAAAGGAAAGTTTTCCACCTAATTTAAAAGTATGGAGGGTGCTCCAGAAGCCAAACTGCAAGCTGAGTCCAGGAGAGGACGCTGATGGTTGAAGACTCTCCCCACCCGTTCGACCAACCTTTAGATTAGCTTGTTAGAGCTGTCAGTGATTGTTAGAAGTAGCCAGGTGATGTTTATTTGACCATACATAACAAATGCTGACTTCATAAACCTCACCTGTGTGTGAATGGGTGTGTTTGCTGCGAAAGGGTGTAGAAGTCCATGGAAGAAATATCATGCCATCCTTAAAGTACAGGGATTAAGGGGAGTATCAACATTAAGTTTTTACATATTCTTTCAAACAAAAATGGAAAGTCTGACAACCTTGATACAATCATGACCAACCTGTTTCATCTATAAATTCGGAGCATAGGCTGTTTCCTAAAACTTCTCATAATCTCCAGATGTGTTTCCGCCCTACCCACTGGACCAGTGTGGACTTCAAACAACAAAATTTATCCTAAATGTATTTTGCATTGAGTACCAGTAACGGTGGAGAATAAATCTTAAAACTGTAAAATCTGACTCTCACTGTGTTACTTTTAAAATATTTTCATATGAGAGTGTTGTTCATCCAACTTCAAATTTGTTGTTGATATCTTAAGGCCCTGACACACAAAGCCGATAATCGGCCGTCGGGCCGTCGGTGAGCGTCGGTGCTCGTCTGTCGGCATAGTTTCCCCGGTGTGTCCCGCACGTCGCCACAGGTCGGCCTCCCGTCGGGAGCTTTTCAGCCGATTCGACATGTTGAATCGGCGTCGGCCGTCGGCCAAACAGCTCACTCTGTGATTGGCTGTTCCCAGAATTTCCCAGAATGCTTTTCGTCGTCATTTGCGGACTGAATAAAAAAAAAACATGGCGGACATTTCTTATGAATAAAATCAATATTTTGAGTTAGTTTCTGCATAAAAATGCGTTTTGATTACATTTGTAGCGAGAAATAAATATTTTACTTTCATAATATTCACTGAGTGAATGTATATAATCACTCGCTTGTCTTTTTCAAACTGCGCCAGAATAAAGGCTGATTTATTGTGCTGCGTTACACCAACGCAGAACCTACGGTGTAGGTTACGCGGCGACGCGCACCGTACGGCGTAGGTTACGCGGCGACCCGCGCTGTACGCCGTACCCTACGCCGTAGGCTCTGCGACGATTTAACGCGGAACCATAAATCAGCTCAGGAGCCGGCAGGCAGAAAATCCCGAAATTTTCGGAGCAAATTTCTTAACAGGCGTAGCTACAACTGTTAGATTTCATCTATTAAACCAACATTTATCTTCCTAAATGATTTATTTCAGCCAGCCATTTATTTTAATTCTCCACAGAGCTGCAGGTGGTTGTGCCATCTGTTTTGTATTGCACTTGTGTCTTCTCAATAAAGCTTTGAAAAAAAAAGCACTGTCCTCCTCCTTGAGCCCCTGAATACAGACTACCGCTGCCTGCTGGTATGGAGGGGAATTACCTCTCTCGCATGCGCAGAACATACGTGCTAGTTCGCTGTCGGGTGTCGTATTTGCGGTGTGTCTAGTGAGCCCGACACAGCCCGACACAGCCCGACACAGGCGACGCGAGCCGACACAGCAGTCGGCAGAGAGCGGGGGAAGTCGGGTTGGTGTGTCAGGGCCTTTAGGATATTTCCCCTGCTGATTTTGAGGTGTGGGGCTGTGATGTCATTCAGTATGCTAGTGCTCCAAATGCAGAAAGAACAAACTGCATCTTCCTATTCTTCAAAGTAATTTTCCCTGAGTCAGACTTGTAGAGTGAAATAGTACCTGAGTCCACATGGTTTATGTTGCTTGGCTTACTTGGGATAAAGAAGCACCCATCATGTGTGTGTGTGTGTGTTTTTTTCCGTTTCACTAATGGCACAATCCATAGGCTCCAGCAGACCCCTGTGACCCTGAAAAGGATAAAACGGGTATAGAAGATAGATGGATGTATTTAATGGCACAATCCAGTGTTTGCTGTTCCACAACAGAATAATGATCTTCAACATCCCTTGAATCCAAAATGGACCGCCTCAAGAGGTGCAAACTGAACGTTTTTCCCAGACCCTCACAGTCCTCTTGACTAAAAATACATTAACTTTGGCATTTTACCTACACCATTTTTTGGGTAACCTTAATAGAGGCTGTTGGGTGGGTTGGAAATATGGATGAGTTGAGGGGCAGTGGGTGGGGGATGTCCAGTCCAATCAGACAACCCTCCCTGGTCCTGTCTCCTCTTCCCCGGTCTCTCTGGTGGCAGTGCTGGTTTGACTTTGGTAGCTATTTTGTAGGTTAGGTAATTGGAGGTTGTTGTGTTTGTGAGGAGCAGTGAGAGCTGGGATTAGGAGAGTGACTCTGGGAGGCCAGAGATCACTGGAAGTGTCATGGGACTAAGTAAACGAAACACTCGCGAAGACCCCAAGGACAGGTCATTGATTACTGCTCACAGGTATTTAGTCAAATTTGTGCCAATGCCTTTACTGAGTGTTAGTCTTTCTTTGGAGCTCAAGTTTATTGTGTTTATTTCAAATTAGGCAAAGACCTAAAGACTTCCAGGTAGCAATAAAGAAGAAAAAAAGGGAGGAAAAAGTTAAGATGCTGACCAGGACTATGCAAACTTCTGCATGTCACTTTGTCATGATAGAATTATCAGAATAGTGAAAAAAATTAAATTTAACAATTTCCATTCATATATGTCTTCACTCTTCGGCGTATAACACTTTCAAACATATTGCCTCTGTATACCAAGCTGCGTAATCTGCTTGCAGTGATATAGAGAGGCTGCAGAGGCCCCAGCTGACCTGGGCTTTGGTGTGCTATGAATCTTTTATCACATCAACTCTGCAACAGTCCACTCTACCCCCTCCACCTTCACTCCCTCACTGCTTCCTGCTTATCATCCCACTGCACAAATATCCATATAGACAGGTTTCCAAGGGACCATTTTAACATTAAGAGGCCTGTTGTGACCCTGCATGTGGGCTGCAGTAAGAAATTGAGACTGAAAAAGCAGTTAAAAAAATAAAGGCTCTCTTTAAGCAAATTAACTGCAAAACCTAGGGAGTACAAAAGAGTTCTTGCTAATGAAGACAATTTTTGCAATAAAGATCTTAAGGCTGATGTACAGTACCACCCACATCCCACAATGGACTGAAAAACCCTCACCCGTTATCTCCTTCTGCGTCTCAAACATCATCCATCCATCCATCCATCCATCCATCCATCCATCCATCCATCCATCCATCCATCCATCCATCCATCCATCCATCCATCCATCCATTCCTCCATCCCTAAACCTTTCAGTATTGAGGCAGCAGCCTGAGCAAAGACAATCCTTGGCCACATCAACCAGTTTTTCTGGAAGGACTACAAGATGTTCCTAGGCCAACTGAGAAATATAATCTCCCCTGTCTGTCCTCACGGTCTTCTACAAGTTGGACATGACGGAAACACTTCCCCAGCGAGGTGACCAGGAGGTATCCTCACCAAACGTTAGAGCCACGTCTGATGGCTCTACTCCGCAATGGCTCTACTCCGCAATGGCTCTACTCCGGGTCCCTCTCATATGAGTGATGTTCTCATCCTATCTCTATGAGGGAGTCCGACCATCCTTTGGAGGACAATAATTTCAGCTGTTTCTATTCACATGCTCATTCTTTCAGCCACTACCTCACAACTCATTGACATAGGTGAGGTTATAGGTCCATAGATTGGCCAGTGGAGAGGTTAGCATGCCTGTATATTACCAGGAGCCATGTTGTCTTGAGAAATTGCCCCTGGTAAAATCTTCAAGATAAATTGGTCCTAGAGGACAGGCTGGACTATGTACAATTTAATTTGTTTATATGGATTGTGGAAATAGTTTAATAGATCAATGTTCCTCTTCCAAACGAGGGATACTAGGACCCTATCCTGGAAGCAGGTTTTGGTGGCCGGGCCTTTACCCATGGGGTGCGGTTGGGCTCGGCCTGAACAGTCCACATGATTTTACCTTGTTGACTCTCCATCTGCAGAAGGGGCCGAAATTGGGGCCGAAGTTGGGGCCGAAGTTGGTTTCAATGCATTTTGAGGAGCAACCTAAGGCTTGGGCTTTATTGAGCTGATCCTTGGATACTGATAATGACTCATAGGATAATTGACCAGGGATACAAGTCAGTGTGCCCTCTATCCATATTAAAGTGTGTGCACTTTAATAAATCTAAGGCATTCCAGGGGGCCCAGTAGTGCAGCTGCCTCACAGGTAGAAGGTCCTGGGTTAAATTCTCGCTGTGGGTGTTGGCGTGTTTACTGCCCCCATGACCTCAGCACCCACACCCTGGGTGGGGTTGGCGAAAGGACCTTTCTATGTGGAGTTTGCATGTTCTCCCTGTGTTCCCTTGGGTAGCTAATGTGAGCTACCCTCACAAAAACATGCAACAGTCCTAGGCTATACATGCCCCCTCTGGCCAGCCGGGGCACCAGATGGGGTGGGGAGGATCGGAATAACGTGATCCTTCCACGCGCTACATCCGGCCAGAGAACCCCCGACCTTTGGCATAAAAATGTTTTTAAAAAATCAACATAAAAAATCTAGGCATTCCTGAAATATCACATTCGTAAAAATGCGGCATAGCTATGCAAAGGAATGTCTGGAACATTTGTGTCCATCTACCTCATTGAGTTAACTGATGTGTCTGGTCATGTAAAAAGAAAACTGCAGTTTTAACAAATAATTGGGCACAGAAAATTAACGGATGGACAGTTGCCATTGGCAAGCTGTTGCTCTGCACCTCAACAGTTACATTTTCAGTGCTACATTTCCTTGCTCCACTCCTACGACTCTGGCACAACAAGAAAGTTGACATTAAGTGGAGTTAAATTCAGACAGATACAGTTAGCCTGTAGTTATATTTAAATTGGAAAATTTAAGACTCAAGATGGATACAGAATGTAATGAGTTTACAGTTCTGTGTCATATCAGGCAAAAACATGTGGGCCTGTATTCGCAGGGAGGTTGTGATCACTGCAGCAATAGATGTGTGCCCAAACAGTGGTATAAATTGGAAAGAAAGGTGATGCAGCTGCTGATTATGAACATTTCATACTACTACAAATTTAGAAAAAAGAGAGGAAGTGGCTTAAAGATGACAAAAGAAGACCTTTACCATTCCTCTCAATTTTTCTTTTAGTTTTGTAGCCTGGTCTGCACAACTGGATGGAAAGAGAAGCAGGTTAAGGGACTGAGACACAGAGTCAAAGTATATGGCCTGAAGTCCACAAGCGACTGTATAAATACTCCAACAACACCAACACGTCTCACACACAGTGCATTCAAAGTCAAATGCCTCTCCCCTTAACCTCCAGTCAATCTCGACCCTGCTGTCACTCCGTACTGCGGCAGTCTGGAGAGAAGGTGTGGCGCTCAATTATCCCTCTCTTTACAGGATGAGTGCCGCAACCTTGGCCACCCCGGCTCAACTTCAAATGAATAACAGAGGAGACTTTTATTTGAACTGTGAAACAGTGAGGCAGATGACAGGCAATTACTCTCAGTGATGTCATTCTGTCAAGGGGTCACTCTTGACGCCATTGTTGTTATGCGCTGCTCCTTCTGCTCGCCCGACCCTTGATAGGCATTTCTTTAGAGCTTAAGCCAAGCATTGCTGGCGGTTTGAGGCTGTGTCTGGACAGAAACTCAATATGAGCCACTGTTAGTATGAATGAACATGGAGAAAAACACACAGACTGAAGGAAATAATGCAATCAAGGGTGATGGCGTGTGACAACAGTTCTAGAAATAGCAAAGAAGAGGAGTTAGATTTAACGGAATTACTCTCAAGAACTTGAATAAAACTGCCCTGCTTAGTCGTAAAATAAAGCCATAATTTATTCATGACGGCGTTATTCCGTTTCTATTTACACAGATGACATATTATTCCCCAATTAGCCGCGTTCAATTGCTGTGAGACATCTCAGACTCGATGATGAAATGGTGAGTGACAGGGGAGCACCACGTCTGAAAAACACTATCGTTTTGGGAGAGAAGCAAAGCCCAGCTGTTTTAAATATACAAACACAAGCAGGCATTTTCTAAAAGTCTGCAGGATCCTTTTTTGACTTTTTAGTCAACATAACTGCATCTCATTTCCCTATTGGGCATCAGATCGCTGCTCATCGCTTCCATAAAGAGCAGAGAGAATTTGCAAAAACAGGAGGAGCGCTTCTCCCCTGGGCCCCAATTAAAACTTCCTTTGGCTAAGTGGCGGCTTTTTATCCCCATACTTTGCCACATTTTTCAACAAACTGCAAGAAAAAAAACAGCATTGGAAGCAGGCTTTTAGAAACTGAGAACCAACCAAGAGGAGGAGATAAGATGGGCGGAAAACAGAAAGAGCAAGAAAGCTATTAGTCACGCATTAGTTAGAAATCACGGAATAATTTCAAATGTTAAAACTCTGTATGTGTTATTCAGAGCCATTATTATTCAGCTGGCTTGAACCTTAGGGAATAAGTGGTCCGCTTATAGAACAAAAATGTCAACCAGCGGATGGGAGTGAGTTTATGTTAACTGAACTACGAAAGAGAGTTTGAGCGAGAGATGCAACAGTAATGGGCCGTTTATTTTACTTCAAATATAAAGTATCTTCATGCATTTGTGAATATTATTATAGCCAATAATGAAAGTGGCACATGCCAGGATGTTAATATTCACAACAACATTTGCAACTCAAGCCCGAACTAAAATTTATATGATGGATATATATTTGGGCATGCAACTGACGCTTCCACATCTCACACACTTAAACTTCAAATAAAGTCAACTTAAAATTCTCCACATCTTTCTGTTCCTTTGATGGAGAGCAGAAAGCTGTAATGATTAGTTAAGCTTGTAGGCTCTGGATAGTTATATATCTCTTTTTTTTTCCTCTAAAAGATCCACTAGTGTGTCATCAGCGCACAAGTGTGGACCAGACCATCAGAATCAGTAACTGAGCTCAAAAATGGAAAAATGTGTCTCTTGTGAAATAGTGTCACATTTTCAGAAATTCTACCTTTTCTGTATTCACAATGGCCTTGCAGCAGTTGGGAGTCACATTGTCAAACTAGAATACCATAGATGACCATTTAGTAGCCCAGGCGTTTAATATGCTAAATCCACTTGGACCCCAGGCGTTTATAAGAACCAGGCGGGTATTTGCACCAGGCTACAATTTATTTTTGCAATGAGCAGCACCAGACCATTACTTACAAAGAACATATGAGATCACCATAGTACCACTGGAACTAAAATTGTACACACTGTACACAACACAACACCTCACGACGAGCTCCCGATCAGGAATCGTGAGGTCGCAAGAAAATCAAGCGTGTTTGAAATCCTGGTCGCTCCTCGTGAAGGAATCACAGCTGAAGCAGCTGCGACCCGATTTGACTCATCCTTTCACAGAGAGCATGCACAATCTCTGATGTTACGTCAAAAACTATTATTTGTAGTTTAAGTTTTGCAAATTCACATTACAAATCATGTTTTAATAGCAAAAAAAAAGAGCGCATTTCCACGTACGGTGCGGGTCGCCGCATAACATGCGCCGTAGGCTCTGCATTGGTGTAACGCGGAACCATAAATCAGCCTTACGGCGTACCCTGCACCGTAGGCTCTGCGTTGGTGTAACGTGGAACCATAAATCAGCCTTCGGTTGTGCGCTGTCTGCTCTTCAGAAAACCTCTTTTTTCTCTTCTCATTTTGCTGGGACGCCGGGTTCCTCCGCCGAGACACAACTTTTGCTGTACGCGTTCTTTGTTGTGTCTAAAAATGATTCGCAGTGCACACACCCAATCAGAAACGGTACAGATATTTTGGGATTTTAATATATAAAAAAATAAAATGATAAATAATAAAGAATCCCCATAACCTTTGATCGGGTGGGCACACACGGAGCTGATCAGAGCAGTATGAACGATACTGTACACAATACAATGCAAATACAGTGTTATTACCAGGTTATTACCGGTAGTCGCCCGGGCGTTTAATTGAACCGGCGTTTATTATGCCAAATGGGCTCGGACCCCGGCGACTATTAGAGCACAGGCGCGTATTTGCGCGCGGGCGACTATTTGGTCATCTACGGTAGCTAAAAAAGAAAAAAAAGAAATACCAAAACAACCTGTAATTGTTTTGCATCTGAAGGAATAGGTGTCTTTAAATCAAGATCACCTGCATTGAAAAAAAAACTCCCCATCTAGAAGAAAGCGTAATATTCCATACATTTAGTCAAAATGTCCTTCTTTTAAGCAAAGATATCTTTGTCCATAGGGTAAGATTTGTTTTCTTCTTAAAACTAGCAAAATATTTTAGATAGAAAATGGATTTTTTTTCCTTACTTAGAAATATGTTTTTTTCAGCGTGCTGCTTTCCATGCCTTGTCGTCTTCAGAGATTTTGAGTTTAGTGAAATATGAGATTCTAAATTACCTTTTGTTTTGAAATAAACCAATAAATAATGGAGACATTGCCCTCCATCCAATATCTGTCCCTGCTTAGTCGTGTTCAGGGTCACGAGGGATCTGCTGGAGTCTATCCCAGCTCTCTCACAAAGGTATAATCTAAACAGGTTGCCAGTCCATCATAGTATTTTGTAAATATCGCCTTTAAATGGCAAGTCAATAAGCTTTTGAGCCTTTTATAGTCTCTCACTTCTCAAAATAAGCCTTTGGGAAGAGAGAATGTCAGCAGGATGCTGTCTGACCAGACGCAGGTAAAGATAACGATCTGTGTAGCTTTGTTGAATTCAGTGTTGCTATAATGACCAAGGGCTTTTTGTTTTGTTTTTATTTTTAGTGTGGTTGTCTGACGTAGAAGTATGCTTACAACTTCTCAGAATGAAAGTCATATGAGCCCGTTTTCACAATCTACGACAGCTCAAACCTTCATAGAGGTTATTCAAGTTTGCTTGCAAAGAATATGGTGACATCTAGTGGGGAAAGTTGCAGACTGCAACCAACAAAGCACGATACCGCACCCTCCCTTACCAAACAGAACAAATATGCAGGGGTGCACACAAGCTGGTACTCGAGGGCCAGTCTACTGCACGTTTTAGATGTTTCCCTGCCTCAACACAACCCTGATAGACAAGGCTGTGTCACCAACAGAGTTGTGTAAACCTTGATGACATGTTGATGACGACTAGTGATTAGAATCAGGTGTGTTGAAGACAGGGAAACATCTAAAACATGCAGTAGACTAGCCGTCGAGTACCGGCTTGTGTGCACCCCTGCAAATATAATGGTCTTGGGAAGCTATATAAAGGCCTGTGTTTTGAGCCAGTGTTTTGTTTGTTTTTTCCAAGTTAAAGTAGTAATATCAGGGTGCAACCTGTGAGAAAGTGACAATACAACCAGTTTTTTTAATTGATTTCACTCATTCAGAGATAAAGTAAGCTCAACAATGCGTATTTTTTACAAGATTTGAGACTACTAAAAAGAAAAACAGGGGCTGGGCCACACCAAAGCTTTGGAAGACGGTTACAAAGAATATTCAAAATTGACCTTGAGTTAAGTAATGCCCCTCCCCCCCAGCTAAGGTGAAGCGTTACTGTTGGTGATGTTCATGGGTGCAATGACTAGAACTAGATCCAGCCCTGAAACATAATTAGGACTATTGGCTTCTGCCAACAGGTCAACTTAAATGTTCCTGGAAGTAACGAAAAAAAAAAAAAACGAATCTAAATTCTCTAAAAGAGCCAGATGAAAAGTAGATTTAAATTGTGAAATTTTTGTTTATTTAAAATCCAATAAAATTAATTCAATTCAATTCAATTCAGTTTATTTGAGAAGGGACAGTGTACATTCATATACATTTAGAATTAAAATTAAATTAAATATGACGTATTTAATTTAATATATATATAAAAAACAATGTACATATATTAAATATATATTAATATATATATATATATATATATATATATATATATATATACTGTATGTATATATATATATATATATATATATATATATATATATATATAATAAAGCATTATTCAATTGAATTTTTGAACCAAAATATTGTAACACTACAAAGTAAAGAGACTCCTAATATTCCGCACACACACACACACACACACACACACACACACACACACACACACACACACACACACACACACACACACACACACACACACACACACACACACACACACACACACACACACACACACACACCAGACGATGAAACTTGACTCTGAAGAGTGGGTTAAACACTGAGTGAACGTCTGCACGCGATGGCAAGACATTTCAACATTTATCAGAACTTTTTAGCCTCCACCACGACTCTCTGCAGCATGTAAACATCCCGTCGCCTCCAAACTGACATATTAACAACATTTTATCCGCAGCTCTTTCATTGCAGCACAGATAAGATTGCTCCACGTAAATTAAATCAGGGGCCATATCACACAGTGCTGCATGAAGCATTATGAAATATAGAGGCAACCATGCAAACCGGGTGACTGTGTTGTCGCCGAGGTTTGTGTTCGGCTGTGTGAGTTTGTGTTGCTGGGAGTATGGCAGCAGGGATCTGATAGCAATGAATGCATCCCACACTGGATTTAGAGTCTTTGTGATATAACGCTGAAGAGGGGAGAGTCTTAGATATTTATTGAATGTGATCCTTCTGCAAGCCGTGGTGGTGCTACAAGCAGCAAAGGAAACGTCTGCCCTTTTCCCACAATTCCAAATTTGTATAGGTTTGGACTCCTTTCATATGATTTAACGAATTGGGCATAGTCGAGTATCAGGTTTCCGAACAAAACATGCACCCACATCTAAAGCTATAACAATCTGGTCGGAGGATTTTTCCTTAAAGCCACAGATTTTCAACATATAAAGTCACCTTTTGTCAAATAGTATTGCTTCAACCGCTTTGTCCTTTGCCATGTCTGTCGTTGTCCTCTCAGCTAAAGTCACTGGATCTTTAGGTTCAAAGAAAAAGTGGCATGAAAAAAAAAAAGAATAGGAGGACGACACCAGTAATATTGTTGTCTTTCTGCATGACTGAGTGTCCGCGAGCTTTGTGCAAGCACCCGTGTCTGTTTGCCAGGGGTAACAACAGCGTTTGTCAACAGAAGTTTATGTCCCGAACACGTCTTCGCCTACACTCGGACTGAGGCAAAGGCTTCGACTGAACAAGCAGCCTGGGGATAGAGTCTGATTAACTACAAGAGGCCAAGCCCTGGAAAGACCTTTCCCAAGACCTTCTCCTGTCTTCTTCCTCTTGCTGTTGAAGACAGCTGAAAGGAGAGCCGTGCGAGCGTGCTGCAAACGCAGATTATTCAGTAAACAATGAGGCCATGATGCTTTTACTCAGCTAAAATGCTGTATTACAGTTTTACTTTATCAAAAACATGGGCTGTCAAGGTTCACCAGAAGCTTGAAGGGTGACTTTGGATATTGGGGATGGAGATACGACACCAGCAACTGTTATTTATTTTTTTTATAAGTTAAGAAAAAATAAAAACAAAATGAAGAAGCTCTGGCTGTGTCTTAATCACTTCCCACTCAGTATTATGGTGCATTATTCCACAGAAAGGAGTGCTGTACACTATTAATAATTAATAAATAAAATAAAATGTCACTGCTGACAAACAGATGAATTGTAACATATCAGTTGAGCAATATTCACAATGTACTGTGGGATGAACTGACTGCACTGTGTCGTGCACGATTAGTGAGTAGGACGCAGCTTTGTGAGGTTCTTTAGCCCCATCACTGACCTGCACAAGTGGATGTGACAACAACGAACAGGCTCACAAAAGGTAAACACAGACAAATATATTATTTCAATTGATTGGATTGGAGGACAAATTTGAAATAATGCATTTGTTTGCGTTGGTCTTTGTGTCTGCTATGTGCTGTTAGAGTTTGTGGGAGTCTTAGAAGCCTTAATGACTGCAGGAGGTTCCCATTTGAAGCTCTCCGGCCCCAGGCCTGCTGGCGCCTGGACTCAGCCAGTGGTTAGCCATTAACACATATTATTTTACCTCATCAGTCATCATCATGCTACAAAGCTAAATGAAGTAATCAGCAGTTTCACTGACGCAGCATCACCTAAATGCAGCTGTCATTTTTGATTTCAAGACTGAAACGGATGAATTCCCACCGGCCTCCCGGGCAACATGGCGGTACGAGGAAAAAGAGGCTTCAAAACAGCTCTTTAGGAAGCCCACGTGTCACGCAACTTATGCTTTGTTCATATTTACAGTCCATGCTTCCATCAGACACCATCATCATCAGTAACAAAACTTCTGCTTTGGCATTCAAATATGATTTATATCTTATTCATTTTATGTCAGACATATGGATTTCTGTTGTCTAGTTGTCAGAATAATCACATTATTGGTTCCATATTATGTTCTTTGCAAATATAATCATGACTACTTTCATTAAACTGTGTTTTAGGTAGGCTACTTTGATTTATAAACAGTCACACCGGGTTCATTTTGACCCAGGGAAGCTGTGATTGGTTTTAAATCAGTATTCTGATTAAACCTGATCAGTGTGTTAATATATAAACGCATTTTCATTAAAGTCAGACATTAATGCCCAAAAAAGTACTGTAAAGTTGGAACGCAGTTGGATAATAACACATTTAACACAGAATTAGGTTATAATTGATGTAATGTGCTATCGGTAGTCAAACATAACATGAGCATAAGTTACATTGAATAACCCCCCCCCGCACGCTAGAGGGTTAAATTTAAATGTACAGGTAAATCGTTATTTAGCAGATGCTTTTATCCAAAGCGACGTGCATAACATTACAGAACATACAGAACAAAACATTCTTTGAACAAAGGCAACAAGTTTTAGCAACTAAGTTAGCAACTCACCTTTATTTGATCTGCTCCGGTGTCCGGAGCAGCCCCCGGGTCTCGCAGTCAGAAGGCACGCCGATTTTTCCCAGTGGCCAGCCGCGGTACTGCAACAAAAAATCCCATGGGGCCAATAGTATATGGCTGCAGACCCGGAGGCAGCAGATCTGAGCAGCAGATCTGAACCGCAGTTCTAGACGTCACAGAGCCCCCTACTGGATGACTGTAGAAATGCAACTAGTAGAACTGCACTGCAACTAAATCAGCGTTCCACCTTAATAAATATATGAAGATTTAATTGATAATGAGGCATGGAGCTTAAATATGAAGATTTAATTGATAATGAGGCTCAATATATGAAGATTTAATTGATAATGAGGATGGAGCTTATAATTAAAGAACTTACTTCCAGGGTAAACGGCAGGGATTCGTAGCTCATTCAGCACTATTTCAGATGTCATTTGTAGAGCATAGGTCTTTGCTGGTAGGCTCTTTTTTTTGTGGCAAGAGATTTAGATCATAGGCAGCACCAGTAGGTGCAGTTAAGACTGTTATCAAATTAAGGTGAAATTTTAAATTATTTCTTTAAATCATGAATGAGGCAATATAAAAAAATTAGTCTTTACTTGTTTTTAGCCTAATGACAATAAATATATATTTAAACACTGAGCTACCATAAACATAGATAATGTCGTGATTGAGGCTTGGTATTTTACCATGTCTCTGCAGGACTGTTATATGCACAGAATTATAAAGGTGTTGCAATTGCGTGAATATGAAAAGAGACTGGGACAGAGAAGATGACAACTGTCTTGCCACTGACAGAGAGGACTAAGATGTGGCGTTTAGTGGGATATATTACCCCCAAAACTTGAACAGCATTGATCAAACCCACTACAACATAGTGTATTTGGGTGTCAAGTCCTCACTTTTGTTGTAGTAATTGTTAAAAAAAGAAATAAAGAAATAAAAACACTTTGATATACTGAAATGGTAAGTATGGTAGTATTAAGTCCAAAGTTCCCAAACAGAACAATATAACATTTATTTAACAATATAACTTGGGGTAAACAATTGTCTCATCTTGATGAAATGTACAGTATATAATATATATTCAGTGCAGGTGCAGTCACATCCCACATTAAGGAGATCTGCAGAGAAAAAAAAACAGCTGAAAAAACACTCAATACAAATCACAATCAACACCAGGGAGGTGATGGTGGTGGTTGGTGCCTGGGGGGTGGTGGTGGATGGTGCCTGGGGGGTGGTGGTGGATGGTGCCAGGGAGGTGATGGTGGTGGTTGGTGACAGGGGGGTGGTGGTGGTTGGTGGGACTGTAGGGTTGGAACCTGGTTTCTTCTTGCACCAATGTATATGTTTAATAAAATCGTCTTTCCGTTTTATTGTTGAACTGCAGTATGGACAGTGATAATGCAGCTGCGGCCGACATCCCAGTCCACATCTGTGAATGGTGTATTCTTAAACATAAGCACAGATATAAATATGATTATATAATCAGTTTTCCATTACAAATTGTCACTTAAAAATACAAATCCTGCATCAACAATGAAGTTCCAGCATGCACTACATGCACACACACAGGGAGAATGTTTTCAAACTTTACCTTCATGGCTAACAGCTCTGTTAAAATGAAGATCCATGTGTATCTGACATTTGTTCAACGGGGAGGGGTAGTAAACTATAGGGCTGCAGAATGGACAGTGGTAGTTATTGCAGCATGATGTGCATCTGTGAAGTTGGGGCAAGGCCCTTCCTTTCTGGATTGTTATGTGTACCTAAAAAAGAGTGTTCAATTAGTCCAAGTTAATATTTTTACACTGTTTTACAGACAAAACTGGGCCAAAACCTAATAACGGACAAATATACATTTTCATCTTATGCACTGGATTAGCTAAATTTCTGTCCACAAAATATCTAAATATAGGCTATATAGTGATATAAATGTGAATAGTTATATAAACACACATAATGTATAATATGAATAAAAAGATAAGTTAAGATAAGATTCCTTCAATTGTCCCACAATGGGGAAATCCACAGTTACAGCAGCAACGGCACAGTTGATTGAAGAGTAGCAATAACAAACAATATATGAACAATGAATTATTGGGACGAAAAAAATAACAACCCTAACAATAATAGTAAAAATATATAATCAATATAATAACCATGACATTATTTACAAGATTAATCTTGGTAATGATTGGTAATATACCAGAGATCATGTTCTTATTGCACATAATAAATGAAAAATATATATTGCAGACAATAGAAATTGTGCCACGTATTAGTAGTATTCATGCTACAAAATTAGTCATAAAATTGGAGCTAGTTCATGTTTATATATATGTATATGTATATATATATATATATATATATATATATATATATATATATATATATATATATATATATATATAAATAGGACCTTCATGCTTTTCTCATGTAATCCACATCACAAGTAAAACATTTTAGCCTACGCACTTTTCTGACTATCGTGGCAAATAGAGTCATTAACGTTAATTTCTCTGTCAAATATAACTTAACAATATAGTTTGTGGATCATGTTAGGCATTTCACTGATTGATTAAATCACTTTTGCAGATCAATTAAGTGCCAATATATCTTGAAAAGAATACACAAAAAATGTGATTCACGGTAATACTCACACTCCGGTCGTCATCCATCTTGAGAAAAGGAGAAAACAGCACGCTGCCGGAAAAAAACGAGAAGTCTCGATCTGAACTGTTGATTTAGTTGCAGTTATAAAGTAATCCAGTAGGGGGCTCTGTCACGTCTAGAACTGCGGTTCAGATCTGCTGCTCAGATCTGCTGCCTCCGGGTCTGCAGCCATACCCTTCTCCATGGGGCCCAGAAAGCTTTTTTCCCATAGACCGCAATAGTAAAAGAGAAGCCTCTAAAACTGTTCACAGGACAGCTCCAGCTGTAATCACCGTTAATTACTAATCTTTGTATTCTATATTTTTAAGACATGGACTTTATATCCGTCAAAAATGTTTAATAGCGGCCAGAAAAGTCCAAGAAAAGTCTCTTTCTGGGCGTCACGGCTGACGTCACAGCCGTGTCCGTGCATTCCACGGATGTTTTATATTAATATATATTATGTAATTATATTATATTAATACATTCATACTATATGTAATACGATACATGTAATAATATACATTAATTAATATATTATATTAATACATAATATAATAATACTCGCGTCATTGCCCCGGGGCATGATGGGAGGCCCCAGAGCATCATGGGAGGTGACTCAACTGCGCATGCTCTATGGGCCAGTGTATGCGGAAGTAAACCCGGAAGTCAGAGATTTTTCCGGCGTATGCGGCGCTGAGCAAAATGCATTGAAATGAATGGGCGGCCATTTTCAATTTCCCATCCAGTTAATATTATAGATTCATGGTCCGGAGCCTCCGTCCTCCTTTCACTTCCGGGTGAACCCCCCCCAGAGGAAATTCTCGAGCATGCGCAGACTGCAATATCCGATCCCCCGTATATCTGGCGTTAACATTCCGACTGCAAACGGGTTATCTAGGTGCTGCAACCCGATTACTAAATGTCCGACATAGGCCCGAAATAGGTCCGAAGTGGATCGGGTTGAGGTGTTTACATGCAGTTTAAAAGTCCGAACGATGTCTTAAACGATCAGAAACCCGATTGAACTGCTGCATGTAAACGTACTGACTGAAACGCCTCTATATGGATATTCAGGCACCTGAATATAGATCAGAGTAAACACATATCAACCCATCTTTTGTGTCACTAACCATTAAAGGAGCATGAGGCTCCTTTTAAGAAATGAGACTCTCTAGCGCCACCCTTGACCACGACGGCTGTCGGGGGTACTGCAGTCAACAGCGAAGCCGGCACGGGAGAACGGGGAGAAACGCGCATGCAGCGTCATTTGACACATCCGCAGGGCAGCGCGGGAAACTCGGCCCCAGCACTGCAGCACATTTTGCAGCACACAGCCTGTTCAAGGCAATGGAGAGATACACTAGACTCGAGGGCTCATTCTTTTTGGTTTGGAACGCTTCATCTGACCTTATTACTAGAAAACTTAAAACGTTTACAATTTTTTTTCTTAAATCCTGCCTCAATCCTGCCTCAAGCTCCTTTAAGAAACAAAGAAATTAGTATTTTTGCATTTCCTAAACAAATTTCATATACGGTAAATAGAATGTATTTAAACCAAAGCTGTGTCATAAAACTTCAACATTGTTGAATGTATGCTCTATTCCAGAGGTCATATACATGACACAGTCTATAATATTAAAACCATACTTGATGCAGAGAAGCAGCCCTGCAATATTATTTATATTTTTCCATCCTTCGGTTTTGTTAGCTGGAAAAATTGCCTCCAAGTCTGAGCGTGACCCATTCATATTACCATAACGGTGGTGCACAACATACACATTCAAGGGAGTGCACGTGCATCACAATTCACTCGTGCATTTGCATAAAGCAAAGTTCATCCATTTCTCAACCTCTTGTCACCCCGTGATTTCCTCCACAGCCACTCTTATTACCTCCACACACGGGAAATCTGTTATACATCTTGACAGTGGTGGTTGTTTTCTGGTGTGCCATGCGGTAAACTGTTGGAATACTAAACAGGTTTATACACTCCTTCAGTATGGGCTCTGCCTCAGAAACAGGGCGTGAATTATACAAGCATTTAGAGTCACTGTGAAGATGCATGTTGGAGATTTGCTCCGTAGAACCAGCTGCCATTTATGTTGGCGTCCTATGCACCCACTCTGCCTACATCCGGCCCCCTCTTTCAACTGTGCTTCTTGAGTTTAGATGTATTATTTGTTCCCTCCCACCACTGCCTACACTTAGTTCCTCTGATTGCAATTGGAGTTTCAGCCTTCCGGCATTAAGTATGCAAGTCTCGCTGCATGCAGAGCGTTCACTATCAGCAATCAGCAAACACCACCTACTCGAACGTTTTCTCTACCCTCACAGAGAGGGAAAAGGTGGGGGGAGGGGAAGATTTAACACTAGTTAAAAAAAATAACTTTGGTTGAAAGGAAGTGTATACTCACACAAGGTATTGTGCTAAGAGTTACGCTGATCAATTAATAAAATTCAACAGGCTTTCAGACAGTTTTTCAGTTCATCCTGCGTGATTGACAGACGTGAAGCGGCGTGTTAACTTGGCGGGTTCAGAAGGTTAAAGTGTAAAACTCAAAACAATAATGCACTCAGGGAGTTTCTAATGGTTTTATGGAGATTAAAGGCACTTTTTCTGGCAGAGGCATGTTTTCTGTCACATCAATGCTTTCACTTTTATCTCTGGAAGAGACGGAGCTAATGATCACAGCCTTGTACAGAGAGACGCTTCTATATATCACGCACACGCGCCAACAAAGGCAATGTGAGGCTCCAACTGCAGCAATTTATTTGAGTAGTGAGGTTTCTTCAATTATCCATCCAATAAATATGTTGTATTTGAAAGCAGAATAAACAATGCTATTCACAGACTTCATACCGTAATACAAGTAAACATCCTCTTGGAAACTGCTGAAACAATTATTGAAATACTTTTTTTGTCTCATGATAAAACATTGTGCTCAATATTGGTTCTTAACAGTTTGTCCAACGTGTATCAATCAAAGAGTGTTACTCCTTGTGTCAGCGTGCTCATACTTGAGGCAGGACTCAAGTTTAACAAAGCAGGGCAACTGAACCGATGGATTTCATCCTGGTTTAAGGTGTAGTCAAGTGGTGACTTTCACAAAGTTCTGCATGTGTCCACAGATAGTTCAATAAGTATCATCTCATCAAAATACATCACACAATACTGGTTTGTCAAAGTCCCTTCGTGTCAGCCTGTGATGCACGGGGAATCCTTTAACATCTAAAGCAGCGATCTTAACAAGAATGGAGTGAACGTTTAGGAACAAAATGATAATCTCCTAACTATTTCTGAACGTAAGGCACAACCTCGGCCATTTAATGTTTGTTAGTCTCTGGTTCCCCTGGAGTAGCTTTGCAGGCAGAAAAAAGTCTGTAATTAGTTCAGAACGACACAGACTGAGAGTCACAAGAAAGGCTCTTCCAAAAAAACGGACAAATTTGGCTCAAGTGCTCTTTGATTGGTTGACTCCCTGGATGCTTGTTCATAGACAGAGCTAGTAGTGTAAGAACTAATGCATACATTCTGAACATGTTATCTACGCTATGTTGCCAAAATGTAATTTAAATGACCTCAAAACCTCAGATCCTTCCGTGTGTTATTTGCTAAGAGGTACTCGCTAATGACAGTATGAGACCATGCAAACGCCGGCGCCACATTGAAACAAAGTACCTAACTTGGCCGACCAAACCACGGGAGTTTTTTGACAAGAAGCTAAGTTAATTGCACTCACAGAAGAAAGCAATTGCGACATTAAGCACTGTGAATACTGTCAGGGTTTGACGCTTCCTGTTTTATTTTGAGGCCCGTGTCTTTATGTTTAAGTTCTGGTTTGACCTTCCTGTTTCCCAATGGCCCTGATCGTCGGCACCTGTGTCTCGTTAACCCTGGTGTATATCTGGTCTTGTCTTTCCCTTGCTCCCTGCTGGTCCATACTGTTTCCGCCCTCCGTGATTTCCACGTCAGGTTTTTGAGTCACATTCACTTTCTGGTTTTTGGTATCCTGCTCTTTGGTTTTGTTTTGTTTAAAAAACACGTTTTTGGGAAATCCTGCTCTCCTGCATCTGGACCCATCAGACATGGCATCTGATGTAAAAGAGCAGTTGCTGGATAATGTGCGTAAGAGCCCTCTTTTCTCCATTCAGTTGGATGAGCCCACCGACGGGGCTCAGTTAGTGGTTTATGTGCGCTATATTAAGGAGTTCAGTGTCCAGGAAGAGTTTCTGTTTTGCCATCCAGTGCCAGCTCACACTACAAAAATTCAAGGCTTTGAATGATTTTGTCATATTGATTGGGGCCGATGTTGCAGAATATGCACTGACGGCGCGAGGGCAATGACAGGCCGTCACAGCGGTCTGGTGAAACAGATCCAAACTGTTTCCCCACCGCTGTTTGGAAGCACTGTATCATTCATCGTCAGGCCTAGGCAGCCAAAAAGATGCCGCAGGAGCTGCGCAACGTCCTGCAGGAGGCAGTAAAAATTGTACACCAACTGAAATCGTGCGCCATGAATGCCCGTCTCTTCTCCATCCTCTGTGCTGAGATGTGTGCTCACTTCCAGCAGCTGCTGCTGCACTCCGAGGTCAGGTGGCTGTCCTGCGGCAAGATCCTCACCCGTCTGTGGGATTTGCGCGAGGAAGGGCCTCTCTTCCCCCCTGGTGAAACACATGGAGGACATGAACTGGGTTGCAAAGTTGGCCTATCTTTCTGACATGTTTGACCACATAAATACGCTGAACACCTCTCTTCAAGGCAAGGAGTGCAATGTGTTTACGGCTCAGGATCAATTCGCTGCATTCAGAAAACAGTTAGATCTGTGGTGTGCTCGGGTCGACCGGGGCTCGGTGGAAATGTTCCCAGGGCTGCAGCTGGACTTTACACAGCTGTTGATCGCTGCACATTTGAGAGGCTTGGGTGAGCAGTTTGGAGACTTTTGGAGAGGAGAGCTTGGCAAATCAGTGGGTGAGAAATCCATTCTCTTTCCCAGTGACACCCCAGAAAGGGCTGAGCCTGCAGGAGGAGGAAGCTCTCATCGAACTGATCTCCAACATGGACTTGAAAAAAAAGATGAGCAAAGTCGCACTTTCGCACTTCCGGCTGTCTGTGGAATCCGAGTTCCCGCACCTCTCCAAAAAGGCTGTCAAAGTGCTCATCCCTTTCATCTCCACCGACCTGTGTGGGCGCGGATTTTCCGCACTGACCATGATTAAAAGCAAGTATCGCTCAAGGCTGCAAGTGGAGGATGATTTACGTTTATGAAATGATACTGTTCAAAAGTGTGCTCCAAGAAATGTTAAGACCAGATGGACATGTTTAAGATGTTTGAAAAGATGTTAGTGATTTTTATTTTCTTTCAAAGAATGTGGTGGTAAGAACACACATTTTTAGTTATCAATGAGACACATTTTAATTATTTTTTTGAAACAATTGAAAAGTTGAATGTTTAAAATAATTTTAAATTATAAAATGTCTAAAATTATAAGATAGTAAGCATAGATGGAAATGTTAAAATGAGTTTAAAATGTTAAAAAAAAGGTGTTGACAGACAGATTAATAAGAGATTATTTGTTATATTATGAGAGATGTTTCCTCATTTATTGTTTAAAATCTGTTTTATGCTTGAGTGAAACATGATAAAAATTATATAACTCTAAAAAGAGAACTCTTTTATTTGAGTGTGTATTGTTGGGGGGGGGGGCTTTATACACTCTCTAGGGGAGGCCTATAGTCTCAGACTGTCTAAAGCATTCTTGTTTTGTTGGAAATGCCATGATGTCAATTTTTCTGTCACTTCTGCATCGAAGCTCAAGTGACCCTTTTGCACTAGTCCTTACTCGGCCCGACTCGGCTCGTCACGCCTCTACCCGTTTTGTCCCCGTTTGTTTTTCCACAGCCAGGGGAGAAGTGGGGGGGTTGGGGTGAAGCTGCTGTGATGTACTCGATTGCGCAACCGCTTTGTTCATGTCGGCGCTGATACGAAATCAGCTGGAGCCGCGAGCGGCTGAGAGTAAAACAGCCCGTCTACATCGCTTTTTTAATTCTCTCCTCAGCCACGTTTTGCGCTTTATAATAAAATCGCTGCGAGTCACGCTCGCGCTGACTCCCGCTTCCTGATTCAAACGTCTGACGGCCCCGCCCCCCGACCAATCAGTGGCGCGGAGGGTGGTGACGTCAGAAATAGTCCCGGCTCAGCCCGGATAGAACCTCGCCAGAATGGTTACAGAAATAGTATCGGCTTGGAGCGGCTCTACCCGTCTCAGCCCCTAGTGCAAAAGCGCAAGACGGGCCGTGGCGGGTAGAACCGAGCTGAGGCGGGACTAGTGCGAAAGGGCCACAGATGTACGTTTTGACCCGTCTGTATGCAGACAATGTATTAAATTTGCTGAAGTTGGACCATCTGTCACATTTTATTTTTGTTAACTTACTGCAGTCAATCCATCCCAGATAATGTCAGCACCAGATTTTGCACAAGAGCCTTAAAAGTGGCACTGATATATATTTTTGTCTTACTAGCATGACTCATAAACTCATAAACTCATGACTCTGCGATGATGATCACTGTTCTCATGATGTCTGCACTACAATGAATATGCACCAAAGCTGCCAACATCCTACAGGCAGTTTAACTACTGCTGTGATGGCCCATCACTTCTGGAGTGTTCTTGAAAACAAAAGAAAAATGCCTACCAAAGATTGACTAGTGACAGTTGCACCAACATGCTCAGTGCTTGTTGCACAGATGGAATCTTAAACGATCAAAAACATGCACAGATTTCAATTTCTTTAAAAGTCTGACTTGCTTAGAACTACAGTCATCTGAATACATTAACTTAGTAGCTGCAGCAATGACATGTAGCAGAGGCTGCAGCTTGTATGATCTAGTAGCGTTATTTCTGGCGTCTTAGCCTTTTTTCTTTTTTTAATTTCACATTAATCACGTTGAGCATTTTGGTTGTTGTTCCTCCGTGACTTATCTTTACCTTACGGATTGTATAAATTGCTTTAAATTATTTTAGCTGAGTTTAGTATTGTGCTAAGATTTAGCTAAAACCATGTCTGGTCTTTTAACTTGTGGAGCGTGAATTCCCACCCCGTTAATTCTGGATAAACCTCATCCCTTGAACCAGGGTTACACACCACAGGAAATCATGTATTTTCAAAAAGATCCAATATATCAAACCAATCTAGAACAACTAGTAGAGCTTTTACGTGTCGCTAATGCTCTGCTGTAATAACATTACGCTGAACTGCTTGGTGCCTGATAAGCCCTTTTGAACTTCCATCTGACAATTTGGGCCAGCAACCTTTCATCTATTAATGCGTACGCTTTCATTTTGCATTTGAGTATCCTTCTCTCCACCGATGTGGCACGCACATATCAGGCAGTCGAGCATAAATACCTCTTTGATCTCCTCACAATAGAAGAGCAGCTAAGGGATAATGGTGAGATCACCTCTCCGAACCATGCTCACACACTCCCTGGAATATCGCTGGCTGGAGTCACTGAGTAACGCATCCTTTCAGGAGTCAATAGTAGAAAAGGGGCGGCACTGAAAAGAAACAATTATCGGGCCGATCGCTTGATTGTCACCGTGTGTTTAGCATTGCTTGAATTACTTGATTCGATGCTAAGTGTAAACAAAAACGACGCAAAGTCAGAAGTGGGCTGCAGAAGCATTTGTTGTACGCCACAAAAGAACAGCTAATGCCTTTGTTTTGATTAGCAGCTTGACCCCGGAGACGAGGTTGGCCCACTCATTGTCGGTGAGAGACTACAGGGGAGTGCTGGCATTCAGACCGGCTTCTCTGGCAGCCGTTTCACTCAGCAGGGATGAGTTGTCAGCCAGAGCAGTTTACACCAGGGATGCTGACGCTGTCAGTGTTTTGACAGCTGACCCCGAGAAGGTGATCTGTCATGGAAAATACACAGAAGCGTATTAGTTATTATATGTCAGCACCAACATTGTTCAGGTGGCAGGAATGCATGTCGATCTGGTCAACACCAACAGAGCCTGAACTTTTTGCTGGACATTTAATCCTATTTCTGAGAACTTTTTCATTTCATTTGAAATGACACAAAGATCAATTATTGGCATTTTTACACTTCTTTATACCATCTGGTCATATCTTTGCATTGCAACATTATACAAACCTTTGTTCCCTTGTGCAACAACAGCTGGAAATAGATCTGCCCAGGGGGGTGCAGCAATTTTATCCATTTTCACTTTACAGAACACCTTTGACATGCTGTGATTGGTCTCCCGTACTCTTTAGACTGTTTCTGTTTGACTTTATTAGTACTTTTACTCGGCCATTCCCCAACATTAACTTCATCCTTCTTTAAGCACTTTTTTGTAGAACAGGTTTTTAATTGTGGTCATTTTATGGTGAGATTGAGATCAGACAGATGTCCTTTCTATGATTAAACTTTGTCCACCAATAAATACATAAGTTGGTGCAGATGCACCAAAACAAGGTCCAACCATGATACCACCACCACTGTGTCTCACAGGGAGGACCCAGTGCTGAATTGCTGCATTTAACTTTTTTTTTTAACTCTAACCATTCTCAATTTATCCCTTTTTATCCCTAAACTAAATCACTTGTGTGATTCGAAAAAAAAGGTTGGCATAATATGTTGCTCTGTTTCTTTATTGAACAAAAACTAAGCCAAAATGGAAAAGCAGCATAGGAAAAACTCGTAGAACCAGGAAGAACTTGGAATAATCTTTTTGTGTAAAATTATCAACTGATAACGTGAGTGAAGCATCATCGTGCTTTATGACTAGGAGGAAATGTTTGTGTTGATTGTGGCTAAACATCTCCACTTTGGTCTCTTCTGTTTTTAAAGGTTTTTGTTCCAGAAGTGCTGTTGTTAATCCAGATGCAACCCCGACCAGTGGAGGCAGATAGCCTCCACTCCGGAGCCTGGCTCTGCAGAGGTTTCACCTGTTCAGGGGGAGTTTTTGCTTTCCACAGTGGCCTCGTGCTTGCTCAGGATGGAGGATTGTATATATGATGGAAAACGTAGCCTTGGCCACTTGGATTAAACCATTTTTAGACTTAGGCTTGTAAAGAGTGTGCAGACTGATACTTTGTCCCTAAAAGATTAGCTCTGTTTATCAGAATCATTATGCTTCCCTTTGTTCATTGTCATTCTGCATTGGGACATTGGGGATGCTTAATTAAATTTACATGTCTCAAGTCGTATTCTTGGTAACTTAGATGCTCTCAGTTTCAGTCTGGATATTGACCTAGTGGCAAAGAACATACCATAGTATTTCATAGGTTTTTCCACAACAGTATCAAAGAAAGGTCTCTGTGCAATCAATTGCATCTTTAGCTTGGTCATTAAAAAAAAAAATAATAATAACAAATTGACTTTTATTTATTGGAATAATTTGGCACTTTATAGTTGAAAACATTAAACACATCTCAGCTCTGCCAAGAAAACATTTATCATGACAACTCCTACAATCAAATCATATTTGTGCCGACTTTACAGCATTTTTCTGTCAGTTTTTCTAACTACAGAGTGATTGACTTTGCATTTTTGTTGACTTTAGCCTGGTTGTCGCTCTGCCTGCGTCACAATCCTTCATTTTTCTCTGATTGCCAATTCAATGGCGCCCCGTTTCTTCTGCGTCCACTGGTACTTCTCCACTGAAAATCTACGTCAGACCCAAAGGAGCTGGACTAAATCTTTGGATCAAAGAAGAATATAAATTCCTGTCTTTCTTTTTACTGCATTTGTTGTATCATTCATTCAAAGCATCGCTCAAACAAGTGGACAAAAAGGCTTCCACTATTGCGCTTGCATTTTATTTCAGTCATTTGATATTTCATATCTGAAATCATTTATCAATCGTTTGCTCATATTTTCAGTAAATAATCATTGCAAATGGTCTGTTTGCTGCGTGTGTTTATACGGGTGCATAGTAAATTCATGAGCTCATTTCTCCATCTCCATATCTTCACAGGCTGAAGAGATTTAAAGCCCGGGTGCTAATTAGGAAACACATGCACTGCACATGTGCTCGCCTGCTGCACAATGCATTTTTTTTCTCTCCCCCACATTGGCTTCTATGGCTAATCAGATCCGTGCTGAAGTGGAGGACGTGCTCAGATGGCACGAGATACCTCGTGTGAATTACAGAGCAGGAGAGAGCAAAAGGAAAGGAATCGTCCGAGTAAGAAACGATGAAGATTAAAACTAAGGAAATGGACACACCTGTCTGCTGGAATGGCTTGACACCTACAGTTAATGAATAGAGAGCTCAAACACAGCCAATTAGTTGCAGCACTTGTTAAAGCAGCCACTTAACACATGCTGTGTCAGGATAGATTGGCCTTTCATGGCTGCTTTGGGGCTGCTGACAAGTGCATTAAAAAAAAAAAAAAAAAGAAAGAAAAATGCTTGAGGCCCAACCAGTCGCCCTTCCTGCTGCTCTGTCATCATGTCAGTGGGCACATGAATAAGGGTCAGTTGGTTGTCTCCCCTCCTCCTTAAAAAATTAAGATAGAAATAATCATAATAAAACGAATATCTGCCACTTTACTTGTGGCTTCTGTTTTTCTCTTACGCCAGCTTCACAAGATAGATGGGGGAGGGGGGTGAAATGGGAGCTGTGAGAAACTAATAACTGCAGATCTATTGGTTGATGATATAAAGTTCGACATATAACATATAACTAGTTCCTATCAACTGATGGACATCTCACATATCTAAGCTTCGGACTGTGCTTCCTTAAAGCGTCAGTGATTAAATCACCTGGATGTGCCGACAGACACCCACACGGCCGCTCTCGTTGCCTCAGAGATCATCTGTGGTGTCGTGAAGGCGAGGTGCTTGCATGCTCCATAAACTCAGGAACACGTGCAGAATAATATCTGCTCGCAGAATTCTGCATGGGCAACGTGGGCATGAAACGAGGACTTTCAGTGCCGCTTGAGCGCCAGCAGAACCAGTTCCCGACACCCCCAATGACCTGGCAGCAACTTACTCTTTGTATCTACTGGTAGGCTACAACATGTTACAACTAATAATAATAATAATTAAAGCTGCAAGCAGCAATGAACGGGCCCTCGCACTCAGCTCAACCGCCCCCCATAAGCATATCAGAAATGGCACCACCCACGACTTCCTATGTCAAACCCTTCAAAAGTTATAGCAGAAAAAAGGGACGACCAGTCAGAAGAAGGGGCGGGGCTAATTCAGGGCAAAGAAGATCAAGGACTCATTACAGAGTCCCATGACACCACCCACGACTCTCTATGTCAAAACATTCAAAAGTTATAGCAGAAAATAGGGACAACCAATCAGAAAAAGGGACTGGGCTAATTGTCACCAATTATGGTCAAGGACTCAATGCCGAGTCCCATGACACCACCCACGACTCTCTATGTCAAACCTTTCAAAAGTTATGGCAGAAAAAAGTATTCTAGGGGGCGCTGTTGAGCCGTGAGGACACGCCCATTAATGCAAACCATGAAAAAAAAAATCAGATCACTCAAATGAACGACGATCATACAGTACAGCTGTATCTCATGGTCCAGAATGTATGATATTATATTAATCTATTATACCATATTATATTACATGTTGTTATTTCATATTAGCGTACCCAGTAATATAGCATATTGTATTATTGCATTGTATGTTGCTTCATTTCATATATTTTTGACTGTATTATATTGTAAAATTATATATCATAGCGATTGCATTATTATATAATTTCAATTTATAACACTAATATACAATTCCTCACACACACACTCCTTCCAAATGTTTCTTTTTTTTCTCCATTATGACAATTGTATGCTGTCATCCGTTATGTTTTTTGTTTTTAAGCTTGTTATGTCTGTTATTCAAATATATTAATACATTCATTAATATGCTATACTGTATTTTGTATTGTGTATATTGTGTGTGCGTGTGTGTGTGTGTGTATATATATATATATATATATATATATATATATATATATATATATATATATATATATATATATATATATGTGTGTGTGTGTGTATACCTGAAGTGTGACTACCTGCAGAACGTATTTTAGCATGAAAGCTTGCATATTTAACGTACATCAAGCATCCTGTATCATAGCTACATGTCTGCCGTTTGTAACAAAGCAAACCGCGTGAAAATCGGTTGAAAATCAAGTGAGTTATAGTTATTTTACTTATGCAGACACCTCCTTCCACAATAGAAGTGAACGCTCTAGAGTTAAAGCGATACCGATCCAAGATGGCGGCCACGCCCGACGTTCTCAGGCAG
This sequence comes from Cololabis saira, assembly GCF_033807715.1. Taxonomy (NCBI): domain Eukaryota; kingdom Metazoa; phylum Chordata; class Actinopteri; order Beloniformes; family Belonidae; genus Cololabis; species Cololabis saira. The sequence continues at coordinate 15,953,854 of NC_084601.1, read as the reverse complement.
TCAATGCGGCGCCTCGACCAAGATGGCGGCCGCGCTGAACATCAGCCCCTCCCCCCGCGGGAGCTGCGCGCGCAAACTCCACTCAAATTCAAAAGTTATGGCAGAAAATCGGGACAACCAATCAGAAGAAGGGGAAAGAGAAAAGTAATGTGCGTCGTCACAGGACAGAGACGAACATTTTGATGTAAAAAAAACACAAAAATTGCTGACAAAAATTTTGGCATTTCAAGCCAGGCTTGAACTCTCGACCTCTGGCAGCAAAGACCGCAATAATGTGGCTGAGCTAAGTCTCAGCTATTCCTTTCATCTGACCTACTGGCTTAGGACAGACCAACATAGCGATAAAATGTCTGGAACTTTTTTTTCCTAATTTTTTAAATATTTGTAAGTTATAAATATTAGTAAAACCCTACTATTTAAATTATTACTTTTTCTGTAACCATTCTGCCAAGGTTGTAACCGGGCTGAGCCGGGAATATTTCTGAAGTCACCACATTACAGGGAGCTGATTGGTCGGGGGGCGGGGCCGTCATCACCCTACTCGCCACTGATTGGTCGGGGGGCGGGGCCGTCATCACCCTACTCGCCACTGATTGGTCGGGGGCGGGGCCGCCATCACCCTACTCGCCACTGATTGGTCAGGGGGCGGGGCCGGCAGACGTTTGAATAAGGAAGCGGGAGTCAGCGCGAGAGCGACTGGCGGCTCGCGGCAATTTTATTATAAAAAAAGGACAACCAATCAGAAGAAGGGGCGGGGCTAATTCAGGCCAATGAAGTTCAAGGACTCCATAAAGAATCTGATGACACCACCCACGACTCTCTATGTCAAACCATTCAAAAGTTATAGCAGAAAATCGGGACAACCAATCAGAAGAAGGGGCGGGGCTAATTAAGGCCAACGAAGCTTAAGGACTCATTACAGAGTCCCATGACACCACCCACGACTCTCTATGTCAAACCATTCAAAAGTTATGGCAGAGAAAAGTATTCTAGGGGGCGCTGTTGAGCCGTTAGGCCACGCCCATTAATGCAAACCATGAAATATCACATTTATCGCCAGGCCTGGCTTGCATGCAAATTTTGGTGACTTTTGGAGAACTATCAAATATGGACCAATCAGATGAAGGGTGGGTGCGCTTTTTCGCGTCTAGCATCGCCACGGTAACACTTTTGAAAGAGAAAAGTAATGCGTGGTGTCGCACGATGGAGACGCACATTTTGGTGTATAACACACCTGGGTGCACGTTACGGTTCGGGCTGAATTAACTGCCGAAGGAATGGCATAAATTGTGCCAAAATTACACAATTAATTCAAAATGGCTGACTTCCTGTTCGGTTTCGGCCATGGCTCCAAGAGACTTTTCTTTAAGTTGCGACATGATACAGGTGTGTACCGTTTTTCGTGCATGTACGTCAAACCGTATTGTGGGGCTTGAGGCACAAAGTTTTCCGGGGGGCGCTGTTGAGCCATTTTGCCACGCCCATTAATGCAAACCATGAAATATCAAATTTATCGCCAGGCCTGGCTTGCATGCAAAATTTGGTGCCTTTTGGGGAACTATCAAATATGGACCAATCAGATGAAGGGGGGGTGCGCTTGTTGGCGTCTAGCATCGCCACGGTAACACTTTCGAAAGAGAAAAGTAATGCGTGTAGTCGCAGGATGGAGACGCACATTTTGATGTATAACACATCTGGGTTCACGATACGGTTCGGGCTGAATTAACTCTCGAAGGAATGGCATATATTGCTCCAAAATTACGCAATTAATTCAGAATGTTCAAAATGGCCGACTTCCTGTTCGGTTTCGGCCATGGCGCCAAGAGACTTTTCTTTTAGTTGCGACATGATACAGGTGTGTACCGATTTTCGTTCATGTACGTCAAACCGTATTATGGGGCTTGAGGCACAAAGTTTTTTCTGTTGAACCAATCAGATGAAGGGTGGGCGCGCTTTTTGGCGTCTAGCGCCGCCACGGTAACGCTTTTGAAAGAGAAAAGTAATGCGTGTTGTCGCAGGATGGAGACGCACATTTTGATGTATAACACACTTGGGGGCATGTTACGGTTCGGGCTGAATTAACTTTCGAAGGAATGGCATAAATTTCGCCAAAATGACACGACTAATTCAAAATGGCCGACTTCCTGTTCGGTTTCGGGCATGACGCCAAGAGACTTTTCTTTCAGTTGCGCCATGATACAGGTGTGTACCGATTTTCGTGCATGTACGTCAAACCGTATCGTGGGGCTTGAGGCACAAAGTTTTCAAGGGGGCGCTGTTGAGCCAATTTGCCACGCCCATTAATGGAAACCATTAAATATCAAATTTTTCGCCAGGCCTGACTAGGGTGCAAAATTTGGTGACTTTTTGGGCATGTTAAGGGGGGCAAAAAGGCCTTCACTTTGTCAGGAAAATAATAATAATAATAATAATTAAAGCTGCAAGCAGCGATGAACGGGCCCTCGCACTCACGTCCACCGCCCCCCATAAGCATCAGAAATGACACCACCCACGACTCTCTATGTCAAACCATTCAAAAGTTATAGCAGAAAAGAGGAACAACCAATCAGAAGAAGGGGCGGGGCTAATTCAGGCCAATGAAGGTCAAGGACTCCATACAGAGTCTGATGACACCACCCACGACTCTCTATGTCAAACCATTCAAAAGTTATGGCAGAAAATCGGGACAACCAATCAGAAGAAGGGGCGGGGCTAATTCAGGCCAATGAAGGTCAAGGACTCAATACCGAGTCCCATGACACCACCCACGACTCTTTATGTCAAACCATTCAAAAGTTATGGCAGAGAAAAGTATTCTAGGGGGCGCTGTTGAGCCGTTGGGCCACGCCCATTAATGCAAACCATGAAATATCAAATGTATCGCCAGGCCTGGCTTGCATGCAAAATTTGGTGACTTTTGGAGAACTATCAAATATGGACCAATCAGATGAAGGGGACGAGCGCTTTTTTGCGTCTAGCGTCGCCACGGTAACACTTTTGAAAGAGAGAAGTAATGTGCGTCGTCACAGGACAGAGACGAACATTTTGATGTAAAAAAAACACAAAAATTGCTGACAAAAATTTCGGCATATTGCCAGGCTTGAACTCCCAACCTCTGGCACCAAAGACCGCAATAATCTGGCTGAGCTAAGTCTCAGCTATTCCTTTCATTTGACCTACTGGCTTAGGACAGACCAACATAGCGATAAAATGTCTGGAACTTTTTCCTAATTTTTTAAATATTTGTAAGTTATAAATATTAGTAAAACCCTACTATTTTAATTATTAGTTTTTCTGTAACCATTCTGCCAAGGTTGTAACCGGGCTGAGCCCGGAATATTTCTGAGGTCACCACATTACAGGGAACTGATTGGTCGGGGGGCGGGGCCGTCATCACCCTACTCGCCACTGATTGGTCGGGGGGCGGGGCCGTCATCACCATACTCGCCACTGATTGGTCGGGGGGCGGGGCCGTCATCACCATACTAGCCACTGATTGGTCGGGGGGCGGGGCCGTCATCACCATACTCGCCACTGATTGGTCGGGGGGCGGGGCCGTCATCACCCTACTCGCCACTGATTGGTCGGGGGGCGGGGCCGTCATCACCCTACTCGCCACTGATTGGTCAGGGGGCGGGGCCGGCAGATGTTTGAATCAGGAAGCGGGAGTCAGCGCGAGAGCGACTGGCGGCTCGCGGCGATTTTATTATAAAAAAAGGACAACCAATCAGAAGAAGGGGCGGGGCTAATTCAGGCCAATGAAGGTCAAGGACTCCATAAAGAATCTGATGACACCACCCACGACTCTCTATGTCAAACCATTCAAAAGTTATAGCAGAAAATCGGGACAACCAATCAGAAGAAGGGGCGGGGCTAATTAAGGCCAACGAAGCTTAAGGACTCATTACAGAGTCCCATGACACCACCCACGACTCTCTATGTGAAACCATTCAAAAGTTATGGCAGAGAAAAGTATTCTAGGGGGCGCTGTTGAGCCGTTAGGCCACGCCCATTAATGCAAACCATGAAATATCAAATGTATCGCCAGGCCTGGCTTGCATGCAAAATGTGGTGACTTTTGGAGAACTATCAAATATGGACCAATCAGATGAAGGGTGGGTGCGCTTTTTCGCGTCTAGCATCGCCACAGTAACACTTTTGAAAGAGAAAAGTAATGCGTGTAGTCGCACGATGGAGACGCACATTTTGGTGTATAACACACCTGGGTGCACGTTACGGTTCGGGCTGAATTAACTGCCGAAGGACTGGCATAAATTGCGCCAAAATTACACAATTAATTCAAAATGGCTGACTTCCTGTTCGGTTTCGGCCATGGCTCCAAGAGACTTTTCTTTAAGTTGCGACATGATACAGGTGTGTACCGATTTTCGTGCATGTACGTCAAACCGTATTGTGGGGCTTGAGGCACAAAGTTTTCCGGGGGGCGCTGTTGAGCCATTTTGCCACGCCCATTAATACCAACCATGAAATATCAAATTTATCGCCAGGCCTGGCTTGCATGCCAAATTTGGTGCCTTTTGGGGAACTATCAAATATGGACCAATCAGATGAAGGGGGGGTGCGCTTATTGGCGTCTAGTGTCGCCACGGTAACACTTTTCAAAGAGAAAAGTAATGCGTGTAGTCGCAGGATGGAGACGCACATTTTGATGTATAACACATCTGGGTTCACGATACGGTTCGGGCTGAATTAACTCTCGAAGGAATGGCATATATTGCTCCAAAATTACGCGATTAATTCAGAATGTTCAAAATAGCCGACTTCCTGTTCGGTTTCGGCCATGGCGCCAAGAGACTTTTCTTTAAGTTGCGACATGATACAGGTGTGTACCGATTTCCGTTCATGTACGTCAAACCGTATTATGGGGCTTGAGGCACAAAGTTTTTTCTGTCGAACCAATCAGATGAAGGGTGGGCACGCTTTTTGGCGTCTAGCGTCGCCACGGTAACGCTTTTGAAAGAGAAAAGTAATGCGTGTTGTGGCAGGATGGAGACGCACATTTTGATGTATAACACACTTGGGGGCGCGTTACGGTTCGGGCTGAATTAACTTTCGAAGGAATGGCATAAATTTCGCCAAAATGACACGACTAATTCAAAATGGCCGACATCCTGTTCGGTTTCGGGCATGACCCCAAGAGACTTTTGTTTAAGTTGTCCCATGATACAGGTGTGTACCGATTTTCGTGCATGTACGTCAAACCGTATCGTGGGGCTTGAGGCACAAAGTTTTCAAGGGGGCGCTGTTGAGCCATTTTGCCACGCCCATTAATGCAAACCTTTAAATATCAAATTTTTCGCCAGGCCTGACTAGGGTGCAAAATTTGGTGACTTTTTGGGCATGTTAAGGGGGGCAAAAAGGCCTTCACTTTGTCAGGAAAATAATAATAATAATAATAATTAAAGCTGCAAGCAGCGATGAACGGGCCCTCGCACTCACGGCCACCACCCCCCACAAGCATATCAGAAATGACACCACCCACGACTTCCTATGTCAAACCATTAAAAAGTTATAGCAGAAAAAAGGGACAACCAATCAGAAGAAGGGGCGGGGCTAATTTAGGCCAATGAAGGTCAAGGACTCCATAAAGAATCTGATGACACCACCCACGACTCTCTATGTAAAACCATTCCAAAGTTATAGCAGAAAATCGGGACAGCCAATCAGAAGAGGGGGCGGGGCTAATTAAGGCCAACGAAGCTTAAGGACTCATTACAGAGTCCCATGACACCACCCACAACTTTCTATGTCAAACCATTCAAAAGTTATGGCAGAGAAAAGTATTCTAGGGGGCGCTGTTGAGCCGTTAGGCCACGCCCATTAATGCAAACCATGAAATATCACATTTATCGCCAAGTCTGTCTTGCATGTAAAATTTGGTGACTTTTGGAGAACTATTAAATATGGACCAATCAGATTTCAAAATGGCCGACTTCCTGTTCGGTTTCGGCCATGGCTCCAAGAGTCTTTTCTTTAAGTTGTGACATGATACAGGTGTGTACCGATTTTCGTGCATGTACATCAAACCGTATTTTGGGGCTTGAGGCACAAAGTTTTCCGGGGGGCGCTGGTGAGCCATTTTGCCACGCCCATTAATGCAAACCATGAAATATCACATTTATCGCCAGGCCTGGCTTGCATGCCAAATTTGGTGCCTTTTGGGGAACTATCAAATATGGACCAATCAGATGAAGGGGGGTGCGCTTGTTGGCGTCTAGCGTCGCCACGGTAACACTTTTGAAAGAGAAAAGTAATGCGTGTAGTTGCAGGATGGAGACGCATATTTTGATGTATAACACACCTGGGTGCACGTTACGGTTCGGGCCGTATTAATTCTCGAAGGAATGGCATGTATTGCTCCAAAATTACGTGATTAATTCAGAATGTTCAAAATGGCCGACTTCCTGTTCGGTTTTGGCCATGGCACCAAGAGACTTTTCTTTAAGTTGCGAAATGATAAAGAAGTGTACCGATTTTCATTCATGTACGTCACACCGCATTGTGGGGCTTGAGGCACAAAGGTTTTTCTGCCTGAACCAATCAGATGAAGGGTGGGCGCGCTTTTTGGCGTCTAGCGTCGTCACGGTAACGCTTTTGAAAGAGAAAAGTAATGCGTGGTGTCGGAGGATGGAGACGCACATTTTGATGTATAACACACCTGGGTGCTCGTTACGGTTCGGGCCGTATTAACTGCCGAAGGAATGGCATGAATTTCGCCAAAATTACACGATTAATTCTAAATGGCCGACATCCTTTTCGGTTTCGGGCATGACTCCAAGAGACTTTTCTTTAAGTTGTGCCATGATACAGGTGTGTACTGATTTTCGTGCATGTACGTCAAACCGTATCGTGGGGCTTGAGGCACAAAGTTTTCCGGGGGGCGCTGTTGAGCCATTTTGCCACGCCCATTAATGCAAACCATAAAATATCAAATTTTTCGCCAGGCCTGGTTTGCGTGCAAAATTTGGTGACTTTTTGGGCACGTTTAGGGGGGCAAAAAGGCCCTCCTTTCGTCAGAAAAATAATAATAATAATTAAAGCTGCAAGCAGCGATGAACGGGCCCTCGCACTCACGGCCACCGCCCCCCATAAGCATATCAGAAAAGACACCACCCACGACTTCCTATGTCAAACCATTCAAAAGTTATAGCAGAAAAAAGGGACAACCAATCAGAAGAAGGGGCGGGGCTAATTCAGGCCAATGAAGGTCAAGGACACAATACAGCATCTGATGACACCATCCACGACTCTTTATGTCAAACCATTCCAAAGTTATAGCAGAAAATCGGGACAACCAATCAGAAGAAGGGGCGGGGCTAATTAAGGCCAACGAAGCTTAAGAACTCATTACAGAGTCCCATGATAACACCTACGACTCCCTATGTCAAACCATTAAAAAGTTATAGCAGAAAAAAAGGACAACCAATCAGAAGAAGGGGCGGGGCTAATTCAGGCCAATGAAGTTCAAGGACTCCATAAAGAATCTGATGACACCACCCAGGACTCTCTATGTCAAACCATTCCAATGTTATAGCAGAAAATCGGGACAACCAATCAGAAGAAGGGGTGGGGCTAATTAAGGCCAACGAAGCTTAAGGACTCATTACAGAGTCCCATGACACCACCCACAACTTCCTATGTCAAACCATTCAAAAGTTATGGCAGATAAAAGTATTCTAGGGGGCGCTGTTGAGCCGTTAGGCCACGCCCATTAATGCAAACCATGAAATATCAAATTTATCGCCAAGTCTGGCTTGCATGCAAAATTTGGTGACTATCAAATATGGACCAATCAGATGAAGGGGGGGCGCGCCTTTTGGCGTCTAGCGTCGCCACGGTAACACTTTTGAAAGAGAAAAGTAATGCGTGTAGTCGCAGGATGTAGACGCACATTTTGATGTATAACACACCTGGGTGCACGTTACGGTTCGGGCTGAATTAACTGCCGAAGGAATGGCATACATTTCGCCAAAATGACACAATTTATTCAAATGGCCGACATCCTGTTCGGTTTCGGCCATGGCTCCAAGAGACTTTTCTTTAAGTTGTGCCATGATACAGGTGTGTAGCGATTTTCGTGCATGTACGTCAAACCGTATTGTGGGGCTTGAGGCACAAAGTTTTCCGGGGGGCGCTGTTGAGCCATTTTGCCACGCCCATTAATGCAAACCATGAAATATCAAATTTATCGCCAGGCCTGGCTTGCATGCCAAATATGGTGCCTTTTGGGGAACTATCAAATATGGACCAATCAGATGAAGGGGGGGTGCGCTTGTTGGCGTCTAGCGTCGCCACAGTAACACTTTTGAAAGAGAAAAGTAATGCGTGTAGTCGCAGGATGGAGACGCACATTTTGATGTATAACACATCTGGGTTCACAATACGGTTCGGGCTGAATTAATTCTCGAAGGAATGGCATATATTGCTCCAAAATTACGCAATTAATTCAGAATGTTCAAAATGGCCGACTTCCTGTTCGGTTTCGGCCATGGCGCCAAGAGACTTTTCTTTTAGTTGCGACATGATACAGGAGTGTACCAATTTTCGTGCATGTACGTCAAACCGTATTATGGGGCTTGAGGCGCAAAGTTTTTTCTGTCTGAACCAACCAGATGAAGGGTGGGCACGCTTTTTGGCGTCTAGCGTCGCCACGGTAATGCTTTTGGAAGAGAAAAGTAATGCGTGTGGTCGCAGGAGGGAGACGCACTTTTTGATGTATAATACACCTGGGTGCACGTTACGGTTCGGGCTGAATTAACTGCCGAAGGAATGGCATAAATTGCGCCAAAGTGACACGATTAATTCAAAATGGCCGACTTCCTGTTCGGTTTCGGGCATGACGGCAAGAGACTTTTCTTTAAGTTGTCCCATGATACAGGTGTGTACCGATTTTCGTGCATGTACGTCAAACCATATCGTGGGGCTTGAGGCACAAAGTTTTCAAGGGGGCGCTGTTGAGCCATTTTGCCACGCCCAAAATGCAAACCATTAAATATCAAATTTTTCGCCAGGCCTGACTTGGGTGCAAAATTTGGTGACTTTTTGGGCATGTTAAGGGGGGCAAAAAGGCCATCACTTTGTCAGAAGAAAAATAATAATAATTAAAGCTGCAAGCAGCGATGAACGGGCCCTCGCACTCACGTCCACCGCCCCCCATAAGCATATCAGAAATGACACCACCCAGGACTCTCTATGTCAAACCATTCAAAAGTTATAGCAGAAAAAAGGAACAACCAATCAGAAGAAGGGGCGGGGCTAATTCAGGCCAATGAAGGTCAAGGACTCCATACAGAGTCTGATGACACCACCCACGACTCTTTATGTCAAACCATTCAAAAGTTATGGCAGAAAATCGGGACAACCAATCAGAAGGAGGGGCGGGGCTAATTCAGGCCAATGAAGGTCAAGGACTCAATACCGAGTCCCATGACACCACCCACGACTCTTTATGTCAAACCATTCAAAAGTTATGGCAGAGAAAAGTATTCTAGGGGGCGCTGTTGAGCCGTTAGGCCACGCCCATTAATGCAAACCATGTAATATCAAATTTATCACCAGGCCTGGCTTGCATGCAAAATTTGGTGCCTTTTGGAGAACTATCAAATATGGACCAATCACATGAAGGGTGGGCGCGCCTTTTGGCGTCTAGCGTCGCCACGGTAACACTTTTGAAAGAGAAAAGTAATGCGTGGTGTCGCAGGATGTAGACGCACATTTTGATGTATAACACACCTGGGTGCACATTACGGTTCGGGCTGAATTAACTGCCGAAGGAATGGCATAAATTTCGCCAAAATGACACAATTTATTCAAAATGGCCGACATCCTGTTCGGTTTCGGCCATGGCTCCAAGAGACTTTTCTTTAAGTTCTGCCATGATACAGGTGTGTACCGATTTTCGTGCATGTACGTCAAACCGTATTGTGGGGCTTGAGGCACAAAGTTTTCCGGGGGGCGCTGTCGAGCCATTTTGCCACGCCCATTAATGCAAACCATGAAATATCAAATTTATCGCCAGGCCTGGCTTGCATGCCAAATTTGGTGCCTTTTGGGGAACTATCAAATATGGACCAATCAGATGAAGGGGGGGTGCGCTTGTTGGCGTCTAGCGTCGCCACGGTAACACTTTTGAAAGAGAAAAGTAATGCGTGTAGTCGCAGGATGGAGACGCACATTTTGATGTATAACACATCTGGGTTTACGAAACGGTTCGGGCTGAATTAACTCTCGAAGGAATGGCATATATTGCTCCAAAATTACGCAATTAATTCAGAATGTTCAAAATGGCCGACTTCCTGTTCGGTTTCGGCCATGGCGCCAAGAGACTTTTCTTTAAGTTGCGACATGATACAGGTGTGTACCGATTTTCGTTCATGTACGTCAAACCGTATTATGGGGCTTGAGGCGCAAAGTTTTTTCTGTCTGAAAGAATCAGATGAAGGGTGGGCGCGCTTTTTGGCGTCTAGCGTCGCCACGGTAACGCTTTTGAAAGAGAAAAGTAATGCGTGGTGTCGGAGGATGGAGACGCACATTTTTATGTATAACACACCTGGGTGCACGTTACGGTTCGGGCTGAATTAACTTTCGAAGGAATGGCATAAATTTCGCCAAAATGACATGACTAATTCAAAATGGCCGACATCCTGTTCGGTTTCGGGCATGACCCCAAGAGACTTTTCTTTAAGTTGTCCCATGATACAGGTGTGTACCGATTTTCGTGCATGTACGTCAAACCGTATCGTGGGGCTTGAGGCACAAAGTTTTCAAGGGGGCGCTGTTGAGCCATTTTGCCACGCCCATTAATGCAAACCTTTAAATATCAAATTTTTCGCCAGGCCTGACTAGGGTGCAAAATTTGGTGACTTTTTGGGCATGTTAAGGGGGGCAAAAAGGCCTTCACTTTGTCAGGAAAATAATAATAATAATAATAATAATAATTAAAGCTGCAAGCAGCAATGAACGGGCCCTCGCACTCACGGCCACCGCCCCCCATAAGCATATCAGAAACGACACCACCCACGACTTCCTATCTCAAACCATTCAAAAGTTATAGCAGAAAAATGGGACAACCAATCAGAAGAAGGGGCGGGGCTAATTCAGGCCAATGAAGGTCAAGGACTCCATACAGAATCTGATGACACCACCCACGACTCTCTATGTCAAACCATTCAAAAGTTATAGCAGAAAAAAGGGAAAACCAATCAGAAGAAGGGGCGGGGCTAATTAAGGCCAAATAACCTCAAGCACTCATTACAGATTCCCATGACACCACCCACGACTCTCTGTCAAAACATTCAAATGTTATAGCAGGAAATAGGGACAACCAATCAGAAGAAGGGGCGGGGCTAATTTTCACCAATTATGGTCAAGGACTCAATACCGAGTCCCATGACACCACCCACGACTCTGTGTGTCAAACCATTCAAAAGTTATGGCAGATAAAAGTATTCTAGGGGGCGCTGTTGAGCCATTTTGCCACGCCCATTAATACAAACCATGAAATATCAAGTTTATCGCCAGGCCTGCCTTGCATGAAAAATTTGGTGAATTTTGGAGAACTATCAAATATGGACCAATCAGATGAAGGGTGGCGCACTTTTTGGCGTCGAGTGTTGCTACGGTAACGCTTTTGAATGAGAAAAGTAATGCGCGTCATCGCAGGACGGAGACGAACATTTTGATGTAAAAAAAACACAAATTGCTGACAATCTTTGAATTGAGCGAGGATCGAACCCTCGACCTCTCACACGAAAGACGGCGACGCTACCCCTCAGCTACGGATCAGCTTGGCCGTTTTCCGACTGACTGATTGAGGAGACGCGAACACAGTGATATGATCCGAGTCCCGAATTGTTTTTTCATAATTTTTTTAATATTTGTAAGATATAAATATTAGTAAAACCCCACTATTTGTGCTTTTGTGAATAGCATGTTCCAGTCTTTACTTCCACACACACTGCATGGAAGGGAGCGTTTGATTTATTGTTCACGTTGTGGGAATTGCAGAAAAACGCGGAGACAATTTCCCGAGCGGGAGGCCGCCCCCGTCGTGGGGGTTGGGCGAGTTCAACAGGCTTACCCACGTCTAAGTGAGCTGGTTTGAGGCGGTCGATGGAGAGGCGCTCCGGTTTACCGCCCATGTCCACCACAAAATGTTTGTCCCCTGCCTCCAAAACCCGGAATGGGCCCTCGTAGGGCGGGTGTAGCGGTCCCCGGTGGGCATCGCGGCGAATGAAAACATAATCAGCCGCCTTAAGTGCAGCCGGGACGTGCGACTGAGGCAGGCCGTGATGGGAAGTAGGGACAGGCGCAAAAAGTCTTGCATTGTCCAGCAGAGCGGACCGCTGGAGAGCAGCAGACCAAGGAACCGTGGCATTAGGGACAAAATCCCCTGGAACCCGCAGCGGCTGCCCATAAACAAGCTCGGCAGATGAGGACTGTAGGTCCTCCTTTGGCGCGGTCCTGATGCCCAGCATCACCCATGGGAGTTTGTCAACCCAGTTATTGTCTTTGAGGCTGGCACGCAGGGCAGCTTTCATTGACCTGTGAAACCGTTCAATAAGACCGTTAGCCTGTGGGTGATAGGCAGTAGTGCGGTGGAGTTTAACTCCGAGGTTCTGTGCCACAGCGGTCCACAGTTCAGACGTGAACTGTGCGCCTCGGTCAGAGGATATATCTGACGGAGTGCCAAAACGAGCAACCCAGGTGCTGAGAAAAGCCCGTGCCACCTCCACAGATGCCACCGACGTCAATGGCACTGCCTCAGGCCAGCGGGTTGTCCTGTCAACCATGGTCAACAGGTACGAGAAACCGTGAGAGGAGGGCAGAGGGCCGACCAGATCCACATTAACATGGTCAAAACGTCTCTCAGGAACCGGGAACAACTCTAGCGGGGCTTTAGTGTGGCGGTGGACCTTGGCTCGTTGGCACTCGACACAGGTGTTAGCCCAGTCCCTAACGTCCTTCTTGAGGCCGTGCCAGACAAATTTTGCCGCAACCAGTCTCTGCGACGCCTTCGAACCCGGATGTGAGAGACCATGTATGGCATCAAACACCTGTCGTCTCCACCCTGAGGGAACAATGGGCCGAGGACTGCCTGTGGAGACGTCACACAGGAGCGTGGTACTAGTATCACCAAAGACCACGTCCTCGATCTTAAGCCCTGTGGTAGAGGCCTTCAGGAGCTGCACGTCAGGGTCCATGGCCTGATCTGCTGCCATGCGGGCATAATCAAAACCAAGATGGACCGCCCCAGCCACAGCCCGTGACAGGCAGTCTGCAACGTGGTTGTTCTTACCGGCAACATGCCGCAAGTCCGTGGTGAACTCGGAAATGAACGACAGATGACGTTGCTGGCGGGCGGACCACGGCTCAGCCACCTTAGCCATGGCAAAAGTCAGTGGCTTATGGTCGACAAAAGCAGTGAAATGTCGTCCTTCCAGCAGGGAACGAAAGTGTCTGATGGCGAGGTAGAGACCAAGCAGCTCCCGATCGAAAGTGCTGTACTTTCGCTCGCTGGGACGCAACTGACGGCTAAAGAAGGCCAGTGGCTGCCAGGCCCCGTCTACCCACTGCTCGTAAACCGCACCAACAGCGTAATCTGAGGCGTCTGAGGTGATGGCGATGGAGGCTGTTGGGGAAGGATGCGCCAGCATGGTGGCGTCCGCCAGGGCTGCTTTGGTGGCAGCAAAAGCCTTGTCCATGCACTCAGACCAGTTCACAAGGTGCTTAGGTTTACCTTTCAAGGCCTCATGCAAGGGTTGCATGAGCTGAGCAGCTCGAGGGATGAAGCGGTGGTAAAAGTTCACCATGCCAAGGAATTCTTGCAGGGATTTTACGGTCAGCGGGCGCGGGAACCGCGTGACCGCCTCCACTTTTGATGGGAGAGGGACTGCACCATCCTTAGTAACCCTGTGTCCCAGAAAGTCAATGGTGGAGAGACCAAATTGGCACTTGGCAGGGTTAACAATCAGCCCGTGTCGGCTAAGCCGCTCAAAAAGAGCTCGGAGGTGTGACAGGTGCTGAGATTTGGACGCACTCGCTACCAAGATGTCATCCAGGTACACGAAAAGAAAAGGCAAGTCCCGTAACACAGAGTCCATTAGGCGTTGAAAAGACTGGGCTGCATTTTTAAGGCCAAATGGCATGCGCAGGAACTCGAAAAGACCAAATGGTGTGATCACAGCTGTTTTGGGAATGTCCAGCGTGTGTACCGGCACCTGATGATATCCTCGGACGAGGTCTACCTTCGAAAAAATCACCTTACCCGCCAGGTGCGCTGAAAAATCCTGTATGTTCGGGACCGGGTATCGGTCAGGTGTCGTTGCGTCATTAAGCCGCCGGTAGTCACCACACGGGCGCCAGCCGCCCCCTGGCTTGGGGACAATGTGGAGAGGCGACGCCCACGGGCTGTCGGAGCGGCGGACTATACCCAGGCGTTCCATGTTTGCAAACTCAGCCTTTGCAACGCCAAGCTTGGTCGGGTCGAGGCGCCGAGCGCGGGCGTAGACGGGCGGACCAGTAGTGGCGATGTGATGCTCGACACCATGCTTCACAGCAGACGCAGAGAAAGTGGGCCGAGTGATCGCTGGAAACTCGGCAAGCAGACGGTAGAAATCATCCGAAACCGAGAGCAAACTAGATAAATGTACGGATTCAGTCCCGCTGACCTCACACGCAAAAGAACAAAACGTGACGGCATCAATCAAACGGCGGTTCTTTACATCTATCAAAAGTCCATGTGCACACAGAAAATCGGCGCCGAGGAGGGGAAAAGCAACCTTTGCCGTAACAAAGTCCCATCCAAACCGCTGTCCTCCAAAACACAACTCAACATACCTCAGTCCGTATGTGCGGATGGGGCTGCCGTTGGCAGCCTCCATGGGGGGGCCGTGGCTGTCAGTCACCATGTCCAAACGGGATGCGGGCAGGACGCTCCTCTGAGCGCCCGTGTCGCACAGGAACCGCCGTCCGGAGATGCTGTCCCGGATGAAAAGCAGCCTGCCTCCGCGGCCGACGCTCATGGCCACTGAGCGCCGGCCCGGGCGTTTCCGGCCCGCCAAAACTGCACGGCGAACGGCACTTGGTAGCCTTGGGTCCGAACTTTGTGTGATAAAAACACAAGCCGACCTGTTGTGGAGCAGAAGAGTGTTGCCGGGGAGAAGCGGCCGCAGCAACGAGCGCGGAGCCGTCCCGCGTCACCGGAGCGGGCTGCGCGGGGAGGAACGCCGCCACAAACTCTCCCTGACTCGCCAGAAAAAACTTATCAGCCTCCTCAGCCAGTCTCCGACAGTCAGTGATCGCGGTGTTGGCCAGAGCAGCCCTGACTTGGGAGGGCAGCTGACGCAGAAAAAGTTGGGTGAAAAGAAAATCGGGTCTGTGTTCACCCAGGAGATCCAGCATGCGGTCCATGAGCTCGGACGGCTTGCTGTCACCCAGTCCCTGAAGGGAGAAAAGCCGGCTGGCTCTCTCAGCATCCGACAGTTCAAACGTCTTCAACAGGTGAGACTTGAGAGCTATATATTTATCCGTCGCCGGGGGATTTTTAAGAAGGCTCACCACTCTGGATGCAGTTGAATTTCCGAGAGCCGACACAACGTAGTAGTATTTCGTCGTATCGGCGGTGATCTCCCGCAGCGCGAACTGCGCTTCAGTCTGGGCGAACCATGC
Source organism: Cololabis saira (assembly GCF_033807715.1). Lineage (NCBI taxonomy): Eukaryota > Metazoa > Chordata > Actinopteri > Beloniformes > Belonidae > Cololabis > Cololabis saira. The sequence continues at coordinate 15,938,164 of NC_084601.1, read as the reverse complement.
AGATGCCGACGATTCCCAGAATTCGGGGAGTTTGAGGGTAACAGCGTTCGTAGACATGGTCGTGTCGTGTCTCTGGATACGTCCAGCAGACAAACGTCGGGGTCACCAGTGTGGGAATTGCAGAAAAACGCGGAGACAATTTCCCATTCAAAAAACGTGTGTTGTTTTATTAGAAAACTTCAGAACACTGAAACACAAAATGGAGCTGTCCAGCAGCTAGAACCGCATGGAGCTCAACGTCATGACCACATTTAAAGGGGCCTCATCCCTGAACCATACTAGTTGCATGAAGGACAATATACTGCATTTAATAATGAACGGTGTGTGGGACCACACTTGATGAATAAGGTGAATTATGTCCGTAACATTCACTACAACGTAACGTTACTTTTATTTTTTCACAACCAAACCACGCACTTTATTCATGTCATTTGCACCGGGCAAGGACAAAAAATAAATGATTCCACAAACATTCCAGATTTTTGTGGTTGGCTGAAACATTAACAGCATATTTCGAATATGTCAAACCATTCAAAAGTTATAGCAGAAAAAAGGGACAACCAATCAGAAAAAGGGGCGGGAATAATTCAGGCTCGAACTCCCGACCTCTGGCATCAAAGACCGATATGCTCTGGCTGAGCTACGTCTCAGCCATTCCTTCCGCATTGACTTACTCGCTTAGGACAGACCAACATAGCAATAAAATGTATGGAACTTTTTTTCCTAATTTTTTTAATATTTGTAAGGTATAAATATTAGTAAAACACTACTATTTTATTTATTACTCTTTCTGTAACCATTCTACCAGGTTCTAACCGGGCTGAGCACGGGACTATTTCTGACGTCACCACATTACAACAGCTGATCGGTCGGGGGGCGGGGCCGTCATCACCCTACTCGCCACTGATTGGTCGGGGGGCGGGGCCGTCATCACCCTACTCGCCACTGATTGGTCGGGGGGCGGGGCCGGCAGACGTTTGAATCAGGAAGCGGGAGTCAAACCATTAAAAAGTTATAGCAGAAAAAAGGGACAACCAATCAGAAGAAGGGGCGGGGCTAATTAAGGCCAACGAAGCTTAAGGACTCATTACAGAGTCCCATGACACCACCCACGACTTCCTATGTCAAACCATTCAAAAGTTATGGCAGAGAAAAGTATTCTAGGGGGCGCTGTTGAGCCGTTAGGCCACGCCCATTAATGCAAACCATGAAATATCAAATTTATCGCCAGGCCTGGCTTGCATGCAAAATTTGGTGACTTTTGGAGAACTATCAAATATGGACCAATCACATGAAGGGGGGGCGCGCTTTTTCGCGTCTAGCGTCGCCACGGTAACACTTTTGAAAGAGAAAAGTAATGCGTGGTGTCGCAGGATGTAGACGCACATTTTGATGTATAACACACTTGGGGGCACGTTACGGTTCGGGCTGAATTAACTGCCGAAGGAATGGCATAAATTTCACCAAAATGACACAATGTATTCAAAATGGCCGACATCCTGTTGGGTTTGGGCCATGGCTCCAAGAGACTTTTCTTTAAGTTGTGCCATGATACAGGTGTGTAGCGATTTTCGTGCATGTACGTCAAACCGTATTGTGAGGCTTGAGGCACAAAGTTTTCCGGGGGGCGCTGTTGAGCCATTTTGCCACGCCCATTAATGCAAACCATGAAATTTCAAATTTATCGCCAGGCCTGGCTTGCATGCCAAATTTGGTGCTTTTTGGGGAACTATCAAATATGGACCAATCAGATGAAGGGGGGGTGCGCTTGTTGGCGTCTAGCGTCGCCACGGTAACATTTTCGAAAGAGAAAAGTAATGCGTGTAGTCGCAGGATGGAGACGCACATTTTGATGTATAACACATCTGGGTTCACGATACGGTTCGGGCTGAATTAACTCTCGAAGGAATGGCATATATTGCTCCAAAATTACACAATTAATTCAGAATGTTCAAAATGGCCGACTTCCTGTTCGGTTTCGGCCATGGCGCCAAGAGACTTTTCTTTTAGTTGCGACATGATACAGGTGTGTACCGATTTTCGTTCATGTACGTCAAACCGTATTATGGGGCTTGAGGCACAAAGTTTTTTCTGTCGAACCAATCAGATGAAGGGTGGGCGCGCTTTTTGGCGTCTAGCGCCGCCACGGTAACGCTTTTGAAAGAGAAAAGTAATGCGTGTTGTCGCAGGATGGAGACGCACATTTTGATGTATAACACACTTGGGGGCACGTTACGGTTCGGGCTGAATTAACTTTCGAAGGAATGGCATAAATTTCGCCAAAATGACACGACTAATTCAAAATGGCCGACATCCTGTTCGGTTTCGGGGATGACCCCAAGAGACTTTTGTTTAAGTTGTCCCATGATACAGGTGTGTACTGATTTTCGTGCATGTACGTCAAACCGTATCGTGGGGCTTGAGGCACAAAGTTTTCTAGGTGGCGCTGTTGAGCCATTTTGCCACGCCCATTAATGCAAACCTTTAAATATCAAATTTTTCGCCAGGCCTGACTAGGGTGCAAAATTTGGTGACTTTTTGGGCATGTTAAGGGGGGCAAAAAGGCCTTCACTTTGTCAGGAAAATAATAATAATAATAATAATAATAATAATAATAATAAAAATTCCTGCAAATACAATAGGGCCTTCGCACTGAAGGTGCTCGGGCCCTAATAACGCGAAGAATTCCTACAGATACAATAGGGCCTTCGCACTGAAGGTGCTCGGGCCCTAATAATAAAAATTCCTGCAAATACAATAGGGCCTTCGCACTGAAGGTGCTCGGGCCCTAATAATAATAAAAATTCCTGCAAATACAATAGGGCCTTCGCACTGCAAGTGCTCGGGCCCTAATAATAGATTTTATTTGTTGGCGCCTTTCTGAGCACCCAAGGACACCTTACAAAAAACATAGAAAATAAGAATAAAATACAACAGGAAATAAAATAGAATACAAAAAATTTAGACTGGATATGCAAGTCTGAACAGGTGGGTCTTGAGGTGAGATTTGAATTGTCCAATGGAGTCAATCTGACGGATGCAGGGGGGGAGAGAGTTCCAGAGTCTGGGTGCAGAGCAACTGAAGGCTCTGCCACCCATAGTGGCCAGTTTAAATTTGGGTACAGACAGGAGAGCAGCTGAGGAGGAGCGTAGAGCACGGGTGGGGGTGTACGGGTGGAGAAGGTCTGACAGGTATTGAGGGACCAGGTTATGGAGAGCTTTAAATGTGAGGAGAAGAACTTTATATTGGATGCGGTGATGGACAGGTAGCCAGTGGAGCTGGATGAGGATGGGGGTGATGTGGTCAGTGCGTTTTGTACGGGTGGTGATTCTGGCAGCAGAGTTCTGGATGATTTGGAGACGGTGGAGAAGTTTGTTGGGGAGGCCAGTGAGGATGGAGTTGCAGTAGTCAATGCGTGAGGTGACAAGTGCATGGACCAAGACCTGGGTGTTGTGCTGGGTGAGAGATGGGCGGATTCTGGCGATGTTCCGTAGGTGCATGAAAGCAGTACGGGTAATGTTACTGATGTGGGGGGAAAAAGAGAGAACACTGTCCAGAATGACGCCGAGGCTTTTGACTTTGGAGGAGATGTGGACCGGGTGACCATCAATGGAGATATTGAAGGGGTGGGTCTTGGAGAGTGTGGACCTTGTGCCGACGAGAAGGACTTCACTTTTATTTCCATTTAATTTGAGAAAGTTTTTTGTCATCCAGAAATTGATGGTGTTGAGACAGTCAGTAAGAGTGGGGGGGGGGAGGGAGGTGCTTGGTTTAGTGGAGATGTAGAGTTGTGTGTCATCGGCATAACAGTGAAACTGGATTCCAAAGTGGCGGAGGATGTTACCAAGGGGGAGGATGTATACAATGAAGAGAAGCGGTCCAAGTACTGATCCCTGTGGAACGCCATGTGTGATGAGTGATGGTTGTGAGTGTACATTTTTGCCTTGAACGAACTGTTTCCTGTCAGAGAGATATGAAGTGAACCATTTTATTGCAGTACCAGAGACCCCAGCGCCAGCCAGGCGTTCCAGGAGTATGGAGTGGGAGATGGTGTCAAAGGCGGCACTGAGGTCGAGGAGGATGAGGATGGTGAGAAGGCCAGAATCTGCTGCCAGGAGGAGGTCGTTGGTGATCTTGATTAATGCAGTTTCTGTACTGTGTTTTGGGCGGAAACCAGACTGAAATGGTTCAAAGAGGCTATTGTTGTGCAGGTGGTTCTGGAGGTGGGTTGCTACTGTCTTTTCCAGAATCTTAGAGATGAATGGGAGGTTGGAAATGGGGCGATAATTATTGTGGTCGATTGGATCTAAACCGGGTTTTTTGAGAATGGGAGTGATGGAAGCAGTCTTTAATGATGGTGGAACAGTGGCAGTGGAAAGAGAGGAGTGAACTATGGCAGTTATTATGGGTGAGACTGTTGGCAGACAGGCTTTAATTAAGGCAGTGGGGAGAGGATCAAGAGGGCAGGTAGGTAGGTAATACAAGAACTGATTGATTTCTAGGAGCTAAAAGGGTATTTACGTTTGACAGCCAACAAACTTTAAAGGGGACATATTATGGCATTTAATGTATATTTTAAAAAGGCCTTGAATGTCTTAAAAACAATCTAAAGCTTGTTTTTTCTACATAAATCAGAAATTCAGCCTATGGGCCATGTCTCTAGTTTTACCGCTTCTAAAGCCTTTTTCTGTGCTTCATTTTAAGGGCGGGGGGGGCTATAATAATGAGGCTCTGCGCTGATTGGCTGCTTGAATGACGTGTATCAGGGGAGGAGACAAAGCGTCGCTCCGGGGGGAAGAGCAGTGGCTGCGTAGCAAAGCGTGTCCACGGTTCTGCGTTAAATCGACGCGTACCCTACGCCGTAGGCTCTGCGTTGGTGTAACGCGGAACCATAAATCAGCCTTTAGTCACCTCGTCTTCAAACAGGAAGCTTTAATTTAATTCTAAACAGTTAAACCATAGTTATTTACTCCAATTCCTCATTTCATTTATGTTACAAGACAAATGAATCATGTTAACTGTAAAGAAATCACAACACTGAATTTTCACAAATGGCAACTTTATTGTTAAAATATATAAATAACATTTATGCACTATTGCTGGCTCAAGGAAGGACCGCGCGTCTTCTGAATGTGTCGTTGAACAGCTCCAGGTGCATTGCTTGGAAGATCTGAAACCATAAAGAGAAGAAAAATGTATTACGGTACTAAAAGAGCCCGGGGGCTCCTCACCGGCCCGGTCCGTGAGCAGCTTCGGCAGCTCCGTATGCGGCCCCGGTGCTCCGGAGCTAAGCTAAATACTTAGCCCATGCAAAGATCATACAAATATAAATAACATAAAAAATTAACGTCACTTACCGCTGACTCGTGTGCAGTTGCCGGGTCCGTACTGTGGGCAGTGATCCTTTTATGAGGGTAAATGTCGATGCAAAACCTCATTTTAACTCTCCCTCGCGGTGGAAACAGCCGGCGCTTCTAAACAATGGCGGAGCTCCAGCCGGCGGAGAGAGTGGTGGCCGTGGTTTCAGCAGCGGAGGCCGACCTATGGAAATGAGCTCCTGCCGTGACGTCACGACGGGCGCAGATTCAGAACAGCCTGTAGAAAGTCACATGACACTGGAAGATTCTGCAGGGCGGGGGAGCAGACCTTGCAGAAATTCATGGGATTTCATCTCTTCTGTGTTGGCAGGGTGAGGGGAGACCACTTTATATATGTTAAAACAAGAAAAACATGTTTTTGATAATAGGTCCCCTTTAAATAAACTCCAGTTAAGGATATAAATCAATCAATTGTACTCCAACCCACCATTTCTTAAAATACATGTTAAAAGCAAAACACACTGAATAGCAATAAAACACAATATATTAAAAGTTTACCTTTTGAGCTCCTCGTGGAGGCATCTGTTTTGAGTCTGTTGTGTATGTGTGTGTGTTTTTTGTTTTGTTTGGGGGTCTTTTAGCATCCAAATTGATATTAAACCGTTTTCACTCCACCTCTTGAATGCTTCGTTGGACAGATGACAAGGCATCACCTGCACTAGTCACCTCTTTCTCTTTTTTCTCTGCTGAACACTAAAAACAATTACAGGTCTGGAAAATCTCTCTCCCTCGCTCTCTTTTCTTTTTTGTAATTTCAACGAGCAACATGCGCGCCACATCAGGTACAGATGCAGGTTGAGGATGCACCTTTTACTCCTCCGAGGTAAGGATTCATACCAATTAATGAGCACCAGGAGTGTGCGTTTTATGCGGCATTAATGAATCCGGAGGAGGTTTCTATTAAGGAGGGGATTTATGTGCAAATCTACTTACAGATTCAGGTGGGGTGGGCTTTTGCCTCAGTAAATGGAGGATGGAGAAGCAGTGCAAACCCACTTGGGAGGATGACACATATCCCATAGTGAGTGAGGACGAGGGGGGCCAGACAACCCTGCTGATTGACTGGCAGCATCTTCGCCTGTCATTCCCCATCCCCTCACCCTCATCAGCGCTGGCCCAACGCCCTGCCAGGAAGCCAAGGGCAGAAACCGAGCGCTGCACAATGAGATTCGCCCACACGATGCTGTTCTTTGCTTAAAAAAAGGAGCCGCAGAAAAAAGGAGCTTTAAAGATACGAAATGCCTCACCTTTTTTTCAACAGGCCTCGCTGTTATTCTGGCAGGGCTTCTGAGGGCTGTGTCAACCAACAACATAAAAGATAGATAAACCAACAACATAAAAGTCAACATCATCTCAGTGAAGGAGTCAGAAGGAAACGTGGTGAGAAAAAAGAGACGCGTCCGGAAACCATGTCAGCTCGCTGGCAGGCTCACGTTTTCTTCCCATCAGTCTTCCCTGACAGGCGACTCACCTGTGAGTCACAGAGGAGTTAAATGTACTCAACCCCGCCCAACATATGGTTATTAATAACTCAGTTCATGCATCCTGAATGGAGTGTAGGAATGATTCACCAGACTGACACTGTCAGGGAGAGAACATCACACCTCTCAACACAGCCCACTAGTTGGATGTGAGAGGTTTGTGCATCAGAACGTCGCCCTCATAATCCGCTCACACGGGTCTACAGCACCATCTGGTGGACACGAGGGAGAATGCATCAGGTCGTCCTGGTTTACTTTAAATCAGGAAAAAAGAAAGAGGGGTGGGGGCAGTGGCGTCAATTCAGTGGAAGCTAAGGTATGGCAAGGTTACGAGTCACAGAACTTAACTAGAGTATCAATCAACACATCCAGCAAATACTCATCACAGAAGTCTGCTATGTAGTTTATCTGTGTGGTCAAGAAAATTTGAACTTTTTCAAATGCAGTCTCGCTCACTGCAAAAACTAAAAAAAAAGGAATATTTGTCTTATTTCTAGTTAAAATGTCTAATTTTTAGTCAAAAAATCTCATTACACTTAAAACAAGAGTCATCACCAGAAAAATAACTTGTTATTTGACCATGTTCACCTGTTTCAAGTAAATTTTCACTTGAAATAAGTAGAAAAATCTGCCAGTGGGACAAGATTTATCTTCTCATTACAAGCAAAAAAATCTTGTTCCACTGGCAGATTTTTCCAATTATTTTAAGTGAAAATCTACTTGAAACAGGTGAAAATGGTTGTTTTTGAGTCTTGTCTTAAATGTAATGAGATTTTTTTTTACTAAAAATTAGACATTTTAATCGATCATGTTGTTCTGATTTGCATTTGTAGTTATTCTATATGTATTAAGTAATAGAATAATCAATACAAATAGACACAGAGTAATTCCATAAATGTATTAAAAAAACAAACATTTACATTTTCCCTTGAAGCCAAGGTGTGGCGGGTGCCATACCTTGCCATACTGAATTGACGCCCCTGGGTGGGGGGGGTCCGACTCAGCCAGAATTGCGCATGATTCAAGTTCCACATGTAGTAAATTCTTTAACTTATAAATGTGGGCACCCCTGGTCTAAATGTCCTGTGTAAACAGTTAAGTAAATCAAAGATATGTCTATCTATTTACAGGAGAATGTTAAAAGTGAAACCTTTTTTTACATTTTGGTGAATAGCTGGGTCTAGAAATGGAGGAAGGAGGCATCACACGAGGGTCTCGCCCCCTCCAATAAAGGTTTGAGATTATTTCAATGATTTGATGTGTTGCTGGGAATGGTGAGAGGATTCCAATATCAAGGCTCTTCATGGATATCCAACTCCTCAAACTTCATCCCAACAGCATCACGAGGTCATCTGAGCACCTGTCTGATAATGAAACTGCTGCTCACAAAGCTGGGGGATCTCTTCATCGTTTGTTCCTCAGACCGTAGGATAGTTGAAATAGAAATCCAAACTCCAGTTAGACTACAAAAGAAGTTCGGGAAGAGTCATCTGACGCAGTCGAGCTACACAGACATGGCCGAGAGTGGATCAGCAAATCTGCATCATCACCACAAAATCCAGCACGAAAAGCTTCCAGACGAACAACTAAACATTTGATGCATTTTTGAAAAAGATGTTTTAAAATAAAGGATTTAGGCCAAAAAAAAGAGTATAATGTATAATTTCATCAGAGAGAGATGGGTCATGCTTTGGGGCTGGAGTCGTGTTGTAGCCAGAGAACACAAGAACATTTCACGTGCAGAAGGCATCCGTCACAGGAATCCCACAGTTTCATTTACAGGCTGAAAATAGAATAAGATAGGGATCCAGAAATGTCCCAATCGTCAATTGACTGCAGCAAAAAGTTAATGCTGGAGGTTTTTGCAACTGCAGCTACGGTGCTCTTATCTAAACATCACTCTACATCTCGGCTGACAACTTCAGGTTCCCCAAACGTTCTGGGAGTTTTAAGTTTTGAAAAGTTAAGACTTTAGTTTTCATTACGCCTACATGCAAAGTTTTCCTGAAGTAAATAAAACTTTAACTCTAGCTTTGCAACATTCCCTAAAGTAAACATTACATGTTTTATGTGAATCTAACCTGAGGAGAACCACACACTAAAGTTAGTGTATCTTTTTATGTAAACCGGGCCTAATCTTTTGTTTGCTTTCCCTCCACAGATCACCATGAACACACTATTGTGTCACCTGTGCTGATGATGTCATAGGCACGTTAATGTCGGTGGACTCTCTTTCTTTTCAATGCAACATCTGGGAAGCAGCGGTGCTCCATCACAGTCTCGTATCCAGGGTGACACCATCTATTCTCAACAAGCACTGCAACAACTCCTGCCCCACTTCAGATAGACTAAGTCTTTTGTCTGTTTGCATCGTCTAAAAACCAAGTAGAGATGCACCAGAAAGGGCCGCTGCAGCCGCTTCACAAGCTTGTCCACTTTAATTTCCTGCGATCTCACAGTCCCCGTCATGATCAAGGTTGAACGAATGGTTAAAACCTCCTCCTCCTTGCTCTCCGGCCTGCAATGCAGCCTTGACCTCCTCGGTTCTCATCATCATCATTTATTTTAAGTGACGACCATGATCACATGGTATGGAGCACAAGTACACAAACATTTGTACATTTATAGCAAGTGGCGGGCTGTACATGTTCAACTAAAATACTCAATTTGGCAAAATAAAAATCATTTAAACAGAGGAAGGACATTCTTCAAAAAGGCGCCTAATTTATAAATAACACTTAACTTATTAGATTGAAGTAACAAAATCAATTTAAACATAGATGGTCGGTTTGGATAATACTTTGGTAAATATTTTTGTCTGAGATTCATTATATTTACATTTTTACATTCAAACAAAATATGAAACTCATCTCCAATACGGTGGACGTTACAGAGGTTACAGAATCTCTGACTTCTATCCAAACTTTTACTTCCAGTGACTTTTGGTATTATGCTGTTATTCATCCTAAAATTACAAATGGCCTGTCTATACTTTTGATTTTGACACAATAACTGTTCTAGCTTAAACTCTTGCTTAAACTCTACATAAATATCACATGATCTCATCCTATAGAGTTCACTTCGCCATTTTTGCAGAAATTGATCTTTCAACTTTTGCTCAACAGTTAGTTTCAACCAGTCAATGTTATTACATGTTTGAGAGAGCCAGAGGTGAGATAAACCAGTATCCGCTTTACTAGCAGAATCCATGGTGACTGAAATACATCTGCTTTGTACTGCTTTCTCTGAATTCGGGGTTATTCGGGTCAGAAGCTGTTTTTTTGGAAAGCTTGATTAGCTGCTCCCACATGTCAACAACATTTTGATGGAAACCCATGAAGCAGAAACAGACCAAAATATTATAAGAATTTGCAGTTTCAACAAAAATAAATAAATAAAGCCACTTGAGCTGAAAGATTAAAAAAAACAACTTCTCCAAAATGGAAATCAGGTTTTAATCGCGTTGCTATTCACTGAAACGGAAGTATTGATCAAATAAAACTTGAAAAGCAGATACAACGTGGGGCTTTGATAGGGGGCCATTCGTGGGCCCCCGTGGGCCCTTGTATCAGAGCTACCAGCGCCACCGGTTTGATTTCTACTCACACCTCTTTCAAACAGCGTTCAAACAACTCATTTTACAAATCTGCCTCTGCTGGGTGTGAACTGATCTCTCTCTCGTTTCTTCCCAGTGTACACCAACTTAAAAGATGTTTAATCCCGCTTTGAAAATGACACGGTTCTGCTGCGGCGCGGCGGAGGGTGATGCGCGGCAGCGTCGCCCGCGGGGAGTCGCCGCGCGGAAACATTCGACACAGACAATTGATCAAAACAGACTAATTAATGTATGTGTTTTACATATATTCATTTCCGTATCAAATATTAATGGCAGTAAACGTATTTGTTTTTCAAATGAGCGCGAGGCTATCAAATATTTCAGACACACCTCATTAAAGATACAGAGCCGAGAGCGCGCATGCATTTTTAAAGGGCCACGATTCACAATGGCACCTCGGCCCAGATCCAGCTGCATGTGTGTGAAGCCCAGAGGGATGAGGATCAAGGTCTGCTTGTACAGGAACACAACACCTCTGTTGTTCTTTCTCTCGTCTTATTTGTGGTAAATATGAAAGATGTCCACTTATCAAGTGACAAAATATGCTTTTGGCATGTTTTTTTCTTTTTTTGTGGGATTATAACTAACGTCAGCGGCCAGTTCATTTGTTGATGTTGTTAGGTATTTTAATCCTGCGTGCTCGTTGATATGAGAAAGAAGAAACTTAGTTAGAAATATAGACAAACAACTTCTCTCAATTACAGTTTTTCTTACTGGAGATTCAAAGTAAACTTACACTCTGACCTTTGCTGTTCGACAGACAAACTGCAAAAAAAGACCACTGAACAGAATATCCATCATAGTTTTCTACTCACAGAAATGCAAATATTTAGATAAATGATTCCAATATAATTGGCTAAACTGATGGCGAGGAACCGTGGTTTAGATTTAGCCCTCCCTTCGTTGGAGCCTTGATTGGTCCCAATCACTCGGATCTCTTCGTCTTCTTTCGCTCCAAACATGGTGGAGTTGGCCTTGTACTGAAGTAACCACACTGGGTTGACTCCTCTCCGCCGGTTTGCTTGAGATAAAGGAACTACTTCAAGTGATTAAGAGCTACACTACGTAAATGTGGGTGATTCCTCCATATCATGCAGACTTTGCCTGCGTAAGAGTGTGAGCCAGGCCACAACATGCAAATGTTTGGGCCTTTTTAATCCATCTCTATCTAAGGAGTATCCCACGCAGAAAGAAAGAAATCCCACTGGGGGTTCCACCATCTTGTGAGAAACTGTGTGGGCAAGGACCACATAATGCAATTATAAAGTTCAGAGAATTAGGAGAAATGTTTGTTTTTTTTGTGAAAGACAAACTAAAACCGAGTCACGTCCACTGACTCTGGGCCTCCGGACGCAAGCACGAATCTCTCACCAAAATTCATGCAGGAGCTCTGGGGCGCCTCTGAAAAACGTTTGCATGGAGTCAAACAAGTCGCTGCAGTCAAGTTGAGAATAGAAAATATTTTATTGAACCCAAAAAGGAAATAATGTGGCTGTAAAAAGGCTGTGGGGTCTGTGATGGGAAAAAAGTGCTTCCCATATTTGATGAAAACAAAACTGCTGAGAACCTCAGAATATAGCCTTGGCCGACTACAGGTGCAGACTGCTACTCTGCCCAAACCAAGATTAGTGGTGGGAACACAAATGTTTTCTCTACTAGAATGTATCATCCTCCATGCTTCAAAATCAGTACGGTCCTCTGTTTCATTGTCATTCTGCATCGAGACGCCTGATGTATGTTCTGACCCTTTTGCATACAACTGTTTTACTTAAATCTACAAACATTTGGATCATATCTCAAGTCTTATTCTTGGTAACTTAGATACTCAGTTTTCAGTCCAGTTATTCACCTAGTTGGAAATAATGTGTTAAACAGGTTTATCAGGTTTTTCACAACATTTTTTGGCGAACACGAAGCGACTCAAACCTTCAATCTTCTGATCCGAAGTCAATGTTGCATTACAGAATAGGATAGTCTTAGAACAAGTCCAGGCTGCCCAGGGGGGTGTTGTGCACATTATTTGGGAAACGTGTTGCACATATGTCCCAGATTTTACTGATAACTTGACCCATGTAGTATCCCATTTTAATAATCTCCTCCGATTCGTCGGGAACCTGAGGATTCGATGCGTGGCAGCCGTTGACATCGGGCCCCTGGGTTTCTGTGATGCTGAAACTGGGCTTGCCATTTTTTCCTATAATCTGTATCATTTGCATTTTGTTCTGCTGTGTGATTCCATGTGTACTTTCCATGATTATGAGAGCAATTAATGCTGCCAATCTTTTTACTGCCAGAGCAACTTCCTTGCTGGATATAAACTGGCAGGCAGATCCGATCTGTTCTGAGCACAGCTCAGAAAATGAACTGGGATGTGTTTTAAATTGTTCCATTATATTTGTAGTTTAGTGGGTTCTGTGTTTTTTTTCCCCTTAATAAAGGGTTTTACCCATAGAGAGAGTAGTTAGTTGCTAGTAAGTCTTTTACAGACCTCTGTCATTCTAGGACTTTTCTAGTGGCTACAGAGGTGAGTGGTGCTGCATCTTTATAGGGATTCTATGAACTTTGCAGCCTCCTTTGCTCTCTGTGGTGGAGTACAGGGTAGGTGAAAAAGTGTGGAGTGTGATGGGAAAAAAAGTGCTTCCCATACTTGATGGAAACAAAACTGCTGAGAACCTCAGAATATAGCCGTGGCCAACTACAGGTGCAGACTGCTGCTCTGCCCAAACAAAGATTAGTGGTGGGAACACCAATGTTTTCTCTACTAGAATATATCATCATCTACACTTCAAAATCTGTATGCTCCTCTGTTTCATTGTCTGCATCAAGACACCTGATGTATGTTCTGACCCTTTTGCCTGCAACTGTTTAATTAAATCTACAAACATCTGGATCATTTCTCAAGACTTAATCTTGGTAATTTAGACACTCAGTTTTCAGTCCAGTTATTTACCTAGTTGGAAATAATGTGTTAAAGAGGTTTATCAGGTTTTTCCACAACAGGGTCAATAGTCTGCTAGTGAACCTCGAGAAGTCTCTGAAGATATGAAAAAGAAGTCCTGATTCTTTCTGTGGGAACAATATCATTTAAGATGCTCTGAGGTACCAAACGGTCTTGTGGTCCGACTGATCCAAATTTAAAAGTCTTACTTGAGGGTATATATTTGGATATCATTTTTGTTCTTTAACGGACCAGCCCCAACTTAGGATAAGAAAGTAATGACATTAAGTGTTTCCTACTTTTTTTTTTTTTTTTTTGATAAGTCCCCTTCATCAAGAAGTAGGTAGGAATATTATTTAACTATTTAATTATTATTTCAGAGTCATTGATAGAACAGATAGGGTAGTACTATCTGGTATTCTCAATTAGTGCATTGAGTAGAAATTTTGGTTAGTATATTTGGCATGATTATAGCACTATGAAATATGTTTTGGTATGTATGGACTTTGACTTTTTTTATTTTTTTATTTTTGGAAATTGAGTTGTGGGGGTTTGTGTTCTATGTATCTAAGGTATACCCCTCTTTTTGTGTCTGAAAATATAAAAATACAATAAAAAAAAAAAAAAAAAAGTCTTACTTGAGCTAAGAGAGGAAAGGTCTCCAGTTAGTTTTTTGTTTCCTTACAGCACCGTGGTCAAAACCCCCTCATCCCTTCCACAGAAATAAAAAGGGAACAGACTTTTTTTGCCATTATAAGGGGGTGCATGGATCAACGATGTCAGTGTCATAACAAAACCCAGTTTTATAGAAATACAGTCATCGAGCAACAGAGCAAACTGGCGTCAATGCCGCCGCTGACCACCAGAGGGCGCTCGAACACAAGTCATTAACAACGCTGAATTACAGGTTTTGGAGCAACTTCTGCTGCCTTCCAAACGTTTTTTTGTTTGGTGTTTTTTTTCAGGAAAAGTCTGGTTTATGTCAGTGAGTCGAAGCCAAACTACAATCAGCACAGATCACACAACACAGTGCCTCGATAAACGAACCCAGGGGTTATAGTGACCTTCCTCCTGTCTCCCAGACACTGCGGTCCACATGATGTTGCAGGAAATATGACCATGATATGAAGTAGGCCCTGAACTCTCAAATAAATATGTTATGACGCAGGGATGGGGGAATCCCATCTACTTGTTAAACAACTACTGGCTTCTTTATTCTTGTTAAATATGCCACAAAGTCAAAGAAACCATGTTGGTGACCACTAAGAATGTAGAAGAATGTCATCTCCTGCTCTCTTCCCATCCCGGACTCACTGCACATGTCGAAATCATAACTACTGTCTGATGTCTTCTTTTCTTTTTCTTTTTTTACCTCTTAAGGGCAAAAAGAACAATAAAAATCACAAAAAGTTTATTTCAATCTGGGAAAATTGAGACGAATCCTTTACAGGTGTAGTCTCAGCCTTTTGATATGCGTCTGTAAATGTGTCATCCAAAGTTATGTTTCACTAAGTGGGTAAAAGAGCTGCAATTACAAAACTCCAAAAGGTCTGGAAGGTCAACTGTGTCTACACTTCATCCTGAACGCGAGTGCCGTCGCTGTCATGTTGTCTGTTACTCTACAACAAAAGCTTCTACACATCAACCAGAACAATGAATAACAAGCTGAATGCAAATCAGAGGTCTCGCCTGTCAGATTTCAAAGGAAATGGTGTTCATTTTATTCAAAGCAGGCGCGGGGGCACGGATGTAGTGAAGTTACCCAGGGCAAACTGCAGCGCTGTCGAAATGACTGCATCATGGTACTTATTAATGCATGCATGTAAGGAGCTGAAACAATGTCCAACCATCTACAGATTCAAAAGCAAATACAAAGAAATGATTTTTGCCAAATACAGGGAAGAGGAGACATGAGGTAGTGATTGTGTGGGGATTCAGCATAGTGTACATATATAAAATGGTATAATAATTATATAGGGGGTGTGTGGGTGTGTCACTTATAATGCTCAGGTATAATATTTATAATGCTCAAGTATATTTATAATGCCCAGGTATAATATTGCAATGAAGTGCTGTAATATTTTTATAATGTAATAGGAGGTATAATTTTTTTTATAAAGTAAAGCTTGCTGTTTTATTTTTTCTTATTTTTATTTTCAAACAAATTGAAATAGAAACAAAGGGTAGGACCTCACCTTTTTACTTCCTCCTACTCCTTTACGGGCATGAAGGTTTATTTCCCTTTGATTTTGTTTAATGACTGTTTATTTGTATTCTTTTTTTGTTTTGTGTAATTCTTTTTTTATGTACGCTCGAAATAAAGATTTCAATCAATCAATGCAGTGAACTTAAGCAGCGCTATCATGTCAATTATCAGATTCCTCTCCAACCCAACGAACTCAGATTTTCAGAGAACTCCTCCACAAGCGTGCGTGGTTACCGCTCCACGTTTTCGGGATTGTTTTTGCATTGGCGGCGCTCGGCCGCCAGAGGGCGCCCTTCCTACGGGCCCCCCGCATGTACAGGATTCCAGGAGTCGGGAGAAACTTTCGGGCTGGTTGAGTCATCCGACAGAAACCACGGTGTCCTGTGCTTTCCACGCGCAGCTGACTCACCCTCCGAAAGAAAACACCCCTACATGTAGGTCAGCTCTTCCCTGACAGGAGTACACGCCATCCAAGAAGTTCAACATGCTCAAGTCTGAGAGAGAAATGCCATAAACCTCAAGAGAGAATGCGCTGCCAGAAGTTTATATTTCTGGCACCGTTGGTTTTTAAAAGTTGGTTTATAACTAGGCATTTATATACACCAAGAGAGTCTTTAAAAATACTTTCACCCCTTAATTTCTTTTAACAATGCGTACACAGAGCAGAGAGAAGCCACACAAGTATGCTTTTTATCTCAATTTATTTATCTTTAAAGAACCAATACGAATTGGGGATGTTTTCAAAATGGGTACAATGATAAAAAACTGACCACTTTCATTCCTCTCCACTCTTGTCAGGTTGGATCCTCTGCTTGGTGTGTCCCAAGTTTTAAATATGCACATTGAGGGAACTCCTGGTGTGTTTGTGTTTGAAATGTACGTGTATGATGCTCAGGTGTTTATGGGTTTATCTGAGGTGGACCGATTATTGCACTCCAGCAGGTTTTAAAAACAAAAATGAAAAACAAAACATGGCTCTCAATTAGAAAAAAAAAGGAGAAAAAAAAAAAACAACTATTGAATAACAAAGTGCCCTTTCCCCTGCCAAACTCATTACTGCCACAGATTTCTTGTGAATAAATATAGTCATTCATACTCTGTGAACCCCTAAATTGAAAGTGACTTCAAGCAAGTGAAGGGTAAGAGCAAAAAGTTACTGCATTTTCAGGTGAACCTTCTGAGTTTTGTGCAAAAAAAAAAGAAAAAAAAACCTCACAAGGTGTGCTCAAAGTTTAAAAATAGTTTAAAAACAAAACAAAAAAAAAGGTACATCATTCTGGCCTAATCATGACATTAGTGGAAATAAAAATCAGGAAATCATAACATTTCAACCATCACCACCATATCTGTGTAAAAAAATTAAATTCACATAATGGAGATAGTCATCCCAGGATTACAACTGAAACAAAAACAAAAGAAACAGGATGGACTCGAGTGGAAAGATTCTGGCCCGTGGTTAACAGCAGAAGCGGGACGCGCGGCCCGTCTGTGTGCTTTGACCTTCCGTTCGTCGGTGCGGCTGGTGGATCCCCAGATCTGGATTCATTCAATTGCTCTCTGATCAATTGACCATGACTCAGTGTTAACAAATCATCACAACAATTACTGATAGCACTCTTTATCTTTTTTTTTCTCTTTTTTTTTCTTTTTCTCTTTATTTTTGTTTAATCTCCCCATGGTGGAAGATTCCCGACTAGATGCTCACTAGACAGATGTGCTGACAGGCAGCCTACTGCACACAGCAGTTGTGGTTGTTGTTATCTTTGAACCGCAGACGCATCTTGGGTCTGTATTTCTCGAGGTAAAGAAGCTGTTTGGAGTTGAAGGCTCCACGTCTCTTCCTGCGAGAAGCAGAAAAGAACTGCAGTGAATAAATTAGTCGTTTAAACCCTTACAACTGTTAACTTTCAGCTTGAGTTTTTAAAAAGGTGGCGGATTTGGACAAATATTTAAGTACTTCCACCTCTGTGCAGCAGAGTACTTACTGTCTTATGAACTGCACAGCATCCTCATACTTCATCCCGCACTCAATGAGGGCTAAGGCCACCAAGACTGGCGCTCTGAGAGGTGAACAAATCCAGCGGCGTCGTTGGTGGAGGCAGAGAGAGGAGAGGGGGAGAGGGGAGGACAAGATTAAATGCCAGGGTTCACATGGCTCCATAGTAATACGGCAGTGGTGGGGAGGGGTGGGAGTAAACCTGGGAAACAGGCCTGGGAAATCAACAGGGGTGCACGAGTTCACACTCCGAGCCTCGCACACAAAACTGATAAGTTACAGTAAACCAGTCTCCTTTCTCACAGAGGGAAGATAAAGTGAGAGGGGAAAGAAAAGAAAGAAAAAAAACAAATATAGCAACCTTCCAGAGCACTCGATAGGTCAGAGCTCAGCAGTAAGAGGGTTTCTTTGAGAGGCTCTTCTTGCATACGTACTTCAAAAAAATTACTGCACGGTGAAAGGACCAAGTGCAAAAAAAAAAAAATATAAAAAAAATGTTATATTAGATAAGATGAGTGCAAAGAAGAAATCACATTCTCCTCATGCCTCGAATCAACCAGATGTCTGCGGTAAATTAAGACAGGAAGAAGAACGGGGGAGAAACATTTAAAAAAGCAAAGAAGACAGATTGAGAAAATGCCAGTCTAACCAATACTGAGAATTATACACCCTCTGGAATGTCACTGCGACTCCGACCGCTGGAAGCGGCTCAAAACTGCCTCGCTCTCCGCTTGTGGGCAGGAGAGACATTTTTACTTGGTTCGACATCATGCGCTTCTCTCTGCCTGCATCGTTTTCACACTTCTGCTATTCAACGCTACTTTTCTTTAATTCGCCGCCGAGCTGCTCCGCCAATATCGCGGCGCGTGTCTCCGCATCACTCGTGCAACCTTGTGACCAACAGATTACAGAGAAGCGCAACTGTATTCTTTTGTAGTCTGCAAAAGCAAGACCCGACGGTTGTAACTAATGAAGGATCATCTAATCAGCTGACTCCGATGGGAGGAGAGAAGGGGAGAGAAAGTGGATACAAGATGAAACCCTGGTCTGTTTTATAAAGACGGAACGAGAGGGAAGAGGGAAGGAATGCTTCCTGTGGTCCTGTGTGACGTCATCACTGAAACAAATGCAACATTCACTTTTCTCCAAACAAACAAACAGTTCCAGGCAAAGAAGATTACACTACTGCGGAAATGGGATGAGTGGGAATCATTGCAGCACAGGAGAGGAGTTTCTATCAAGAAAAGGCATCCGGGACGAGTCTCAGATGAATGGATGGACAGTCTTTAGATTAAAGAGCTAAGGGTCGTTACTGGTGGGGCTGCAGAAGCGTACGTACCGGCCCAGACCTGCCACACAGTGCACGGCAATGCAGCAGCCCGGTTCATCTCGAAATTTGGTGTTGAGCAGCTTGAGCCAGTCATCAACGATCTGAGTGGGAGGAGGTGCGCCGTCATCAAAGGGCCAGTCCTGGAACGGAGAATGCAAAAAATGAATGTGTGTGATTGTGTGAGTGCAGGAGAGTCACACGTATGTGTGTGTGTTTAGACTCTTACCAGGACTTGTATTCCCTCTTTCTCTACCGGAGCCTTGTCATAGGTGGCATCACAAACTCTCACCAGCGTGTTCACCTCAGACTTCTTCAGCTCCTGGGAGACACCCAATGGAGGATTTTTAGACGGTGAACGGAAAGAACACGATACGCAGTCGGGGAGGGGAAAACGTGGACTTACCTCGGTGAACTTGTTGAGCGTGGCGTTGGTGGGGTTGTGGGTGATGAGGAACTTCATGCAATCGTAGGAAATCTCGACTGCAGCGGGGCGGTTCATGTTGGCGAGACGGCTTAAAAAAAATAAACAATTACAATAAAAAAATCTTACAAAACTAAAAGCGACTTTTGGCTCAGAAGTTAGCAAAAGACTTCTAGGAGGTTTATGTATTCGGGGAAGGGTTGAATAAATAAAAATGACAACAGGTTGGGAGGAGGGGGTGGGTCAGGTGAACAACAGGTCTTCACTGTGGGAATGCGCACACAGAAAAGGGTAACAAAATGATAAATTAGTCCACAGTACTCTGGGATGTGGAAAAATAATATACAGAATGAAAAAACGTGAAGAATAAAAATGAAAAAGGGAAAGGAAAAAAAAAAAAAAAAAAAAAGATGACACTATCCAGGAGTCATCCAATGAGTTTACCCCATTCAGGAGAGCTGTTTGTGATTGGCTGTTCGAGGAGAAAAGCGGAAAGCAAAGGTTTTCCGTCAGGTGGTTAGGGCAGGGCAAGGCAAGGCAGTCGGGCCGAGGGCTACGCAAGATCCCAGGGGACTTTCGGAAAAGTGAACAGTTCTTAACGTCCTGGAGGTCAGGGAGGTTTCTGGGTCGCGTAGTCCCTCAGGGGGCAGCCGATTCACTTCTCCACAGAGGTGAGGTGCTGTGCCTGGCAGAATTCTCCGGTCACACACGCCATATAGGTACGGCTTAAGTCGACACAGAAAGCCTACAGAAGAAAAAGAGAGAGACAGGGTTAATACAGCAATCCTTAAGTTAAATTTAATACCAATTTAATACCTTTTTCACTACCTTCAGATTTAAAAAAAAAAACGGTCACAACATTAAGTGTTAATCACGGACCTTTTAACATTAATACAGATTTTGAACTATAGAACACTATACAGAACAGATTTATAGACTCATTGATGTTGACCAGATGTTTCACATTTATTTCACTTTGTGAATGACAATAAAATAGACTGCTTAAATGTAAAAGGTAAAAAATAATACCAATTAAAAAAAAAAAAAATACCTCTGACAGTGAATTTAACACTTTTAATGGCCTTAAATTTGGCAATTTTCATTTATCACTTTTTAAAACCCTGCGGAAACCCTGAGAGAAGGAGACTCGAGTCATGTGATACAATTTTCATAAACACCAAAATATCAGGCGCTATGCTTTGTTGTTGATATCAAAACAGGGATGAGATTATTAAAACGGTTTGACAGGAATGTTTATAGTGTGGTTGCGAGTATGAACATGGGACCATCCTGCCCTCTTCATAACCCTCGTTATTGTTGCAAAAATAAATCTACACTTAGTGGGTTTTTTTCTTTATCTACTGAGTTAAATGTTACATGTTTGTGCCAAACTGTGAAAATCAGTAGCCTTAGTTTTTGCAGCAATCACACAATTAACCATCACAGCATGATGGAAAAACAAAATCAGAGCTGTGATCAAGTTAGCTTTGAAAGAGTTGCAGCTCTCCACATTCTTGTTCATAACAGTGAATAAAGTGCTCTCATTGTGTAAGTCCCGCAGCATCGTAAACATGTGGAGCATTGTGTTGGGAAGGGCATCGCATGTAAATCCTATAAAAAGTCCACATATGGAACAAGTTGTTGCGGCAGTGGCAAAAAGGGAAAAGCCAGGAGTTACTTGCTACAAGGAGACCATGACTGAAATGTGTTGCATTTCCATTAGGCCCACATCTGTTTGTGTACTACAGAAAGACCTGCATATACTGCATGTACTTTATTCTTAAACAAAGCCTGGCTGAAGTCACAGCAGGAGATGTCAAGCTGAACTTTGTCAGAGATTTGAAATAACTGCAGCAGGTCACAAAAGCATTAAAACAAACAAACAAAAACAATTGTAAATACAAATGTGAGGTCGACACAACTGGAAAAACAAGTCCTTGTGAGATAGAAATGTCTCAGTCTTAAAGTGTAAATCTTAAATAAACATTTGTGTTTTATTTCTGAATGTGTAAACAACATGACAGTTTCTACTTTTAAGCCCTTGTTAATTTAGAAGTGAAATAACTACACTTTGACTACGTCACTCTCTTAATTCACTGTTAAAGTGGAAACTAGTGAGATCCACAGCAGGAAGCTCACAGTGGCTTCTTATGGGCCTCTCAGAACAGGTAACGTCTGGTTTGCAACTAGGCCGGGAGCAGCCGGTCAAACTGCAGCCAAGCCCAGCCGCCACAAACCAGCTGAAACCGTCTTGAATCGACCGAGGGAGGGGAAGGGAGGGGGGGGTATAAATGAATGACGAGAGTTATGTACACTGACTACGTACACAAGGTAGTGGGCGGTAAAAGCCTGGACTTTAGCACCATCTCACAGGCAGCAGTCACAAGGTGAGGATTAAAGGGTGGGCAAAGATTCAAACCGCCTCAGCGTTTCAGTCCCACGCTCTCTTTTCACCTCCTCAGGAATGACTCCAAACTCTGGCCTTTCAGGTGCTTACACCCGTAGTTTCTCTCTGCCCCAAGTTCTCCGGTTATTTAATTTAACAATATACGCAACCTGTAATTTGTCTGAATAAGTCCCGTCTAGCATGGTTTATGTAATCAGAAAAACAAACAAACAAAAAGAAATAAAACACAAGGCAACTCTTGAAAGTCGACCAATTCAACCATCTGTCCACTGTCACTTCCCCTCAGTTAAGTGAAAACCACAGAGCCACTTTTGAAGCGATGCATCAAGCCACTCTAAATTCAACATCACTTTTCCTCCCTCCATCTTCTATACTTGGCAACAGCTACAAGGGCACTCCAAAACAGTCTTTTTGCCCTTTTTTCTGTGATGGCTGAGGTCCTTTTTGATGCCTTTAATTACTACCTCTGAGCTGCACTGAACACTGTGGGACTGCAGGATTCAGACAACGGAAGTCTGGGGGAAAAAAAATAAAAATGGACCGACTTCTGAGGCTCAATTTAATCCATTAGTGATGATCTAAAAATGAAAATAAAGAAGGATGCTTAAGTGGCATGAGGAATTGGTTGCATGTTCTTTTAAAGCAGTGAAATGAAACGGTGGAGCAAGAGCACAATGAAACACTGAAGCAGACACTGGGATGCCACGACGACAGCTTATGCTAAAAGATGAAACAAGTGGATTGTGGATGGGTGCCCAGATGCACAAAGTGACTTCATACACTCCATTTTGTATGCAGCTAATTACAGGGTTACAGAGGGCCCGAAAGCCCGGCTGACACACCATTTGAAAGTTTTCACTGGTATAAGTGAAATAAAGCACGGCCGGCCTCGGCTGGTAGACTGAGCGGCTGCACAGCAACATCTGTGCAGCGCCAAACAGAATCTTAACGGGACTAAGCGACAGTACAACCTGTACAGCGCGCCCTGCCCCCTGCGTATTAAAACACACTACTAATCCACTGAGCTGAAAGACTGTAAAAAGATCACACTGTTAGGTAATGTGTCTGGAAAACTGGTCAGCTCAACTAGTACGGTTTTCTCCCAGATTAAAATCTATTTCAATTTTTACAGGATACCAATGTGCAATAATGATGCATTAGTCCTGCCTTAACCCTTTACAGGGAAAGTGACCATATTTCAAAACTTCAGTAGAAGTACACTGTGGTAATCACCTAAAAGTTACAATATTAATAGAGGTCCTTAAATATTCTCCAATAGAGTTGACATTTTTAAATTTCAAGTATTTTATTGACTGTCCAATGAAGGGTTGAACATGTGGCATGAAAAAGGCGCTAAAGGTCAGTTGGTGGAACGATTACATTTTGTTCAAATACTAGAATATAGCTTCCTTCATATATATATTAGGGCTGGGCGAAATGGACCAAAAGTCATATCTCGATATTTTCTAGCTGAATGGCGATACTCGATATACATCTCGATATTTTTTCTGTGCCATAATTGAGGTTTCCCCCAAAGCATTATAGCATAGCATCTCTGTTAGCTTCATTTTTTTCTGAGGCAAACCCTTAAAAAAACAGTCAGTTTTAATACAAAGCCTCGTGCCAAATGTCACACAGGTACATTTATTAACAGAGGTCTGCACAATATCAAAATGTATAAAACTAATGAAATAAAAATAAACTGCCTGCATATATAGAATAAAAATGCTTCTCGAATAAAATAAAACAAATATCCCTTTCCTGCATAACAATTAAATTAAAATACACTGTACAATAACAGGCAGACTTTTCAACTGAGGTTGATAGTTGTGCAAATAACAAAACATTTGTGCAAATCTCAAATAAAACATTCAAGTCAATTTGTCACAAAATAATCTATATCAAAATCATTAAAAAAAAACTTTTTTTTTTCTTTTTTTAAAATCGATATTTTCTCGTACGGTATCACGTTTGAAAATATATCGATATATATTAAAATCTCGATATATCGCCCAGCCCTAATATATATATAAAATAAATAAAAAGTAACTGACAACTTTTTATTGGTACACAGTGAATTTGTTAATACGTATCGAGCAAGTGGCAAATGATGGCGAAAATAACTATAATTAAGAATATAAGTAAGCATTTTGCCGTGCCCAGGCAAGTAGGCAGACTGATAAATAAGCGTTCTGCAGATGAGACACTTTTGAGGTCTCAGTCTTGAGAAAGACTCACAAAAGAGAAGTGAGTTAACACTGGTAGAGTCAGACCTGCCCAGCTGCTATCACAACAGTGCCGGGAAGGAATGCAAATTGTTCTTGAAATTTGCAAACTAGATCTGCAGTTATACATTGCGCAGATGTTGGACCTAACACACACACACACACACACACACACACACACACACACACACATACACACTGTAGAAACAAAAACATGCTTAACCACACAGGAAACAGGCAGTGGTGTGTATACAACAGCTTTGTTGTAAAGTTATAGCATGGTTGCAAACTCTGAATTCAAGCCTAACATAAGAAATGGGTGAGATGTTATTTTATGTGAGCAATAATGCAAAATGTGTAAGAATTCACCGTTTGTTTGATACTATGCACACATTTACATTTAAGGTGCCATTGCTATTACCTTGACAATGCATCTGTTAAAAAGTGCAATAATCAAAAACACTTTAATGCTGTGAAGAGACTGCTACAAACTGATTAGTCCATGGTACCTCATGACGCACGCGTACACAAACACACAGGTGATAAAAACACCAGAAGAATGGGAACCAGGGCACTTCCAGTAAACGTGCCAACTTATCAATTTAAGATTATTCAGACTAGGGCGGGCCGGCGAGATTACCTTTAACTAATATCCTGATACACAATATATATCTCAATGTTTGGAAATTCAATTTTTTTATTTTGAGCCCCTTGTTAGCTTTAAACAGATTGAACTAACTGTGTTCAGCGTCCACAACACTAACTAGGGCCCTGCGGGAGTGCGCCGTCTGTTGCTGTGAGTGGGGAAGTAGGAGAGAAAAGGAGAAGCCAAATGACAAACATCACATGTAGATGTGTTAAAACACTGCTGTGACAGTTTATGCTCACGATATACTCATTTTATACATCTCAAACATTTTGTGAAACATTGAGTACATCTGATATGTCCCCCACCCCCAAGTCAGACTGTTTTGTATCTATTCCTACTTACAAGTAAAAAAAAAAAAAAACCCTACTAAATTGATATGAGATGCAAATTTCAGTGGTTAAGTATAGTGAAACTTATTTTGAAGTGAAAGAATGGTGTGTAAAGTGCAAGTTGATCAACGTGTATAGTGGAGTGTAATTACACTGAAAGCTTTTTACTGTATAAATGATATCTACCTCCATAACACTCCATAAATGCAACAATACAGACTAGGGCATCTGTTGCTGATACCTGACAGTCACCAAGATGTGCAGCAGCACCACCAGATAGCAAAACCCTTTTCTACACAAACTGTTAAAGTAAAGCTATTGAGTATTTAATGCTCACCCTCAAGCCTCTTTCAGACAGTGGCAGAGAAACGTGGAGCACGTGCGACAATAGACGGTAAATTAAGTCAGGTATAGCACAGAAGTCCCCTCTCCTCACATCTAACGTTGCTTTAATGGGTCATACAAGCAGTCTAAGTGCTTAGTGGTTGTGCAAAAACTGTGACAGTGGGTGGAAACATCACTTTCCCACATGATTAAGCTGACTGAACAGAAGGGCTGCTTGATTATGAAGCAGAACCTCCAGTGTCAGCTCAATATTACTTAAATAACATTTATTCACAAAAAAAGAGGAAAGGATCACTTGCCTATGGCCAAATGAAGTCTATGCCTGAAGTATAAGACTTCTGAAAACGGGACAAAATGTGGTCAAATACATTTCCCCCCCTCCATTTTTTCCTTTGTTGAAATTGTTTCAATGATTGAGAGCAGAAATTTCAAATCAACATTTAGAACTACTGAACAGTCAATAAAACTAAGGGTTCAATTCTACTTCCGTCACAGAGCAGTTATGAACTCCTGCAAAACCGGATCCATTACTTCGCTTGAGGACACTTTCATCCTGAACAGCTGATTGTCGGATGATGATCTGCAGGGTTACAGTGAGCTAAAGCAAGCTTTCATGTTAGATTTGGCCATGCCATAAAACGTCCTATCAACTTAACAAGCGCGCATTGTCTTATCACAGCAGGAAGCTGACGCAGTTTAAAATATTGATATAATTAGACAAAGCAGCTTTAGCTCTTTCAGCGTTGTTCTTTCATTTGGCTCAGACACTGCAGCCAATTATTGAAAGCAAAACCAGGAAACGGAGAAAGTTCGGACAGTGTGTCATTTATTTATTTATTTATTTCATAACAGTCTCTTGAATTGCTCTGAAAAAGCTGAGCAAATTAAGCCACCGCTGCCGCGTATGTTCAATCAACTGCACCAGTTCAGACATGTACTGTGTCGAAGATGGAAACAGTGCAAAGTCTCAAAATAATTTAGATACACAAAAGCTGGCTCAGGTGATACACTGGCAACAACGGAGAGGGGCATCAAACTAAAATTAGAAAGAAAAACATACACCAAAGCTCAAATGTCTGAACATGGGATCTACAAAATGGAAAGGAACGGTGGCAAAACAGACTTAAACACTGGAATGTCTGAGAGCATCTTATTCCTTTCTTGTGAAAGATGTTAGTATTATATGCTTCTCTCACTTCTCAGTGGTTTGAGGTCGTGTCTGTCACTGATGTTTTGTCTGGAGCCAGTCTGGCCATGACCAGATTGTACTGCCTTGAAGCAGCTGGAGGGCTAATTTGCTGTGTGATATTCATGTCTAGTGGCAAGGGGAGTGCCTGTCATCTCTGGCAGGACGGACAGTGAGGAAGAGCTACTACAGACCAGAGACTAAATGTGAGAGCAGCGCGATAGCAGGAGATAATCATAGCTCACACACCCAGTTGCTCTCTACATCCATATCTCTTTTCAAACACTTCACATGGCATGCAATCTTTTATTAATGTGTGTAAATATAACACGGAAGGGAGGCCATATTATTCCTTCTGCCCGTTTAGTATTACTTGTGATGCAAAGATCAGGAAAGAAAAGGGGGAGAAAAAAAATGAGTGAACTGCAGAAATCTTACAAATCATATTTATGAATGGGTAAGAATGAATTTGAAGCAAGTGTCAGAGAGCTATATTTTAATTTAGGACTGCAGCTATCGAATATTTTAGTAATCGAGTATTCTACTGAAAATTCCCTTCGATTAATCGAGTAATCGGATAAAACATATATTTGTTTAGTTAAAGAGCAATTATAAATATACATAAGATGTTAGATGTTAATTGACATCAAGACTAAATTATATAATACAGTAGGTTCATGGCTGTGCATTTAAAAACCCTGAACTTACACCAGTTGACCAAATTCACTGCCTTCACTCAAAAAACTAAGGATCTTACCAAGAAATTTTCTTATTTCTAACCTAAAAATGCCATTACGCCTGATATTAGACATAACTTAAAATGTTAGGTGTTTTCCCACGTGTTTCAATTGAACTTTCATTTGTGTCAAGCAAATTTTAAGTTCTAGTTAAGTTTTAAGTTAGAGTTTTGGCAGTGTTCAAAATAAAATTATGAGACCTGCTGTATTGGAGCACATTAGGCACCAGTGCTGCTTGTTTTATCCATGAATGACTACAGAGATAAAATGAAATTAAAACTACCTAGCTTTATTACGTTTTTATTTTTCTGACATTTTCTGCCTTTTCTTCTAGTTGAAACTGTAGCGGGAACAGAGGTTTATATACCGGGTAAAGGCTGATTTATGGTTCCGCGTTACAACAACGCAGAATGGTGCGCGTCGCTGCGTACCCTACGCCGTAGGCTACGGCGTAGCCGTGGACAGCCTGCATGGCAGCGCAGCCCCGCCAGCCGGACCGGCGCTCTCCGCCCTCGCCGGAGAGCGGCGTAGGCTCTACGCCGATTTAACGCGGAACATTTAGAGGGGGAACATTAGGAGAACGGACCAGAAGAATATAGCGTGGATTAAAAATAAAAGTTAAGCACTGAACTACATGTGTCTCCCGTCTGGGCCATTGCAGACTGCCTGAGCACGGCATGTTACAAAACAAACATATCCGCCGCCTCTTTCTCCCCCTTAACGTGCGCAGCGTCAGCGTGTTGTGTCGCATTAAATGTGGTCCGGGCGTAATACGAGGCTTTGAGCTGGTGAAATTAAACGAAAAAAATAAATAAAATTAATTAATTAAACGATTCCTCGAGGCAGAGAAAATTCCTCGATCATTTTTTGTAATCGAATTATTCGAGGAATCGTTTCAGCCCTATTTTAATTCCTGTAACCTTTGTACCAAATAAAAGATAACTGATATACTTAAGTGTCGAGTATAGGAACTGCAAGAAGAAAGCCAGAAGGTTGTGATATCAAAAGAAGTCCTGGACATAATGGGTTAGTAAAATAAATCAAAAGAGAAGAATGGGGGTAAAAAGTAAGAGGAAGTCAAAGCAAAGACTACAGCTGAGATAAAACGGGATCACACCTGCTTCATAGTCCAGGTGGTCCGTGCAATGACGTTAATACTAGTGACAGACCGGGAGGGTGGATCTCACTTAAAACTAGAGCTGAACTCAATAAAACCACATTGAAGTGAAAACACTACTTGTTTCCAATCAGTGATGAGAAAAGTTACTTCTTCATTTTAAAAAAATAAATAAGATAGAAAAAAAATACAACTTTAAGCCAATTGCGCCTTGTACTTAGAGGGTGCTTTTCCCACACATAGTATAACTGGATATGTTTCAAGGGCATGTTTGGAAGTGGTGATACACGTCACTGAGGAGGGCAAACACGGGTGAGGGGCAGGTCTCCAGTCCACCCCAGATAGCACTCGTTCTCAACCAACTAAAACCAGATGCAAGTGCCAGGCCAGAGCTGGCTTAATATGCAAACTTTCTCATCAATTTACTTTCCCATGAGCCATTTGATCGCTCCATCTGTTCCGACACAGATCTAATTTCACCTAAAACCCTTTTACATAGAACCACAATGCAACAAGATGGTGTGTGACAGGTCACTACACCATTCAGCAAACAGTACGCACGTAAAGGAGGTAATTTACAAACAACCCTTCCCCTGCCATCCATCATACTTAAAAAAAACAAAACAGTCAGACGCAAGCAAGAACGCAAACAACCAACTCCGGTCAGGCTTAGACTTCTTTTTTGGAACTTTACAAATCTTTGTTTACTAAAAAAGTGCCTAAAACTTTAAAAACAACACCAGATAAAGCCACCTCTCAGTTTTAAGGCATATACAGACTCTTTAACTTCAGAAATCAAAAAACTGTTGTGCCTCTCCCGGGCTGCACTCTTCTGGATATTTGCCAACTGCAGGCTCGGGCCAAAAGTGATACAACGATGACGGCAGATACTGTGCTACTTTGTTTGGTTGGCTGAAAGCTGCTGACCATCAGATTTCCTGGAAAGCAAAATCTCTGAAGTAGTAGTGCAAGTCCTTTAAAAGTGTCCAAAATGAGAACATCCTTACAGATATGATACATCTTATCCAGGGGGTCTTCCTGCATTTTGCCTGAAGAAAAGCTGAGAAAGGCTCCAGTAGATCCAGATGAGTAAGTGGTGTGTACAGCTAATGGACAGACAGTTTGAAGTTCTACTTGACTCCAGGTTTTTTTTGGTTTGTTTGTTTGTTGGGGGGGTGGGGATGCAGTTCTGAGTTGTCAGTTACCAGCGTAACCTTTAGAGATAAAAACAGCAAACACAAGAGTGGCTTGGAAACATTTTGAGTGCAGTAGTGCCCACTATCAATTAAACACTCCTAACATAAATACAGATTATTGGGGTTGCCCAAAAGTTGAACTTTCCACCACAGAAAACCACTATAGAAAGATAAAATTACTTGTACCAACTTTGAATACAATAAAGTCAAACTGTAAATAGCACAAAGGAATTATGAACCAAATGATAGCTGACACACCTCAACTGTGAGGTCACTGGTACAAATACGTTGTAATGGAGGTGTGCCCGAGTTTTCCCCCAATAGAAACTTTCCTAAGGCAGAACCACAAATGTTGACATTTCTACGCCAGGGCAAAACCTTGATAACATTGGTTTTGCAATGTGTATTTAGAAATATGTAGAGTAACAGGCCCCTGTTTGGAGCAAACTTTAATGTTAATTTCTTCAGCAGTTCTTTATTTTGATGCCCTCAACATGAAATCTGGAACGGTGCACTAGAAGGTGTCCGCTGCATGCGATCCAACCAGAAGTGTTTATTGCTATGGATTTCCCTTTGAGTGAGTGAACCCCCTTTTGACATTTTTCCCCTGAAGCAAATTTCTCCCTTAATGTCTCAAAATGTTATGCCTTTTTCCAAAATTCCTCTAAGAATTTCCACTTCACATTTAGCACATACACAAAAAATTATAAAGAAAAAAAAATGTATCAACTTCACCCTACCTATCCATCATTAAAAGACTCACAGAAAGAAAAGCTCCTACTGCATATTGTGGAGTAATTGTTACCGTCACTGACTTTTTAGATAATGTTTTGTGAAGCATACATTTATTTTGGTCAGATTTTTATGCAAATTGGGTTAAATGTTAATTACTGAGCTGACAAAGTCTAAAAACAGAATAGAACATATAAAGCCAACTGTCAGCTTTGTTTTTAATTGCCAATCTCAGTGCTGACGTTATGATAAATGAGCATGTTCACTCTATCCCCTAATCAGCACAACAGGTCAACACTATGTACTCCCAGGGGACAGAAGCTAATCTTCCTGTAGAGTGTTTGTTTTTCTGGCTCCGTGTGTCAGAGAAAACCAAGCTGCAAAAGGGAAGCAGGGGAACATGTAACCCCCTCTCCATTTCCATGAACTGCAAAACAACTACTACACACATGCAATATGCAATCACACATGGCTAAACCCACTTATCACATTGCTTTGCAGCCTCTGAGTGAACGCAGATAAACAGTATGACGATCAAAGCACTATGATAATGCTTCAAAGATGGGTGGGGGAGAGACAAAGACTGATCCATGTCTGGAATGGACTGAAAGAAAACAGGACTCAGCACCTCAGAAATTGGGATGGAGTTTGTATGTTCTCCCCGTGTTCCCCTGGGTAGCTAATGGGAGCTACCCTCACAAAAACATGCACACAGTCCTGGGCTATACATGCCCCCTCTGGCCAACCGGGGCGCCAGATGGGGTGGGGAGGATCCGGCCGGAATAACGTGATCCTTCCACGCGCTACGTTCGGCCGGAGAAACCCCACCCTGTCTGGTGAAAAGATGCGGCCTGCTCACTCCTCAGGTTAAGGAGGAGACCTGAGCTCAGTGCAGGGCCCTCCCGGGGTTGGTAGAGGATGGCAATGCCCAGGACTGTCAGTAGGTAGGAGCACGGGGTGGTAAAAAAATGGGAAAAAAACCGGGATAAAAATATATAAAAAAAAAAAAAAAAGAAATTGGGATGACCAAAAAAAAAAGGGGGGCTGGGGGGGCATCATGAGAACAAAGGTTTGTTCTGTCTTCACCAAACTTGCAGCACTTTAAATTACATGTTGCAAAACTGAGCACCTGCATCTGAAGAACTGCACATTAAGAACATTGGACGAAAGACTGGTTTGACTAATATATATATATATATATATATATTCTGACAAAAAATTTAAAATAAACAAAGGTGTTTAAAAAAATACAATTTTATTTCCTTCCAAAAGTGTGAAGGCGTTAGGGGTTACATACATATAGCCAGCTTGTTGTGCCTGGAGTGCCCGTATGCCATTTTCCTGTACTATATAAAACACACGGAGGTGGAATAGTGACAGTCTCCCTCTGTCCCGACTTTCAAGGTAGCACTGATGCCGAAACAATACTGGAGACAGGCTGTGCGCACGGGCAAGCCGGCATTACCAAAAGTGGTGTTCTGGTCACTCAAATTATTGTGTGCACAAAGCATGCTAGCGTCCCAACTGGTACTTTTTTAGAGCAGTTTTTCAACAAGTAGGTTCCCATTTTTGTTACCATCTAATTTGCATGACAAAATTCTGGAGTTGTGCAACAGTTTTACAGAGTTCATTCTTCGTGTTTATTTTTAGAGATATACACAATATGTTTTGGGTAACAATACTATTACAAGAAAATACCACTACAATTTCTCCTGATCAGACTAAAAAAGGTTTGCAACTCCAGCTCGGACCAGATATGTGGGTCAGGTGTCTATATTTGGCCCTTGAAGCTCTTGATTACTCATAATCTCATTTCACAAACTTGAATCTGCTCTTAGACGACATCTCTTACCAAACCTAGCAGAAGTGTAGCACAGAAGTACCTGTCAAAACTTAATAGTTTGTATATGCATCTATATACTTGTTACATTGTACAATGATATATAAACTAATTATGTTTATGTAAATAAATGTATTTAATTTGATAAACAAAACCCAAACAAACGGGCACTAATGTAGAATTATAAAACAAAATGTGATTGCAAACAGAGCTATAATATGGAAGAGGGCTGTGCAATTAAAGGCAGATTTTTTTTTTTCTCTTAACAAAATTCATTTTTACAAGCTGTCAACTAATGGTTTCCAAGTTCACCTATACATGAGGACTGTGTCTCATAAATACACACACAAGCTCGGAAATAGTTTTAATCAGTTTGGACACTGAAACCATGTAGGATGCTAAAATGCTCCTGATGCCAGAAATTTGGTGTGAGGGTGAGAATTATTTTAATTAATCCCACGAGTACAGGGCAATATGATGTGGGAAATTTGCACACACATTTAAAGCATATAATGGTCTTCTTGCCACAGGCAGTAATACATAAAGCAGAAAGAAAGCTCAGAAATGCTGCAAAATGGACGGACTTGGCGGACTCACTCTCCCCCTCTGTTCAAGGCTACAAACTCCTGCTGCTGTTGCCCAATCTCACAGTATGAGACACTGGACGAATACTAGTATAATGTAAATATGGTAGCGGGGCCAAGGTGGGGTAGTTGAGGAGCAGCCTCATGCTGCTGCAGCTGATTAGTTGGGAAACTAAACTGCAGCTGCTTCATCTACAAGCTCAAGTTGGTGAAAAGAAGTTGAACTAACTAGTTAGAGACGTCAAGCCAAGTGGCTCTCAGATTTTTTTGTTTGTTTTGAATGAAAATAAGACTTAAAGCACCTGAAAAATGTTGCTATACAAAGTAGAAGCAGATCAAAAGTCCCCACAGGTTAGAGAGGTAATTGTAAATATCCTTGTTAAAGAGAAAACATACAGTGTAGCATAAGAGTTGAAAAACTAGGAGTTAACTTTCTCCCCATTTTCAAAATCATTTCAGACCATGCCTACTACATGCTAACCTTTATGAGACTTTCCTTCACAACAGGTGTCGTCGTCTTGTCATATGGGACAACAAATGGAAGTATATGCAGCTAAAGGGTCATACATTGCTCCCATTCCATTATATACACTTTTGTTTCTGGTGCAGCAACAAGTTTGTCATGCCATTACTTCTAGTTTCAAGAGAACATACTGTCTTCAGTCTGGAAACAAAGTGCAAGCCATCATGTAAAACTCAACAATTCCCACATTTACATGACAATGTGACTAAATGTTACTCACTTCACCATCTACAGTGGTTGCCATTAACACAGCAGGTTACTGACCAGTTATGGTCACCCGTGCAGTTATCTTCAAACATATGACACCATAACTATCTGTGATAAGTCACTATAACTAAGGAAAGCTGCTACCACTGAAGTTACCATGACAGCAAAGGACAGACTCATTTGAATTAGTTATAGTGTGTACTATGCCCTCTGAAAACACTTTGGTTTTTCTGCATTGTGTACAAACAGAGACTAAATGTCTCTACCAGTGTCTAGTTTCATAATCACAAAAGTTCCCGTTTTTGGTGTCAAAAGATGTTTTTCCCCTGAATATACAGAAACAGAATAAATAGCTGTGACCCAGTAACTTGTACCCTATTAAAGTATGAACAAAGTACTGAATGCAGCCCCAATCTTTGTGTATATGTGAACGCATGCATCATCAAATTACAGATATCAAATATGTAAGAAGTTAAAACTTCTTTAACTGTCTAAAATAAAATTACCCCAACTGGACAACAATGCTCAGCAACAGACCCAGACAGGAGAATGTCCACTCAAATCTTTGCCAAGGACTCCAGTCTCTCTGTAACATCAATTCCTCTGACATTTGGAAACAAAGTTTGCCTTCTGACAGGAGCATCAGCAGATGTCTGTTGCCATATCAACAATTATCTCTGTGGTAGCAACAAGTGCTTCTGCAGGGAATTCTGATGTCCCTTGTGAACGGATCACAGCGGGGCAATGTTGCTCTCTATAGATTCACAAAGCAAAATATGTTATATTTAATGTGCAGTATTAAAAGAAGAGGATCGCAATCAAAACTTTTTAGCCAATCAAGCCAACTTCCTTCCCTGATTTAGACAATAACCTGAGATCTGCCAATCTGTGTTTTTAAACAAAAGCCAAAAGGACTCATGTCGAGAAAAGTAGTCATTCATTTCAAGTCTTTAATAAGCTGCTTGTGAGGAGAAAAAAAAAAAAGAGCAAAGCAATGGGTTGCTTCGGCAATGGGGAACACAAAGCAAAGTTATTTAATTGCATTAACCCTGTACTTTCTAAACCACAGCTGCTAAATGCAATAAAACTTTCTGAATCAAAAAGATGAGCTGCTACTTGTGAAAAACAACGGACTACTCCAATAAACATCCCTAACTACTGCATAACTTGGTAGAGGACAGTGGTCCCCTACCAACTGCTGTTCCATCAGAAACAGCTCGACAACAAAAGTTATAAAAAAATATAAACAAAAGCTGCCAAATCCTATTCCTACCTGTTGCTATAGTTTCAGAAGGCAGCCATGCAGCCAGAAGCCTCAGTCTGAGATGCTGTCGGTCCCACACAACCTGCGTCTTTGATTAATCCAAACGCTGAACACTGTGCCATCCAGGGCATGATTCATTAACGAAAACAATGCACACAAAACACACATGATATGCGCACACACTAACACAGAAGGCCCATGGTTACTGTGCCATAATTAGGGGACCAAACAAAACAATTACATCTACGCATGCGTTTTTATTTCAGCCTGATTTTAACAACACAACATCTATAAAACCAAAGACGTCATTTAATGTTCCCAAACAAAAACCAAAGCTTATGTTCCATGCTCACTAAAGTTGGGCATCCAGGAAAATAAGATTTTAAACTGGCCAGTTCTGATACCAGTAAGCCAGTCAACGTGGATCAACCCCCTCAACTTTACCTTTCCACGCTCTCAGGAACCCCATAGCTGCATGGGCACAATGCCAGGAGGCAACAACACATGTTTTCTTCTCCCCCAGTAACACTCTTTGATAAGTTGGCATCGTGTTACAGTACATGGGGTTCAACTTTCACAGTTACAGTAACCAAGACTAAGAACTTCCCCTCTTGTCACTGTATATTTTTACACTACCAGTAGTGTAAAACTGAGCACTGAATTCAGAACAATCATTATACAATCCTTAAAATGCAGAACAAAATTCAAATTTGTATCTAGCTACAGCAATCAAGAGACTTGTTTCAAACAAAAGCATAATATGGAAGCTTTAACTTTTATGATTTTCCTAAATAAACAAGCTATATTAAAGTTCACATGCACTTGTAAGAACGAAACCAAGAGTAATACAGGCTGAACCTACAAGTAATAAGACTGTGGTTTACAATATGGCATCCAATAAATGACTGCCTTTTGCAACAGCGTGTTATAAAAGTAGTGACTTGTTAAAACGCCATTTCTACATTGCGAGTCCATAGGATGTCCAAGTATGAAACAAAGCAGGTCAAAAGTATGAATTACCTAAAATGTGAGACGTGAATAAAAGCTTAATGAGTCATGATGCAAAGCATGAAACCCACCTACAAAAAAAACAAGTTAATTGTACAACCAACTTGTATAGGTCACGAGGAAAGAGTTTGATCTCACATCTCCAATAATATAGCTTATCTTCAACTGCCACACAGGGAAAAGAGGTCACCTTGCAGTGACTCATAATGCATAATTAGCTTACCTGTTACACCAGTTACTCATTGACTCATCCGCCTATGTTAACAGAGACGATCAAAAGCTACTCAGCTGTTGTAGCGGCCCACTGGAAATCACTTTAAGTGAGGAAACTCAAATTATTGGAAGGTCATAAATTGAAAACTGAGAGGCATGGGAATGTGCGGCGGCCTTTTAGTGTCCCAGCTGCTCAAGTCAACTTCCTCCCCAACTGCATTTCCTCATTTCACTTCAGCCCACATGGCTGGCTGGATGGTTTCCGTCCTAGTCAAGGATAAATCAAAAGACGCACCTAAAGGCTGATTTATGGTTCTGCGTTAAATGGACGCAGAGCCTACGGCGTGGGGTACGCGGCGACGCGCACCGTAGTGTACGCGTCGCCGCGTACCCTACGCCGTATGCTCTGCGTAAATCAGCCTTCACTCGGGTCTCACCTACGTGTAAGCGAGTTGACAATAAACACAACGATTAAATGACATGAAATAAACCGCACCGGGGAGGGGTGCGGGTCCATGGCCCCATCTGGGTCGTGGTTGCCGGTCCTGGCCCTGTATGGGGCTCAGATCTCAGGTTTTGCCACGCTGAGGGTCGAGGTTTGTCACAAAAGGCGGAAGGGAAGGCTAGTGCCGCGTTCCATTTACCTCGGAAATCGGAACTGGGAATGGCAGCCATCTTGGAATGGTAACTCGGGGGTTGTGAAGCTTCTCCCACTTTCACAGTAGGAAATCCCACTACGAGGGGCGTTCCAGTTGAAAATTCCGACTGGGAACTGAGAAATTCCGACTTCCGATGACAAATGGAACGCGGCATAGTTCCCCGCTATGTGGCTACGGCTAGCGCAGCCCTGCCGACGCTTGGGTCGACCAGAAACCTCCAAACCGGCTGCAAAAACACACAGCAGTGGAGACGGGGGTTGGAGGTGTAATCCCCCGCGGCAGCGGCGGCTGGGAGGTGTTTAGACGACACCCAGACACCCAGACACCCATCATTGTGCAAGACACATGCTAATCTCACCTGGACTGACGCACCAGCGCTCTCAGGCACCCTGGATGGAGACTTTAATTCAAGCAGACAACAGTACCGAGACACTAATCTGCCGTCCGTATGTCATATTTTAAAAAGGGGTTTAAAAAAAGGAAAAGAAAGGGGTGAGTTAAAGAATAGCGCCGGGCACAATAGCAGGCTAGCGCGGCCACGACGGCGTAAGGTACGGCGTACGCTGCGCGTCGCCGCGTACCCTACGCCGTTGCCTCTGCGTCGGTGTAACGCGGGACCAAAAATCAGCCTTTAGCCAGCAGCTTAGCTCTGCAGCAGCAGCAGCGCTTTACCAGCCACTTCGAGAAAAGTTAGCTCAAATCCCACCAAAGAAGGGTTAAACAAACCCCCCACGACCTATTACTCAAACCCAAACACGTTTTCTACCGGATTCCCTTTGCCGTCGAGGACGCAAATGTTGTCTGCTCTCGTCAGACAACTCCTCATGCAACTTACTTTGTGTTAATCATCTAACAACATGGATCCATCTTAGAAAACACGGGCTGCCGAAATACAAGGCTACGATTGCACATTTTTTGCAGTGATTGTTTGTTGTTTGGGTACTTACAAAGAGCAGGTTGAACATTGAAACCCCGTGACTACCCGGAGAAAGTGTAGGGAGTGCAGACGCCGCTGTCAGGTCTCCTTTATGTTCCTCTTCAGTGTGGCAGCTCGCTGCTCCACGGAGGTCGACCCCTCTGCGCATGCGGGGAGGAGCCTCCGCCGCCGCGAGGCGTTCACGGACCGCGGGATAATGTAGACCCGCGTCCGGGTTCAAATCGTTCCATGGTTCAAATTAGGGCTGTTCGATTTTGCCCAAAAATAAAATCTCGATTTTTTTCTCTCAAAATCCGATTTTCGATTACGATTACGATTATTTTTTGAATTGACAAAAGGCAATGAAATGATTTCAAATATGCTGTTTTTTTATTGAACATTTGCCCCATTGGGCTTTAAGTGCAAACTTTGCTCTTATTAAACCAAAAATGAATGAATAAAGTGCAAAACTCTGTAAAATAAGTTGAAAAAAAGTTTTAAAAAATATAATAAAATATAAAGTTTTATCTCTGAAAAAAAAAATCAGCAAATCAGCACTTGCAAACATACAGTAAGTTATATTTCCAATTAAATAAAACAAGACATTTTCTAATTAAACTAAACTGGGTCTTTGCATGCTAAATAATAATGCAACCCATGAAGGAGGTAGAGGTGTGTAATGTCAGTCATTACATTTGCTGTTCACATTTGCAAGTTTTTTGCAAGGAACACAAGCTGGTCTACCGCATCTGGCTTGAGGGATGCCCGGTGGCATGTTACAACGCCCCCTCCTACACTAAAGAGCCTCTCCCATGGGGCACTTGTCGCAGGTATTGAGAGGTATTTCCATCAATCATTAATATGGTATCAATCATTAATATGTGTGCAGACAAGGTTAAAAAAAAAAAAAGTGAAAAATCGATTTTACGATTTTAACGTTTTAACATCGTTCTAATTACATAATCGCGATTACGATTTAAAATCGATTAATCGAACAGCCCTAGTTCAAATACGTCCATAAACAATATTTAACCAGTGTTACCAACTTAGCGACTTTGTCGCTAGATTTAGCGACTTTTCAGACCCCTATAGCGACTTTTTTTTTTTTCAAAAAAGCGACTAGCGACAAATCTAGCGACTTTTTCTAGTGTTATTGGAGACTTATCTGGTGTTTTGGAAACAATGTTCAATTCGGCCTCTCGTCCGCCGCTGAGCTCCGCTCTGCGCCGAGCGCACATAAATGAATGGGTAAAGCCTGATTTATGGTTTCGCGTTAAATCGACGCAGAGACAGTGTGTGTGTGTGTGGAGGCCGAGGAATCTGTAAAATACAATTAACCTGAATTAGGGCCAAACTAGTTATCATTTTCTTTGCCACTGACAGCTTTTTTCTGTTGTCTGTTTTTGGTCCATTTAGATTGTTAATGTTGTCAAGTTACAACAGTCTATACAAAAAAAATGTTAAACATGTTATTGTTGTTTCAAATTATGTTCATGGTTTACTGTGACTTGTTGTAGGCTCCTACAGGTAAGTGGAGTATTAAGTTATAAACGAAAACTAAACAAACCCCCCTAAAAAAAAAAAAAAAAAAACTATGAAAAAAAAAAAACTTAAGTAACTCTGCCAGAGTGTGTCTTTTGGGTCACTTTGCCGGTCCCAAGCCCGGATAAAGGAGGAGGGTTGGTTGGTTGTAGAGCTAGCAATTTCACCCTACATAACAATCTTTTGATTAAATTTGCGGTTATAACATTTAACAATACAGGACAAAACTGATGTGTGTAATGTGGATCTAGACAAAGCATTAAAATCATTAAATGTTGTTAATGTTGAAATTATTTTTGTACATTTGTAGTTTCTAAACATATTTAGGGTGTTTTTTACTCACTTTTGTCTCTCCCAAGACGTTATTCCTCTCTCCTACAGCGTCTATTACAGTTATATGCAAATGGACAATTATGCAAATTAGGCGATGACGTCATTTAGCGACTTCTAGCGACTTTTGGGACAGCCAATAGCGACTTTCCTTACTGAGGAGTTGGCAACACTGTATTTAACGCGTTGACGCGACGACATGTTGTTAAATTCAACCACTTTTACAGTCGGATAAACAGTGACCCTGTAAACTGGTGAGGAGTTTTGGGGTCGTTTTTTTTATGTATCATTACTAGGGTTGCCAACTCCTTGTAAAATAAATAATGGGGACCTCATCGGCAGGGACGGCCAACTCGATTGCCTTCACTCTTCCTGGCGTGGTGAATTTTTTTAGCCCCTTTGTGAGTGAAACGATTTTTTAACTATTTGACTCAAACCTGAATTGAATTAGATGCATATTTCTGAATGCCATGAACACATAGAAAACAAATTATTATCCACTTTAATACAAAATAACAAAATGAACTGAATAAAATACGTTTTTTTCTTAAACAGAAACCTGTCCTGCTTAACTTAAAATTATATATATTTATACAAAACAATAGAAAGAAAGTAGAACATCCATTCTGTAATAGTGCACATTTTTAGTGTAAATGACAAAAGTGCAATAACAGAAAGTCTGTAGAAAACTTGTAAACATATTTGTGCCTCAAAGGCCATGACTGTAGGCTACAGTTGTAAATAGAAAACAATAACTTATGAACTCGACAGCTCAATGCCATTTTCCATTGGCATTTTATGACTATTTTTTGACTCTCACAGTAATACGGGATAAAGTGCGTCCCTTTTCAGCTCAATACGGGACTTTAGTTTATAAATACGGGACGATTCCGTTTTTCAAGGGACGGTTGGCAACCCTAAAACTGAAGAGAATGGGATCTGAACTATCACATAGCCCATTATATTAACTGTTGTTGAGGCGGACATCATTGTAAAAACAGTTTTACAATGGTGACTGCCTGGCACTTTGTACCAAGACGTTATTTACACAAAAAAGAACAATTTTCGTAGATTTTACAAATATGGAAAACGCCTAAACACATTAATTTAGACATGCTGTAGGCCTACTGAAACTTTAGTCTTGAGGGTTGTATTTTAATATTCTGACTTATTTTCATTTACACGATTTTTCTCTTCGGTTTGTCTCAGTCAACACTTTCATCGACGTGAATTCGAGCAGCAGATCATTTCTATAAAAAGCACGGCTATGCACGTCGAAGCGGTTTAACGAGATGGCTGGTTTTACCGGGACTCCGCAAACGCAACACGGAGGGTCGCACGTCAGTAAGACGTAAGAAGAATCCGGGTGAGTGATGACAGCTCACCACGATGACGATAGTTCCAGAAATTTAGAACATATCATCCAAGGATGATATGTTCCATATCATCCTTAAGGATATGTCTCAAGGATGATATGCTGTAATCCTTACCCTTATCATCCTTAAGGATGTTATGGTATAATCCCTTAACATATCCTTAAAAATGATATGTTCTAATGATTTCTATTATTTTAAATATAGATCTTGTGCCATGTTCTCACCCAATCACAATTCAAGTAGCTTCAGGTGTGCTTATTATAGTTTATGGAGATTCTAGAGACCCACGCCTGGTCGACCCACTTCTTTTGTTTAAGAAAATAAATAAATACATAAAAAAGGTTTATACATTTACTTTACTTGCAATGCTCTATTTAGTATTAGCGCACATAATGCACTTTTCAATATCAAAGCAAATCCCTCAGACCAAAGACGCATATAGTTTACCTCAACTGAACTTCTGATCACCTGAACTGACAAATGTCGATAAAATGTAAAGTTTTCTGGCAGATCAGGCCATACACTGCATAATTAAGATCAGACCGATCTTCCAAACGCATAAGAGGCTTTATATACCGTTTTGCCTTTAGTGCTACATCTCCCTCTAGTGTCAATCTCGTTACCTGCAAGACCGTTCCAAACTAAATCAGTTATGTATCAAATTAGAACCTGAAGAAGAAGAAAGAAGAAGAAGAAAAGGGACTA
This sequence comes from Cololabis saira, assembly GCF_033807715.1. NCBI lineage: Eukaryota > Metazoa > Chordata > Actinopteri > Beloniformes > Belonidae > Cololabis > Cololabis saira. The sequence continues at coordinate 15,896,707 of NC_084601.1, read as the reverse complement.
TTGTTCAATTTAGGTTCTCAGTAGATGTTGATAGGAAAATATACAGCAGTGACTGATGAATTTATTCTAGATATTTTGCATTTACTTTATTATACAGTCAAACTCTGTGTAGAAATTGAGGACTGACACCAGTATACAAGAAAGTTTTTTTATTGATGTGATATCAATACAATCAAGTACTGCAGATTTTGTATAAGCAGACAAACATTTTCAATCAAAAGGAGTGCATTTCATACCCAAATTCTATTGCAGAGTGCACGCAGTAGCCATATATGACCCAAAAAAACAAAACAAAACTATACTCTGATACATTGTACATGACAAAAATACAAAATAAGAGTCCACAAATAATCCTTCACAAACAACTCTAGAAAGCTAACTACATATTGTAAATGCTCAATGCTATTAAACACCATTTATATGTTCAAGGCTTCGGTGGTCGGTTTAGGCATCCCCATTAAATTATCATAAATGTATAAATACATCTTCATTAATTTCATGTGCAAATGGGAATGGCAGTTTGTGTTAACTGAAGCTAAAACAAACAAATATCCCTTAAGAACCGAAGCAAGGTTTTTGTGATTTTTTTTTTTTTTTTTTTAACAAAGAAAAACAGGAAACAGCTCAAAGTAATTATTTATGATTGGTATGATACATGGATCTTACTGACACTTGTTAAATGATTTGCACATAAGGCAAACTCAGCAAGCAAGTGACATTGTCTATGAAAACAAAAAGCAGAGGGGAATAAGCACATGTAAATCTCATCAACCATATTTTCAAAATTAGAAGTTGACAAAAAAAAGGCAATAGACAGTACATAATAAGCCTTGGAATGCCGCATACTCTCACATAATAATACATTTACATAGCAGTTGTAGGTGTGTTCACGTTATCATATAAAGAGGGTAAGAGTTAAGTGCATTACATAGATGTAAAATACTGATTAGGCCTAATCCTTGCACAGTTTCGCAAAAACAACTTAAAGAGCTGGAGTTTAGTGACACAGCAATGTAGTAATAAATTGGCCAAACAGTATACATTCGTTCTGATTGCAAAGGTCAACATATTCAGCACTATCCTCCTGTGCACCGACAGCCCTCCATCATGGTGTAAGGTAGATGTAGTTCAGTGTAGAAAACATTTGGGTGCCATAAGTTAAAGAAAAGTTTCGTCTGAGCGGAAACAGGCAAAGGCACAGACAGTCACATCATCTTATTATTTCATCACAACAGTTTTTCCAACTACAACAAATTTTGTACACTTCATAGTATGTCTTCTTTGTTCTTTTCTCGGTTTGATTATTGGACATTATTCCATTTATGAATTTGCAACAAAGCCATAAACGCCATCTTTTCAACATCATCTCCATAATGCCAATTCATTTGTTACTATTTCTCATGTCACACTTATCGTCTATTTGCGTAACTCGTTCTTTCGTTGCAAATGCACGATTCAAGCATTGTGAACTGACCGTCTCGTGAGGATGTTGCGAAGCACAAATGAGGCCAAAATATTCAGGTGGGTGAAATGTAAAGCTTCCTTGCCTGACAGGACCATAAGCTTTTACTAAGGTTTCATAACTCCGTTCAAGTTTATCATTATCTTTGCTGAAGTATTCATGGCCTGAATGCCAAAAGGACAGCATGACTCAGCCCCATACAAACACAAGCGCACACACACACATATAGACACAAAGAGACACAGAAGGTTACACCTGTAGAACATAAAAGCACAGCCCACGCAGAGTGTATCTTTAATACTTCATCCAACGGAAATGAGTAAATAAACAGCTCTTTACCTCTGACCTGCCACCTCTCCCAGAAATCTGCCAGGGGCTTGTTAATTGTTATGCAAACTGTATTTCGCAACCTACGGGCCTCAGTCAGTCCCTTTGCTTATTCCTAAAGGTGCATTTCACTTCTAAATGTATTCCTGGACATGGTTCAGTTCTGAAACATCCTGTCTTTGTAGCCACAGCTTTTCAATTAAAATAAACAAATTGGGATGGGGGGTGGGTTGTTTTTTTTTTTTTTTTTTTTGTCTTGACATAATGGTTTGGAAATGAACAGAAAGTCATTTCATTCAGGATTACAACTAATGTGGGGCACTGGATAGCTCTGTCAGGTTGAGCGGGCGCCATTTACAGAGGCTGTTGCCCTCATGCAAGCCACTAGAGCCAAAAAAAAAAATGCTTTTAGTTGCCAAGCAAAGGGTTAGGCATTCATGCCTTGGCAAGGAGTGTGTGTTTTATTTGTTATTAATGGCAATGAACCTTTTCTCACATAGTAATTTAGATTAAAGTTATCACTAGCACTCAGTGATGTGGATACCTGCAGCATGTTCATGTGGCATGCACTGCAAATGGGCGGAATTAAATCACTATATGAGAAACAGGTTGTTGATCCAACTTCACAGGTGTTTTTACAATCCTTATCAGCTTCCTTTCAGAATCTACTCTGTGCCGTGTAAACATTGACAGAAGACATACGTCATTTTAATTCATCCTGAAGTATAAGGCGTAAGGTATCATCTCTGTATGACAGTGCTGATCCGCTTTAAAAGGGCAATATAGATCCAATAATCTAAATAGTAAATACTGTTAGGTTAAATCAGTATCCAATATCAAATTTGTTGGATTGAAAGTTCAAGAAATTAGAAGAATAGACATGTATTATTTAAAATAGCTGGATTTTAAATATAGAAAGGAACTAAGAATCAGCACCCAAACCGGTGCATGAACTAACTAAAGGTCAAAATATCTATCTTCCTCTTAATGAAAAATACACACAAAAAAATAATTAATAACTTTAATGTAGCAGTTGTTTCGCATACCCAAAAAGGGGTCATAACACTAAGAAAGCACCAATTGTCTTGTTTTTCTACGGTGTAAGTGTTCTGTATTTCCTATGTTTATGGTAGGATTGCCATTCATGGTTTAAATAACACGCATTAGACGTGACTGCAGCCAGGGAACCAATCACCGCCCCAAGGTTTGGTGATGTCGTCCTAATCTCAGAGCACGAGGGCAGGATGTGCAGTCACATGGGAAGGTCTGTTACTAGCACATTACAAAGTAAGGCACTTAATAGTCTGAGTCCAATACACAACAACAACGATGATGACAAGGAGCAAATAATAATAATAATAAAATTATGACAATTTAATAATTAAAATAATATAGGCTAAAAAAAAAAAAATCCACCAACATAAAATACAACCCAAAACATACATTTGAAGGACACTGAAATAAAGAACACAGTATGAATACCCACCCCCTGCTTTTTAAACTTTCGTTGTTTCATTCACAAAGTTTCTTATGGTTTAGTTTTTTGTTTGTTTGTTTGTTTGTTTCTTTCACTGTTGTTGAGGGTGAACCAGACATGGTATTGGCAATATTATTGAGACATTTTGGGGTTTTGTGTTTCTGCAGGTGTCTTAGGTTTGGGGCTGCTCTGAGGTGCTAATATAGGAACATGTTTAAAGGAAAGGACAGGGTTATGTAGGACAGAGCAAGAATCCTGAGAAGGAGGAGTGGATATACTCTGTCGAATAAAGACCATTTGCCTGATCTGAGGGCATTTGGACGAATACCTGGTCACCCTCCTTCAAATCTAGCACAGCGCTACCAGATGCTTGGTCCATATAACCTTTCTTGTATTCATCATAGGTATAAGTGGCTGGTACGTTGTTCTTGTACAACGCCACCCAGAGGCTAGTTCCCTTTACATGCATGTGGTATGCAAAGTAGTAGACACCTGATAAAGGAGCGGTGAAGATGCCAGTAGAAGGGCTGTAGGCGTTTTGCCCATTGTAAAGGGTCCTATCAAATTTGATTGGCATGCCAGAAGGAGGGAATGGTGTGGTGAGAATGGCTGTGAAGGCTGGGGCTAGAGAGGCCGAGAGTGGAACCTGACTGTATACAGGTCCTTTCCTGTCCCCTGGTACTTCCTCCCCACCCAAACCTGTATCCGTTGCTCCTGCAACAACTGTTTGGCCATTTCCTGGAGGTCCAGGGGGTCCAGGAAGACCTGGTTGGCCAGGGTTACCGTTGAGCCCAGATGGGCCTGGTTTCCCTGGAGGACCTTGTGGACCTATTGCTCCCTTATCACCCAATTTACCCAGCCCCGGAGGGCCTGGAAGTCCAGGTTCACCCCTTGTGCCAGGTACACCTTGAGGACCCATGGGACCCATTGGTCCCTGAAGACCAGGAATGCCAGACTGACCCCTGGGGCCAGGAGACCCTAAAAACCCTGACTCTCCTTTAGGTCCTGGGGCACCTGTCATTCCTGAATTTCCAGGTATGCCAGAACTTCCTGGCTCACCTTTGGGTCCGGGTTTACCAATAAGACCATTAGGTCCAGGGAATCCTTTTTCCCCATTGATACCAGGTTTTCCAGAGGGTCCAATTTGTCCTTGGTCGCCTCTAAGGCCAGGCAGTCCTGGAGGGCCCTGTGGCCCTTTTTCTCCCCTCTGCCCTGGCATTCCATGTTTTCCTGGTAGTCCCATTGGACCCTGAAGTCCTGATGATCCTGGTTGTCCATCAAGACCTTGTCCCCCAACTGGGCCTATCAATCCTTGCTCTCCTTTGTCTCCTGGGAGACCAGGAAATCCACTATGACCCTTTTCTCCTTTTTGCCCACTTAAACCAGGTTTTCCATAACCAGGAGTCCCAGGAAGTCCAGGATTTCCTCTGAGCCCAGGTTCACCTTTTGGGCCAAGTATACCTGGTGTCCCTGGAAGTCCATCTAAACCAGGCTTCCCAATCACACCCGGCCCCGGGAGACCTTGTGGACCTGGTCCCCCAGCCTCGCCTGGTTCTCCTCGATCCCCTGGTAGTCCGTGATCACCTTTAAGACCAGGCTGTCCAGGCAAACCTCTTAGTCCTGGTTTGCCAATACCTGGAAGACCAGGTTGTCCTGTATTGCCTTTCTCTCCTGGAGTACCAACCATACCTGGTATTCCTGGCTTTCCATTTCCATTCTCACCCTTATGTCCACGGTCACCTGGTTGGCCAGGACTACCCTTTATTCCCTGGTCACCACGAGTCCCAGTGGGACCTCTCATACCTGGAAGCCCAGGTTTCCCATTTAGAGAGATCCCAGCTGGACCAGGAAGGCCAGGCTGCCCAGCAAGTCCACGGGGACCTGGTTCACCACGAGGTCCAACCTCGCCCGTAAATCCTGGGTTTCCCTTTGGCCCATTCTTTCCTGGGAGACCTGGAAGTCCAGGCTTACCCATTCCTGGTAATCCAGAAGGCCCCCGGGGGCCTGGCTGTCCATTGAGACCTGGGTTCCCCAGTCCAGGTTTTCCTGGTATTCCAGGTGTCCCAGGGGGGCCTCTTGGTCCAGGTTTCCCTTGGGGGCCTGGTTCTCCCTTCACTTCCATCATGGGTGGCATATCTAGAAAAACAAAAAGAGAAAAACCATCAATTTGTTAGCATAATAATGTGTCCAAGAAATTAACAAAAATCCTTCAAACTCCTTGGGGTCAAAGTGAAAAGTGAAAAAAACAAAATATGCTATTTCTTTTACTCCAATAACTGTATTGTACTAAAGTTTTCTTAGTTATCACAATTATCAGATTACATTTGTTCATATTAACTTTGACAAAAAGCAGACAATAGAATATGTATGTAGTGGCAATTTCCCCTTGTTTAACAGTTCCTTTTCAAAATGTTCCATTCTTGCCACTAGATGTACAGCGCAAGTTGTCATGATCTTTATGAAGACCCAAAAGATAGAATGTCCAGTCAATCCTCGCAGGTTTTCTTGTATTTGTATTCATATATTGTAGAAAAGGTTCAACAGAGCAGTTTTTGTCTGTCTAGGAATTCCCACAACCATAATTAAGTGATAATTTTCTTAATGACATCATCAGTCTATTGCATTGTTGAATAGGATTTTTCATGGCAGCATTGCTTCAGTTCATTGAGTTCTACTGGATTTGTTTGTGCACAGATGTTCCATATCTCAGAGTCGTACCATGTTCATTTAATAGGCAAGAGGTTGGAACTGTGCCACACCTTGATCTTTTCCAAGTTCAGGAATTCTAGTTCGCTTATATCTTTGTCTTACGTCACAATCCTATTTCGGCCAATCTTTAGCTTTTGGAGAGAAAGCATCCCATTTGCCTCTAGATTATTTTGATATTCAGAGGACCATATGGTCCATCCAGCTCCTAGCTCTTGTGACTGCAAACAAGTCCTCATCATTACCCCTTGATGTTCTTTTTAGAACATGGCAACCCTTCAATCAAAACATACTTTTTCAGTCATTTTCAAAATGTGGTGTTATGGTCTATAACATTTTACATTCTCAGTGAGGCCTTTAGGGCCTGTAAAGAGACTCTTGGGTGTTTGTGTTTTTCGCTGACCATTGCATGGCCTGAGCTTGGGGTAACTCTGCTGACACGCCCACCCCTGTGAATAATGGCAACTGTCTTGAATGCTTTCCAAGTGGGAACGGTGTTTATCACTGTAGGACATTAGAGACCAAACAGTTTGGAGATTGATTTGCCTTTTCAGATCATTGTGCAGCAGTCATGGCTTCTCTAATTATTGCTCCATCCATTGCTGATCTCTTTCTCTCTTTGTATTAGTTTAAGACACATCTGAATGCCTTTCAGTCGATGAAAACCAAGTGTACATGTGGTCCAGGCAAACTGCCAAAACACCAACTCTTATAGAGGTCTGCACAGTGGATTGGGATCAGGTCATCAAGGCCTGTTGATTAGTAGCCCCCCGCTTGTTTGTAAATGCACTTTGACCCACTATAATCAGAGGATTTTTGTTTTATTAATGTTGGTGTTTTCACTACGTTGCTAAGTGAGACCCACAGCCTCTGTTATACCCCTTGAGGTTGTTTGTTGTTTTTTCTGTTTCATTATAATTTCTCTGACAACTGCGTGGTCTGATCCTAAAATAAAATTGTTGGAATGTGCATTCCTGGAAAGACTGGCATCTGTCCAGTATGTTTTTTTAAAAGTCAATAATATTTCTCATTGTACAGTAGAAGGATTGACTTCAAATGACTTGGTAAATGGTTTTACAACACTTCCTAAACTGATGGTCAGCAACAGTTGCTGATGTCTTTCTTTCTTGGCGTTGTGTTAACAAACACCTGAATGCTTGAAACCAGCAGTCTGGCGAAATGTCTGCTTCTATAGAAGTGGTCACATTTGCAGATAATCAACTGATCAATTGCATTTCATTAGCAGGACTTGGCTGTCACTTTTCCTCTTATTTCCTGGAGCGCTAAGGGTGTACTCAGTTTTCACACATCGTGTCTGTATGCTAGCTTGCGTTTGTGTAAAATAAAATGTGTTATTGTTCCCCTGGGGTTGTATTTAGTTAATTTTTAACACCTGCTTAAGGAAAGATTTTTTTTGACAAAACTTTCTCATTAAATGTTATTCAATAAAGTTTATACCACAAGCAATTATTGCATCTTTTAGCATACAGGATAATATTTTGCAGCCAAATTATAATCAAACTTTTTGAACAAGCATTACAGTGGTAATATTATTACTCCACATTTCCACAGAATTGTGGACCACAAATTAGCTGTTAGATGGGTGTTTACAAATAGCAGGAAAAGACAGAGAATATCATTTTTGGATTAAAAAAAATATATATTTCTGAGTGCAGAAATAAAAATGTTTCCTAACTGACTGAATGCTCCCATTTGAACATTAGTATTTCTGAAATCAAACACCGGTTAGAACTTCTGCTGTGCACAATACAAAGAAACGATTCAGGCAAAGCCAGAAATCACTGATGGTTGCGCATGACCTTGGAGTCTTGAGGTGTCACTATGATCAAAATGTCCTCACCAGCTTTGGAAATTTTCTGAAAACCATTTTCAAACATCACAGTCTGCTGCTGCACCCAGGAATATAACCCGACATTTCACCCCTGTACAGAAATACTGCCCAGCTCTCTGGCTATGAACTCCTCGCAGATGGACAAAAAGATGGCAGAGACACATTCTGCGGTCAGATGAGCACATCTTTTAGCTTTTGGGGAAAAATGGATGTTGGCTTTTATGTGTCAAAGATGAGTAAGACAATCCAGGCTGTTACCAATATGTATGAGGGGATGAATGTGGATCTATGGCATGGGGGACCTGCATGCATGTAAAGGTGCCACTGATGCAGAGGTTGATGTTGGAACATGGGAGAGATGAGGTGACAGGAAAAGTCATTTTACATTACATGTTTGCTTCATAGATGCATAATAAGCATGCATTTGTTGACAAGACTGCCTGCAGTCCAGATCTGTGTCCCATTACAAACGGATAATGAAGACAAGAACCAGACAAGCACATCCACGGACCGCTGAGCAGCTGAAATATTGAACTCAGCAACAATAAACAGATTTCTCTTGCAAAATGGAAACAATTTGCATCCTTAGTTCCCATATTTTCTAAAAGTTAAAAGGCAGGGAAGTCTAATACTAGTGTATATGATTTATATGATTCCATCAACTTTTTCTGAGTGTGTCAGTGACATCAAAATCTACATCTGTATGTGTTTAATAAGTACCATTTAATTGGTCAGTGAAGACAGGTTATCTCATGTCCCTTTTACTGTAACTTGAAAGTTACAAACATCAGGCGCCATCCTCAGGCTGGTTTACATGTTGCACCACTAGTGAGAATAACAGAATCAGTTAAAGTCGGTTTTAGATTTGTTGCTCATCACGTAACGTGGTAAATAATCTATGCTTAGGGTTCAATGATTTGAGTAGTCTTTGGTAAGGCATTTTAACTAAATACAACGAAGAGCTTTGTTTAGCTCTCTTTCATTGCGTCCTTGTTTTTAAATGGAATGAGGTTTAATGAATTACTCTACTGGTGATGCAGTGAGGAAATGTGACCACTGAGTGGCAGCAAAACCATTGCTTTCAACATAATAAGCCTCACTCCCCAAATCTGGACAGTTTACTCTTTGCACCTATGTATTTTTAGGAATACATTTATTTTAGCCTTTGCAGGAGTTGCTGAGAACTGGGACATGGATTAAAAAGAAACACACAAACATCATTTGTGTGTTGTGGCCTGGCTTATACACGTACGCAGGCAAAGCCTGCATGATATGGAGGTATCACCCACGTTTATGTAGTGTAGCTCTTAATCACTTGAAGTAGTTCCTTTATCTCAAGCAAACCGGCGGAGAGGAGTCAGCCCAGAGTGGTTACTTCAGTACAAGGCCAACTCCACCATGTTTGGAGCGAAAGAAGATGAAGAGATCCGAGTGATTGGGACCAATCAAGGCTCCAACGGAGGGAGGGCTAAGTCTAAACCATGGTTCCTCGCCATCAGTTTAGCCAATTATATTGTAATCATTTATCTAAATATTTGCATTTTTGTCAGTAGAAAACTATGATGGATATTCTGTTCAGTGGTCTTTTCTGGAAGGTTGTCTGCCGGACAGAAAAGGTCCAAGTGTAAGTTTACTTTGAATCTCCGATAAGAAAAACTGTAATTGAGAGAAGTGTCTCCTTTCTCATACCAATATCGCAGGTTTAAAATACCAAACAGTATAAAAACATGACTTTATATTTTGTGCACTCTTGGAGTTTCTAATAGTGTATATATATATATATATATATATATATATATATATATATATATATATATATATATATATATATATATATATATATATATATATATATATATATATAGTATATATAATGATTACCACCCTCTGACTTCCTTGGGTCTTTTTTTTATTTCAACTATTTTGATTCCCCTCACATTCCCCCCAGGGAAATATGTGATAAACAGTGGGGTAACAGCATCCAGATGGCGGCTAGTTCCGCTAACATTTGACAATCAGGCCTCCATAAGGCCCCAGCTGCGGACTGACATATGCTGTGTATTTGTGTACTTGAAGTCCAGACCTAAATTATTGTTGAATCAGTTTAAAAATTGCTGGTGTTCATACTTCTATACACCCAACTGACAGATGCTAAAATACAAGCGACATTACTCATCTGCACAGTTGTTTAACAGTTTCTTTACAAAATTACAAACAGGAATTACTTACCAATATAATGCCCCTTGCCCTCTCGAAACGGAGGTCCAATAGGCCCTTTCATCATGGGCTGCATGTACTTCATGTGTTGCATGGGGGGGTAGCCTCCAGCCAGGACACGCCCCCCAAGCATCAGTAGCACACAGACAGGAGCCAACAGCATGGTTGCGAGCATCCCAGGCTTCTCTCACACGCAAAGAACTGCAAGTAACACAAGAAGGAAGTTATTATGGACCTGCTTTACATCTTCATAGACATGAATGTCAAAGGAAAATTTGTCTTTCAGTGATTTCTGTTTATTTTACTAGTCTTGAATGGATTTACAGCTTATATCTAGAAAATAAGAATTTTCTGTGAACAGTTGCCTCCACATAAGAGAAAGTGTGTTCAGATGGTCATGAAACAGCTTAGAAATGAAGCCTCTGCTCCAGGTATGCTGGGAGTAGTGGCGCTGAGGGCGCTGCAGCACCTCCTACTGGCAAAAGAAGTAAATTACAAGCCAGTCGTTAAATCAAAAAATTAAATACTGACTATAGAGCATAAACAGTCAATAGAAAATATCTATTTTGTCATGCCCTCGAATAAGTGAAATATTTTGTCCACTTTAATTAGAAGAAAATTAATTTATGCACTTCACAATTTAAAATGAAGCCATTATTGTTGTTTTCTCTTTGCATCCTCAACTCTGACTCACTTGCAGCATCCCTGCCTTGCTTGAAAATTAATACCCACACCACAAGCTCAGCTTATTCAAGCTGACAAAAAAAACAAAAAAAAAAAACAAGAAAAGTTTGATCATATTTAGCTGAGGCAAAGATTTTGTTGTTCAGGCCACAATGACATTAGTCATTGTGAAATTAGTAGTAGGAGCTGTACTGTTAGACTTTAGTGCAGCTTTCGACATTATAGATCATGAGCTATTACTTATGAAATTATTAGCTTATAGGTTTAAAGATTCGGCTGTTGATTTTATGAAAAGTTACTTGTCAAACAGAAAACAATGCGTAATGTTTAATGGTTCTCTTTCGAACACTGTAACACTGGAAAGTGGTATTCCACAAGGGAGTTGCCTTGGACCTCTACTCTATTCCATCTTTGTTAATGACATGCCATATGTACTTAAAAATGCGAATATGGCGATCTACGCGGATGATACCACGATGTATGTCTCCGCAGATAATATTGAATCTGTCAACAAGTCGCTACAACAAGAGTTGATGCTGGTTTCTAACTGGGTAGAAGAGAACAAACTAAAACTAAATGTCATGAAAACTAAATGTATTGTTATTGGTTCTAAACATGCCCTGAGGTCTGATCCTAATTTGTGCATTTCTGTGCAAGGTGTTGCCATTGAACAGGTCAAAAAAGCCAAACTGTTGGGAGTGACTGTCGATGAAACATTATCTTGGTCTAATCATATTAATAATATTGTGTCTAAAATGAGTAGAAACATCTCTAATATTAGAAGAAACTCCTATCTGCTGAATGAAACAACTATCAAATTATTAATTCAAGCTCTAGTCTTGTCTCATCTTGACTACTGCTCAACAGTTTGGTCCTGTGCCTCCAAACAAGCACTTGTAAAACTCCAGCTCACTCAGAACAGAGCGGCACGCCTTGCTCTCCGCTGCTCTATCAGAAGCAATGTTGAGAGCATGCTGAGCTGTCTTGGATGATGGTGGAGGATCCACTAGCATGCAGCCTGATTATGTTTTTAAAGAATATCTGTATATTACGCAAACCTGGCTTCTTGTTTATGCAACTTCTACCAACAAATAATAGACACAGCTATGAAACCAGAATGGCCCTAGGTAATCACTTTTCTCTGCCTATGCCCAGAACCAATGCTTTGAAAAGAACATTAATGTATAGAGCAGTCACACACTGGAACCATCTCCCCCCATGTATAGTTGCAAAAAACAAGATGTCAGGTTTTAAAAGAAGACTGAATCAGGCTGTAGTTCAGAAGGAAGTTATGATCTCTCCGAGGTATATATTGTGATTATAGTGCAAATTGTTTGTATATTATAAATTTAATAGTAAATATATTGTAAATCTCTGTAGGCTATGAGTGTATATATAGTTTAGAAGTATGAGTATATTATAATGTATTGATTGATTGATTGATTGATTTGTTTATTTCGAACACATAAAAAAATATAAGATTTTAAAACAAATTCAAAACATACAGAAAAAAAAGCAACAACAACAAAAACGTAATAAAAACAGGGGGAAAAAAACAGTGTCCGAAAAGGAGCAGGTTGAAGTAAAACTTATTTAACCCTGCCCCTTTGTTACCTCTATCATAAATTAAACATAAATGTTAATAATAAATAGCTGCAATTACCTAATAGGCTACCAATTTTCCCATTAGTTGTGCCTTTGCACCTAACCAGCTAACAAACACCATATTGCCTTAACATAAATCCTCCTCAACCAAATAACTTCCCAGAACTTCCTTTTTGTACCGTTTTTTAAATTGATTTATATTATGTAGTATTATTATTGTATTAGTATGAGTATATTATGATATGTAATATATATTTATACTTCTATAAATAGAGGGATGAGTATATTATAAAGTCGGTGTAAACTATCTTGTTTATAAGCAGAACAGATCTGGTGATAGTAGCAAATAATGCTACTTAGGATGTGGATGGTTGGTTACTTAATCTTTTATTTTTGGTTCAATTTATTATTTCAGGAATTGTAGTGAAGATTTTTCACCCTTTTTGAGTTGGATTATTGTCATCTTTATTGTCATGTTATTATATTATTATTATACTATCATCTTTTATATTATCTTTTGTATGTCTATGTGTGGACCCCAGGAAGAATAGTCTTCCCATGGCGAAGACTAATGGGGATCCTTTTTAAATAAACAAATAAACAAATGGGTCTGGTACTACTCCCATTCACAGCCAAATCCAGTGGTACAGAACATACCAAACCAATCCCAATGGGTGGGGTAATATTTATGAGATGACTCATACACGCGTGATCAAGAGCCACCATTCAAAACAACCGATATGACTGCAGAATTGGTAATAACGCACTGGATCAACAAGATTTTACTATAAAACCCACAACAGCCCTTTATAAATATCCTTACTCTGTGTCTATGAGACATGACTGGTTTCTCTGATTGACTGTATCCCAATCCAATCATGACCTAAGAAAGTTTCATCAGTCCCTGTCAGTAATGTCTCATGGAAATCAAAGATAAATCCAGAGTTACCCGACTAATTCCTTGTGTTGAAGATGTCCAGGCTTCTTCCAGCATGACAACAACTTATAATTTATGGAATGTCTCTTGCAAAGTCCTGAACTTAACTGCATGAAGATTTTTTTTAAATAGTATTTTTGCGGACAGCACAGTGGCTTGGTGGTTAGCACTGTTGCCTCACAGCAAGAAGGTTCCTGGTTCAACTCCCAGGCCCGGCAAGGTCTTTCTGTGTGGAGTTTGCATGTATCTCCCTGTGCTTGCGTGGGTTTCCTCCGGGTACTCCAGCTTCCTCCCACAGTCCAAAAACATGCATGCTAGGTTAATTGATCATTCTAAATTGCCCGCAGGTGTGAGCGTGAGTATGTCTGGTTGTTTATATGTGGCCCTGTGATGGACTGGCGACCTGTCCAGGGTGAACCCCTGCCTCTCGCCTGAAAATTAGCTGGGATAGGCTCCAGCAGACCCCCGTGACCCTGCAAAGGATAAAGCGGGTATAATGGTTGGATGGATGGTTAGTATTTTTTCGCTAGCTACTCATTAGATTTGAATGAATGAGCTATGCTGCCAAGAAAAGAGGTCAAAAATTCCGAAAGCATCTGGTGCAGATGCAACCAGGGACCATCAACCAAACATGATGTTTCATGTTTCAACCAGCCGGCTATGTATAATGTTGAGCTTGTTTTCAATTCATAAACTCTGACAAGTTGCACTGATTGAACGAATGAATTGTATGGTGCTAATGTCAGTCAGAATTATACATAACTTGTACTGTTCTCTACAGATTGATACTATGTACGGCATTGGTAAGGTTGAAATATGAATATTTTACATTTCTTTAGTGCAAACATAAATATTCACCAGTCATAACCAGTTTGCTCCTGCTTTCATCTGCTGCAAAGGGATAACACTTGGTAAATACTCAGCAGGGGCAGTGTTTGTTCTAGATGACCATAAGTCTGTGTGACAGGCTCTTCTGTTGGCTTTAATTTACTTCAGGAAGAAATGACCACACCACTCTCATCCAAATATTTTCACAGCCTTGATCAGATGCAAACAGGAGGCCACCAGCAGACACTTGGCACATTAGTCCATTGTATATAAGCAACCACAGGTGTGCATGACTGTATTTAGGCCATGAAATCATACAAGGAAATCATGCATTTACTCTAACTCTCCCCTGAGTTGTGGTTATTTCTCGATTGGGATGTCAAATGTATTTTCAGGCTCAAGCTGTTGGCTTTTTAAATGCTAATGCCTTTGACACTTGCCTATTTTGTCATAAGTATCCAAGAATGAACCAAGTTCTCTGGAAGCAGAGGCCATGAACTCTTCATTTGTGTTTATTCACCGTAGTTTGCAAGAGATTCATCAGTTGACTCGTAGGGACTTATAACAAGATTGCAACCCTGCACGCCACATCATTCTTTTTGAACTCACTAACACATACATACAAAATGAACACAAACAAACTCAAAACATACTGTATCTCAGCTACGGGTTGAAGTTGGGGCAGCAGGGACGGTTCACCCTGCATGACGCATCTCTCTTTGTTCTTTTTTTAAAATTTTTAATCAGACACACATTCCAAAATAAACACACGCAAACTTTAAATTAGAAAAAGGACTTGGGTTCGGTGGTGTGTTGACTTGTTGCTAGCTGGTGCATCCTGGTGTGTGGGGGGATGCCATGGGGCTGTCCTCGTGTTGCCTTTTATTGTGGGTTGTGCCCGCTTGGTTGTCTCCATCGCGTTGTTGGTTACGAGCAGTGGGTGGTGGGCGGTGGGCCCCTCGGCCCTTCTGCTGTCGGTCGTGTTGCCCCTGTTCTTCCTTCCGTCCCCCTCTCCCTGTCTTTTTATCTTTTGACCTGCTTGCCTTTGGTGGGAGTGGTGGTGCTGCTTCGTGAGCTGTGGTGGTCTGTTGGGTCAGTCGCTCTTGGCAGCTCCAGTGCCACGGACTAGGGTGTGGCAGTCTGGGGAGGCCTGGGATGGGGTTGCCTGGTGATGGCCCTGGACTCTTGCCCAAGCCTCAAGTGGGGCCCTTGTGAGGGTGGTGGCCCCGGGCTGGTCTCCCTGTCGTGGTGTGGGGCCTGCCGGTGGTTGCGTGCCCATTGGGGAAATGGGGCAACCGAGGAGGATGGTAGCGGTGTTTTTGGTGATGATAACAATAACGACCCTTGTTATTGTTTGTAGTACTACTACTAAATATAATACCAGCAATAACGATACAAGGATTGTTAATATTATTACTGGCCTTCTGGTTGTTGTTGCTTTAGATGTCTATATTGTCACTTTTATTATTATTATAGAAGTGTATTTACAGCTATGTGTACCTCTTGCTCTCCGTGTATAAATGTATATGTACAAGTAAACATACACACTCATATACAATAACACACACACACACACACACACACACACACACACACACACACACACACACACACACACACACACACACACACACACACACACACACACACAGTAACACACAGCATTTATTTTAGCCTTTGCCGGAGTTGCAGAGAACTGGGACATGGATTGAAAAGACCCAAACATTTGCATGTTGTGGCCTGGCTCACACTCTTACGCAGGCAAAGTCTGCATGATATGGAGGAATCACCCACATTTACGTAGTGTAGCTCTTGATCACTTGAAGTAGTTCCTTTATCTCAAGCAAACCGGCAGAGGGGAGTCAGCCAGGAGTGGTTACTTCAGTACGAGGCCAACTCCACCATGTTTGGAGCGAAAGAAGACAAAGAGATCCGAGTGATTGGGACCAATCAAGGCTCCAACGGAGGGAGGGCTAAGTCTAAACCATGGTTCCTTGCCATCAGTTTAACCAATTATATTGTAATCATTTATCTAAATGTTTGCATTTTTGTCAGTAGAAAACTATGATGGATATTCTGTTCAGTGGTCTTTTCTGGAAGATTGTCTGTCAAACAGAAAAGGTCAGAGTGTACTGTAAGTTTACTTTGAATCTCCAATACTGTAAGTGCCTTCTATCTCCTATCAAGGACCACGCAAGATTAAAATACCTAACACAAGTCACACAAACACTACAGAAATCACCACACTACACACACTGCACCCATCACTGTCTTATCTATCCATCTTGTCCTTTCATGTTTCACATAGGGGATCTAAGTGGCATGACATTTTTGAGTCTTAGCATTTTACTTTGATGTAGCTCAATTGAACCAAGTGTTGCTGCAAACACTTTTCCATCCAAGACCAAACTCAGGAAGGTTTTAACTCTGCTTCTCAACATCTCTTAATTGTTGCACAGTTGTGTTGTACTTTTAGAGCATTGTACAAATACACGGATGGGTGAGGATTGTTGTAGCAGAAAAAAATAACAAAAGAAACAACAAGCTCCAAAATGATCAAACCAAAGAAACACATGGGAAATACTCTGGTCCACTGTGACTCGACATGAAGAACCAGTTTTCCAGTTATAGCTGCAATAGTTTCAAGGTCTTGGTGCACAACATTTAACCAAACTGAGCCCTACGTCTGCATGGGAGCAGCCTCATGCCTGATTTCATGAAATAATAATTTGCAACCCTCTGTAATCTTTCTCTTTTCATGCAATTATAATCACGCCATTCACAGTCTATGTGTGATATGCTTGTCATGGTTTCCATTTGGAGTGCAATGACATTTGCCCTGGAAGTTTACTCTGACCAACGATAGTAAAATGAAAATGAGTTGACGTTTTCAAATTTGAAAATTACATCTCATTACAGGATGCAGTTAATTGGCAGCAGGGTTGAAAGTCGTCTGGGAGTCCACAGCAGATTTTAACCCACAAGCACTCAGAAAAAGGTGTGTTCATTGCCACCATATGTGCCGAGTTTGGTTTTACAGCCCAGCTTTTACCGTTGTCTGTGATTGTTTAGTCAGCCACAGAGCGAGATAGCCAAATTCTTGTTTTAAAGCCACTTACCCAAGTGCTTTTGCACTGGCTTTTGGGGGGTGGGCCATAAATATGTGTGCCTGTGATATGTGCTTGTCTATGTTGCTGTATGTTGTTGGATTCTGAACTCTTTTGCATTTTTTTCTTTTCTTTTTTATTACATCAAAGCATAAAAAATAGATGTTAAGGGAAATAAACAGAAGAAAGAGAGATCAGTGTTAATCGGACAGTATTTGGTTGTTGGCTGACTTTCTGGCTGGCTGGCAGGAAAGTTTGTCTGGTATGGGGGTCTGCGGTTTTGGTGTAGATGTAATTTAAAAGGCAGGTCTGGACAGCCACAGTTTTTGCAGGCACCAAATGCCATAAAGAAATGACTAACACAAATGCAATCCCAGAAGCTTGTGCAGGGAGCAGGGATCTGTCACACACAGTCCTCCACAACCTGTTTATCCAATGTTTTTTGTGGAAAGGCTCTCCAGACAATGTTTAAAAAGAAAAGAAAAAGAAAATATCAGAAAATTACTTCTGGCTGGCCACCATGAGCCGCTGCTAGACCAGTATTCAGACACACTTTTGCTCTCAATAACACCCAAGTAACAAAACACACAGTTTTGGTATGCATGAGAACACAGTGAGTACTTGTGAAGGTTGTTATGAAAATACTTGTTAACTCTTACCCAGCTTTTTTCTCCCAAAATCATTTGATTGAAAACATTAAACGTTTAACAAAAAAAAAAAGGTTCTAAAACGGCAGAAGAGTTAACAACGAATCAAAGACTTTTTGCAGTCATGAACAGCTTCCAAAGTTAAAATGAAAAACTTTTATCTGGCAGGCTGAGTGACGCTTTATATGAAACAGATTTAAGTGAAGGAGGAGGGGGAAGAAACACCTCGAACATTACAATAACAGATCCAAAAATACACAAGAAACAGCAGGACAGGAAAGACACGTTAAGAAGCAAATAACAGGCAGTCGGGACCGCACCTCCAACGCGTTTATGGATCTGATTGTTATCACCTTTGCTGCTCCAGACAGCTGGCTTGGTCCTGAGACCTCGCTACGTGAATTAGGAGAAAGGTGCAGTCTGGAGACGTTTTCAAGCGTCTCTTGTTTTAGTTTGCTTACATCTCCCTGTGGTCATTTTTCTGTCTCGTCATGTAGTTGCTTTTGGACTTGTTGTCTTGAATGGAAGCACGTTCCATCTTCCAAAGAAAACAGAGGCCATATCATGAAACATTGACTCCCCTAGCTCATGAAATAATATCTTAGATCTAGAGATAGATCTTCCCACTTTGAAATGTGAAATCATAATGGGACCTTAAATATTTGTGTTTGTAGCAGTCCTGCAATGAACTGGTGACCCGTCTGAGGTGCACCCCTCCTTTCTCCCTGTGACATCTGGGATAGCCTCCAGCTTCCAGATTAATAATAGAGATTCGGGTGAGAAGACATTCATGGACTACAGGAGAGAGCATGAAAACCGCACTTCTTCTAGACAAGAACCCCCCAGTGAGAGGGGTTATATGCAAAGAGATGTAGGACCAATCATGAGCTAATAAAGGAACAACTGCTAACTCAGTGTTTCAGTGTGCACAAAAAGGCATCTGCTATCATCATTAAAGATCAATGAGGGCCAACACAAAAGTTACAGTTCATCTCTGAATAACTACCAATGAATAACAGTTGCAGGAGCAGATGAGCTGAGGTGGAGGATCCACACGAGAGTGGAAGCCAACTGCAAAAATACCCTCCTGAAAGTCTGCAAGCTGATACAAATACAGTGATCTGCACTACTGGACCTATGACAGAGACCAATAAACCTATAAACATCACCGGAGTAAACTTAGAGACGTGTGAACATTATGAACACCTCAAGCTGCAGGGAGCAGAAGAAGAATTACAGCATGTCAAAAGCTCAGGTGATGGAGACAGTTAAGCAGTCTGCCGTTATGATAAGTGGAAACATGGATTTTAAATGTGGTTAAGAGCTCCTCAGAGGAAGGCTGTGGAGGCCGTGCGCCTGCAGAAGTTTTCTTCTGCTGCCTCTGCCTTCTTTTCAAAGTCCTCATAGGATATGCGTGCTGGTCGGATTATGGCTTGTGAAATAGTTGCTGGTGTGCGTGTGCAGGTTTGTTATTGTGCGTTTCTTGATGCTGCTTGTCCTCAGTGTAGCCTGCCTCCACCCTGAGCACTAAAAACTGGGTATAAAGAGTGAATGAAAGGATAATAATGAGGTTTACTTTATTTCAGGAGACTAAGAAGCGCCTGCTATCTATAAAGACAAGGAGTATCCACTGGGGAAATCCTGTACATGTTTTATGATGCTAAATATTACTGCAGACCATGGAAACCTGCTTGTAAGGCAGTTTCTGTTTTCATGAATAAACCATTGTAGTGTTTGATTGACTCGAGCTCTGCTAATTTTGCTGCGATTCTGAGGAAATGTTACTGCACCGGCTTACATGGTGGCAAGCAAGCATAAAGGAACACACACACACAAACACACACACACACACAGACATCCTCTTCCCCCACTTACAGTAAACCTCACAGATCCATCTCCAAACCAGCTGGTATTATAGGTGTTGAATGCCACTTAAACATAGCCGAAGGGGCTCATCCGCGAGGTCTCGGCTGCCAAAGCAGACGCAGCAGCTTCCAAACCCAAATTCAAAAAACGTCTCGAGAGGCCCGCTCAGACATGCTGAGGAGACGCTGTCGAGGGGAAGCCAAGCACACACTTCCCCGACTGCTCCGTCTAACCCACTAATGAAATTAACAGCGCCAGCCAGGGAGGTGCGGCTGAATGAGCTGCGCCTCCACTTCTCCTCAGCCGCACGTGTGTGGATCCACACGTTGTAAACAACACGAAGGATTACAGGTACACCCACGGGGGAGGCTCTGGTGTCATGTTGAGAAGACGGAGAGGAACCATCACCTCAACATCGTGTACCGTGCGGTCCCAGCTTTCATGAAAACACCAAAGGATTCAGCAACAATCAAGGTCCATGATAGTTAAATAGTTTTGGTTACAGCCACAGGCCTCGCAGGCAACTGCACTTAAAACCTGGCGGAATATTTTGGCTGAATCATCCAAAGCTGAAGAACCTCAGCCACAGCCTTGACCAAAAGTATGCTTAACTCCAACCAGGAGCCCACATGTCTAGTGGGTTGTGATTCAACCGCAGCCATCTTCCTCTACCGAACCCCCCTCGTGTGATTTCAGTAAGCAGAAGCAGCAGTTGCACGGAGAAGAGGAATTTCAAGCATCAGCAATGAGGACAAAGTTTGGAAAATTTTAAAACAAGCTCCAAATGTAACCAGATTTGTTCAGTTAGCCATATTGACACGGGAATGCTCCTTGTTTTATTCCTAAGACTCAGAGGGAAACGTGAAGGTACACAGCACCGCTCATTCCCAGTCCAAATGCTTGTGTGTGAGAGTGTGAGACAATTAAACATTGTGGGGTTTCATTTAGAGCTGCCTTTATTTGAATGAGGTAATGCCTCCATCACACTGAGCAGCCCCTCGAGGTGTTCGCTTACAGCGTCATATACGAGTTGTGGTCAGAGTTTCTGGTCATTTCACTTGCAGAAAGTGTTCCTCAACGCGTTAACTGACGAAACATAACCGCCATTAATATAATGTAGCCAGGCTTGGGTATGAAAGTGCTTAAAAAAGTGATGCACGGTGCGTATATTATGAGACATTACCCTCTTTCGATTTAATCGTCAACAGCTGGAAAGTGTATTTCAGGTTTTCTTTGGTTGGAAAAAATGTTTCTCCAGCTCCGCCACAATAAAAGAACCAGTATTCTCCTCTTTGTGTTTTTACTGAAACGTTTAACCGTCACGAGAAGCTCTTAAAGGTCCGCATATTGGGAAATGATCATTGATGCCGATTAATGTAAATGAGGACAAATTTGAAAAAATACAGGCCACAGTTAAATCTTTATTCTTCTCTCCGGGTGCTAAATTATATAGCTACACATAACGAGATGGAGGAAATTGGACATTTCGGATGTAAAACTTGAAAAATTACAGAAAAAACTGTCAGCAGCCAGATTTCCGAAAACAGGTCAGGTCGACTGTAATTACAGCAACTCTCTGCAATGGTAGTTTACCAAGAACATTTGACATGATCCTCGGATGTTTATACATCTTTGATAGAAAGACTTTTCTATTTTAGAAGTTAAGTATGGGGCCTGTGATTTTTCTCTTTTCTAAAAGCAACCAAACCTTTTTCTGACGGCAAAAAGAGAACCTGCATTAGGAAAAATTAGGAACTGGCTCTAACAGTGGTCTTGTCTTTGAGCAGGTCCTGCTAAAACAGCACAAAGAAACTTTTTATTTATTTGTCTTTGATGTTAAGATATAAGTTGCAACCTCAGCTGAAGGAATATTCATGACTTTAGGAGGTGCTCTCCAGCCCTCGCGATCTCTTGCGCTTACTGTCAACAAAAACCACTCAGAGTAAATTTAGATTCCCGTCCCGGTCGTCTTTTGAACAAGTACATATTTCTTCATGGGAACATGTGTCACAAGAAAGAAAACCCCGGAAGAATGAATGATGGAAGAGAAAGTGGCAGGATCCCAGAACAAGAGACCAAACAAGAGCAACAGCAGAAGTCCACTGCACAGGACAAACCGCTCGGTGTGTTTTAGCAGGCAGGGCGTCAAAATGTTGAGCAAAGCGCGAGGCTGTTATCAAAAGTTGACATTGGGGAAGGTTCAGGTCTGTTGCTCTGGTGGTTGTATGAATGAGTGAAGGTGAATATACATAAAACCCAGAGGAAGGGCTAATAGTGGCTGTAGCAGGTTCCCCTCTGTGATCCTGCACTGCCTGTCAGGACCGTGAGCGTATGACTGCAGCTTGGAGGAAGGTGGTGGTTATGAACTTTTGTGGCGGGCCAGAGTTATGCAACCTTTTAATTCCGAGCTATTTTATCCATTAAGTATTTGTTTGATTTAACCTGGGTGGCAGATTTCAATGAGATTACAAGTTCATTATTTTTCTCTCTTTCTGGTTGAACTGGATCTTTCTTGCATTGATCCATTACATCAAAATAGCAAATCGAAACCCAGATGAGGAAGAAATATTAAAGCTCATGCCCTCACATGACCGAGTGAGCGGGAAAATGCGTGCGAAGTCGCATGAGCGATTTCACACCAGAGCTATTATTCAGCTATTTGACGTCCCCTGGGTTAAATACAACCTGTTTATGAGGAAAAATTAGTTAATCATTAACATGTGAACTCAAATTACTGAGCATTGCGCAAAATATTGGGAAAACTGTTCCTTGTAGGTATTTGCTGACAAGATTGCTTTTTATACACGCACGCACGCACGCACGCACGCACGCACGCACGCACGCACGCACGCACGCACGCACGCACGCACGCACGCACGCACGCACGCACGCACGCACGCACGCACGCACGCACGCACGCACGCACACACACACACACACACACAGTAAATGCACAGGCCCCATCACATGAGTCAAAACATTATTACTGGAGTTGGTAGGAAGTTTATTTTGCCTCTCAGGCGAGGTGGTGAAGTCAATGTTGAGGCCAATCTCAGTTTGCGGTGGTTTTGTCAGGCTGGGTCGATTGGAGCGGATGACAAAATAAGATCATTTCCTAAATGATAGAGTATCGCCTTAACACCCCTGACCGCTGCATGTTATTACAGAGATTTGCCAGTACCAATAGTCATATTTATCTTGCAGATTCTGGGTTATATGTGTAAATATTGTGTTCTCCACACATGTTACAGTCAGTGAGGCCTTTGGTAAGCAACCATGATGGTCACGGCCCATGTTTTTGAATTAATACGGCATGGAGGCACGTCGCTGATGCACAACCGGAGCTCTTCTCTTAAAAGTGCATCCACGTGTTCGCCACGCACCTTCTTGCTCTTCATGGTTGGAGGGAGGTCCACTCACAACCAGAGGTATTTTGCTCTCGCTGTTTATGTCACACAGAAATTGAATGAGTAGAAAGTCCAGACTCACAAGCATTTCCAACAGGTATTCGGGAAAGCTTGGCTGCGACGGAACATAAACAACTAAAGGAATAGCGTGGACAACTTTAGCTAGTAAATCAACCCAATGTTCAGGTGGAAAAGAGACGTGCTGGTCTAACACTTTAGTGAAGCTTGTAGCCAGTGAGCAGTCTTAGTCTAGGCTATTCTGGGAATTTGTGATTACGTTCTTGAGCAGAAACGTTATCCTTTGCTGCAGTTGTGCCTCTTAGCACTATAACATACATTTACACTGACTTTTATGACTTTCTAACTGTAACATGAACTACAATGTGGCTGCGAAAACATGCAGGCGCTCTTCACTAAAACACATGCGGGAGATCCACCTTCCACCAAAGCGAATCATGTCACACTTAAACATTTGTTTCTTTCAGATTTATGAAGCCATAAACCTCCTCAAATCCTTCTCATTTTGTCTTTCTTGCTTTTTCTTTTTTTCCTTTGGTGATTCCCGTACAGCTGCAGCATGTCTGCTGTGTGTACTTGGGTTCAAATGTTTTTGTCTTCATGCTTAACATAAGAAGTAAAATAAAGGTTCCCCACCTATTATTTCACGTGAGGTGAAGACAGAACTAAAATCTGCTGCAGAAAAAAAATTAAAATAAAATAAACACAGAGGCTATAGAAAGATGGAGCGTAATCATTTGGAGGGAAGTTTCAACTTTGGAGCATGGATATGTTTTCCCAACATCCCTGAAGGTTGAAATGGTTGCAAAAAAAAAACGTTTGAGAGGGTCGAACTTATACTGATGATTAAAGACGGAGCGTGGAAATAGGAAATGGAAAGTTCAGGTCGCGTTGAGTGTGGAGAGGGAGACAGGTTGTGGGGAGGGAGGAGGTCAGATAGAAAGGTTTTCATTTTCTTGATGACTTAATTCAAAGAAAGACATATTTAACACCCCTGGGTCGGACCAATGAGGCAGACAAGCCAATAATAAAATAAGTTCTGATGTCTCGTGCAGATGAAAGTGTTTCTATGTGGCACATAGGAAGAAGACAAGTTACACAGACCCGTGTGAGTTTCACCCTCGCTTGCTCCTCGGCTCTGAGCAGTAATAGTTTCAAGCAGGCGAAAAGGCATCCATTACGACATGTAATTCAAAAATTCCCCTGCTGCTTTTCCGATTCAATGCTTTATCATATCATCTTTTTTGAGACATTGTGAAAGTTTGTAAAACACTCAAACTCACCCCTGACCGTTGAGGAAGTGCATTACAATACGGGGTGGGGGGGGGGGGGGGGTGATAGCCGTACTTTCTCGCCTGCCCTGTCGGTGCACTTGAACTCATACGTGCGTCGAGAAGAAAGCGGGAACAGACTCTCGTACACAGGGGCGGTCGACCGCCACGTTTTCCAGAGTAATAAAGTTCTGGTTTTCAGTGCCACAAGACAGGTCACTGAAAGCACACTTCCACACTTTCAAAAACGGACTCATCACATGAAAAATGAGAAATTAATGCAAAACTAGAGATTTATGAAGGTGGAACGTTCAGCTATAAAGGGAGCTGTGTGTTAGAGGGCACTGTGGAAATGACCTCACCTCCGAAGGAAAACCTTGAGGACATCCAGTAATATGATCTCCTGTAAATCAGAAGGATCGTTCTGTCTTTCTCTTCCTCAACTGGCAAACTCAGCTGTTTTCTCCCCCTCTCCTGTTCCCCCCTTTCTCTTCCTTGAGCCTCCTGCTCTCTGTGCTGCTCATTGCTGGTGTGAATACTCTTATTGTTTGCTGCCAAAAGCGAAACCATGTGAGCCCATTCTTTGCTCTTAATTTAAATGTAAAAGCAAAAGTGTAGGGGTAAGAGTGGAAAAAAGGAAAAAAAACAGCTGAAAGGAATCAGCTTTCGAGGTATCTTGCAGTCTAAAATGAAATGAACAATTTTAGAAATGACAATACACTGTCAATTTAAAAACTAATTGATTTTTAACCATATACAAAGATGGTTAAAAACTAATTGATTTTCAAACTTGTAAGTTTTAATTT
This sequence comes from Cololabis saira, assembly GCF_033807715.1. NCBI lineage: Eukaryota > Metazoa > Chordata > Actinopteri > Beloniformes > Belonidae > Cololabis > Cololabis saira. The sequence continues at coordinate 15,871,490 of NC_084601.1, read as the reverse complement.
AACTTTTTTTTAAAGAACTGTAGAGTTTTTTTTTTAGTTTTTTTCCAACTTTGCTTAATTTGTGCTCGAATGCAAAAATGTGCCTTCAGATCAGTCAGCATTGTCATTCTGATCTGATATTTATCTGCAATCCTACAAAATAAAAGTGCATTTGAGAAAACAAGATGCCTTTATTGTGAGTAGTAAGTCAACAACCTTAAACAGATGTCTTGGTTATTGGCCAGGCCTGTGCACAGTCAACCACTGCAGCTGACTTCAGGGATTTTCTTTAAAAAAAACATTAATTTTAAGTTTTCGGCTCTGAAGCTAAAAATGCAAAGACGTTATATGTGATCTCAAAAAGACTGCAAAAATGACAAAAATATGAATGAAACATAAATTTGGAAAAACATTCACGTAAAATGTTGTTTTTAGTGTGATTACACTGAAACATTCAGAAATAGTCCATCATAAGAACTTGGTTTACTCTTAATTTCAGTCTCTTGTTTTTGAAGAGTTTGTCTCATAAATTATCTGAAAACAGGACAAGACTTTGTTAACTCCAAAAAAATTATTATTGCTAATACATCATCACTTAACTTCTTCTGCTTCAATTTAAAGTGCAAACATTTTTATTTACATTTGTCTCCGTACCTAAAACAAGCTCATTTTGAAAGAGTTGGGACAAATGTTTCTTTGTATATGTCGATCATCTTAACGGCTCTGCGTTTTCAAGTTCATTCATTCCTACTCCAAAACCCTGTTTGGGGGTGTTTCCTCTTCCTTTCAGCGTGTGGAGAGGATTTTGAAAAACAGAAACTTTTTAATTTGTCTGACCATGTTGAATTATATAGACTACAGGTGCAGGTTCTTATAAAGATAAAGCCTCTTCCATGACAGCAATGAGTGGGCAATATTAGCATCATTGGCATTAGCATTGAGCAGTCATTCATGAAGACATGTACTTCCTTGCATCAACCACTAGGTGGCATGATCTTTAAAAAAAAAAGCTTTAGGACTTTGTGATTTCTGATTAAATTAATAAAAGTTTAATGAGTCGATGCGGAATTAAGTCTTAGCAGATAAACTTTGTATTCAATTAATTCTGTACTTTGTATACATGTCTTGGGTTTTTTTAAAGTCTCAAAATAGGACTGCATAGTCTGTTTATTTTTGCAAAGGCAGAAGCACAGGACATCCACGCCACAGTTTATTTTGTCAAGTGAGCAGTCAGCTGTACAGTGTTGTTGAGGATCAAGGCCTCAATGTACTTCTATCAGTTTGTGTTCCTGTACCATGTCCCTCACCAAATCTTCAAATCTTTGTTGCCCTCACTGATTAAGTGGCTTTTTCCTCCTCCAGAGGAATGAAAGAACAGTGGACACAGGTCATATAATGCAAAGAAAACTTTGAGGCAAAGAAAAGAGCTCTAAACAGGCCACCGCAGCATAGTTCACAAAGTTCCTTAATACTAGTCTGAAGTCCCGTTTTTTTTTTTCTTTTCCAAAACAGCTTTGTTATTCCCAAACTGTGTATCAAAATATTCAAGGTGGAGGGTCATCCAGAGTCAAACCTGGCTGTGGTAAAAGTCAAAGCCCATGTGGAGAGAGTGCACATGGGTCTATTTAAAATTCAGCGCTATGAAGGTGAGAAATGTTCTGGAGTGCTGTAATAAGGAGGGGGTGTAAACCCGGAACAATCACACACCATCAATTGTTCCATTCTTTTTTTGCCAAGGCTGGAAAAATCCCAAGCTGCACGTAGCCGGGGCTAAGGGCAAACTTCCAGGAAGGAAAAGCCCAGAAAAATCCTCTATTAGCCTGTTCAATCGCAGGATTCCACAGCCTGAACTTCCATGAAAAAAGCAGAGTTGTTACAGATCGTGCCTTCGAATGCCACCGTTGGTGGTGATGGAGGGAGACTGGAACGTACGTCGAGGTCACAGAGCCTTACGATGTTTTGAGAAAGAAAAGAAGGATATGAGCCGAAGAAATAGAGCAGGAAACCATATAGGAAACATAAAGTCATTACAGAAGACTGAAAAAGAAACAGTGATGAAGGAGAGGAAAGAGGAAAGTGACAGCTTACGGTCTTGATCTCCCCATTGACCTACTTTAGATGCATGCACTGCCAGTCATCTCACGTGCTGCTTCCACTGGCTGCTAAAACAGACTCACACATACATGTGCATGTTGTACATGCACAAACACACACATGGGTTGGCGGCAAAAACAGAAAGGGAGGCAATTTTCCTGTTTAAAATGGAAGGGATACTAGAGAGAAGTAGAGGGGAGATTATAGTTTAATAAAGTCCAGGAAATCTGGTCAAATCTGACCGAAGGAGTTGAAACGCGTCCGTGCTGGCGGCTTCTGTGCTAAAGTTTCAACGTTCCACCTAAATGGGCGTCTCTGTCACAGAAAACCAAAATGAAGATATTCCACTCTACAGTATGTTGTCGAGGTCATACTGTAATAAAAATATCTTAAATCAGCAATGCAGTGCAACAACTGTGATGGATTTACCACTTGACATAAATTACGTTACCACTGGATTATCACTTAAGAAGCCATACTATGCAACTTGGTTTAAAAAAAAAAGAAAAAAGAAAAGGAATGGACTACAGTCCATATATGAACTGTAGTAAAATAAAGTGGTAACCTCCAATGCTGAAAAGTGAAGCCAATGCAGAATCATTAATTATGAGGCCAACTATGAAGCAAGTAAATCCCCCTAGTCCCCAGTTTTAAAATAACCACTTTAAAAGCAGAGATATACACAATATTTAATGCTGAATTTAGACTTACATTGTGTTAATTTACCAGAAGTTTTTATCCAGAGAATCTTGCTTGAGAAAAACACACTTTGGGGACAGTATGAGATTCACTATCATGCTGGCAGGTTTCCAATTAAAGGGTAAAAAAAACCGTCTCCTCTAGAAATAGTCCTGATATTTCTAAATCTAGTCAATGCTGTCTTATTTTAAGCAAAAGTATCTCTGCTATTGGAGTAAGAAACCATTTTTTGACTCTTATTTTGTTTTTTTGCAGTACCCATTTTTAGTCTTTTTAGGTCATTTCCCCCCTCATGAGAAATGTGCAATGGGTGAATTCCAAGTATTAAACTGGGCTAAGGTGGCATGCATTGTTAAGAACGGGTGCCAAGTAGGCATGGGACGATATGAAAATTTCATATCACGATATTAGTGGACAAAAATATCACGATTACGATATTATCACGATATTAGCGTGTCGCTTATAAAATTCTTAAAATGCAAGGAAAAACACTAACCGTGGATCCACTGGTTCCTTCAGAACATTTATTCTCAAATCATTCTCAACACAGTGACACTTGAGGTAGAGAACAAATAGTGTACTGTAAATGTTATGCATTACAAAGTGTAAACTATAGTACCGGTACCGGTACTTATTTGAACTTTCTTTTTTTGTAAGAAAATACTTCCCTGAGAGTCGAAAGAAATAAGTGACAAATAGAAATAAAGTGACAAAGTAGAGCCAAATGCACACTGATTGTATTACTCTCTGAAACTTTAACAGTGGCTGGCTGCCTGCTACTTAGTACGGCTCTCTGGAAAAATAATAAAATAAAGGCACTGCTCTGTAGTATACAAAACAAAAGCTGCATGGCCAACACAAAAATTGAGTGAAAATAAAGTGCCACAGTAGTCAAATGCACACGGATTGTACTACTCTCTGAAAAAATATTAAATAAATAATAATAATAAATAATATTAATAAAATACATGAAAAAAATAACACTGGCTTCTACCTGGCTGGTAGCCTTGTGTGACCAAAAAAAAAAATTGGCGATAATTACAGTACCCCACGTTATCGCGGCCGTTTTTTATCGCGATATACGATAATATCGTATATCGCCCCATGCCTAGTGCCAAGACTGCTTTGAGTGACAGATCAGGGCTGTGACTGCCACCCGATGGGTGTGCAAAGCATCTTTAGTATTGGTGAAATCCATCCCTTGCAAGTGGCCAAATGGTCACCCAGAGCTTCAAAAGCATTCAGTTGAAGAAAACAGGCCTACAAAGGTCAGTGGTTGCAATATTTATGTCAGGGAACTCTTCTAAACCCTTTTCAGTTTACTTGTTCACTCACTCATGAACATTTTAAATGGATGTACATGAGATGGTTTGAATCCAAGATGAGGACTGATAACTATTCATTGGCTGCTGTGTGATTGATCCCTCAATTAAAGCACCAGCTGGTGGCTTCAGGATTCAGCCTCTGCCAGCCGAAAGGAGCACATGAAAGCGCCTCGCGCACTTACACGCATGCATGCCTCTCTCCCAGACCACCAGCATACAACACACAGCTCACTCTGACTTCGGTCCTCGCTGAGGCCCACCCCACCCATCAGGATCAATGCGAGTCTTTATTTGCTGCTGGCTAAGATGGCTGGCTGTGTAAGAAGACCCCACCAGTTCTGGCCTCACACCTCCCAAAAAATCCACTGCCGGGCTGTATAAACACGGCTCAGTGTCTGTGCGCGAGGGCTCTCACAATGAGCGCGTCTGTGTGCCAACGTGTTTTGTCTGTAGATGGCGTTGTTAAGGCGGTGGCAAAGTAAGATTCAGGAAAACAAAACGATTTCACCACCTTTAACATCTCTTCTCTGATATTCATTGTGTTTTTCTTTTCATTATTTCATTACAGAAAAGCAGTTTAACAAAACACAATCAGTGCAAATGCAGCAGGCATGTGAGAGGGGTTTTTACAGCGGCTACTTGAGTGCAGTCATAATCAGTCTGGTTTGTTTTTCAGCATGAAACACATAAAAAACACACACCGGTCACGTAAAAACTGCAGAAAAGAAAAAGCAGGTGTTTACAGTTCGCCCAGGCCTGGTCCTATGAAGGCTATAAGAGCCACTAGAGAGCAGCGCGGGTCAGACCGGACGCTGTTTGGAGCTCTGGGAAGTGTCAGACGCTCGTGAAAAGTGGAGTGCTGGGATCTGGGTTTAACTGGCCGTATTTCACACAACCACACATTACTGGATGTGTGATTTTACAAGTATGCGTGTGCCTCTTAAGTTGTACATGCACCCAAACACGTATCTACATGCAATTACTTTCTATTTATGCAGTATGTGAGCAATTGTATTAATTATAAAATGTAACGCATTTCAGGATTTTAGTATAACAGGCTTAACCGTTTCCTAGCCTGAGGAAAAGCATAGACTTGTTGACGTTTTCTGGGACTGACTCATAATCAATTTAGCTCTTTCTAATAAGGGGCTTGGCTCATAAAGCTCCATTGCAATGAGCTTCAATGAACTTTCAAGTGCTGGCTACAAGTAGAGATATTTTGTGGTTGATGAGAAAATAATGACCATTGTTAATAAATCACACCTCTTTTAATGGAGGGAACCGTATGTGCAAATTAGTAGTGGTTTACAAGTCGTCGGGAAATCCAATTATAAATCCAGTAATAAAGGCTTTTGGGGTGTCTGTCTTGGATTCAGCCGAAGACCACCTCAAAGAGGAAGAACACTGTGTTCTTCAGGTCAATTTCAAGCATGTAAACCTGGCAATTTCAAATGAAAACGGTCGCATCAGCCAACACATTGATTAAAATGCCTGAAATTCAATTTCAAACAGCCAACAGGGTGTGTATTGTTTGCCAGTTTCCCAGTGAAATCTGGCTCCACGGAGATGTTGGTTAAATATCTGAGAAGGATAAGACTGAGAGATGTGCCAGTTCAATGTGGAGTAATAAACTGCAGAAAATGGATAAAGCAGCATTTCAGGTTATACTGGCAGACTCGGAGAGGGTCGGTTTTTTACCGCGCCCCATTACTCTGTTGCAACAACAGAGCTATGTCAGCATTGCCACCTATCATTTGTCACACCCTATGCATTACCCTGCCTGTTAGGCTGAACTGAGGGGAATGGGAAACATGAGGGAAAGCGTGGCCGCCGGATCGCGGTATGGGAGGTAAGACGGAGAAGGAGAGGAGGAATAAATCAAACCAAACTTGGAGGAGGACAAGAGAAACGTGCCTCGTAGATAAAAAGGTTAACTCGGCAATTCCTCCTTCAAAAGCTTACGATGCCGGGTCAGCGAAAGTATCTCTGACCCAGTCTCTCCCTCTGACCTTTCCTCCCCTGCTGTCAGCAGCACCTCCACTGTCTGGACCGACACCAATTGTGATGACTCCCTCTTCGGTTCCCTTTTTTGTGTGTTTCATTACATCGGGGTATAGTTTTATATTAGAACCAGATCTTCTCATTCTTCCCCTCTTATCTCCTTGGGGGATGATTGCAGACATGCAAAATGAAATGTTCCAGTTGCAATGAGACAAGATGTAATGATGAAGATGAAAAGCGGTGTCCAGTGACATTGTCAGTCAGGGAAAGTTCAAGGGGATGGAAAGCTTGCTGTGCGTCAACTGCCAAAGTTAAATCAATAATGATAAGACTCACAATGCCTTCTAAACTGCAGTATCTGCCTGCTCGAGGATTGTCTTTGTGTCCAACTTCTGATTTAATTTACTGGAAGGCCTTCGACTGCATTGGTCATCACTGCAAATGCAAGAAACGTTGAATTAATCAAACAAAAAAACAGGGAGAAATTTAAATGTTAAGCGTGTGGTGTGTTCCCTAGAATGTCAAGCCTGAGAAAAGTTCACGGCGATGAAAGACAAGAATCATCTAATGACAACAAACATTCAGGTTATTGTGCAGTGTTGAATGAACTCCATTTCCTTGTTCACCTTCCTCATGGAATTCCTGTTGCACTGCCAAGAGCCAATAAAGCCGTACATTCAACCTCTGCGAGGTGAGACACAATAATAACAGCCCCATTTTGCTTTATATAGTAAATGGCTGAAATTAAATTTGAATACAGAAACGGTCATGACATGTTTTCTCCTTGTTTGAATAGCAGGATCTGCTCTCGATTCATTAATCAGGTCCTATCAGTCCATCTCGCATATTGGAGTTCAGTTTAGGGGGTTACAAGCGCCCTGCATCTGTCCGCACGCATCTAATGGTTCATTAAAGGGTGATTCTCGAGATCAGATGTGTTTATCTCAGACCTGGCAACCAGGCGAAGGGGACATTCTTGAGAGTCTGGAGTTCGTTTAGATTGATAGGCACTCGCTTAGATAATCACCAGACCAAAGGGAGGGCCGAAGCAGCTTCTTTGTCTCCGCTTGGCAGATGGACGGGAGGGGAGGATTGGTGGGAGGAATATGAGAGTTACAGAGGAATAAAACTTACACCACAGACATGAGAATGAGACACATCCTTGGATTCTGAAGTTTCTGTGGGGGTGGATGGCGCGATGCTTAGAGGCAGCAGAGGCCAAGCTCCTTAAACAGAGCCTTTCCAGAGCATATAAATCAAGATAGACGCAGAGACCGGCACTGCGTTCTTCTCAGGTCTTACAAGATGCACATGTTGTTCAAAAATAGTTTAATGCCTTTGAAACATCGCAATCATATGCACTGAGTTCTGTCTCAACTTTGTGATTGCTTTCATACATTTTTAATATATTCATGTGCAACATATTGCTACGAGCAAACTTTACACTAACCTCAACCCTCCAAAGCTACTTAAAAATACCCGCCCTACACCAAACACCTCACTCAGTGTGTTTACCTGACGTCAGAAGAAACCAAATAATTGCATTAGTCTAAATGTAATAATAGTTTCAAAATGCATATTTAGTCCTTAGTCCTTCTGAGGTGGAACTAAAATGAACTTCCTATATTTGGACTAAGACATGCTTGACGGTGGGAACATTCGACTCGTTTCAAACAAGTCAAACAGGCCTAGTGGTTCGACACAGTCCTGCTCCCACGTATGATTTCAGTGGCTAACGCTAGCCTGTTCAGCCACAATTTGATAAGCTCATGTCAAAAAGTACACGTATATGTATACGTGTACATGTACATGTACACATGAGCTGACCGTCACTCCACTATGTGTCACGCACAAGAACTGTAAAATGGCTCAGCTGTCAAGGCTTAAAAATCAATAAATACTTAATATTCCAGCAAGCCATGACAGGTGCACATTATGTAAAACAGTTTCTGTTTGCCGTTTTGAACATCCAAGAAAAAAAAAAAAAAAATTGATGGCTGTATGCAGAAGAGCTGAGTTTGAGTTCTATTAGGCAGAACATTTACAAAGTTTTTGCTCTGTAAAGCATAATAGCTAACATAAAGTGTAGCCTTTTCACATTTTATAAGCCTCTCTAATGGCAAAATTTGTTTTCACTTTTTACTCATGGTTTTAATTTCATCTCTTTGGCTGGTCGGCGCGAGTCACAGAGGTAGCCAGACTCCAACAGTCACACTGGAACATAGGACTTTGACACCGTGACCAATGATTTTTTCACACTCATCAACTCAAACACTGAAATTGCAGTGTATGATTGGAGGAAACGAAAAAAAAGAAATACTCATGAAGCGGTTGAAAAGTCTGTTTCCTTCAGAAATTGAAAACATATAACACTCAAAAGAGCAGGGAATATTAATGCTCAATGTGAGGTAGTTGGGTCAATGTTTTTGCTATTTTTAACATCTCAGTGGTGTAAATACAGCTTGTTCCTGTGCTTCTTCTGCCATCAAGTGGGCACACAGATCCACGCACGAGTGAAGCCCAGAAGTGGAAGGGAAATAAGACCACAGGAGCCAAATGCCAGCTGCTGGTCAACAGCTGTTTGAGACTGCAGGATTGACCGCATGAAAGCCTGTGACTCAATCCTGCACGCATTCATTTCATGCTGAGTGCTTGGAACTGTGTAACATCAACAGAACGTGAGGAGCCCTCATCAAGACCTGAATGAGCCCGGGGAAGAGAACTCCAGATGCCCATTCGGAGCCAACTGCATAAGCATCAAGTATGGTATACACCAAGGAGATGCTTTGAACCCACTGGTGTTCTGGGGTGGCCTAACCCCCCTTCGCCAGATCATCACAAAAAAAATCCTAATGGATACCAGTTCCACGGTTGGGAACCATCATGGATGACTTCATGGATGATATCATGTCAACATGAAGACTGAGCAGGACGCCGTCTTACTGTTCCAGCTCACCAGGACATACAGCTGTGATTTCAGCATGTCATCTGGAGTAGATGAATGCATTCAAACGATTGGTTGAACTACCAGAAGACAACATAGCAGATGTTTAGACAAGCTGCAATTGGGATCCCACAAGCACGCGGCAACTATGAAGAGCCTGTAAACAAGTCATTTCAAGTACTTTCAAAGTATTTTCAAAGAGTGAGGCAGATTCCGAAAAGCCAGCTGTGCGGGGAAGAACAATCGCTGCATATGCCCCGTCAGGAATCACATACCCTGCTCCAGGAAGAAACACGAAAGAGATAAATCAAGAGGACGGCTCCCAGTGATGAACGTCTCAGGCAGAAGAAACCCTAAGAGGAAGAAGGGAGAAGGAGGGGAAACAATCATCGATGATACCACTACGGCCAGATCAAAGAAGTGGATGATACTGACTGATCCTGTTAGTGGCTACAAACGGCTGGTCGGAAAGACAGCACTCATCATACTGGCACGTGGACAGCAGAAATCTGTACATTCTTTGAAGACAAATTCAAAGCTTCCAATGAACCAAACCCCTCTGGTGTATTATAGTTCCTAAATGACCAACCTGCCAAAGTAAAGCCAGAGGGGAATTAAATTACTTTTGATGGAGAAGGAAGTGTTCAGCGGCTTCTTATAACATGCAAGTTTACAAGTACTCAGATGGCAAATGCTTCAGCGGAGTAAACAAACACTGAGCCAAAGGAGGTCAGACAGAGGTCGGTCACCAACTGCGAATCAGATGAATCTCGACCTGCCCAGGCAGATGACTCCCAGCAACGTGCAAGTGTGTAAGTGAGGTCATGCACGAGGTAAATGCGTTATTTCCTCGGGGACACACCCTTGTTAATGATCTGTCAGATTCTACACACAGCTGACTTTATGTTCTGTTAAACACCTGACACTTTAACGGCCAGAGCGGGAGTTTGTCAGCTCTTCAGCAACTTATCAGGTGTTTTCTCGAAGCAGTTGTTTTTCGTGCACTGAATTAAAAGCTAGCTCGACTTACATGTCAGGGGAAGGTTGAACAGTGTTGCTGTTGCTGTTTAGGGAGCGTGAAGGTTTTCTACGGACTGACATCTACTACTGAACACAACTGCTTAATGACAGGAGACACAGCAGAGGAAAAGACAACCAAAAAAGAGAGCTGCTTGATTTCTCCAGATTTCTTTGGAGAGGGAACCTCATTCACTGTCTCGGAACATAAAAAACTCAATTTTATTTGATTTAGAGACCCGACTACATCTTACCTTCATGCAGCTTTGGAAATGATATTCTCCAATTCTTTCCCTGTGCGTGCTTCTAAGTTCCTACTCCCTCCATTCCTCCCACATTAGCAATTCTGTCCTTGATATCAAAGTGAAATAAAGATTAAAGTATGAGTGAGAGGAAGAGTTGTGTGGTATGGGGCAGCTCGGCACTTTGCCACAATTCAAGATAGAGCTTGATTCATGCAGTTATTCTCCGTCTGTCCACCCACTGGTAGCCGGAGTGATTGAAGTTTAAAGGGAAATAAAGACAGGCTTTTGTTTCCTCTGATTCAAGCTGACTGAACATGAATTAACAATTGCATTGGGATGTATCCATTTGACCAAGAATCCCTTATATTCTGTTTGTACCTCGTACCCTAACATCTCTGGAGGAATTTAAAAGCATGCCTCCAGGAGGAATTTGACCCCGAAGGCCCGTAAAAGCATGTAACGTTTAAGCTTCTCTTTGAACTTCCAGTCTGCTCTCTGCCTTCATATTTTTCAACCTGCATTTGCCGGCCAGCCAAGCATCTGTCAGTCAGAAGCCACCAGACCATAACCCGCCTCCTGGGTCCAAACCCTACACGCACGCTGACCCAGCCTGACCCAGGAAATGTAGCCAATTACAAAACTCTTGGGAAGTTCAAAGGGTCAGACCTTTAAGGATCATGTGTGTTCACCTTGTCATGCAGCTGTAGGTACCTTACCTCAATTAAAGAGATTGATATTTCTATAGGACATGGTAAAGGCAGGGTAAGCGATTTGTCACAATTTGGGAGATTTCCTGAAGGGGCGTATTTTCTCAGGGCACACTGAAGCACTGCAGCTACCTCTCCATGATGTTTCAAATATCCTGTGACATCATCCAGAAGTTGCTTACCCTGCCTTTTTTGTTGTTTCAGTTAATTCTTTCTTTACAGGGTTATGTCTTTACTTTCTGAATAATCCTGAAACTCAAAATCCAGAGGAATCAAACTCATTCTTTTGTTGATCCATTCATGGAAAGTTGAGACGCCCCACAATGATGAAAAACATGTACAGTAACCATTCATGCGGAACAGGCAGGAAAAAGCGGGAAATCCACATCCATAGACCACGTTGTATATGAAACTGGTGCTGTAAGCGTATGTGAAAACGTTCTGATAGCTCAGAGTCTGGGATCGCTGGGGTTATTCACATGTCTATACCAGATGTGACAGCAATGCAGTTACAACAGAACATCATGGGCCACGTTCGAACAAAATATCTTCTCTCAGGCGAAATTCACTCGAGGACGCAGTGAGACGGACGCACATTTCATAGGGTAAAGGCAGTCTCGGCCTTAACCACCACATCGCACCATATTTAAGAAAGACAAAAGGAACATCATCCCCAACTTCAAAGAAAGAATGAAAGAGAATCGGCGGGTGGGGGTGTTTGGATCCATGGAAAGCCTCAAGCCTACCCGGCCCATTTCCATACCACATTCTGGCTCCTTATCCTGTCCGCCCTCATAAAACCTTTGGTATGACACTGTTTTCGGGTGAGAACAAAAAGAAGGGACAGAAAGAGAAAATAAGCCATACATTTTTCTAAAGTACTTCTATTGGCTCAAAAAAGGTTTTTTGCACACTGGAGACACATGTTTCTCAATCCGCCAAAGAGCTTTAAACCCCTTATTTGATGTAATGCCCAAGTTTTAGGTCAAGAGTGAAAACATGCCCATATTAAAAAATGGCTGAAGATATGAAAATGACTGTCCTTGGTAGAAATGATTCATTTCAATCAATCTGAATGTGTAGCATCTTTACAACTCAATTGCTGCTTTATTTACGAGGTGTTTTTCTCCTGTGACATTTGTGAGCGCACGTGCCAGGAGATGGAGACAGGAGGCCGGAGGGGAGATGGGGTTCTGGAGATCTGCTGAAGACATCATCTTGTTACTCAAGGCTGCAGCTTCATGGAAGCTCTTGGCCTCAGACGTGCTCAACGGCAGTCTGAAGATAAACACCTCCAAACAGATCCAAACCTCCGTCCCCTCTCCTCTCATTCCATCAAATATTTTTATAGAACATCTGATTTCAGTGGTTCGCTATTAGTTCCACAGGTGTGGAGGGACAATTTCCATTAAAACAACCCGGGACATTCCACCCCAGTGCTTGCCGAGGGATCACTACATGACACACTCTCCCTCCCTCTCTCATATCGAATAATACCGAGCCATTCAGAGATTCCTCTTAACGGAAACAAATCACATAACCTAAATAGTTACGCTCGTGGATTTGTCTGTATATGAACACGTGCACGTGTGTATATGTCACTGAGTATGTTTATTGCTACAGTAGCAGGAAATATGCACCTCGTCTTCTCTGCTGTGAGCTTTTGTTCTCTTAAGCCCCTTGGAGGTCCCTGTATCACTCCCACACAAACTGGCAAAGGGTCCAAACTGCAACCAGATGGAGTTGAGCAACTAGTGGGCTAAAAAATAATAACGGGCATGACGGCGGGGGGTGGGGGTGGGAGGTGATCCCACGCATCACTGATCAAACCCCAAAATCTGCCGTAAAAAATCGTTTTAATTTTTTCCTCACATCTTCCCCCTTTTTCTATCTGCTTGCAAAAGCACACATCTTTTTCTCATTTTCTCGCAGAGCATGTGAGAATGATGGCTAACAGAAAAATTATGATTTGTTTAGAGCAAGAAGAATGACTGCCTTCAGCTTGCAATTGAGCTCGAGAATTACTTAAAGTCCTGTGTATGTAAATTGCCCGCAAGCCTTTTCCTTCATTTCAATTCCACTGCTGGGAAAGCATAACCCCCGGGCCCTTACTGACGCGACTCTTTAGCGCGACTGTGTATTGTTTGGAAGACGCCGTGTTTACTTAAGTTGAGGGTGGATAGGAGTGAAAATCCCAACACTCTTTGTTTGTTTGTATAATTTCCATGCAAAACACATGGAAATGGAGACAAAAGATATTAATGCATACTTAAAGCAGAAGTTGTAGAAACTACTTAAGTTAGAGGTGCAGGTGACACGTGTCTGGAGAGAGTTTTGCTGTTAATGGACAGGAATTACAACAACCTAATTTGTCTTCTGTAAATGGGGGATAATGGCTTTTAAACAGTCCATAAAAATGTTCTGAGGGTTATTGTGAGCATGTATATTTGCCCGATGTGAGACGTACTGGCCTGTTTCTCCCTTTGGATTGTAAATTGCTGGGATCCAACTGAAACAAACCATCCTCCACCAACTTCTAGGATGCCCAGGCTTCACTCAAAATCAGTATACATATCAGATTGCATCATATTTAGTCTTTTTGAATGTGTTTCATATTGAACGTAGACAGGAACACCCTGCTCTGATAGTATTAGGTATCTCATTCCGCCATTGCAACTTTTTACAGAAGCGACAGCATATCGTATATTTCTACCAGGAATACACACATTACACAGTCTCCCAGTCCTCTACTATGTCTTGTTCTAGTAGCCCACATACCTACCGCTGTTCTCAAGCATGCTGTTCAAATTATGAGGCTGCAACTATTCAGTAAGATGGTACCAGGCCTCTGTTATTGATTCAATAGAGTGGAAAACCAGTGTAAGCTACATAACATAAAGTTTGCTGCACTTACGTCAGCCTGGATAATCCGCAAGAAAAGATCTCCGAGTCTCTGTAAAAATGATCAGTGGAAACGTCTGTGGAGCAATAAGAAAGGGGGGGTTCAAAGTTCTGCTTGTCAAAAGTATGTTTTAAAGCAGCGCAAAGGAACTTTTGCAATTCTTAGCACTTTTGGAGCCACTATAGGCGATAGATGTTAAGTCGCTTTTACAACACACTCTATGATTGACTTTTATTTGTTTTTTTGTATGATTGTTTTTAGGCCTGGACAGTCTCCTTTTTTATTCTGTAGTTACTTACTTGAGTCAGTTATGCAGTGGTTGATAATGGGAATGGGAACTCAAAGCTCCTTTGCAGGGATGAAAGTTTGCTGGCTACACAATGCTTCATTAAAATCAATGTCTTTTTCAAATCAACACAAAATTGATGTTTTATGCACACAAAAGTCCTTTGCTCTGCTTTAAAGTCAGTGAAAAGGTAATCCCGACAACTGTACAGTTTAGTATGGTGTTTGTTCCTTGATTTTTACATCTAACAAGAAGGATTTTGTTGGATTAATGAAATTGAGTCAAAATGTTAAATTGCAAAATAATTTTATAGAGTGAAGTTTAAGGCCAGAATAGTTGTGATTTAAGCCTGGATTAGGCCAACATATCCGGGCATGACATCATATCTAGAATGTTTTCTTTTCTTTTATGAAGTTTTTCTTCATCAACTCAAAGGTATAAATCCCAGACACAGGTATGCACTGTGTGATGCTTCGTTTCTTCTAATCAAAGTTTGCCCCTATAGTTCATTGAGAACATTGTTTTTTTTTTAAGTGGAGGAATATTTTTTATCAATTAACAGACCAAAAGAAAAGAAGTGCTGACTCGAGGCCAAACGAGCGGTGTTATAGCTGCGTTACTCTGGACCATATTTGCACTCATTCTGCTTTGCTGACGCTGGCCAGGCTCGAATGGCATGTGAGAACAGTGTTTAGATGGCTTTTCACAGCTCCTCACATGAGAACAGAGCAAATAGACATAATGCCAAAATAACAGCCGTCGGAATGCATTGATGCATATGTGGTTGTTGGCCTTGGAGGGAGATTTGAGGCCACGGGTCAGACAGATAAATTCCCTCTACTTTCCTGTTACATGTTGGTCTGGTCTGTAACATTTTCTGGGGAGGTTGTTGTCACAGAGCAGTCCGGGGTGCAAGTGAAAGTGGAGAGCCAGACTACAGTAGCCCATAAGAATGATGTGTGGCCTATCAGCGTGCATGAATAATGACTAGCATTAGCAAAAGGTGCAGCCGGGTCGGACGTTCCTTCAGACGTCTCTGGCATTGTGAAGATGTGTCACAGCCTGCAGGAAATTATTGCGAAGAGCAGAACAGAACTTCACACCTTCCTGCTATCAATAAATCTGTTTCCCAGACAGGGTTGGAGTTAGGCGACTCGTCTTTAGCTCGCACTGAAACGCAGCAAAGAAGAATAACATAAAGACATTCAAATAGCAGACTGAAAAACAAACAGTGTCTGACTTGGCCTTCCTGGATTTTCTTTCTGTTACCCCTAACCAATTGCCTGGCCATGCCATGGCTTTGTCTACCCGCTCTCCCCCGGACGAGGTATTATAACAGCTGCAGTTTTTATTGGAATGACTTAAATGGCTGTTGAAATGCCATTTGAATGAGTGGTGCTGGTGTCTGCTCTGTCCTACGTGTGTACATATGTGTTTATGTGCGAGCGTAAGCTGACTCCAGACCTCGTTTCCATCAGCCATGCCAAATTTCTTTCACCCACCCAGCCCTCCACCCCCTCTTCTTGATGTTCAACACATCTCTTACAGTGGTCGTACCAGTTTTTCCTTTTCTTTCTTTCTTTCGCCCCAATTTGCCTATTTATTCACTCTTTGGGGAAAAACACACAATTGCCCTCTCACACTCATAAGGTAATGGCCACAATTTGCTTATCGTGCAAGCACAGATGTGTAAATAAATGCCGTCTAGACTGATAGTGGAGAAAATCTTACCATCTGGGTTGAAGCTTCGGTTTCCCAAGGAAGCATAAGTCAACAAGACAAAAATATTTTTGTTCTCATACATTTATCAAAAAGCAGCTCAGACACTCTTCATTTCCACGTCTGATGATCAGATCACTTTGTCAGCTAGGAAACATCATCATCCATTACTATGATTGTCTGTCTGTGTGTATTGTATCTAGGCTCCCATCCACTGGAGATACTTTATTTTCCTACTGAGGGGGGCAATTGGTCTAAAGTGATTACGGACACATTCCAGACACCCTCTGAGGAGTAAGAGATGCAGCATGCAGGAACGTAGAGGAGAAGCTGGGAGTACGAAAGGATTAAATGAATCAAAGGTCCGGAGGACAGCTCTCTTCCCTCCCTACGACCTAGAATGCAGAGAAGATACGTTTGACCTGCTGAATAGGGACAGGGGCTCCGATGTACTAAAGTGCAGCCACACATCACTTGGCAGTAGAAAGCCAAGACATTTAGGAAGTTAAAAAGGAAACAAAAAAATGCCCAGTGGAATACACAGAATGCAGAATCGGACTGTGCCAGACTGAACTTAATCCACAAGAAGGAAGAGACTGTGAATATGATGTTGTGTCTGGCAGGCCTGCAAACTATTTGGACAATTTTTGGATCTTGGCAGTATTACAACTAAATCACCACCCACCCAACGTCCCCCCACAGGTCTGAATAATCGTATTTCAAGCAGTGTAATGTAGGGACAAAGGCAGTAGGGGCGTCACATGGAGCAGATTAGCAGATTAATCGATGCGGACTACGTGGAGTGCATTCCCCAACATTGTTCTCCCATTTGTTTGATATGCATAGCTGATCAAGACGGAAAGCAGCACTGAGGAAATCCCCGATCTCAGCTCCTGCTTGGTGAAGTTACCTTGTACAGTAATCCTTTAAACGCTACCATTTATCCTACTGTAAATCTGCGCTTTGAGCATAAAAACTGGTCCAACATAATCGCATATTTGTGAAGAATTACACTTCCAGTGGGGACCAAGATGTTGATGTCAGCCTGATCTCACAGAAATATATGAAGTGACAATGAATTCTTAACACAGGAGTTCATATGTACGGTAGTGGTGATGAACAAAGAACTGGGAAACAATGTTTTGGTTCTCTGGGATGGACTGGTGACCTGCCCAGGATTTACTCCTGCCTTGCATCACATGAGAGCTGAGATATTAGACTCCGACTAGGAAGGAGCCGGTATAGATAATGGATGGGTGGATGGGAATTCCCCGGTTTAAGTGAGGCAGTAAAAAGAGCTACATAGAAATGCCTGCATTTCTATTTAGATGAGGTTAAAGGTGGTGCAGCTCAAACACCAGGGTTTGTGTCAAACCCAACACCAGTGAAAAAGCATAGTAGCTGCTTTGTTGAATTATAAGTAAAAATGTCTGACCTTTTCAGTTAAGCAATTTTGTCTTTCTCACCACCAGGGTCAGGGTTTGTGATATTAGTAAAAACAAGGGAAGTGAAGCTCGCAGACTCTCTCAGGTGTGTTTAACACAAGGCATACAGCACATGCAATAAAAGACAAAGAAATAAATACAGCAAATAATGTTGTCCACCTCTGACTTGGTTGCCGTGGTGACATCCGATCACAGGAAGAGATTTGTTAGTAGAACATGCACTGACTTTCAATACGTGAAACACATGAAAAATAAATTCCATAATATTCAAATTCTTATTCTTTTATAAAACATGGCATTAAAATTAAAATCATCTTTTCCTAACCATGTCTTAAAATTAGGCGAGCTTAGATGAACAACACGACATATCACAACATGCCATGATTTATTTAAACAGAAACAAAGGGTACAATGCTGAAAAACTAGACACGGCCACGACTTAATGGCTTACAGATCCAACTTCAGTAGCAATAACTCCAATTAATCATTTACTGTAAGACCTGATTAGTCCCTTACATCATCTTTGCAATGTTGTTTTGGTTCATTGAGGTTTGCAAATACAGTATTTGTTTAGACACATTTCTCTAAAGGTTCTGCCACAGTATTTAGCCGGGTTTTGGTATGGACTTTCACTGCAGCACATTGCAGTGACTCAGTTCCAAATGGAGATTTACAGCAGTAATACAGTTTGTTAGGATAGAAGTTTGCAAATTTAAGATATGCCGCTGTGTTCTTTTCACAGAAAGAAGGCCTTCCTTTTGTACTGTCATGAGCTTTAACATTTGACATGGTAAAGGAGGCCTGTAGAGTCCAAGATGAAGCTTTATCTGGGACGTCCTCTTTTGAGGGAATTTGCTGTGCTGAATGTTTTTTCCTCCTCTGGAGAATATGTCTAGCTGTACAACAATGAACTCCTAATTATTTTGATATATGATCATTTAAGCAAGTGTGTTTGATGAGAAACTTTTTTTTATTGTTCTTTTTTTACTGTTACATTTGTAATTTCAACACATTTGCAACAATAACACCAGGTAATGTTGAAGAGGGTTTGGTTTATATCAGATCAGGTTAATACAGCACTTACAGTTAGCTAAAGTTGTGGAAAAAATACCGGTATTTTAATTGTAGTGAAGGAATGTGAGAAGGGAGAAGACTTGTGCAACGCAGTAAAATGCCCCCCCGACCTCCACATCATTGCTCTCCTTTAGATACGTGCAGACAATACGTTTTCCTTGGCGCTGCAGGTTGATGTTAGACATAAATTGTCCATTGTTAACACAACTTCAGGACAGTTTCAAACAAAAGTCCATCAGAAAACCATAACCTGCAATAGTCTAACATCTGACAAATGAAAGCGCTGTCAGAAGAAACATTTATCATCTCAGAAGACAAACATTTACAAATATAGTGTCTCAGAAGGAACCAAACTGATAAAATATGGTAGATAAAAAGCTGTAATGACCCAAATGAATCAATGTTATACTTTCTACTGTTCTTTATGTCACACTTCCTATTGTAGCTAAAACCAGAGCACAACTGAACCAAGATTTTCATGTTTCAGTAGGTTTTCTTTTTGTGGATTAACTGTGTTGTTAAGAGGTAAACTGGGTATAGATCAGTGGTTCTCAACATAATGACAAGCTGTGACCCAACCATCCATCCATTACTTTACACCTGCTTATTCAGGGTCATGGGGGTCTGTTGGAGCCTATAGTGGCCCTCTCTGGGCAAAAGACAGGGCAACAACCTGGTCAAGCCACAACCAAAATCAAGGAAAACTTTCAAGTTCTCAGATCTATTTAATGAAAACAGAAGGTGCAGTTTAAACCTCAGATAGTGCAGCGCTTTCGTGTGCAAATGTGAAATTAAAAAAAGGGCAACAACTGAGAAGTGGTTCCGAAAAGATGCAAAAATATAGGGTGTTTGCCGAGTGTCCACTCATTGAATATAGAACAAGCTGCGTAAAATAGCAACACCTTTCAGTCACTTAATCAAGCTTTAAACAAAAGCTGACCTATCAATCTAAACGTTTCAGCTACCTCCATTCTTAACAGACTTAGCGGGTGCTTTCTTGCAAAATGCATGAAATGAAAAAGGGCAACAACTCAAAAGTAGTTCTAAAAAGACTCAAAAATATGTTGCCTTACCTGAGAGTTTGAAATCTACCTCAGGCAAAACCCGACTGGTATAGATGATGGATGGATGGATGGATGGATGGATGGATGGATGGATGGATGGATGGATGGATGGATGGATGGATGGATGGATGGATGGATGGATGGATGGATGGATGGATGGATGGATGGATGGATGGATGGATGGATGGATGGATGGATGGATGGATGGATGGATGGATGGATGGATGGATGGATGGATGGATGGATGGATGGATTTTTCTCTGTTACTTCCAGTCATTCTTGGTGGTATTGTGTTATTCAGAAGCAGTATGATTTGTCTCAGAAAAGAGCTCTGAAATAACACGGACTCTCATCACCCTTACGAGAGACAAACCCTCGAGAGAACAGCATGACATCTGTGATCAGCAGAATTATGCGAAGAAGCAGACACGAGATGGAGAAAATGTCAACGAACCTGCTTTTTGGATCACACATGCATATTTAAAGCACCCCAGGGACAGGCCTTCAACTCATTAGGGGACTGTTAGTGTACACTGCACTGACATGAGGTGAGTCTATGTATGCACAATCCCCACCAGTGTTGAAGGGGTCTGGATTTGTCATCGTCCCCTCATGAGAGCGACGGGCTGTTGTTACACCTGACTTCCCCCCAGCTGTTCTTTCTAATCATCCGACCAGTATTGAGCACAGATCAATGGTTCTCCTTATGTTTCTGATATTTAACAAATTTCCTCAGATCACAGATGTTTTTATATTGTGAATGGAAAACATCTGCGTACCAAAGACAAGTTTCGAACTTTGAAGTTGACCTTTGGCATTTCTGCATGCTTTCCGGCGAGATGGCCACAAAACCGTTTCAAACAGAGGAGGAAGTTTGAGTAAAAACCTTTGTAATATGAGTACGTTTAAGACACAGCTCAAGTTGTTCATCGATTTCACTTTGGAGAATCTCCACGTCTGTATATGAAGGAGTTTTCTTTGATGGCATTTGAGCAATGGTGAGGAATGTTTGTCTCCCCTTTCTGGTGGAATGAACAATTACACAAACACTGTTAAGGCAAGGATGTGTTTTTGTCTAGATGTATTTTTTTCTTTCCTCTGTTTTCTTTAAGAGTAGTGGTTCCCTTGAGTGCCGAGTTTATTTTTATGCCTTTAGTATCAGGAACTGTTCTTGAACACTTCCAAGGTTTTTCCACCATATGCTCTCTGTTGTACATTTCCATTTGCTGACAGTGTGTTTGCTCACATCTGCAACTCTTGAAAACCAGTCTTTGTTGGTGGACATTAAGTACATTACTACCCAAGTGCTGCTTCCCCACTATCTAGCCAAATTTGAGTGTATTGAGGCTGAGCCTTTCCATTGTCCTTCCCTGGCCCCCGATGTTTGACCCGCTCCCCTGTGGAGCCAAACAGGGCAGAATGAGGTTTTGTGCAGTCTCGAGGTAAAATTAGGGTTTTACACTTCTATTTGATTTGTGGATCCTCTTATTAACAATGACCATGGTAAGCAGTGATAATAATTCATTACTCTTGTCAACCACTTGTACTCTTGGAGCACTGATTCGGACACTGCTGCAACTGCATTGGTGGGATTCTTTGTTTCCTTGCGTTATCGGCCAGGCCAACGGTTCAATTTTGTGTTAATTGGGAAGGTCTGGTAAGAGGGACACCACAGCAGGGATATCATCCTCAAAGTGGTAACAGGAATGGTTTTTCTGTTTGCTAACATTGCTCCTGGTAATCGCCAGAGATGATTAGCGGGATTAAGCCTTGGCATGGCCTGGCCCAATAGTGGGGAAAATCGCCAAGGTCTCCACAGCAATGAGTCTTAAAAGTGGGAGGGTTAGGGTGTTAGGGGTAAGAAAAAAACTACATTGGCTGGGAAGAATGCAAAGTACCGAATCCAGAACCAGTACAGTAATTGCTTCGCCCGATTCAGGTCAATATACACCAGAAGCTCTGCCAACTTTGGACAAGAATGTAAACCAGTTAACCCACTGGCTATGCTGGTGTTTACACCTGTCTCTACACCTGTTTACCAGTCTTGATGTCTGCCAAGCCTCTGCTAGCCTCGCCAGCAAACCCATTCAGTTTGCATAAATGTTCTCTCAGTAATTTCCACCAGTACAGAACGTACTAAAACAATTGCAGCTGGATAGGGACAGGCTTTATATGACCAGTCAAGAACCTCAAAACAAACCAAGATGGAAGCAGAATTAACACGTTTTTACTGCAAAAGCAACAGCGTTCCCATTCCACACACACAATTCAGTTGTTCTCTGTTTGTTTGTCACATGCTTTGTTTCTCAGATTAGTGGCGTACTTTGCTTTTCTCTGCATCCGGCGGTAGTACACCCTGGAGATCAAAGTCGAACCCAGAGGAATCAGACTATTAATTTGTATCGAAGAAGAAAAGAATTTGGATGGCTGGCCAGACCAAGCTTCTGGTGCTTGATAGATTTTCTTTTTTCTTCTTCTTCTTTTTTTTCTGAAAATAGCTGCTGCACCTGGAACTGATATTGGTACTGATACAAGAGTGAACCAATAACAGGCACAGAAGATGCTACAAAGCTACACAGAGAAATGGAGTTCTACATTTCTCTTGCGCTCCTACCAAACTAAGAATTAAAAAAACAAGACATTTTGTACCTTTATTGTACCTCTGCTTCAAAGATGAGGGACACAGCGTTCAAGATCTGTCCACTGAATATGATTATCTGCTGGACAAGTCAACATCCTCGTCTACCTTCTAAATCCTTGTCTTCCCTCTCTTTTCCTCACCGACAACAACAGATGCAGGACATGCCTCATCCCTCTGACTGAAAGAGACAGTACACAGCTAACTGAGACATAGCTGTGCTGCTGAACATACGGAAGAATATAAAAGCAGCACTGTCGTCTTTAAATCTTCAAAACTATTCCGATCTTTGCTTCTCTTCAAGATTAATGGCATAGAAAGTTTAGTTGATTACAAGAGTTTGGGGTATTACCAAGCTTATTGCTGAGCTCCAGGAATGGGCCGACAGGGTAAACAAATACTGAAGTAGTAAGGAGGTTGCGGCGAACTGAGGCAGAGTAATTCATGGAGGAATGATCTGTGTCTGGGAGCAAACAGACGGCCCCTGCATGTTTCTGTTGACACTGGTTCAAATCCTCGGCCAGATCAAAGGCGCCACATGGTTGCGAACCGAGTGCTCCTCAGACCAAGCTTATTTTCTAGTTTATGCTTCTTTTACTTTAACATCTTTTCCTGTACTTTAACCTCTCTGTGCCTCTTTCCCACAATCGCCTCCCCTTCTATTCCTTCTATCCCCGTCTTCATCGTGGCCTAATTTCAATCTTCCAAATGGATGCATCGTCAACCCGCTTTTCCTAACCCTTGCTGATGTTTCCCATATCCCTATCACACTTTCACCACATGTCAGGAAGACTAGGGTTTGTGTGGTTTCTGCCCAGTTTTGGGAGCAGTCCAGCCCAGGATCTTTTGAGCTGGCTGTTGGTTCGTCTTGTGGAGTGGGCCGGGGCCCAGCGTTAGGAAATGACCATTTCTCTGGTTCAAATTAGCAATGAAGCAACACTGCAGTTTTTTTGGACGCCGCTTGCGGCAGGGAAGAGTAGGAAAAGTGAGGAGAGAGAGTGCAACCATCTGCAAGCCATGTGAAAGTGACTGGTAATTGGTACAAAGCCCTCCGTAATTAAGAATTATGTTGGCTGGCCATAAAAACATCTTCCAGAGGTGGTTGTACTTCTGTAGCATTCAGTTTCCAAACAAACACAGCCTTGCATGGTTAATGTCAGGGTGGGAGGATGTTTTATTTCCATTCCACTTATTCTGTAATCTATCATCTATAGAACACCCATATCAGCTCATGCAAATCTTTGAACTTCCTGTATTTTTAATAAGACATAACATGCTCGTGTAGGTTTATGGATCTGCAGCAGTGCTCTCACAAGCAACATCCGTTTCTTAATCCTAGTCTCATGTATGGAAAAAGATCTCTATAGTTTGAGCAGTCAATCAGTAACAATGCGGTGAGACACTGAAATGTCCTCTCCCTTTGTTTTGAAAAGAAAATCTCTCCATGCTTGCTTACGGGCTTACTTATCTTTGCGATTTAAGTTCACATTGACAGACAAACCATAGTGAGGGTGTCATGAAGTTACAGTTGTGTATTTAAGTCTTCATCACACAGCTTCAATGATGATGATACCCATTGAAGTTTCTATAGGCAGCGTCATAACTCGTCCTGCAAGCATGAAACAAATTATTTGTGTTAAGAAGCAGAGAAGGACAAGTGCTGCCAAACTGCCTGAAGCGTTATGTAATTCTAGCGATGAAAGCACAAACAAGACGGCATTAGCAAAGACCCTGCATCCATGAAAAGTTGCAAACACACATGAAGTGTCAGGTGTCCCCATCGCGAAGCTCGGTTCACGTTCATCTCGACTGAGCTGGACCAAGCCCAGAGAAACCTTTTTCCATTTTATTGTTTCAGTTGGTTGCTGCTGATTACAGGAAATGATTAAGACAAAAGCCTTGTAGATCTGGTTGTGTTGTACGTTACCTAAAGCCCCAGAACATAGCATTATGAAATAGAAGTTACTCAACTGGCTCAAAGTCTGGGCAGAAAGGATTAAGTCTCTAAATCAAGACCATTTAAAATAAAGTCTGGGAGAAAAGCAACCAACACCGACAATCATGGAAAAGTGTGAACCACGCCAACACAATGCGCCTGTTTTTACTTTTGTTTATTTTTTACTTGCTCTTCTTTTTGGGTGGGAGTGATCGTAATATGCAAGGCCTGTGTGAATTTACAGGGGTTCAATTTGTGATTCTGACCTGCCAACTCAGCCTAGCATGAACCAAGAACACCTGTGATGCTCAGAGTGGCCCACTGTAGGGTAGGAGTAACTTTGAATAAATAGTTTTGAGAAACACCATCATCCAAGGTAAATTTTCAGTCATTCATGTGGGCAGGAAGTAGCAGCCCCTCTCAGTTTTTGTTGGGGGGGGGTTGATTTATAGATGTTTATGGCCATGTTGCAAAGGACATCAGTTGACAGCTTGTTTTTTTAAATTTTTTTTCTCAATTAAAGCTGCCCGAGCAGCTTTTGCTCATAAAACATGGAGTAACATCTAGCAACCCTATAATACCAGATGTGTCATATTTGATGCATACATTTTTGAGACCTCTATGCCACTCCCATTATTAAAAAATAAAGACATTTTATGCAATTGGAAAAGAATAGAAAACAACATAACAAAACAAAACCATAAAATTACACAATGTATTCTTAATGACACAAAAAGATTATTTCAATATCACCCATTGAGTTGCAATTAAATATTTTTTTAACTTTTCTTACAAAATTAGTGTAAATGAAGACAGGAATGTCTCTGAGAACAGAATCATGCCAATTTTATGGGACACTGTGTATAATAAACATTTCAAATTAAAGAAAAATATGATTTTTTTATTCAAATACAGTAAACGTCATGGTTAAAGGGGAGTAAAAAGTAACCATGGTAAGAATGGTGGGGTCCACCAGATGCACTGAGGCAGTCCAGGGTACGGTTACTGGTCTGCTTGCTGTCGGGCACTATCCCTCTCTTTCTCCCACTTTCCTGTCACCTTTTCACCAAATCAGATCAACATAAAAGTAAGAAAATATGCATCGTTTGCATATTTTAACGAATGAATCACTTCTTTTGACATCATAAGCCTCATGAAGTACACGTTCTACGACCACTAGAGGACAATGTTTTGTGACGTTGCAGCGAGCGCAGTGTAAGCTTTAGTAACTCCTACTGTAGATTTCAGATTAGATCGTAACGGCCCACTAAAAACAAATAAAACCATGAAAGCCTTCTAGAGTGCTTGTGTTTTGTAGAAACACGGCTGCGCGGTAGATTAAACGATGTACAGTACACACCAAAAGTATGGACACACACTTCCCCATTTGTTTGAATGAGAAGGTGTGTCCAAACTTTTGGTCTGTACTGTATCTTTAAGGAGGTTCTTCTCTTGTTACAAAAATTCATCGAAAAGATTTTACGAGATTCAGCCGACTACATGAGCCATTTTCCTATTGTCATCGATCTCACACTGTAGCTTCAATCAGTCAGATAAATGCATCAAAGCGATTTGGTAAAACACAACTCTTGCCAAAGACAGTCTATAAAAGAGTTGAAGCATCCCTTCCACCAAGAAAAAGCTTCCAATGCTACTCTTTGCTCTCCTTACTATGAAAAACAACCTAAAAACCACCAGTAACTGCCAGTATGGGATGCCCTGTTGTCTAAAATAACTTGGACAATTTGGACCCTCACGAGGTGGGTACTCTTGTAATTGTACACTCCTTGTAAAGTAAATATCACTGGTTACTGGAAACATACTTTTTCATGGTATGAAGGCATGTAGTTTGTCAAGAGGGGAGTTAGAAGTCAAGTATATGTCTGAAGTAAATGGCCAAGCAAGACTTGTTTCGTAATGGCAGATATATGAGACTGTTTCTGCTGCTGAAGGGTGGGAAATATTCCACTGTGTGTGAACACATGAGGTATGTGTCACTTACAAAGTACTTAATTTCCTACTGCAGAAAATCCGTCTTTGTGAAATAAAATGCACTTTTTCATCCAGCTCCAATGGGATCGTAACACCACAATAACCCCAGTGTCTTTTCTCTTTTTATGAACACCTACGCACATGTCTAAATCAAGTTCAGACTGAACAATAACAAAGTCTGGAGCTTTTCTAATAGTCTCAGAGGAGCCGTTTCCAACCTCTTACTCGCTATTGACCCATCAGAGCGAGACTTATCCACCGCGCATCTGAAGCGAAATAATAAAAATAAACACTTGGGTTTGTTTTGTTTCATTTGTAGCGAAGGGTTGTCTGCAACATAATGGAAGGAGGGATAATATCGGTTTTATATTGAGGAGCTGAAACTGTAAATAGTTGGCCCAATGTCCTGCTTAAAACCCCCTAAAACCTCGTGCCAGATGGTGAAATGTAGGACAAAAAAAACAATCCAAATGAAACTAGCCACATGCACCATGCACATATGTTCATTTGTGTCAGAACATACAAACACATGCGTTGTACAGCCAGGCCCACACACTCCGACCCCCAGCCGAGACGGCTGTGAAGGGGTCTCATAATTGTACACATCTTTGGGAAATGCAAGGAACCGTTTTTTTTTTTTTTTCTTAAATCAGTCTCGGGGCAAGGCAGGAGATGCCGCATCCCTTTAACTGGGAACAGCGCTGTTGCTGGAAGAGCAGTGACATTCTCATCCTCCTGCGTTCCTGTTGGATTTTATTTGAGAACACAAGCTGCCAATCTAAAAGGTCTGTTGGAAAAAATGGCGATTTCTAACTCAATATGTGTGCTGATGAATTGCTCAATATGAGTGCTGTTCATGGCTTCCTTACTGGACCTTGTTCCAGCGAAGTTTGGCATCAGTCGAACAAAGCTGCTTTACAACTGAGGTTTTAATCTGAACCCAGAAAAAAAAAAAAAAAGCACAAAAAAAAAAGACAGAAAAAAAGGAAAGAAGTGGGGACAACTTCTTTCTACAAAGTCTTCCTGCGATAAGTCCCTTCTGATAGATGTTATTGTCAGGTCAGTCTGAGCTTACTAGATTTCCTAGGAGTGAACCAAGTGCTGACAAAGTCAATGGGAGGCAGAGGGAAAAATAACAAGGGGTGTCTGCCAAGCCTCCCTACTGCTCCCTCTCACTGTCTCTCCTTCTACCGTCCCCCTGTAGCTGCTGCCAGCCCAGTGGAAAAACTTCCTCTAGTCCAGACAGTTATGAGAGAATGAAACAGCGAGTAGGATATTGATAAACAGAGATACAAGGTAGGAGAAAAATGAATAAGTACGTGAAGGGGCCACTATTGCAATCAACATAAAAGGAAAAGTAGCTTGCTTTTTTTGCCCCGAGGTGATATACTGTAGAGCCAATATAATCCTTTAGTACAAGTCTGATTAATGGTATGATGTCCAGTCCACTTCAATGTTTTTGCAGATTTACTTCCTTGACTTCTAACTGACTGATTTCCACATATTTCAAAGCGACTGTCCCGACTTTGTTGGGCCGGCTAATGTTTGTGTGCAAACAAACCTAGAAAGCACAAACACATGAGGAGAAACAAAGCCAAGGAGGCCGAGGTGCAAATTTTCAGGCATCTGCAGGCAAAAAAAAACAAAAATTGTTTATGTATCTTAGTGTCTCTGTCTTCTCCTTATTCCCCTTTTAGCAGAAAAACAAAGCCAGCCCATTAGTCCCAAATGTTGTGGTCCAAGCTTTGATTAAAACCAGGACCTGTATTCCGTTTCCACCGCCCTTTACTTCAGCGTCTAACTCGGCACATCAGCAGCAGCAGTTGTTAGCATTCCTTCTGATAAATCCCGAAGAGGGCATGAACATGCAGCGTTTGTGTGAGATTGCGGATGAGAGCGTGTCAGCGCCCCGATGGTTAAACATCTTCGCATGCACCTATCAAACAAAAGGTTCTGATGAAAGAATAAAGTGTGTGTGCGTGCGTGCGTGTACACTTGGGTGCTCTCGAAGGTGTTTTGGATTCAATTACAGTACCGGGACACGGTGGGCGTTCACTTCTGCTTGAGAATGAGTGGCATTCTCCTTCATTTCCTGCTCTCACCGAACGTAGCGGAGACACATGTGCAGTCCAACTCTCAAACACGAGCACACATGCAGAAGCATATACAGCCCAACCGTGAGTGGAGCGACTACGTGGGAGTGAAACCTCCGTCCGCATCGAATAGAACAGTTTTGTTAAAGTGATTTTCCATCTTTTAACAAGAGAGACGGCTGCGTACTAAGTAAGTGATGTGACAGCCTGTAGATGCTTAGCCAGAAAGTCAAATAGGATGTAAATGAAACATGACCCGTGGCAGAGCTGGAACTTGACACCAACATGAATATTTTTCGAGAGAATTTAGTATCTCATTCTGTTTAAGTGCAGCAACAGTCGAAAAGCCACATCGACTGGTCCCCTAAAAATCTCCCAAACACAATGCATAATATGCTTCGCTCTTCGTATTGGGAGGAAATCGTCTACTATTCTGCCCCCTTGTGGCCGCAAAGTGAAGACGGTTACACAAGACAGTGTTACCCAAACCCATACTGACAGAAGCACAACGGTTAAACTCGTAAAAAAAAAAAGGAAGAAAGAAATAAAAACAAAAAAGGAGAGCCAAAGACGTGATGTTGAGTTTGGAATCTGCAATATTCGCTAGTTCAACATGTTCTGGCTATTAAAGTAAAAGACCTGGAACAAGGAAAAGCTGAAAAAGTGTGTGTACTAATCTGTTTGAAATCTGCATGTTTTGTGTGTGTGTGCGTGTGTGTGTGTGTGTGTGTGTGTGTGTGTGTTTACAGGGAGTCTGAAAACCCCTGTCGTTCGCGCTGAACGGGGCATAAAGTACACCGTGTGGGCCCTGTGTATCCAGCGTGACTGTTGTTTGTGTATGCTCGGTCACGCTTTGGCACGTTGTATCAGAGGCTCCAACGGGCTGCTGCTCGCAACCTGGCATATGTGGTTAAATAAAGTTTTTCTTGCACAAGCACACTCTTCAACTACTCTAAAACCGCAAGTCTGACAATTACTGGCCAGCTGCTGCCCGCTGGATGACACAAGTAGGTGAAAGTCTGTGACACGTGGTCGCCATGGATACAGAGGAAGATTGCCATCACCTTTGTGCCAACCTTTTTTTTTTTTAAAAAAAAGGGGGGGCTCTTTATTCTGGAAAAAGGAGAAAGAGTTCTTTATTTTTTTCCCTAATCGTTGAGAAAACTGGAAGCAGAGAGAGTTTTGCGCATAAGCGATCAACCATGGAATCATACTGGGCTCTGCATTGACCTAAAGCAGTTTTACAGACCTGAAAACCCATGTCATACCTCGCCGACATGGAGGAGTGCACGTCCCGTTGTCCCGACTGGGGCTACACGTGTACTGATAAAGGCCCTCTCACACACAGGTACATATGCAGTAGATTTTTCTTGCCACAAGCCAGTGAAGTAGAGGGGATGCTGCCAAATATTTGGGGATTTCAGAACTCCAGACCAGTGTCTTTTCCAGACTCCCCCTCTCTGTTTGCCTCTACATCTCTCTTTCCCTCTCTCTGCTGCGAAAGCCTGCTGCTGGTGCACTGAAACACATGTGATCAGCACACATTTTGAAACCATCTCCCCATATTTTGGATGTTTTCTTAGTGTAGCAGATCTCCCCTTTGAGCTCTTTCTTCGATTTTCTATTTATTTATATCTATTCTTCTTCTTTTTTTAGCTCTCTTCTCTTTGCTTTCTCTGTCTGACTTGGGTCGTGTGGGACACCTGAGGACTCGGAGTCGCAGCTCTCCGTCCCCGCTCCGTTTTTTCTGTGGAGGGTTGTCATTACACAAGGAATGCAGGGTCGCTTGCCAGAGGTGTCACAGCGGATGGACCGAGTGAAGCAGAGAGTGGGGATTTGAAGACGAGAGGAGAAGAAAAGACCATTTGCGATCTTCCAGGCCGCTCCAAAATATGATTAACAAACACGACAAATAAGATGCAGCGCATGCCACATTAGTGCCAATCCCGTTATGTAAAAACACAAGATCACCCACGAGGAGGACGCTTCCGTCACATCAATAGCCGTGGAAATCTGGCCGCCACACTGTCCTGTCCTCATGCACGCTCGTGTTGCACGTCACGCCCATTTCAGCATCATCTCCTAAAGCCCCAGATGTGTGAGAACAAACAAGGCAACATACTCGGAGCCCAAGAACTGGTATTCACATTCACAACGCAGCAGATATGTTTATTCTGGTGGAATTGAAGACTATCAAACAGGTCTAAGATGCTAAATCAACTTTAAAATAGGATTGTTTTTTGTTATTTATTTTGCTGTTCTTTCCTTCTATTTTGTTTTGGTCAAGTTTACTTCAGCCACGTGTGATGGAATGAGAAGATGACATGAGTTAATGATGAAGACAGACTAAATAGTGAAGGCAGGCAAGGCTTACCTATCTCTCCTCGGGGGGTTCGGAGGGGCGGGAGGGGTGGGCACCAGGTACCGGCAGCTGTGTGTTTGCTCTTCAGGTGGGTTTCTCTTTTACCTCCCTCCTTGCTTCAGCCACACCAGTCACCCATGAGATGTGACGGCATCAAACGCTCAGCAGACATGCAGCCAAAAATGAGGAGAAGCGTTCTCCTGGGCAAAGAACTGGCAGCCTGAACTCATCCAGAGCTGCTGATAGGAGAAGAAGCAAAACAGCCAAAAACAGGAGTTGAAAAATGAAAAAAAAAGTCTCAGCTACAGATGGAGGATAAAAACAAAAAACAAAAAAAAAAACTCCTTGCTTGTCTTTTATCTGATTTGCCTCCAGGAAAACAAACAAACAAAAAGAAAAACCCCTAAAAGTTATCAGGGAAAAAACAGTCCATCCACGTGCTTTTGGGAAGAGAGATGGTGAAAGCAAGAGAGGATGAAGAGGGAAAAATCCTCTCTGTGCTGTCTTCAGGCTGTCCGAGCGCAGGTCTGGGGAGCACCTTCCCAATCTGTGGACTCTCACTCTCCGTGGTTTAAAGTAGGAGGGAAGGAGCAGCGGAGCGGGACAGAGAGGGAGTCAGTAACAGTCTGTCAGTCAGTCAGGTTAGTGAGGCAGGAGGCTGCAGGTCCCAGCAGCATGTACTCCCACCACCAAGACTTATAACCATGGGCTGTGCACCTCGCTGCTCCACGGCAATCCTTCTCCCACTGGCTTATTTTGGGAAAGACAGACAGAATTGTTCATTGGGTTAAACCCCTTCATACAAAACGCAAGTGTCTGGCTGGCTTCGGAAAGGAGGGAGGGGAGTGAGCAGGATGGGGTGGGGTAGCGGCCGCACAGAGAGGGGTGGGGTAGGATGAGGAGAAGGGATCGAAAAGAGGCTTTTGGAGGCATCTCTCACTCACATTGTGCCTTTTTTCTCCTTAAACTCTCCAAGAAAACACCCCAATCTTCAACCTGTGGATTGACAAACACCCCATCAAACTGCATATACATGACTAAAACACCTCTCAGATGTTAATCTCCACATTTCCAACACTCCCCCCCCTCTCTTTCCTTGCATTGCAGATCTAATACCTGCTTTATAATCAGCATGACATAACAGCGAATGGAAAAGGGGTTTTTGTGTTGCTGCTGAGATCATGTAGTTTGTGTAAGATTATCACCTGATCCGAGGTCATCCACCAAAGTACACAAATAAATTATGTTCAATCACGAATTACGAGCATAAAAGAGACCATACATTTGAAATGGACCAAAACTGGGAGTAAAAACTGGGGGAATTATCAACAGTATGCCTCGTTTGGAATCATGTTTCAGCGGTTGGGGAACGGCCCTGAATGAACCACTGTTTTTTCTTTTTTGTCCAGCAGGTAACTTCCAACAGCGCTGAGGGTTAAACGGAGCGGGACAGCAACAGCATTCAGGCTTTAATTGGCAGTATGCTAGCTGGCCCTGTGCTATGCTAGTGGACCTTGAAGAGCATGTTGTTCTCTGATTAGGCGTGCTGGAGGAGCACTGACCTGGCCTTTCAGGGATGGCTATTGGCCGAGTGGAAGATCAGGCGCAGCCTGTGATTTTCAAGTTCCTAACATGTATCGAGCCGCGCCAGTTGCTTCTGATTTATTAAAGGTTATGTCGTTTAAGCAACCCCCACTGAGTCAGGCCCTCTATCATCGCTTAACTTCCAGCCAGTTATCAAAAGCTGGCAGACCTTCTCCTCAGGAAGAGTAATAAATGTCCCCAGACTGTATAATCTACCAACCATTAGAACCAAAGTTGGATCAAACTCAACTCTGCCTTTCATGAGAACTTCAGGCACAAAAACATGTTTGGATAATGCCTATTATTTTTAATGGAACCTGCTGTTTTGAAGACTGTCATTATCGTATACTTTAAGTGCATTTGGAGTATTTTATTTGCACTCTTTTGGCAAATTCTGCAACTATGAGGACACCGTGGGGATCAAGCATGAGGCTTATTCCCTCACAGTCATTTGCAGTGTCCTGAATGGAGGTCATAAACTCTGTCGTTGCTCGGCGAGCCATCCAAATTTACCGAATCTCTTCTGAAAACACAGTTGGCCCACAACCTGGAGCCAGACGAGCTGAATTATCTTTAAAAAATAAGCAACCGGCGCCATGTCTAAGAAAGAGCCATGGTGCGATGGAAGTGGACTGAATGTCTCTGTGAACATGCGAAGGGTGGAGTGACCAGAAGCCCGGCGGTGATGTCATCAATAGGAACCCTGTGTGGCCGGTCTGGCCTGCCATTCATTCTTCCACCAGGTGTGTCCTTCGGGCGAGAGCACGCCCTGCCACTTAAGTAATGGCCGGTTGTAGCCCCATTGAGACAAAGAAGAAAAAGGGAGGAAAAAAAAAGAAGAGGAAAAACGATGGAGGCTCACACAAACATAAGAAAACCTCTCCCAGTCATGGTTATGCTACAGTTGCACTGAAGAATTCAGCCTCTGGCTCCTCAAAAATCTCAGCTCTAATACTCTCACACAACACACATTTATGCTCACTCATACTCTTTGGTCAGCACACACCCTTTCAAAAAGAAAAAGGAAAGAAAAAAAAAACCCAAACCATTCACTTCGGCTTGGTACAGAATTCCCCTCCCGCTCGCTTGCTTTTACAAGGTGAAACATTCTCGAGAAAAGTGGAAAAAAAACACCTGGTTGTCATAGGTTTCGTTTTTTTTTTTTGTTTTTTTTTTGTTTCACTGCAGTTTCTCCATCTCCCCATTCCATTAGTAAGAGTAAAAACAAACAGAGGCAGTTTACTGACTGGAAAACTGTGGCATTGCATCACAGAGGCCCACTTTGCCATTGATGTCCGTCAGAAAAAGTGCCCGAAAATAAGCTGGGAGAGGCAGATTGGCGTCAAAGATACACTCCACCCTGCACCACACCCGGAGTCACCAAACATAGACCCACTATGAGTTGTCGTGTGGGGGTCTGTTCTCCTCTGAGGTGGTGTGTTTAGGGTGGAGTTGCTCCATTGAGCTTGTGTGATCTTTGAGAGGGTTGTGTGAATGGTTGGAGTGTGCTGCAGGGCGAGGTTGTTTGTGAGCTTGATTGGATTTACGTTTTGGGTTGTAAGTTAACCTTTTGTACCAGTAAGGTCACTTCTTTGAGTAAAGCATTGTATTGTTGTAGCGTCACTGATGGCACGAGCTTACATGGTTTTACTCATGTTATTGATGTCATTCATACACTTTTCTTCAGTTGAGATCTGTTTTTTTGTCTTGTCAAACAAGCCACCAATATTAAATTACAAAGGTCACAGTCGAAAAGACAGAAAAGACAGCACGAGGATGGCTGTTCTCAATCTTTTCTCCTCTGCTTTTATAGGCTCGCTTTTGTACAATTTAAGCCTCTCTTTTCCATTGGCGACAACTCAAAAGGACTGTTTTCTCACAGGTGATGTGGTCCACCTTTGTCTCTTCTAACCTTACAAAGGAATGCCTGGCATTCACCAGGCTGTGCCTGCACAGGGCCGTGCAGGAGAGCGAAAAAAAGGCTGGTGAGGGAAGATGGGTACAGAGAGAGCATGAGATGAGAATGAGAGAGGGTTTAACGCAAGAAGGGAGATCAAGAATAAAAAAAAAAAGGTAGAAGTGAACGTTCGAAGACGCAATCGTGCAGCCAGGGCATAGACTTTTTACAGACGTTTTTTTTGACTGATATATATTTCATCCGGAAAATTCCTCTGAAATGGAGCTGCGGCTCTGCCATTTAGCTGGCACAAGAGTGGAGAGAGAGAATCCCACCATTTAAGTTGGAGAGGCAGGACAGGCAGGATGGATGGATGGATGGATGGATGGATGGATGGATGGATGGATGGATGGATGGATGGATGGATGGATGGATGGATGGATGGATGGATGGATGGATGGATGGATGGATGGATGGTAGGAATGGGCGATATTTTACCGTTCACGATAAACCGTCAAAAAAATTCCCCACGGTAAGAATTTGTCATCTCACGATAAAAACGATAAACTCCTGTTGATGACATTTTTGTATAAAGCTGATTTATGGTTCTGCGTTAAATCCACGCACAACGTACGTGAAGGAAGGATGGAAGGAAGGAAGGAAGGAAGGAAGGAAGGAAGGAAGGAAGGAAGGAAGGAAGGAAGGAAGGAAGGAAGGAAGGAAGGAAGGAAGGAAGGAAGGAAGGAAGGAAGGAAAGGAAGGAAGGAAAGAGAAAGAAAGAAAGAAAGAAAGAAAGAAAGAAAGAAAGAAAGAAAGAAAGAAAGAAAGAAAGAAAGGGATGAGCCTGAAAGAAAGAAAGAAAGAAAGAAAGAAAGAGATGAGTCAGAAAGAAAGAAAGAAAGAAAGAAAGAAAGAAAGAAAGAAAGAAAGAAAGAAAGAAAGAAAGAAAGAAAGAAAGAAAGAAAGAAAGAAAGAAAGAAAGAAAGGGATGAGCCTGAAAGAAAGAAAGAAAGAAAGAGATGAGTCAGAAAGAAAGAAAGAAAGAAAGAAAGAAAGAAAGAAAGAAAGAAAGAAAGAAAGAAAGAAAGAAAGAAAGAAAGAAAGAAAGAAAGAAAGAAAGAAAGAAAGAAAGAAAGGGATGAGCCTGAAAGAAAGAAAGAAAGAGATGAGTTAGAAAGAAAGAAAGAAAGAAAGAAAGAAAGAAAGAAAGAAAGAAAGAAAGAAAGAAAGAAAGAAAGAAAGAAAGAAAGAAAGAAAGAAAGAAAGAAAGAAAGAAAGAAAGAAAGAAAGAAAGAAAGAAAGAAAGAAAGAAAGAAAGAAAAATTCCCGTTGATGACGTGTTTGTGTAACAAACATGGCGGAAGGCGGATCTGAGAGCGACTCATTTAATTGGGTTTTATTAATTCAATTTAATTGGTGTAGTTTAGTAGTATTTAGTATCTTTTAGAGCAGTGTTTTGGCTCCAAAGACTGAATGTGGTGATAAATTTATAGTTACAAAGGTGGAGTTGAATTGGTATATTTTTTAACGTCATTTTTATCATTATCGTGATAAATGCCAGAAATTATCGTGATAAATGTTTTAGTCCATACCGCCCATCCCTAATGGATGGATGGATGGATGGATGGATGGATGGATGGATGGATGGATGGATGGATGGATGGATGGATGGATGGATGGATGGATGGATGGATGGATGGATGGATGGATGGGACAGGTAGAGGAGGGGACCACTGTCTCCCCCACGCTCACCTGACGCATTTTGTTGCCGAGCTCAGTTTCCCCTTGGGCAATCATTTGACACTGACAAAAGGGGGGAGGATGGGACAGTGGAGAGAAAATGGATGACAGTGTTTCTACCCTGGGAAAAAAGCTCTCTGTAGAGAATAGAGGACAGAGCCGGTAGCTCTTTTTTTTGTTGAGGGGGGGGGATAAGGGAAGACTGTTGAAAAGAGCAGGACCGTTGCAGAGAGAGAGCGACAGGAGCATATTTAATGGCACTTGCATAACCTTATATATGCAATGCAAAGGGGGTAGATGTGCACACGTGCAAAATATTGTAGCATGTGCAAACAGAAGAATGGTCATTTACTTCTTCTTTTTAACTGCTTTCAGTATTTATGGCAGATTTTTTTCTGATCTTGGGTGGTCCCTGCTAAAGTCTTCAAAATCGTTGCTATTCATCAGTCAGGAATCAGATGTCAGGTGTGTGTGTGTGTGTGTTGATGAGGAAGTAAAGCGACCACAGTGGAGCACAAATGGCCTTACTGCACTGAATAGTAGAAACAGCACAAATACAAGGCTGCATGTGCATGTGTGTGTGCATGCTTGAGGTTAGCCTTGCGTACCAGTGGATATCCTAATCAGCTGAGCTGGTGGTGAGATGAAAGAATGTCCAAATTATTGCCTGGTAATTGTTTCCAGAGAGCAACAGTGCTGCCATATCTCAAACAGAAAAAAAAAAGAATCTTGCATGGAAGTGTGTGCGCGGAGACAAATCTGCTCTGCCGTCGTACAAGGACATGGGATACATGCACGAGCACAACACCCATTCATGGGAATCCAAAAGGAGCTATTCTCTGACTTTCAGCCAGCTACCAGACTTGTAAATCCAAGAAATCAACCTCATCATTCCTCTCTGTGTTTCATTTGCCGATCTAGAAGGTGTATCCAAAGTTAAACACACTTTTGCAAATGTTAGTTCCCCCAGTTCCACTAGTTTAACCAATATCCTGCCAATCTTCCACCTAGACTAACGCGCTTGCACGCAAACAGTGTAATCAACAAACGCAGATTTCTGTGCTCGACTGATAAGCTCATCACTCCACCAGCTATTCAGCGATTCAGCCCCCCCCACTCCGTCCCCCACGACGATGACAGACTCGTCTCGGTTAGCGGGCCTGGACGGATCAACGGGAACGGCAATCTTTCACAAACAAAGAGAGAGAGACGGAGTAGCGTTTAGGTTTGTTTTGTTATGATTTTAAAAACCATTTTCCGTTTCAGAACCAGCAGGCGCGCAAGCAATTTCCTTCACCGTCGAAGCAACAGAATCCCCCAAACCCAAACAATCAGGTTAGAATAAATAAATTCAACTGCCAGAGTTTAGAGATCTCACCGGCACATCCAGGAACTCCACCCTACTTAGATATGAGGGGCACTGCGGTCCAGAGATGAGCACTTCGTTTGTGATTGTCAAGACTTTTTCTGAAGAGGAAATATGTGAACCGTTTGAGTGTGCAGGTTTAGTTCATCCTAGGGCCCCCTTATCTTTATATCAGATTAATGATCCGTACACCAACACCCTCCTGATGGGATTATTTCATCTCATCAAGGATGCTGTAATCAATAACAAAATCAGATGAATGTGTAATGAAACAAAAACGCAGAGATGCCAGAGACATTTGAACTTTGAAAGGTTTCAAGGTTCAAGATTCACTTTATTGTCATAAAGTGAAATTGAACATATTAGAGGTACCAACTAGGAAAGCAAGGCTGTTTTAGGGGATTTCTTCCCAATAACTAATAGAATATTGAAGTAACAGTAACTGGTCACACTAGATGAGGCGATCGCAAAAAAAAAAAAAAAACACATGGCAGAGGTACATAATGTTACTTTAAAATTACAACACAACGGAAAGCGCCAGTCTTTTGCTCCACCGGATCCGTCAACGAAGTACAAAGTCCCACCCAAGGCGGCGGTATCATGAGTTCTATCATTTAAGGTAACAAAGCCATAATCCTGTCTTAAAGTGGATCGGATAGGTCCTTTCTCCTGAGCGAGGAAGTTCATGTAATGACTCTGAGCACCGCCCCTCCCTGGGAACTTATGTCCCCCAAACCATTAAGGGTTGCATTGTTTACGTGATGCTGACACATCATTTCAACATATTTCGTGCCACCACGATGGAATGTGGTGTTAAAGAGTATGCGCTGATTTGGTCTGAAGATTGTCTTACTTGTGTGAATTCAAATACTTCTCATTTTCTGGGTGTTAGACTCTAAAACAGTCTATTTTGTGATCTTAGGACAATCAATGTTGTACTAGAGACAGCGATTTAACTGTAAATCCAAAGCAGAAAAAAGTGAAATATAACCAGGACCACATACACAAACTAAACAAGATTTTTTTATGATATATATGTATATATATATATATATATATATATATATATATATATATATATATATATATATATATATATATATATATATATATATATATATATATATATATATATATTCTCACATTAAGGGACTTCTATGAGGTTTTTCTTTACAACAGGGTCTAAGCATTCCTGCTGGGTTGGGCTCTGGACTTTGGCGTGGCCATTGCGAAACTTTTCAATTTTCTTGTTTGGTTGTTCTTTTTAGTCAGAACCAGAACTTTCTCACAGCAGAATGTTGAAGTGTTGTTTGCATTTTTGCTCTCTCCAGACTGATGTGCAGCTATTGTTTCTCAAAGACTATTGCTCATGTCTTTCTCTCTTCGTGTTGTGTTGACACAAACCTAAAGATTTAACCCCAGAAAACTCCCAAGACATCTACTTCTTTTGCTCCCCTGCTGTCCATCAGTCTCCAAAGGGCTGACGATTAACAGCACTTGGCTGCAGTTTACTCTCTTAAAATCAATGATGCAGTAAGGGGATGCTCAGTATTGTCCAGTATTGTCTTTTGTTTCTTTTTACTTTAATTTTGGTAAATAATTATTATTGGCACAGTGAAAAAATGTACAAGTTCTCATCTAAGGCTGTATTAGCCCAATCCTTAGACTTACAATAATCAGAAAATGTTGTTTTTACACATCTTCAGCTTCCTCTGTTACTCACTTCTGCAAAACAAAATCCCATATAACAGAAGAGAACGCCAGCAGCAGCATTTAAATAAATAAATAAATCAGCATTTTTCTCAAAGAGTTCTGCAATTTAAAAGGTGAAAACAGAGCTTTTAATTCAATATCATGATTGAAAACTACAAAAATCTACATTTTCACACATCAAAAACATATTAATGTCATAATCCAGGTTTAAATTAGTCAGAATCAATATATCA
Organism: Cololabis saira; assembly: GCF_033807715.1. Taxonomy (NCBI): domain Eukaryota; kingdom Metazoa; phylum Chordata; class Actinopteri; order Beloniformes; family Belonidae; genus Cololabis; species Cololabis saira. The sequence continues at coordinate 15,832,435 of NC_084601.1, read as the reverse complement.
TCAGGCTGGTTAGTTTGTTTTTGTTGTTATTTTTAATTTTTTTGTTTGGCGGTAGTCATGTGAGTCAATGTGTTTGCAGATCCATGAATTTTTGATTCCTAACCATGTATGTTTAACAGTGTTGGGACTAACGTTTTATTTAGTTAGTTTAGTTAGTTTTGGCGGTAACTAATACTCTAACACATTACCTTTTAAATTCAGTAACTCAGTTACCGTTACCAAACGGTGCGTTACTCCGTTATTTCTGTCCAGCTACAGTGAAGCTTTTTGCCCCCGCGGAGACCAGAGGAAACGTAGTGGGCGTGTGTGTGTGCATTCAAAAACATGACCGGTCATGGCGAGCCAAGAGAGCAAGGCGAGTTTTGCAATGTGGAGATATTGTCATTACAGTAATCTTTGGTTTTTACGTTCCAAAAAGAACCTGTGACAAGTGAAATGCGCGAAGTATGAACCTTTTATTTTATACAAGGCTTCAAATTGCAGAGATCAGCACCGCCTTGCACGTATTTAACTGCTCTTCTGAGCCGCTGCATCCCGACTCTGTAGCGTCTTTGTCTTCTAAAGCCCGTGGTGCAGGTGTGTTTTTTCAAGAGAAGAACATAGTTATAGGTCGTTGTTGTCGCTCTTTTTTCTTCTGCGCAAAAAGATTCTTATAAACCGACATGCCACCATGGATTATATTTGAGAACTATTCAGTTGCTTTTAGTTGCTGCTGAAGATCATTGGCCATTCTCAGCTTGTTGCTAAGCAACCAACGTTATTGACATAGGAAGTGAAGAAGCAGGGAGACTGTTTAGCCAATCAGAATGCAGAACACGATGCACAATGCGAATCCATACAGTACCATGCTGAAATGAAGGCTAGAGGCGCAATGGGGCATTAATGGGAGTTTTTTTTTTAAGTAACTAAAATGTTACTTTTCATAGTAACTCATTACTTTTTTTGTCTAAGTAACTGAGTTACTAAGTGAGTTACATTTTACTGAAGTAACTAGTAACGGTAACTAGTTACTATTTTTCAGTACCTAGCACAACACTGATGTTTAATATCTACTCTTTGCGGATGACAGTGAAGATTCATAAGTGAAAAGTAAAAAGAAGTAAAGAAGTGCAGAAATCCTGGAAGTCCATGGAGTAGCACCCACCACCCTGCCCCTTTGACCTTGTAAGCATGTTTGACCCCATTAAAACTGTCCAGTCGTTACACAGTCAGAGGAAATATATCTAAATATAATCCTGGAAATGACATTCAGCCTCAACATATGTATATACAAGCACTTAAATGTTCACATGCTCACATTTATAAGGTGTGTGCTGGCGCCCTGTTTCATCTGACTTCCTGCGTGGCTGTGTGAATTCATCCTGGCCTCGGTGCTCACAGGAACCTCCTCCCCAAACCGCCGTTTCCACGTGTCCCACCACCCAGCATCCTTCATACACAAGGAAACAGAATAACCGCACTGTAGTCAGAGGTCAGGTCACACACAGTCTCTGAGCATCACATCATAAATTTCAAACTCTGAGAGGATAATATGATGAATGCGTGCGGAAAATGGTTTGAGTAACACAAAATTGGTTCTGCGCAGGACATTTATAAATATTAACTTTTGGAAAGAATAATTTTTCTACTTAATGAACAATAGGACCTTGTTTAGAGAGAGGAGAATTCGCCATGAGTGCTGGTGACTGAAGAGTTATTTGATCCATAATGCACCCTGTGTGGAAATATTGTTTTTTCATAAAATACATCCCGTTGACCTATTTGTGAGACACTGAGAACACTGGGACGGGCGAGGATGAACGTAAATGGGTCTATATTACACAAAACAAGCTGTCAAAAAGGAGTATAAATTGTGGGGCTGTCAACATGGGTGCCAGACCTCTGCCAACAACAAGCCCAACCGGTCAAAATCGAACACTGACGTACACACTTACAGGCAACCGCAGCGGGTCGATTTGTGAGGCAAAGTGTTTGTGTATTTCTGTCTCACTGCTTTTTCATCCTCCCTCCATTTTCCTGCTTTCTTTCGCCCCGTTTTTTTTTCCTCAAGCTCCTGCAGATGTGTAGATATGAAAAGGAAAACAGGCAGCCAGCCTCCGGCTTTAGTTAGCGTGGAGAGAAGTCCCATGAAAACAAAGACTCTCTAACTGTACAAACAATACAGCCGAAAAGGGCAGCAAAGACCACCCATAAAAATGGAGAGTGTGCATACAGGACCTTAATTGTTTCTTTTTTGTTTTTGTTTTTGAGAAATGTGCTACTTGATCAAGAACGTGACAAAAACAGACAAAGGTTTCCCAGAAGCAGAAAGACAGAAAAGGAGGTAATAGGACAGAGGCCGTGACAACATCCATTGCTTTGTGGACTTCTGATCGATTAATGCCTGGAGTTTATAATTGTGGCCTTTTTGCTCTTTTGAAACAATAAGCTACAAGTAAGTGATGAACAGTTACAAATTAGTCGTACTGTGCTTTATCTTCAGTTTGACCCTAAATGGGACCAGATTCATAAATGAGCACTACTGCATGTTTTAGATGTTTCCCTGCTCCAACACACCTCACTCAAGTGAATCTAACATTATTAGCTTGCAACCAAGGTTTACACAAGTCCATTAATGACCCATTCATTTGAATGTTGGAGCTGGGAAGCATCTAAAACACGCAGCACACCAGCCCTCGAGGACCAGACTGGAAGAGCCCTGCCACGGAGCATCCGATCGGTCCGTCACATGGACGATGAGAGAAGTGATCTCACAGCATTGTCGGAATGTCTGTAACATCTTAGCTACGGAAACAGCATTCATTCAAAATAATAACAAAACTACCACTGGGTTCTTAACCGCGATGGTCAGAGAGGCGGAGATCAGCTGTATATACATGAACTTTCTCAGCTGACTTGGGACACTAACTTCCTAGCAAACCTGACTGCAATGCTTAGAGACTTGAAAAAGCATCCAGCAGCTGAAGCTCCCCTCTAGCTGTGGTAACAAAGTTTAAGCTTAGTAGCAGAAAAGGAAGAATAAATCCTGCAGGATATGTTGGACTCTTAGGCCGCGTTCAGACTGCCAGCCAATATCCGATTTTTAGCCCATCCAGATTGAAACTGGATGACTCTTTTGAAGTCTGAACAGTCCCAAACCGCATGAGATCCGATTTTTGCAAACCAGATCGAAACCACCTCCGGGAGGTAGTTTCATATCCGATCCATATCGCATTTGGGCAGATGCGTGTCAGTCTGAACAGCTCCAAACACTCAGATCGGATATGACTTTTCCCAGACGCTCCAAACCACCCGCCCATTTCCAGTTGTGGAGCTACTCATCCTTTCACAGAGAGCATGTACAATCTCTGATGTCACGTCAAAAACTATTATTTGTAGTTTAAGTGTTGCAAATTCACATCACAACATGTTTTAATAGCAGAAAAAAAGACCGCATTTCCACGTACGGTCGCCGAGTACCCTACGCCGTAGGTCTGCGTTGGTGTAACGCGGGACCATAAATCAGCCTTCAGTCGCGCTGTGAGCCTGAACCTGCAGCCCGTCAGCTCATCAGCTGCCAGTTGTTCATTGCTGGTTCGTTTTGTTAACTCTGAGCTTTGTTGGTTGGTTTGTTAGTTTGCTGGTGGTTTTGTTCTGAACACTTTTCTCCGTTTCTCATTTTGCTGGGACGTCGGGTCCCTCCGCCGAGACACAACTTTTGCTGTATGCGTTCATTGTTATGTCTAAAAATGATGCGCAGTGCCGACCCAATCAGGAACGGTACAGATATATATATATATTTTTATATATATATAAAAAATAAAATTATAAAAAAATAAAGGATCCCCATAACCTTTGATCGGGTGGGCAGGACGCACGTTTTGTCCCAAAACCAGCCTCGAGTTCGAGTACACAGAGGTCCGACGGGAGGATTAGAGTGAAATGGGGCAGTGTCAAACGATTTAAAATATTGTACAGTGTATGCCCAGCTTTACAGGTATGGGACAGCATGTGAGCTGGCTCCATATTGTTATTGTTTTTGATGTCGCAATTACATGACTTCACACAATACACGCGCTGGGTGACGCCTCCGCTCCGACGTCGTTGCTACGGCAACCCTTCAGATCAGTCAATGATGTGGCCCAGTCTGAACAGAGCCAGATCCGATTTGGACAATTGCTAAAAACAGTGTGGACAGTCAGCCCTGAAAATCGGATATGAGAAGGAATCAGATATGAATCAGATTTGCCTGCAGTCTGAACGCGGCCTTATGTGAAGGTCAAAAACTCTCATCTGTTGTTGGCAACAGATGAGCAACAATCAATAGAGTTCACTGAAGACTATTTTGTCTGACATGTTGAATGAAAAATCTTCTATTATCTTATAGTCCTGGCTGGTACAGGCATCCCATAATGCCCAGTTTGCTCAGTTAATAGAATTAACAATTGATTATTTCAGCCAAAGTTTAAACCGCAGTCAAGAAGAAACATGTTTAAATGACATGGCTCCGTATCCTCATTAGGATGAAAAAAGTCACTTGAACACTTCCACATTTTACAGCGTCCTGCCGCCGGCCTCGGGGCTGCAGCCCATCTGTCCTCACACTGGGACTCGTCTGTTTGCACACCTCCGAGTGTTTATGAGGAAGAGATGCAGGCCAGGATATGTGCAGGACATTTACATTTTCTCACGTAGGTTTCCTGCTTTGACTAGCCGCAACCAAGCAGGCGTGTCTTTTCTTTCCTGATACAGACGGATAAACATTATTGTTGGAGCTGCAGGCCAGTTGCTCGTATCGGACAGGGTTGTGACTTTTGTCAGCCACACGCGCATTGAGTATGTGCTCGGGAAAGACTCACGGAAGGTGGACTGTCTAATTACAGAAAAGAATAGATGCAAAACACACATTGTCATGGGTGTAACTTTGGTTTGAGAAGTGGGGGGGGGGGCACAGGACGGCGGCTTGGGGTCCTCTGGCACAGGCATTTCATTTCATGCATTTGTACATATATTTGGACTCTAGTGAACCAAAATCAACAAAATAATTGAGCTGGATATATTCATATAGAGAAAAAACTGTCCTACGTTTGAATTATCAAATGACAATAATGGCAATAAACCGAGAAATGAGAGAAGAATCCGATGAAGTTAGACATTTTTGTGTGTGATCAGTTTTGAAATAATGAGTCAATTCCTTTGTTTGGTTCTTTTTTCCATTAATTTATATTACTTTGTGCTTCTGCTTCTTCTTGTCTCAGGCTTTGGGTTTTTATTCAGCTCCTTCTCATCTGTCTTCTGACATGAAAGAAAACACAAAAGCATCAATGTTGAAGGGAAAGCAGGAGCCATAAATCATGTTTCACTATATTTTCAATAAATTCTGTGTTTACTTCTCATGTAAACTTCTTACTTTCACTATCCTCAATTCAAAATAATCTTGTAACTGCAGATCAGAGTTCCTGCTCTTTGTCTCCCATTTATTTCTTTATTTACCAGGACAGGTCTCGTGCAGAATCCATGTAAAATATTTTAAAAAGCCCCAGAAATTCTAAAAATGTATATAAAATATTACAAGTATTCAAATGCCAAACTAGCCTACAATTTGGCATAAATTTGAAATGTCTATGTTGCATGAAGCTCTTAAAAAAAATCCTGGAAAATTAATAACAGAAACAGAAAACGGTATTGTGCTCGCAAGAATGAGCACAATACCGTTCACTTGTGCATGCCCCCCTTGTCCCTAGTGGAAATTACGCCTATGCACATTGTAAAAGGAGAAAATATTAACATCATCTGTGGTTGTGCATTTAATAACGTCTGCCAATTTCTTTCTGATGCCTTTCCTTTTTGTTTTTTCTGCTGCTGCTAACTATCACAGACTGCAACTGCTCCAAACAAAACCGCTATTATTTCTGGTTTGAATGGCTTTATCCAGGGAGCTGCAGTTGAATTTCCAAAATAAATGAACATTTGTGCTTCTCATCCAATAACATGCTACTTTTAAACCGTAAAATGTGCATAACTTGGAAAGCAACTTTGTTAGGCCTCTGCTCAGCCCTGGTCAGTTTCTCAGGGGTAAAAGAACGTGAAGAGAAAAAGAACATTATGAAAAACAGTACTCATATCGTTGATAGTGCAATTCTTTGTAAATTGCATGCAATTGTCTGTCACATTTGGAGCTATTTATTTAATTCAGACTGAACACAGGGCTTTTATTATTTCGTTTGACATACGAGTATGTTTTTGTGAGTTTGCGCAACAATATTACTTATTTTTACTTTTTTATTATGTTCTTAATAACCTGGATAACATGGATATAGTTAAAAAAAACATGTTAATCTCATCTCCAGAAATCAAGTTTATATTATGACTCTCATATAAATCAGATTTCTTTCCTTGCTTAGGGCTCATCTCTCTCTTCCCATCTTATTGCCTCGTAAAGCTTAAGTCACACTATCCTGGAAAAAGTATCAGGCTGTGTTTAGTTTGAAACCTAAAGCCGCATCAGTACTTCCATTAGAATCAATATTACCACTTTAAAGAAAGTGCCGCGAACCCTCCACACATGCAGCCATACGCCTGCGCAAGAGTGCAGCATGTGAGATTCCTGCACCGCCATAACTTTACATTCATTAGCGTTTCACTCTGCTTTTGTTCCCATTTTTCTCTTTCCCTCCATCCTTGACAATTCTCTGAGTCTGGGGGTTAAACTTAAGTACTGTATATTGTTTCTCAGCTCACATTAGTCCGATCCACACAAGAAAAACCATCCGTCTCTGGCAGCTCTTACTGGCCAAAGTTTTCAAGAAAACAGCTGCATGTGCTAACTTTTCAGCTTCTGCTTGATAAAGCTTGCTCTCTCTGGTGATTTCAACTTCAGTTGCAGCTCATCCTCGTCTGTATGATCTAAGCCTTTGGTGAATGCTCCTTTTATACCCATCCCCGACATCCTCAGCTTTTTCCAAGAATAGCGTTACTTATATCCTCCCTAAACAAAATGTTTAAAGACTGTATTGCACTTAAGAAACTCCCCATTCATATAACCTTTTCTCGTAACATGGTCCTTGGCCTGTTTTTTCATGTCTTCCATAATAAACCCCAGAAAAATTCTTTCTCAGTATTTCTGGATCAATTTGAGGTACGTACAGATGTCCCCGCCTTCGTTTCTTCCTGATGTTTCTTCACTGTTGGACTTGGCCCGTATTCACCTCGCTGGATGGAGGAAGGACAAAATGATGCGGCTGAGGGTTGCTTCTTTCCCAATACTACAGTTATGTGCCAAGTAGAAGCCGTGGGTTTCCACTTGCTCCCAACCTCTGGCAAATGAAAAGACTGACATAAAGCTCAAGGCCATTTTTTTTTAATTCAGGAATTTACCATTTGATTATAAAGTTTACCAGTTTTCACTCTCAGTTTCATAAATTACAAGTAGCTATATGAATATTTGTAATTACCGACATTAACAGTATAAAACTGTTCATTTTCCAGATTAAAACACTTTCACTTCTTTTATATGTTCATCTAAATCCCTGCAGGGTAGCAGTGGTTCTCATTTTTAGAAATTAGAAGGAAAAACATTTTAGGGACACTCCAGTAGCATCTTTGTTTATGTAAAATGTCTATGTTAAAATGTTTTTTTTTGGTCACCTTTATTTATTTTTATGTTGCTGTCTGATTTAGATGTTTCCTTTTTTTTTTCGGACCAATTTTGCGAGATTGTGGCACCTCTGCATTGTTCTTGGTTTGGGTTGGGTTACTTAGAGGAAAAATCCAAGCGTTGAGCCCTTGAAAAACCATCCAAGACAAAACAATGGTACCCTTGAATTTCTCCTGCTCGTTTTCCATGTAATGATATCTAGATTAAACCGAATATTATTGTTGGCTCATGCAAGCCTATCACAATTTTCTTTCACCCATGCATGCATGGGGTTGTGAGCAGCAATACTTCCAGCTTCCTGATGGTTCCTAATGGAGGAGGGGGGAGGGGCAGAGAAAAAGAAGAGAGGGATTACAGTCGATAAGAAAAGAGGGATGGAATAAGAAGGCAACACAGAGATCAACTGTTGCACCAAGAAAGGATAGAAATACCCGAACTCCAGCTGCATTCCACGTGTACCAATAAACATGTCTGTGTGTGCATTATTTACACTGGATGTATGATCTGAATTAAATTTAGTTTTAAAAGCAGAACAAACTAATGTTGGCTTATTTACTAAAATGCTGGCTTCAAGCCATGGAGCATGTTTACATTTGATGGACTGAGGTCTCGTGTATTTACTGCAACCATGTCATTTTTCAGTTGTGATACATGGGTCACTTAGATATGATGCCAGTACAATCTTTATTAAAATCACAGATGCAGATTCTGACTTGGACCGCACGTCATAAACTACAAACAGCTAACATTTAAATGCATGCAAGTTGCAGATAAGTATGGTTGCATTAAAACTAAAGATTACTGCCTTTCTCTGGAAAATTTGTGAAAAACAAACCGCCCCTCTAAACACCCGAGTCAAGGCATTTGATCCTTTGTTCAAGCAAAAGGTTTTTCTCTTTCTTTTATTTATTTGGTTCGTTTTTTGCAAAAGCAATTTTTAAAATCCTTTGGTCTCAGTAACTCGCCCTTGCTCACTAATACAAAACACCTGAAGACTGAAATTGTGGCAATCAAACCACAAAATCTTGAACCAATAGCATTTAGTGGTTGTTAAGAAAAAAACAACGTGTCATTTTGGTGAGGACTTGTAACTCAGTTTGTAACACCCGGTATTTAAGTTGGAAATTCTAACATTAGATTATTTAGTACAACATCATAGTGATGTTGATATTTAGTTTTTTACAAAGTTACCAAAAAAAGAGATTTTCATGAACTATTAATAACCTTCATTACTGTAAGTAAACAGTAATATGCTGATAGACACTGTAGAATTGCAGTCATCCTACTTATGTTTAGAAAGTTATCTGTATGACATTTTTTTTACCCGTACTTTGAATAATAATAATTCTTCTTAGTGACTTCTTAAAGTTTGAGCTAAGCATCTTGGTGTGGTGAAATTCAGAAAATAAGAAAAGGAACTCACCCTTCCAAGCTTCTGTCTTAATTGCTGACTACATTTGTAGATTAGCATTTACATTAATCTGTCATATCTGTTTCAGTGATAATTTGGCTTTCTGCTTTAAAGCTATGCTACGTACCAATGCCCCTCCTGCCCACAGGAGGGCATACATAGCTGCTATGTTGACAAAAGAACCACTGACAATCCAGCATCTCTTGTAATATAGTTTTGTTCCACTAGAGGAGCACTTCATTGTGTCTTAAACCAGGAGCTGACCTGAGAACTTTCTTTATATATGCTGCCCCCATGTTGTCAGAAGTGGTTATGTGTCTCGTCTGGTGTCCATCTCAATACACTTCATTTGTTGTCTAAATGAATTGTGGGTTGCATGCATTGTGTTGCCTCTATCAAAAGTTGGGGAATTTTCAACTTTTGACACTTCACTGTTAGCCAAAAAAGTTGCAGCTACACAGCTAGAGCCTAGCCAATGAACTCGTCAAAAGCACTCTTTTCAAACACATCAGAGGACCATGGATGAGAAAACTCATCATCCCCGTCTTCAACCATGAAATTCACCTGTCTACCTGTGATCTGACAGAATTCACCAAAAATAAGAGTTTGGCAGGTCTGTCCATAGGCGATCTGCCTATGGACAGACCTGCCATGGCGCCAGCCTCAGCCAGAAGCATCGGACACACCCTCCATCAAGTAATTGCAAAATTACACTGTTTATATTAACAACTGTAATGACATAGCTCAAAAGAAATTGTTAACTAATGTTACGTTTTTTCGTTTTTCAGAGTTTTCCTATTCTCTTGTTTTTAACCTTATTTTCTTGCCTTTATTTTGTGTCCTGTTTTGTTGCTGGTTGCTTTTTTTTCCGTTTTTCATCAAAACATCTATGTCTTTGTATGCCAATCTCTGGTTTGACTTTCTTTGGTCCCATCTTTCCTGAAAGTTCTCACCAGGGAGTAAGCCCCTGTAAGTGTTGTCTTGTCTTTCCCCTTTTGCCAGTTGATCTGTTTTGTTGTCCGTCATACTTTTTTGTTCTGCCTTGCTCTTTCATTTTGTTTTAGATGTTTTGTCTTTTTTTGTTTTGTGTGTTTTTTTTTATGTTTTTGGTTTGTGATTAAAATCCCTTTTATTTGCTGATCCAGGCTCTCCATCTCTTGCATCTGGGTCCTCCATTCCTGCACCATGACAGCTAAACTAACTGAAACAGTCTGAAACTCCCTTAGGATCCATGAGCTGCATGAGTAAGGGACATGACTTTACAATGAATAGCTTAGGTTTCTTGATGAATCTTGGTGAATCATAAGAAATGTCCCCTCCACCACCAACAGTCTACCGATATTCTCCCTCCCATCTGTCTCCTCGCCTGGGTTTAACAGACTGAAATGCTGGTTAATCTGTCTGGATCAATGTTCTGGCTTATGCAGGTGCCTACAGGGAGGCCAGCCTCTGGATCAGCACCGAGAACACAGAAGGCTGTACCTTTGATCCCAAACCAAAGTAAACAGGACTGGATTTCTGGGAGGCATTGCTGACATTCTTAGCAAAATCGAGGGGTGTTTAGTTAAAAGAAGAAAAGGTATTGCTGACCCCTCTCTCTCAAAATGATGCACCTTTTAATGCATATTAGAGGTCAAAGATGTCCAGCTTCCTATTTAGGAATTCGCTTCGTAACATGAACTACCTCACCCCAGCAGTCATTTTCTTCTTTGTTTTCGCATTGTCTCTTTTCTTCTCCTTTCTTGATAGGAACTCCACACCCACACGGACACATACTCTGAACCAAAAGTTTGGTTGATGACCCGGGGCACTTAATACCCGTATCAAGGCACTGTTTGCACAGATGAAGTTCCTCACAAAACTGGCCACTTTTTTTCCCCAGCGCTACTTCCTCTCTCTTGTCAGCATTAGATGTTGCGCGCTCTGTAAACGCAAACACTTGCTGAACGTGCCAAGCACAGACGCACTTCGCTATGAGCATGAATGTGTGATTGGGTTCGCTTCTGCGTTTCCCAAGAAGGGATTCTTCCCCTACATCTGCGCTTCCATACCCCTGTTAATAGAAGAATAGGCATTTTCTGAGTCATAATCACAAGTCTGACCACATTTAAGAGCAGGAAATAAAAAAAAAACATAAGTACAAAGAAATAGAGCTGTGTGCAAAAAAAAGAGGGTAAGTGGTAGAAAGAAATTCAAGAGGGTGGCAGTAGGAGGATGGGATTGGAGACATTTTGGCCGCGCTTGTCAGAAAGGAATCAGTGAATAACTTGGCTTGTTTCTTTGCGGTGAGTACAGCATGGGCTGGAGTCTGGAGCCAGAGCCCACAATGTCTAGTTTGGAAGGTTCTCTCATTAGAGAGGATGGAGCATGCAACCTCCTGGGAACTGCAGTACTCTGGGAACACTCGCTGCCGAGCCCATCTCAGGTATAAAATGATCTTCATTTTTGTCATCTTTCCTACATTTTAATGTCTTTCATATTTGCCACACATATATCCCTGTGTCTCTGTGTTTGTCCAGTCAGAATGTGTTTGAGAATATCCAACCAGACATGGACTGAGGGTCTGTACTTTCTCCAAATCCAGAAACAATCCCCTTTGAAGAAATGCTAGAGCAGGCCAGTGTTTTTTGTTTAAACACTTGTTTTATAACTCTCAGGGAGTTGAGCTGAGCTGGTTGGCAGGAGAAATGACAGAATGCAGAGAAGGAGCACAAGAGCAAAGGGAAGAAAGAAAAAAAAAAAAGACTAAGGGCACAAATGTTCCAGTGTGGGGTCCTCGGCATACAGCTCATTGAACCATCTGTGGCGAGGCCTCAGAGGCGGCCTAAAATGTTCACCCATAAATGAGGAGAAAAAAAAAATATTTGAACCTGTGTACTCAGCCGTAAACTATAAACCATCAGGAGCCTTAACAAGAGCCATGCACATATAATTGGAACAATCAAAGAAGTCCTAGGGATACACAAGCAGAAGTGTGTTCTCTCCTAAATCACCTCAGGCATGTAGGTTCGATAGCAGCCCATAAAATATCTGTCAATTGCGCTTTACAGAATCCCATTTGGCCTTCTTGGGCAGCGATACCCATTTGCTTTAGGATAATGAGAATGCTCTCTGGAGTAATGAACGACTTGTGTGCGGTTGTGGGCGTGTGCTACATGATTGTCTGATGATTTGATTTCTGAGAGACACTTTGTCTGAGCCTCTCCTGAAGTTGTGCTTAAGCATGCGTGTGGCTTGTCAGTGGTTATAGTTAAAAATGTGTTCAGAAATACTTTTGTATTATTAGTGCATGACTGAGACCTCAACTCGAGTTTCCTCACTGTAGATATCTACATGTTTATGTAGCTGTTAAAGCACCTCAGTCTGAACAGTCAGCTAATGAAGACATGTGACTAAGATGAACGGAACATGGGATTTGATCTTACAGGGCCTATTGTGCTGTCACTAGCTGAGGTTTAGGGTTTAACCTGGAGTTAAAGCCCCACGTTGCATAAGAAAGTCATGTGACCTCTTTGTACTGTTGTTGGCACCTGCGTTTAACCTTCAGGTAAACGTTATCCTGATCTCAATTGCTCAGTTTAAAAACAAAAATTCACATATCAGCCACTAGAGGTCTCTTTTCTGCATGTATTTAAAAACCAGCAGAGTGAAGTTTTAACAAAAGTCACAGGTAGCATAAGTGTGTTGCCCTGTAATTGTGTTGCCCTGTGTGTTCTTGTATTATATTAAGTTTTCAATTATTTTAATATGTTAAATGAGATTTTGTATAGATATATATGGTAAACGGGTAAATAATAAGTTGAGAAACAAGGTATGTACAGTATAATTAAATATTTAGTTGTTTTGAGATGATTTAAGAACTGCAATGTTACTTCCGGTTTCGCAATGTTACTTCCGGTTTGGTTCCGGTCAGACCAGCCGTTATTTTCCTGCTCCATCTTCTTCTCACCATTTCAGTTGTGTACAAACAATGCTGTAAGTTAAGTTTGATATATTAGATAATTATTTTTGTATTGTTTTGATGGGAACTTTATTAGCATAAAAACGATCTGTTAGCTAGCCATTAGCATTGGTTCATCTTCTAATTTGATTCTGTATGTTTCTGTTGCAGTTTTTACCACTCATTTACATGTTCAACCTTCAATATACTTGATGAAACGCCACTCCACGCCTCTGTCATCATTTCTTATTGAGGTTGGATAAAGGTTTAGCTGAACGTTTAGCTTTGGGTCATCTACACCCGAGTGAGAACGTTACAATAAGTAATTTTCTTCTTTCAACACAAAGAGACGTAAATAAATTCTAAGCATTATGGACCACAGGTTCTCAATGTTCAGGATAAGGCCAAAAAGGGCAAGTAGTAGCCCTGTTGGAGTAGCTTCTATGTCTGTGTGTGTGTAGTCACATTGTGAGGTCTAACACAGTATTGGGGGTGATGTCACTGATGTATTTAAAAAAAAGTCCCGGGCAGCAGGGTTGTCAGGGATGGATGGCATTTAGCCTGAGACCCTCAAGGCTCTGGATGTTGTAGGGCTGTTGGGTTGATATGCCTCTGCAACATTGCATGGTGTATCTAGTGTTTGCCTGGGCCAACTCGCCTAGGAGCTGATGGAGCCAGCATGAGAGAATATTAGTGATGCAGAGGCCTATTGGCTCATTTACCTCTGATGACAGCAGACTGACCAATTCATATCACCTTCTCAGTTAGCCTCGTCCCCTACTCTCACCCCACTCTGTCCTTATAAATCTTGCTGAGAGAGTTCAATATGGACATACAAAGCAAGAGGAGGAAACAAGGAGGGGCGGAAAAGATGTGCTCCAAAATAAATAAACCAATAAAAAGTCTTCGTGCTAGGAAGAGCATGAAGGTAAAAAGGGACACACAAGGAGAAACATAAGCCTGTGTGTGTCAAGATGTCAATGATGATTTTGAGTAATGTTTATGCTGTTCTGATGAATAATTATCTCGTAATAACTGTGGGAGTTAGTTAAAGTTTAAATGAGACCCAGAACTGGACTAAAGTTGATGATTTTAAACCAACAGGTTGATTTAAAGAACAGTCAATGGAACAAAACCAAATTAATCTGCATTTATTTGATGACTGACGACATTCTAACATATTATTTTAGTATAAGTTGAAAACATGCAGACCAAACGGTCTAAGAGGAACCCTATGGGGTGTTTGAGGAGTGGCTCCAGTCTGCAGCTTAAACAGCAGACGTCTGTATGTTTGAGGGTTTGAAAGCCGGTTCCCTCCCTATTCTAAGATCACTTTGCAGCTTGGTGTGATGATGCTGTCAAGGAGGGTATTTATTCAACTGTCAAAACTGCCGCTGTGTTGCAAGACACCATTTATGACGCCATTAAAGCCACTTCACCAAATTGTTGCTGTTTTTCAAAATAACAGCTTGGCAAACGTCAGTCCTGAAACGTTAGAAGCTTGTTCATTCCCAAAATATTCAGCCAGAACTTTCCTTTAGCATTTACATCATGAGCTGTATGAATGAAAGTCTTCTTGTATGGAAAACCCAATGATTAATTTTGCCCCCACCATCATAAAAGTCTTAATTATATTTTCCCTGGGGACACATTTTCATGGTTATAAGGCTTATGTGAAAGGTTTGGAGATTCCCCCTGGAAGAGAAGCTTTCTAAAATTTGACTTGTCCTCTGCAGGAAATCATCAGGATAACCCAGAATGCTTTATAATCCATTGGTTTCGACCCTAGAGAAGCTTTTCTGATCCAGGTCATCTGCTAAATTGAGACTTCTGCATTCTTTGGCGGCACTGATAATTCCCTAACATTAAAACAGAAGAGTGAGTGCTCGAATCGGTAACTCGCAATATTTTAAACTTGTTTAAGCACCTCTTTCTCTGTCAAGGCTCACTTTAATGAACCCTTATAATATAACCACTCTTTATTTTGTTTGGTCATGATGAGTTGGCTGATCTTGGCAGAAAACATTATGCTATTCTTTGCCATTTAATTGCTCTTTTAAACGCATCTTAAGTCAAGCAACATTCTGGAAACACTTATCTCTCATTATGTGTCTGGTACAGGTAATCTTTATAATTATCAGCAAAAATCACATGTCATTAGATTGCATATACCGCAAGTGTATTAATTCTTCTATATTAGATCATAGTATGCCCGGTCAAATACCTCTTGGTAGTATTCACCATCTTGTAGATGTGTTTCAGATATGAGCATAAGCATTACGGTCAAAGTTCATGGGAAAAACAGAAAAAGCTTTAAGGTCCATATTAAGATATTTATTTTAGATGAAGCCCATTAGTTTCAATGATATTCAAATGATATTAAATTCATTATAATCCATTCATAAATCACTTCACAGCAATACAGTCCACTTTAAATGAATTAGTATAATTGTCCATAGAAAGTACACTTACTGGCCACTTTATTTGGTATAGCGGACGAATGACTAGTGAGTTTACGTTGCAACAGCAACAGGTACTTAACACAGATTATACTGTTAAACATTTGATATTTCACTATTTAACATGTACAAGAGATAATGTATGTGATGATGGTGGTTGTAGTTAAAAGTAAAGGATTTCACTTTAGGATTAAAAGAATTATAATCGTACAAGAATTATAATCTCTATTTCTCCGACCCTTCCTTCTTCCTTCTATTCTTCTCACAGAAAACTAATGGACTCTAATGCCATTCTTTGAATTCTTGGTGCGTGGAGCCGTTATTTCCGTATTTCACGGATCTGAATGGCGTGGCCCAGGCAGTCTGGAATTCCTGGCTGCGAGATCAGAGGGTTTGATTTATCAGAACGTACTCTCCGTAAGGCGTGTCTACAGGCAGAGAAACTGGGATACACACACGTGATTGTGAACCACAGGCTCGGTCACTCATTCAGGAAGTGTCACAGTAAGTGTTACTATTGTACTCATTATCCGGTTAGAAAGTGGCAAGCTTTGTCAAAAAGTGACAGCACTTTCTTTTTCTTTTTTTATGTGATGTGCACTTTTGTGCTGGACGTTCATGGGAACACTATCATGTCTTGTCACTGGGCCTGTTATGAGTTTGCCTTTGTCTTGGCTTGTCACAACTGCACTTTGCATCTTATTTAAGACATTTACCTTTCACTGCCCTTTTAAAAGTTTTTAATGATATTTGAATGGCAAATGATAGCAGCAACTACGCAGTACTTGGTCTGCTTGACTTGACCGCTGCCTTCGACACATCACTCCAATTTTATCCTCTCTTCACTGGCTTCCCATTAAATTTCGCATCCATTTTAAAATACTGGTGCTAACTTTCAGAGCTTTGCATGGCCAAACACCACAATACATCGCTGACCTCCTCCTACCTTATGCGCCAAATCGGGCTCTTAGATCAGCACACCAATCGTTACTGTCTGTCCCTCAAACTCATTATAAATCCAGAGGTGACCGTGCTTTTCAAGCTGTTGCGCCAAAATTATGGAATGCTCTCCCTTCACAACTGCGTTTTCTAGACTCATGTGAAGGCTTTATGAAGCAGCTGAAAACGTTTTTATTCAGACAGGCTTTTGGTTAACCGTTCATTTATTGTGTCTCTGCGTTGCTGCTATGTTTTTAATGTGCGTTGCGACTATGTTTTTAACATGCCAGCCCAGTGCTGTTTTCTGTACCTTGTTAATTTTATCTAGGTTTTTATATATATGTATACTATTGGTATCTTTTCTTTTTAATCTCTTTTAATTTGTGTGCCTTCTTTTAATGTAAAGCACTTTGTGATTTTATATCTGTGAAAGGTGCTATATAAATAAACTTTACTTACTTACTTACTTACTTCGACACCGTAGACCACAAGATCCTGCTAAATCGTCTACAGCAGCTAGTGGGTATTGATGGTAGCGCCTTGGACTGGTTTAGGTCCTATTTAGTAGACAGGACAATGTGTGTCAGTCTTGGGGTCTGTGAATCCTCCCCTGCTCCGCTCTTACACAGGGTCCCACAGGGCTCAATTTTAGGACCCCTGCTTTTTCCTTTATACATGCTTCCTCTAGGATCTATTTTACGAAAGCATGGTAATGATTTTCACTGTTATGCCGATGACTGCCAGATATATGTCCCTCTTAGGAAGAGTGATGCCTTCTCCCTCAAACCCCTGCTGGCATGTCTTGATGACATCAAAGCCTGGATGGCCCTAAACTTTTTTAATTTTAATGAAAAGAAAACAGAGGTAATTGTGTTTAGCCCTAGCAGCTTCTGCTCATCCTCCTTTGTCGATCTGGGTCCTTTGGCAGTTCATGCAAAGTCTTCTGTGACTAACTTGGGTTTTAAAATTGACAGTGATTTTAAACTAGAGAGCCAAGTTAGTGCAGTAGTTGTCAGGTTTCTTCCACCTTAGGCAGCTGGCTAAGGTGAAGCCTTTACTAGCACAACAGCACTTTGAAACAGTAATCCACGCCTTCATCACGTCTCGCCTGGATTACTGTAACTCTCTGTATCTTGGAGTCAGCCAGTCCTCTCTTGCACGTCTCCAGTTAGTTCAGAACGTGGAAGCTCGTCTGCTAACTGGAACGCGTAAGAGAGAACACATTACGCCCATACTGACCTCCCTCCACTGGCTGCCTGTGCGTTTTAGAATCCATTTTAAGATTCTCTTTGTTCTCTTTGTTTTTAAATCTTTAAATGGTCTTGCTCCACTCTACCTCTCGGAGCTTCTTCACCCCCACGCCCCCACCCGGTGCCTCAGGTCAGCTGACCAGCTGCTCCTCCAGGTACCGAGGTCCAAACGAACGCTCAGAGGGGACCGAGCCTTCTCTGTTGCTGCCCCCAAGTTGTGGAACATTTTACCTCTGCACATCAGACAGGCCTCCTCACTGTCTGCTTTTAAAAACAACCTCAAAACCCACTTTTACTCATTGGCTTTTAACCCAGTATGAGACCTTGCTCTGTTTTTAGTGGTTTTATGTAATCGTATTTGTTTATTTAATTGTTTTTATTGTCTTTTGCTGTTGATTGTTTGTCCTCTAATGTACAGCACTTTGTTTCAGCTGTGGGTGTTTTAAAGTGCTTTATAAATAAAGTTGAGTTGAGTTGAGTTGAGTTGATACTACAGTTGCCCCAGTAACCCAGTTTAATGAAGGTACCGAGCAAGAACTGTGGGGAATTCATATTTTACTGATATGAAGAAAGGAGTCTGACAGCCAATATAGTTTTTCAATGGGACATCAAACAGGGGTTGACAGTTATGAGTTGCCATATTTTGAGGCCACAGTTACCCATGGGAAAATGTCCATTCACTTGAGCTACAAGGTAAAATAATAATAAAAATACAATGCATTACCATTTCTATAGTGTTTTAGTCTGGAAGCAGGACCAGGAGAGTCTCACATACCCCTTTTACACCAAGCTGGTTCCAGGGCTGGTGCTAGTGCTGGTGCTATATAGTAGTGCTGAGAGCCAAAAGCTGTTTTAATTTCAGCTGTAGCACTGTTAATATGGCACTTTATTAAGTTTTTATATTTTTTCAGGCTTAAAAGTAAACTTTAAGATCCCCAACCTGGGCTCAGTTTATCCAAATAACGCCTGTTAAGAAATTTGACTCGAGAGCCGGCAGCCCCGGGGCACAGCAGCTCCTCACAGCCGGCTCAACCTGCGCCGTCTTCCCGGGGGAGAAACCTGCAGCTCTGTTGAGAATTACGCTGGATGAAATAAATCATTTAGGAAGATGAATATTGGTTTAATAGATTAAATCTATCAGTTGTAGCTACGCCTGTTAAGAAATTACGGCGTACGGCGCGCAGCGCTGCGTACATCGACGCAGAGCCTACGGCGTAGGTTACGTAACCTACGCCGTAGGCTCTGTGTTGGTGTAACGCGGAACCAGAACCGCGGGCTGGGAATTTTTATTAAATAAATGGATGTAATAATGGAGGAACCACGGATCGAGCGGCGGGGGACGCGTCCCCGCGGCCTGGGAGGCGTCCCCGCGGGCCGGGAACCCGCCGATCGAGCGGCAGCCTTTCGTCCAAGCCCGCGGGGACGCGTCCCCCGCCGCTCGATCCGTGGTTCCTCCAGCCTTCAGCCCGCTACCAGCCTTCAGCCCGCCGATCGAGCGTTGAAGACGGCGGTTAAGTTAGCAGACTCTTTTATTATTACATCCATTTATTTAATAAAAATTCCCGGCCCGCGGGGACGGGCTGGGAGCGGGCTGGGACGCGTCCCCGCGGGCCGGGAACCCGCCGATGGAGCGGCAGCCTCGCGTCCAAGCCCGCGGGGAAGCGTCCCAGGGCTGGAACGCTCCCCCGCGGGCTCGGACGCGAGGCTGCTGCTCCATCGGCGGGCACGGAGCCCGCCGGCGTTACTGTTGATGGATTGTACCGTAGACCACTCTGTTTTACATCCATTATTAAATAAATTGATGTAATAATAAAAGAGTCTGCTAACTTAACCGCCGTCTTCAACGCTCCGTTGTTTAAAAACGGCGCTCTTCCGTGTTTATTCTGCTTTGGTTGTTCAGTAACACCATCCCCAGCCCCGCCCCCAGCCCTTGACGTAAGCACGTAGCCCCCGACGTAACGTGGTTCTTGACCTTGGCCCAGCAAAGACTTGGTTCTGGTGTAGCACCAGTTTTGAGAGCCAGGAGCCGGTGCATTTTTTTACCTCTGCACATCAGACAGGCCTCCTCACTGTCTGCTTTTAAAAACAACCTCAAAACCCACTTTTACTCATTGGCTTTTAACCCAGTATGAGACCTTGCTCTGTTTTTAGTGGTTTTATGTAATTGTATTTGTTTATTTAATTGTTTTTATTGTCTTTTGCTGTTGATTGTTTGTCCTCTAATGTACAGCACTTTGTTTCAGCTGTGGGTGTTTTAAAGCGCTTTATAAATAAAGTTGAGTTGAGTTGAGTTGAGTTGATACTACAGTTGCCCCAGTAACCCAGTTTAATGAAGGTACCGAGCAAGAACTGTGGGGAATTCATATTTTACTGATATGAAGAAAGGAGTCTGACAGCCAATATAGTTTTTCAATGGGACATCAAACAGGGGTTGACAGTTATGAGTTGCCATATTTTGAGTTTTGAGAGTCAGGAGCCGGTGCTTAGGCTGTGTAAAACCAAAGAACTGGTGCTAAGTCTGGCTCTAGCCCAGAACCAGCCCTGCAACCAGCTTGGTGTAAAAGGGGTATGAGAGACCAAGACCTGTGTACATACAAAGTATTCAAGAAAAAGAGCTCAGTAATAAGTCAAAATGTACTGTAATGTTACTGCATCCCCTATCTGCTATAACTCCAGTGTAGCATGCTATAAAAAATGCTTATGTAGCGCCCTGCTATAAATGATGATGTTTGAGTGTACAGATATTCATTGATTGATTGATTTGATTGAAGAATTTATTAGAAGAATTGCATAGGATCAGGTACAGTTTCATGACAGTACAGGTTCGCTGATACAAAGGCATTATTCCAAGAAAGCATTACACTTGTTTACATTGGAGACCTTTTTTTAAATTCATATAACATTGAATGACATACAGGTAAGAAGCAGTACTTTGTAGGGAAGATTGTAAATTCAGTATATGATACTGCTGTTTAAATGACTCCCATGGTTATTTGGGTAAAGTAGTGAAATGTTCCATGTTTTCCATGGTCTGTGAATGTCTCATGATGTTTCAGGGTTTGTCATTTGATTAGCCAGGTATCAATCTGGTGTTTAGCCAATCTGTGCCTGTCAGAGATGGATGTTTAACTTTCTAGGTTTCTAGGTTCTGTGCCTAACCATTTCTGAACTGTAGTCGAGCTTCAAAAGACTTTTAATTGCGAAAGCTGTCCAGCTGTATAGGCACAGATACCAGGAAACATCAGGGGAGGTAAGGGTTTAGTTTTCGCAGATCCGCTAATTTTTGGGGGGAACATAAGGATCATGGCTTCCAGAAATGTTCATCTACAGTAGAATATAGCATTTCAGTAGATGCAGTTACAGCATATCTTGTAGAGTCCATATTTCTTTCAATCTGCTTTTATGCATAAATTAATTGCATAAAATTTGTTTAAAAGCAGAAATGACAAGCTGGGCCAATTACACTGTAGCTGAATTAGGTGAGTTGATGTATGTTAAACCCCTTCATGATGTAAGACAGTCACATGTTAAACTCCTGCATGGTCATTAACAGCTCTGGTTTACCTCTGGTTTACAGTTTAACTTGCCGCTAAGGTTTAGCCTAAACTGCAGTTGCAGTTACCTTAAAGAAATACCCTGACAGCAACTACAGGTCTCTTTTTGATTAGTTATTTTACTACATTTTACTACAGAGACTTGAACATGTTATTGGGATTGAAACTACTGCATTAGACTGGTTTAAGACATATTTATCTGATAGATTCCTAAAGCATCTTCCTCACGTACCATTATTAGCCATGGAGTTCCGCAGGGTTCAGTCCTTGGGCAGATTCATTTTCATCATATATTTGCTTCCATTTGGTAATATTGTTAGACAGCATGCTATACATTTCCATTACTATGCTGACAATACTCAGCTATACCTGTCCATGAAACCAGGGGAAACTACTTTCATTCTCAGCGCAAAATAGTGTACTTTCAAAATAAAGACTGAAAAACTGTCAAATTAGCACATTTACTACAATCCAAAATCCTTGCATTGCCACTTTTTGCAGAACATAAATTGACATACATGCTCCTAAAAGTTGAATTAGCATGTTTTCAAGGCTCTAAAGATGCTATATGCCTACTTTTTTCTTTTAGCATTGTGTGTTGTATTTCTTGAATCTGCCACAGAAGTAATGTTTCGTAACTATCACGTTTGAATGATCGGATGATTGAATTACGAAGGGCTGAAAGCTGCTGATAATCTCTTGTTCCTGGTTCACTATGGCAAGAGCTCACAGTGTGAAGTCCTCATATATCCACACTCAAAATATCCTCAGAGGTGTCATCTTTTAAATCTGAGTGAGCCTAAACACCTGGGTTTTGGAGGAATTCCCTCCTTCTTGGGAGATCCTCTCAATCTTAATCAGAATAAATGGAGGCCAACTGAAAATGGCCACCTTAATGTCTCTCCTTATATATCATAAAGGGTTTGAACCCAAGCTTTTGGCCAAAGAACTTTCCCCTTCTTTTCTCCTCATTCACTCCCAGTACTTCAGATGGAGTTTGGCAAAGCTGCGATGCTGGTTCTTTCCAAGTCTGAGACTAATTGCAGCAGCATTAAGGCCTGACTGATGTAGTGCCACTTCTGGTTGGATCTCCTGTCTCTGCAGATGTCTGTAAGAGTCACTTCTGGTCATTTCCAAAGCCGTTCTTGCTTGGATACTAAATTAGCTGGACTAAAATGGCAGAAAAAGATCAATTTTTATAGATTTAAAAGGCAATCCAAAACACTCCAAAGGGAGCAAGAAGGGAAGAGTATAAGAATACTTTCTGGAGCAGCTGCATGTATCATCTCTCGTTAGCAGTAAAAGAAATGCTAAACTGATGACAAAGCCAAATGTGTTCAAATATCAGCTAATGTTTTTTTCTAGAATGAGTTGTGTGAAAAGGAGACACAAGAGACATATTCACACAACTGGAACTTGCAGGGAGGGGAGGTGAAAGTATTATTGAATGTCCCAGATCAAAAGTTATGTAAAAAGCACTTGACATCCTAATTTGAGTTAAGCCCACAATTGTAGGGTTGGATCTTTGTTGTGGTATGGGGCCTCTGCTTACATCTCCTCATATCTTCTCAAGGATGAAAAACCCTATTTACACATGACAAGCTAAAAGTCACTTTCCACTGCCAGGCTCGGCGAGGTGAGGAAAAGCCTTATCGCTGGTTGACATGTAATGGAAACAGTCTGGGTGCCAAAGATGTGTTTTTTTATTTCTGTGTGCAGTGGGAGTTCCCCTTTTCAGAAGAAAATAAAAGTCATATGTTTGACTCCCAAGGCTGACAGATGGGCTTGTACTAAAAAGCGGTCGAACTCAACATCATGTAAAAGACTTGGAGAGACCAACTTAAAAGAGCTGAGATGTCACCATAGAACATCCTTACTGCTTCAGCCCATGTTTACTATTAAAACCCCCGAAGAACAAAATTATTTTTAAATTGATTTCAAAAGTTGAAATCCAAACCAAAAACTTCCAATCCTACCCTTATTTTCATGCTTGTCAGGACGATGCAAAAGACAGATGTTGAATAAAAACATTTGCCATCTGAGTGTATGATTGTCTCACAACATGAGAAGGGGCTGGAAGCTCATCAGACAGCAGCTCTTGGAAACGCCAAAAGGAACGTTTCCAAGCATGTTAGATTTCACTGACACACATCTCACCACCTCACACTCAGAAACGGGTGAAAAGATGGAAATCTGAAGGAGATAAGGAAAGTTGGGTTGGATATGAAGGCCTCAAGAGAGAACAGTTGGAGGTTCATGTAGAGGATTGTTTACTCGAGCGAACCTGAACTTCTCAGCTGTAGAAAAGTGAGCTTTTCCCATTTAATTCAGTAACAGTGTGATAATAAACAAGATTACATTTGTGACCCTCTTGTAAATTTTGTTCTTATTAACATTTGACAGCACAAAATGCAGAAGATATCTACCACAGCGAGCTAAACCCTGGAGAGCCACAGATTTGTTTTCAACTATTATGTAATGAACTTTAGGAGACAAATCATTGGACAGTATTAGATGTAGAAAGCAGCTTTCAAAATATAATATATGTGCTTACAAAGCGCAGTTTTCTGTGCTTAGACAGTTATGAAGCTCTCTCAGGATTTAAGCACAGATATTAAACTGTGCATTTATAAGAATTACACACATGGATGTATTTAAAGAACTGGCCAAAAGACCTCCCGCAAGCATGATTTACATAGAATGACAGTAACTTACTGGCATATCTCCATTTTTCTCAAAGTGCAACCTCTACTTCTATAAAAGTTTAAATGTTTGGGTTTTTTTTATGGAAAAAAAGTCAAAAGTTGCATAAGAAAATTGCAGCACAGGGTGAAGTTGTGTTTTTTGGACATTTGATTTGAGGTCAAGTGAAGAGGTAATGTTTGTGTTTCATATAACTTTGGGTAAAATACAGTATTAGGAATACCCTCTCCTCTTTATGGTTTACGTCAAAACAAAGACAAATACATGGAGGTGGCCCTGAAGAATGGAGATATAGGAGTATGAATGGCAAGAGGAAGTAATGAATAATGTGATGCAGATGTAAGACAGACAGTACTAAACACAATATGCAATGGAAATAATGGCTGATATTGAAACTGCATTCTGTGTACTACCCAATCGAATATATACTGCATACTGATCTAGCAGTTGTGGTGAGTACATAGAATGTGGCTACGAAGAGGCTTATACCATGAATCAACAGGAAGTCGATCATGTTCATCACTGCTGTGGCTTCTGGTGTAGCATAGCATTCCACTATGGGATGCAGCATGCAAGCTAGGCGGGTTAGTTGCACACAAGAACATTTTCGGAAGTAGGAGACCATCAAGGTATTTTTGTACTGTCGTTCAGAAAGTTTAGCATTAGTATAGAATGCTTTATATAGAAACAGGTCTGGCACAAGTGGAAGATATGAATGAGATGGAGCACACTGGACCACTGATCCCCCCCGGAATTGACACTGGATAAAGAAGATAAAGGAGTTAATTCTGTGATAACTGATTTAATCTTCCACTTATTTATGGCAGGTGTCAGAAATTGATTGATTTTAGTTTTAGGGGGAAACTGCTTTTACATGCAATGCCTGATCTGAAATAAATACAGTACAATAGGTGGCTATTTGGTAGCCTATATTTTGATTGAAAGGGAAGGAAAGCAAGAAAAGAAACCATCCTCATACAAATCTCTGAGAGTTAAGAGGCCGTTGGCTGACCAAACACGGAAGGCTGGATCCAAGCATGAAGGGGGAAATACATGGATAAATAAGGTTAGTGAAAGGGTTGAGGTCTTATGGAGGACAAAATGTTTCCAAAATTGCATCCAGATTCAAATTGTATCAGTAACACAGCACTACATAAAACGTTCCTTTTTGCCAAAATCAGTATGCACTAATAGTTTAGCATCCGGTTTAAAAAAAAGAAAATCAAAAAATCTATACATTATGAAATGAGATGCTAGGCAAAGAAGAAGATAAAAAATAAATAAATAAAGGATAAATGAAACAGACTGTTATACAAGGCAAGACAAGACAAATTTATTTATATAGCACAATTCAACACAGGGTAATTCAAAGTGGTTTACATTGACATTAAAAGCAGCAAGACATACGTAATTAGACAGTAAATAACAAATAAGATTGAAAAAATTAAGAATAAGATGATAAGAAAAGAAGAAGTAAAATAATAAAAAGCACAAGCTGTTAAAAATAAGGGCAGTAGAATACAGAACAAATAGCTAACTGTGGGTTCACGCTTATGAGCTAAATGCATCCTGAGTGTTGCCATCTGATCACTTTGAATAGATGACATCAAGTGCTGCAGAAGTGCAGTGTGGGTTCTGTCCATCGTGGAAGGAGTGTTGCTTCCTTCAAAAGTCGAAAACTTCCCCCATGGATGGGCCATGATCCATGGGGGGAAGCTGCCCAAACGAGCAACATGGGTTTGCCCTCCTTTGAGGCCACTAATTGCAGGAGGGTCCACTTGTTTCAGGTGGTACCCATGGTACTATTAGGCAACAGCTGAATGTGTAGTGGGCTGATCGCCGGCTTCCAAATCTGGATCTTGGGTTATGATATGTTCCTTGTTTGGAGAGATGAAGCCTGAAATTGTGCGTGAGGTTGAATACCGCCTAGATATAGTTATCACCTAAATGTACAGTATGAGTTTCAGAACCAATCCCCTTGATAAGGGCTGAACTTAGTGGGCTGGGGTGGGTGAACTTGCAGCCCCCTGGCTTAGAGCTATGTTGAGGTTTTCCCCTGTGGAGGAGAGGGTAGATTCCCAGTACCTTTGGGTCAAGGAGCAGGTTCTAACTATTGTTTCTGCTTAAGCACCAAACAGCAGTTTTACTGCCCAACCTTCTGGTGAATGTGCTGGAACGTGCTCCTCAAGCTGACTCCATTGTTCTGCTGTGGGACTTCAGTGCTCTCATGGGTCACAACAGTGTTATCTGGAAGGATGTGATTGAGAGGAGCCGCCTCTCTGACTGGAACCCAAGAGATGTTTTATTGTTGAACTTCTGTGCCAGCCACGGTTTGTCCATAACGAACACCATGTTTGGACATAAGGGTGCATGTGGCAACAGGACAGCATGGGTCTTAGGTTGATGATCGATTTTATAATTGTATCATTGGATATGCGACCATCTGTTCTGGACACTCGGATAAAGAGAGGAGCTGAGCTATCGACTGATCACCACCTGGTGTTGAGTTGGATCAGATGGCAGAGCAAGATGCTAGACAGACGCGCCAGACCCAAACATATACTGAAGTTGTGTTGGGAATGTCTGGGATGAAAATGTTTTACTAACAGTTAGCAGCAAATACAGATTTTCCACATAAAAAAGATTAGTATTGAGTTCTGGTTGAAGGTATAATCCAAGTGTGATGGGAGCGATAGCTGTCCATCTTTACCCAGTATCAATACAGATGCTCCACCAATAAGGTTGAGTTTAAAACTGAAGTTTAATACGGCAATACCCTGTGAATTCTGGCTAAGATTTGGCTAGCCTTTGCTATAATGCTCTTTTAATGAAGTGTGGCTTGGAGCCTGGTCTCAGCTAAGAGGTGATTAGTTTTAATGTCAAAATGTCAAAATATGAGACTAAACTGACACTGTCATGACTGAGCCAGAGAACCAGCAGTTCATGCATGAATTGGATTAAATGAACAGAAATACATTAACTGTACATTGCACACATGCATTACCGTGGGCCATTTTATATTCCCTTAAAGCTAATATAAGCTGTGAACCTTTCTATGGCACACACCTCCCAGAAAATTACATGGTAGGCAGTAAATCATTTTGAAACAATGTCCATATTTTTATCCAATTTATTCGATGTCTGTGGCTTATTAAGTCTGAGTCTGTGTGTGAGGCGTCTCATATGACCCGTGTTCTTATACAGTACCTCATTATATTGTAATATTCAGATGCCCTGCCTCTGTTACATGTCACGCTTGGTATTTCAGACTTTGGATGACCACTCTTTCCCTTTTCCACTCAGCTGTCTCTGTCAAATGGACAAGTTTCAAGAGGTATGCTGGTGTGGGTAAAGAATGCCAAAAATGTGGGGGAATTGTTAAGATTGTATCAGTGAGTGCAGGAGGGGGTCAAGACTGGAATTTGTCACCACTAATGGCATACTCCTTGGATAATAATGGAGGATGAGGCTGAATGTAATTCAGAAGCTAAGGTTATATGGTTTAGAAACTTTTCTTTTTAATTTTAACAATCTCGTTGAACAATCTGACTCCAGATTGATGTACTGTGGCCTGCTTCTAGTGGTGGTTGCTGACATTTTGCGGGCACATCCTGCTCTAAAATATCCTTCAATGTGAATTTTTCCAAGTCTTTTGACAAATATCCCCCATGTGTTTTTTGTAAGAGTGACTAAGATCCACCTGACCCTTTTTGACCTGGCAGTTAAAACAAAGACATATATTGCTACCTTGACACCTAACCCGTTGTGTCTCCCTGAGCTGATTAAATGAGTTGTTAGCACACATGGTTTTCTTTTTCATCTTTAAACCATCTCCCCCATTCTTTACATCTCTCTTTAACTTTAAGTCATTTTTTATGGAGTAAGGCAATAAAATTATCATTTGCCAAAGAAAAATCAGACTTGTGGGAGCTGTTTTAGCCTCCCCTTAGGACTGAACCTATGCCCACCAATGTATTCCAACTGAAATCAACCAGAAAATGTACCTTTCCACTTCATCTGGTCCAGCATGTCTTTACTTTCACCAGTATCTCTGGATAAGAAGTCTAGATGAGCCCCCTCATCACCGTAAATTCTTTTCTAACTGACAGGTGGTGAGAAAAAATGAAGAGAGAATGATGAGAGCATTCCCTTCGATTCCTAAAAAGGGAATAGGAAGGCGAAGACACATTTTTGACATATTTCAGGGTAGAAAAAAGAAACATAAAAGACTATGTTGGATAGTTCTCGAATAAAGGCTGGATTATGAGTGAATGTGCAATAGCACCTTAGAATTCAACAGAAAGGAGTAGCTGATCGCAGTGTTTGACTACAAAATCTACATACTGGATCGCCTCACTTGCCTTGCACACATCTGAGACCAAGATTTACCGAGAAAGTAGTTCACCCATAAAAATGAATGATGTGTTGTGTTATTATGTAAGTGAATATGATCTCAGTTAGTACAGAAAGTAGATGTTTTCAATAAAAATGCATTTATATGTGATGCCAAATTTTTTCCCTTGTTGTTTTAAATGATAATGTTGTTCTTCAGTGGTGCTGTTAGAACATCACAAAAGGAAAGTGAAAAGGTGTTCAGTCAATGCTGCCCATGTCATCTCCCAACACGCCTGTTCAAACCCTGCTGGTGAAGAGGGGTTTCACATTTGCAGATTATCCCAAAACTC
Organism: Cololabis saira; assembly: GCF_033807715.1. Lineage (NCBI taxonomy): Eukaryota > Metazoa > Chordata > Actinopteri > Beloniformes > Belonidae > Cololabis > Cololabis saira. The sequence continues at coordinate 15,803,858 of NC_084601.1, read as the reverse complement.
CTGTAGATATCATCATGCTTAGGGTATAATTGATGTATCCTCTAGATACATTGATCAGTCATACATGTTATGCAGATGATACCCACGTGAACACTATTACTGGATTGTCTTACTTAATATCCCACAATGCACTGTAACTTTTATTTCTTGTATTTCAACTATTTTAGTATTTATTAATTTCTTTACATCTAAAGCAATCGTTGATGACCAGTTGTCCATTTCAGACCATGCTGCATTTATCTCGTGGTAATGTCACGTAATTGCAAAAAGAAAAACAGACCATATCTGACTTAAAATGCTGCCAAACTCCTCATACAGGCCATGTTTATCACTCGTCTCGCTTACTGCAATGCTCGGCTACCAGGTCTCCCCAAATGCACTATGAAATCCCCAGAGATGGTTGGATTTACTCAGCCAAAAAGCACACATCTCATTCAATGTTTTCTTTCCAGACCATTTTCTCATAACTTGGCCAGTCACACTAATTCTTCTCTTTGATAAAGTCTGGTTCCTTTGGATTCGACTTTCATTTCCTGGGGTAATGTCAACAGGGGCAGAGGAAACTACCTCTGAATGCCATCGAATAGGTCTATAACTAGTCAGAGAAACAAAGCATTTTACTCAGGCAGAGCAACTACCAGGCTAATATCAACAAACTAACAAAAAACTATAAAAATGGTGTGCAGTAGAAATGATAGTGAATTACTGTTTTGCTTTACAGTAAAACCTGTTGATCCAAGGTGATATTAGCGATTAGTTGTTTAGAACAGTAATCATTGAATATTTAGTTACTAATGCTTTTCTTCAGAATGACAGCTGGGTCTTCAGCGGCTTAAACGGCTATTCAATTTAGAAATACAGGTTTGAGCCCTTTCTCATTGACTGTGTTCCTCTCAGGAACGCCCGTCGGGCGCTGCCATCCTTTTCCACAAGGCAGTCTCAATCCAGACTGTTGTCATTTGTGTGTCCACGGTGGTGGAAAGAGCTGCCAAATATTGTCAGAGCAATGGCATCCCTCTTCATCTTCAAGAAATTTACGAAGACTCATTGTTTTAGATGGAACTTTTTTTTTCTAACACTTTTAACACCCGTAGTTCAAACTGTTTCATTTTTATTCTTAATCTGATGATCTCAAAAACTTTGAGGTTTCTCCTCAATTCATTCTCTACCACTACCACTAAAGCAAAAATGGGCTAATTACAATGACAAGATTAGCTCAGAAATTACTTTCTCTCTTCAACTCGCTGCTGAATCCTACTCTACTTGTCTCAAATCTCTCATCTGTCAACTTTGCTTCCTTTTTTACAGACAAGTTAACTATCATCAGTAATCATTTTGGTCACCCATTTGATTCCAACTTGTTACCCTCGGTCATGGACTCAACTCCCAAAAATTGCACGGCTCCTGCAAAAATCGCATGTTGAAGTCCTAAATGCTCCTCCCTAACTCCCCCAGTCGACAGTGCAAACCTCTCTTCATTTTTTGCTCTCACTGAGTGTGAGGTATTCAAACTACTCACTGGTAGCAGTCCAACTACCTATCTGCTAAACACAGTTCTTTCAAAACTGCTCCAAGACATAGCTCGAAAGTTGTCAGAGCAGTCATGAGCACAATAAATTCCTCTCTTGCCTCGGGCACATTCCCATCGGTCTTCGAACAAGCTATGGTCACTGTTAAAAAAGACCTCACTCAACCCTGCTCTGGTTGAGAGCTATCGGCCGGTCTTCATGCTTCTCTTCCTCTCCAAGGTTATGGAGCAAGTTGTTTCTAAACAGGTCATGTTCTTCCTCACACAAAATAACCTTCTTGATATAAATCAGTCCAGTTTGAAAAAGCCCCATTCCACGGAAACAGCTCTGGTGTCTGTGACTGAAACCCTAAAAGCAACAAGAGCAGTGGGTCAATTCTCTGTTTATATCCTCCTTGATCTGCTGCCTTTGATACAATTATCCATAACATTCTGCTATCTATACTCTCATACTTGGGCATCTCAAGTTCAGCTTATTCTTGGTTTTGTCAGGTTTCATAATAATAATAATACGTTTATTTATAGAGCACTTTTCCAAAACAAGTCATAAAGTGCTTTACATGCAATTAAAAACAGTAAACAAACAATTGGTACAATATTAAGACACAATTGAGAGATAAAAACAGACAAATAATACAATCAGTTAAACGCAAGTCTAAAATAGTGAGTTTTTAAAAGTGACTTAAAAGAAGACAGTGTGTTAGCTACCCTAATCTCCTCCGGCAGGTCATTCCATAAGCGAGGGGCTAAAACAGAAAAGGCCCGGTCACCCTTGGTCTTTAAGTTGGACCAAGGAATGGCCAGGAATGACCCACCAGAGGATCTCAGGGTGCGTTCAGGCTCGTATGGGGTCAGGAGGTCAGCTATGTAATCAGGAGATAGCCCCATACGAGCCTTAAAAGTAATAATTAAAATTTTAAAATCCACTCTAAAACGGACTGGGAGCCAGTGAAGGGACTTTAAAATTGGTGTGATATGTTCTCTCCTGTTGGACCGGGTAATGAGTCTGGCTGCTGCATTTTGAATTAACTGTAGTTTATTTAGGTTTTGCTGAGTGAGGCATGAAAAAAGTGAATTGCAGTAATCTAACCGGGATGAAATAAATGCATTCATGTCAGGGGAAAATCTTTATTACATCACCTCTCCACAGAGGTGCCCCGAGGATTGGTACTTGGGGGCCCTTCTCTTTGCCATATATGTCTCACCACTTCCCATCTGCTATGCATAAATCTACCTGGTATTTCTAATGGACGACCCCACAATCTCTGAATGAATCTCAGGTTGCCTCTCTGACCTTTCTGCATGGATGAAGGATCACTACCTCAACACCTTCAACATCAAAGTCCTAGTTATTCTTTCAGCTTTGATAAAGACATAAAGATTGCCTGTCATTCTACTGTCCATCTGTCTACTGTCATTCCCACAAAGGTTACAAAGAATCTGGGTGTCATGTTTGATGAAGAGTTATCTTTATCTGATCACGTTGCCTCGGTCTTGCGGTCATGCCGCTTTGCACTTTACAACATTCTGAACATAAAGCTGTACTTTATTGAATATGCAAATCAGCTCCTGGTACAAGCCAGGGTTATATCCTGCCTCAATAACTACAATACCCTCCTAGCCAGCCTTCCAGCGTGTGTGATCAAACCACTACACGAGGTCCAGAATGTGGCAGGAAGTCTGGGTTTTAATCAAGCCAGATGGGCAGTTGTCACAGCTCTGTTCACTTAGCTTCACTGCCTACCTGTGGCTGCTCAAATAAAATACAAGTCTCTGTCACTTGTATAAAAGATGATCTCAGGGTCAGAACCTGCCCATATTTTAACTTGATTGTAGGGCTGGGCGATATGGACCAAAAGTCATATCTCGATATTTTCTAGCTAAATGGCGATACTCGATATATATATCGATATTTTTTCTGTGCCTTAATTGGGGTTTCCCCCAAAGCATTATAGCATAGCATCTCTGTTAGCTTCATTTTTTTCTGAGGCAAACCCTTAAAAAAACAGTCAGTTTTAATACAAAGCCTCGTGCCAAATGTCACACAGGTACCTTTATTAACAGAGGTCTGCACAATATCAAAATGTATAAAACAAATGAAATAAAAATAAACTGCCTGCATATAAAGAATAAAAATGCTTCTTGAATAAAATAAAACAAATATCCCTTTCCTGCATAACAATTCAATTAAAATACACTGTGCAATTAATACAATGTAGACAGTAACAGGCAGACTTTTCCACTGAGGTTGACAGTTAGCAAATAACAAAACATTTGTGCAAATCTCAAATAAAACATTCAAGTCAATTTGTCACAAAATAAGCTATATCAAAATCATAAAAAAAAAAAAAAAAAAAAAAAAAAAATTAAAAAAAAAAACAATTTTTTTTTTAAATCGATATAAACGATATTGTCTCGTACCATATCGTGTTTGAAAATATATCGATATATATTAAAATCTTGATATATCGCCCAGCCCTACTTGATTGTAAAGGCTTACACCCCTTCACGAGAACTGCGCTCTTCACAAGAACACAGACTTTCCTTCTCCTCACACAAGGTGATCACAGTTGAGACTGTTCTCCCATATCGTTCCTCAATGGTGGAACAAGTTACCTGTCGCCACATTGGCAGAGTCATCCCTCTCTAAGTTCACAAAGCTTGTGTGAACCTTCCTCTTCCAAGAACACATTCTGTTGTGAACGGGGATCTTTCCTTAACTTCCCGAGCTGCACTTGAATGTCATCAGGTGTACTCAGCTGGACTTTCTAAATGCTGTCTTATCTGCCTACTTTGTGATCTACTATATTACTGTGGCTTGACTGTATTTTCCTGTTGTAAGTCCCTTTAGATGAAAGCATCTGCTAAATGTAAAATGTAAATGTGAGCGGAAAAAAACAGATATCCCTACAGATGGTTGAAAAAGACTATAAAAGTGCATTTCACATTTGTAATTATTGTATGTAACTATATGTAACTGAAGTGTGCAACTGAATTCATTGTTTATTTTTCTCACTTTCATTTCCCCCCTCTGTTTTGGCCGAAATGAATTTTCTCATCCTTACTCAAATACACAACTGTCACTTCTCTAAATATTCATTGTCTCAGGGAGAAGAAATGTTGATAATCTGCCCGATAGTTCTCCAACAGCAGCAACCCTATCTCTTTCATCCGTCGTTTCAAATTTATGCAGGCGTCTGCAGCTCTGTGTTTTACTAGCCTTCTTTAAATGCATTGTGGGAAAGTTCTATTCTGTAATTCCTTGAAAGAAAATAAACATATTTGATAATTTTTTCCCCCTTCTGGTCAGAAATTATCAACAACACAAAAACTGTTGCAGAACTGTTTAAAGTATCTGCGTAGAAGTATTCTGTGATTATGTTTCCATCAAGCTGTGCGGCCAATCATTCATAAACTTCAAACAATATAACGCAGTCATGTATGCTTCAACTGGCAGCAAAAAATGGGAAAGAAAAATGCAACTTGGCAACATAAGGAAACATTTACAAATGGTGTGTTGTTACTTATTCACGAAATACTGTATATTCATTTCCATCATTGTTTAATGGAGAAAGTAACATGGTTTTCTTTCAAGGACAAACAACACAATACCTCCCTCATCACTTATTTATTTTGTTCTGGGTATGAATAAGATTTATACAATAAAATAATATTGAGAATGTTTCAGCTTAAAATTAAAGATGTCATGTGGGGGAAGCAACAGCTGTTTCCGTTTGGAGTATCTTGCCCTAATATACTATGCAACATATTCTAACAAATTTGTTGAGTTTATTTGCTTCCTTTTAAACAGTTTCACTTTTCATGTTGAGTGTTGTTTACATCCAAATGAGTTGGTTAGTTGCTTTCTTTAAAACTGGCATATACTGTACAATAATACTTTGATCACAAACCACAACTAGTAGAATATTGTGAAACACCAAGAGCCATAAAGTTGTTTCACTGGGGAGGCTTTGTCTAATGTTGGAGGATGCAGTTGTCATCTAACATTGTTCTTTGATTAGTTAGGCTAAAAGGCTGAAGAACATGCAGAAGCAAGTTTCTAAAATCGTAGTTTACCAGTGCTTGGAGGTTCATGGCACTTTAGTATTACACACTCCATTAAGAAAACACAAACATTTGCTTAAAATTCGGACTAGTTGCCTACCTTTAGAGGGAAGCAGGTCTTCGGACAAGACGTGCAAAACTGCAGGAAATACTGCAGTGATACTGGAATGTCATGTACTTAAGCGGTACAACTATATAATTGCAAGTAGAGGGGCTGAAATAGCAGAAGACATGCATTGTAGATGTTCAAACCAGCTACAAATGCCTTGGGATGTAGGTAATTGTTACTACCAACAAACTCAGATCCTGAAGAACCAACTGAATGGAAAAGCAACGTCAAACCCACCAATATTTATGCCTTGCCTTACTGCAAAAATAACCTTGCCATCAAAGAAGATGGAAGCCACTGACATCAAGACAAGGAACCTCCTCACAATTTATGAAGTCCAACACCCTGAAATTGTAAACTAATTGGAAGGAGGGACGCTGGGGACTACTAAGTGTCAATCCATGTTGATGTAGCTTCTCCCCAGTGATTAAAGGGGACCAATTATGAAAAACACGTTTTTTCTTGTTTTAACATATATAAAGTGGTCTCCCCTCACCCTGCCAGCAGAGGGGAGACACAATCCCATGAATTTCTGCAAGGTCTGTGACCCCCGCCTTACAGAATCCCCCAGTGTCACGTGATTTTTTTTTTTGAGCCGATGAGAATCTGCGCCTAGGGTGACGTCACCCGAGGCGCAGAGGTTCGGCCTCCGCTGCTGAAACCACGCCCACAACCAGCTCTCTCCGCCGGCTCGAGCGTCCGCCATTGTTCAGAAGCGGTGGCTGTTTCCACAGCGAGGGAGAGTAGAAATGAGATTTTGCATCGACATTTACCTTCATAAAAGGATCAGTTCCCACAGCACGGACCCGGTAACTGCACACGAGTCAGCGGTAAATTCCTTTTTTTTTAATGTTATTTGTATGATCTTTGCATGGGCTAAGTATTTAGCTTAGCTCCGGAGCCCCGGCGCCGCATACGGAGCTTCGGGGGCTGCTCATGGACCAGACCGTCGAGGAGCCCCGGGCTCGGGGCTCTATTAGTACCGTAATACATTTTTCTTCTGTGGTTTCAGATCTTTCAAGCACCTGGAGCTGTTCACATTCAGAAGACGCGCGGTCCTTCCTTGAGCCAGCAATAGTGCATACATTTTATTTATATATTTTAACAATAAAGTTGCCATTTGTGAAAATTCAGTGTTTTCTTTACAGTTAACATGATTCATTTGTCTTGTAACATAATAAGTGAAATGATGAGGAATCGGAGTAAATAACTGTGGTGTAACTGTTTAGAATTCAATTCAATCTTCCTGTTCGAAGACGAGGTGACTAAAGGCTGATTTATGGTTCCGCGTTACACCAACGCAGAGCCTACGGCGTAGGGTACGTGTCGATTTAACGCAGAACCGTGGACACGCTTTGCTACGCAGCCGCTGCTCTTCTCCTCGGAGTGACGCTTTGTCTCCTCCCCTGATACACGTCATTCAAGCAGCCAATCAGCACAGAGCCTTATTATCATACCCCCCCCTTCCCTTAGAATGAAGCACAGAAAAAGGCTTTAGAAGCGGAAAATATAAAAACATGGCCCAGAGACTGAATTTCTGATTTATGTAGAAAAAACAAGCTTTAGATTGTTTTTAAGACATTCAAGGCCTGTTTAAAATATACATTAAATGCCATAATATGTCCCCTTTAACTGCTAAGCAAAAGTCTCAGATAGTATTGTATTAACCCAATGTGGCAGAGGAGATAGAAAAAATAAACTATCATTAAGGAGAAGCCCTTGCACGGCATGTGGCACAGACTGAAGAATTGGTTTATATTTTCAAGTTATACCAGTAGCCAGAAAAAGCTGGCTGTGAAGATAACACTGACACAAAAGCAGGGTGTAAGATGCAGGCAGGTGCAATGTACATGGAATAGTACAACCGAGTAGGCAGAATACTGTACAGGAACATCTTTTAAATAGTATGGGTCAGAAGTTTCAAAGTCAAGTTGGTATATATTGATTTGTAGGGGATGAAAAAGCAAAGATCCTGTGGGATTTCTAAAATCCAGAGTGATAAACTGGTGATGACCAACCAACCGGACTTTGAGCTGGTCAACAAACTCCAGTAGAAAGCGTTAGCGATAGATGTAGCAATCCAATGAGACAACAACATTAAGAAGGAGGAACACAAAAAGCTGGGGTTGGAGGGTTGGAAAAGGGTTGAAAAAGGAAGATGTAGAAAGCAAAGGCAACAGTGTTGCCAGTGGTAAAAGGAGCACTGGGAGCTGGGACCTCCAGTCGGAAAGTGGCTAAAGTAAATTCTGAGAACAACATCAGAGATTTCTCTCCAGAAGGCAATGGTATACAAACCTTTTTCACTATAAAAAGGCTAAGAAAAATATACTCAAAATCATGAGAGCGAATCAGACAGAGTTATAGAAATGAACAAGGGTGTGATTATACAGAAGCATCAGGACCTTGTGGAAATGTTCTGGGGAAGTCTTAGTGCATTTGTGCCAAGTTGAAGAGCTTTTCTCAACTACTGAAACTGTTACTGAGAAATTCATGAAATTTTAACACTTTTCCCGTGCTTATGTGTGTATTTGCTTTGCGTTTATTTCTGATTTTCACTGTGTTATTATTATTTTTTTTTGTCTCTTCTTCACAGCTGAATCCTTGGGTAGCTGAGAGAAGCAGTGGCCCAGCTAATCATTTGTGGAATGTGGCGTGGATATAAGATAGGGCCAGATTGGGAATGCACAGAGCCAGAGGAATGGTAATTACTGTGGAAATCAAACACCATCAATTGTGAGGTTTTTCAACATTTCACAGTGTCCCTCTCCCCCTTTCTCCAGCCAAATCCCCTTCTCCTTTCGCTCCAACTCAAACGACCCTCACTGCCGCTCCTTCAGGCCTTCAAACCTCCCTCCTGCCCTCCATAATTTTTTCAGCTATTTTCCACCCTTTCCCAACCCCTCTTCGTCTTCTTGCCTCTCAAACCTTTGATTTATTTTTCTTTAATTTTCTCCACCTCACTCCACCCTCTTGCTTTATCTATCTCGCACTTTGTTTTTCCTGTCTTTCCCAGTGCACCCATTTATACCTAAACCCATGACCAGGTTTGTATTGTTTCCCATGCATTCCTCCCATCCTGTGCTCATTTGCACAGACACCCGTGGATACAGGCACTCACACAAATGACCACATAAGACAAATGACCCTCATCACTTTATGTATGGAATGTGAAAACACAGCACCCAAAACATGTATTATATATTCCAAATGCTTTTAGGGACGCGTACTTATTTTGGACTTGGCTGCCTAGCAAAACAGCCATTTTCATGCATTTATCTTGAAACTATTTCATAAAGAATCCTTTTTCCCCTCTGGGGTTCCACAGACAACCCCAGAGGGAATTAAAAGATTGTAAGGTGAAAGCTGGTTGCAGGCCAGTACATCAATTTCCACTGGCTAGTGTCCAGCATCAGTGCAATCAGAAACATGTTTTGAAAGCAAATAATTTTGTGCAGGCCAGGCAAAGGGTGCACTTGTTATGTAAGACACACTTTTGTCCTTTTGTTTCATCCTTTGTTTCATCCTTTTGTCTTTACTTTTTACTTTGAGCCAATGTGAATTGGACAAATAGTGCACTTTTTCCCAGGGGTGGCCTCCAGTGATAAGAAGGGGCTTCAATGAGGGAGGGAGCAAGGCACACTTCATCCATCTTCACATGACTGTAACTCCCAACTGTAACTTCCTTAGCCCAGCTCCAGTTGGATAATGCAGCAGAACACAAATCTTGCTTGGCAGTTGAGTTGAGGCGCACATCCTTACTACTGATTTGGCATCCGCGATGATCCTTCTCAAAGCCAGACGTGATAAATTTAACTTTTTCCTGCCATTTCCCCAATAGTCATGTATTATTTTTTAACAGCTACAGTGATATTTGATGTAAAGATCTACCGAGGTTTTTAAAATGTCAGAACTGGGCGACCCGGTCAACTGGAGGATGACTTTATGAGCTCTTGACAACTTGGGAATCTAATCTCACATTATCCCCCTCTGCAGTGTCAGCCGCCTGTCTCTGAGAAGACAAACATGCGAAGGAAGCGACGCATTAAGCAGGCAGGAAAGCTTGCACAGACTTACACATGCACACGCGTCTGCATATTCGCAGGGCGGTCCAGACAGCAACAACAGTCCTTGCCAAGTGACACTGGGCACTGTTTGTCTGAGCATAACATTCACGCCGCGCCATAGCAACAAGCACTTCCTGTTTCCCCTGTTCTCGCTGCGTGATGAGACAATTTGAGGAAATCAGATTTGCTGTAATGGCCCAAAACGGAGCAGAAACACAAACATGCGGATGCATAAGAAGCAGAGGTGCAAAAGCATGAAAGTAATAGGGAGTCATTCATAAATTCATGCAGTTATGACATGAAGAATGAGGGAGCAGTATAATGTTTGCACAGATGTAGAGTGCATGTAGAAAAGGCTGTGTTTTGAATGTGGATTTTTGTTTTCATAGAAACCAAGACTTTCTTAAGTCTTTGCCATTTGTTTCTATGGAGGTGGTTTCTCCAAATTTAACTTTGGTTTTCATTTTGATATTAAACATTTCTCCTAATAAGATACTGTGAATGGTTATAGACTACAACGTGGTTATGGACTACAAACACCCCAAAAATGTGCACAAAAAAATGCTTTCACCACAATAAATGGTTTCAGGATCCATATTTCATCACTTCATCACGCAAGTATTTCAAGATAAATCCTTCATTTGCATACAATACTTTTGGGTTGACGTCTAAACAAATCATTATCAAGAAAAACCACAGAAAAAAAACACTAAAATGTTTCCTGTTTGTGAAAGTGCGCTTGTTGTAACATCCGGCTTAGGTGCAAACAGCAGATTGGGCATTTAATTATACAGACATGTAAGAGGCAACAATCCCCTTAGAGGGGAGGTGATCATGTTAGTCGAGTTTAATCTCTCCGTTACAGCTTTCACAGTAATAGCTTTCCAGCATTAGATTCTTACAGAAAACTAAGAAACTGGGATGTAAAAGCTCTAAATGGATTGAATGATTTTAGAAGCCCATGATACTATAGCTATTCTCTCCCCTTAATAAACAAAGGTATGTAACTGTAAGGTTATGATCTTTTTTTTGGGGCACTTCCCAGAAATTGATTGTGTTCAATAAATTTGAACAAAAAAAAAAGACAACCTTGTTCAAATGATTTGGTTCAGTAAGCTTCAGCCTTTTGGAAGGTAAAGAACAAACAAGGCTTGAGGAGCCTTAAATGCTTGAAGGCATCACGGGAATTGGCAAACACCACTATTCACTAGTCTGCATACGTAACTCAAAGAACAAGCAAAACAAAAGTAAAATTTTGCAGAGAGAATATTCAGCACTGTCTATCGCACAAAAATGGACCATGCTACAAGCATCAAAGCTTTATCCCAATGGACTGTATGTCACTGGGGCAAAGATGAAATCTACGGATATATATGATACTGGATGTTGTCGGGGGAGTTTTCTGTCAGCTGAAGTTTTCACGTTCAAGTTCGGTGTTGCAACAGGACAATGCAACTGACCAAGAGAATATTCACTACAGAGTGGGTTAGAAAAGAAAAAAAAAGATTTCCCTTTTGGCATGACCCCACCTAAACTCATGACTTTAACCCCATAGTTGCACTGGAATGACCTCAAGAGCACCATTCACACCAGACATCCTACAAATGTGCCTGAGCTTCCGTCTTTTGTTAAGTAATGTTTTACTTAGCAAAAATGCGTTTTGTTTTTACTGTAAAAACAGAATGTGAAGTCCTCATTTACCCCCTTCTTTCTGTTTCACTTGCACACTTACAGTATAATATTGGTCCTCGTCTCAATGTGGACACTGTCAATCAATTTTTCAAAACAGGATCTAGTGAAATATCTGGCCGCTCTTTCCGTATGAGGTTTGAAACTGGTCATCAGTGGAAATTTGCATACGAAAGTTCCCTAGAGTTGAGCTGGAAAAATGTACATATTTGGAACAATACCATTGCAAATAACAGTAATTTCAAAATCCAACCTGAAGAAGCATCACCTCCCTGACAGAAATGTATTACCACAAAAGGTAGAATAGTATTTTTACGATCTTAGGGAAGATGCTGCCGTGGACTCAGTTAACCATTATTAATTACTGAGTGCTAAAACTTCTTGGAGCACAAGTTTCTTGTGTTTATTTCAACCTAAAACTAGCCCAGCTAGTGACTGCTGTGAATGGGGCAGCTAACAACATGGGAAAGTCCATGCGACAGCTTAGAAAGACAGCTGGCAGGAGGGAAAGACCCCATAGGTGCTAGCATGTGTTAGCAACACATGGTTGCAGTGGTGTGAGCTAGCAGCTTTGGTACAACCAGAAAACAACTACAAGTCAGATAGGTACAGTACCCCAAGAATCAGAGAGAGCAGGGGTGGAAGATGACTCACAGACTGATGACATTGTAGCAAATCTCGGAACAGACATAATGCATTGGATACGTGACTCATTAAGGATAGGGGCCTTATACGCCAGGGCTAGTAATAGACAGAATAGTGCTCAGGTTAAAGTGAGAGAAGCTGCCTCAGAGCACATCAGGGAAAGAAAAGGTGTTTCGTAAAAAAGGACAGGGCAGTACTTCCTCCGTAAGAAGTCAGTCGGATGAAGTCGAGCGAAAGGTAGAAAACCACAAGTCGCAGGATATCAGAAACACTGTCACTGAGGAGGAGGAGAAGGAGGTAAGAAGGGATGCAGGTGGGGTTAGCACACCGGTCAGAGAGAGACACATGCCGCAAAAAGCTAGAATTCGATAGCGTAGGGCAAATGATAGTAAAGAATGGGAAACGGTTAACAAAGAATGAGATCATTTTAAGCTAGCTTAGAGGGAATGCAAAATACAAAAATGTGATTTATTACAGTAATATGGCGTAGAGAGGTTTGGTGTGCATGATAGAAAGTCGGGTGAGATGACACAGTCAGATGGTGGCAAAGAGAAATAGAGAAACTGGTTCATGAAAGGAGACAGTTAAGAAAACTGGAAAAAGGCTACAGAAGAAGAGAGGGAGGCGATCTACATTTCACAACAGGAACTGAGAGGTAGGCTAAGGGTACTTAGAAGGGCAGCACATCATAGGAAAATGAGAAAGAGGAAAGAAAAAGTAAGGGCATTTCTTTTTACAGGGACCCTTTTAAGTTTGTTAAAAGGTTGTTTAGCCAGGAAAAGGCAGGGCAGCTTAAAGCAACAAGACCAGAGGCTGACGAATATTTGAGAATGGCCTATTCAGATGTAGAGAAGAAAAGAAAAGTAAGTCTTCCACCCTATATGCCACCATTAGGAGAGATAAGTCATGAGATGGATTTTAGGCTATAGTGGAAGGAAGTTTGGGAAATAATGAGACATGCAAAGACTTCTCCGGCTCCAGGGCCAAATGGAGTCCCCTACTGTGTCCATAAAAGAGCCTGATCCTTAAGTGTCCTTATTCCCAAGGAGAAGCAGTCTTTGGACCTCAGCCCATTTGGGATGATTTCTCTATTACTCAGAAAGGACTAGTTTAATAGATACTGCAGAGAGAGATAGAACAATAGATAGATAAATAGAACAATATATATATATATATATATATATATATATATACACACACACATATACATTTTGTTTGTTTTTTCTTTTCTTTTGGTTTTTAAATAAGGCAGATAGTTTTTTCATTGATACAAAATCACCAAAAGATGGTAATAATAGGGGTTTTCCAGTTCTTGAGGATTGTTTTCTGTTATCCAGCGTTAATGTAGAGAAGTCTCCCACAAGACAGAGTGGGGTGACAGTGGGATGTGGCAATCCAGAAGTTGGGAGAGAGGGTCTGTGATGTTGCGCCAGAAAGTTTTGACGTTTGGTGTGCAATCCCATAGCATGCAAGTAGGTTTCTGTGGCATTTTTGTGTCTTTAAAGCCCATTTTAAACATTTCCACCCCAGTAAAGTGGACTCTGTGAGTTACTTTGTATTGTATGAGTTGTAAATTCACATTAGTTGTAGACATGAGTATATTTTTACAAATTTGGAGGCAGAAGTCGGCACTGGAGGCGAACTCTAGATGTTGTTCCCGTGTAGTTGATGGGACGTTTATTGTTAGGTTATTCATAGAAATTCATTTGTAAATGTTGGATGATTAGAAATTTGAGTTAATTCTGAGCTCAATTGAGGAAGGTTGAGGTTGGGTGTTTTGGTGTTCATTTTTTCCTGAATAGACGATTTGATCTGAAAGTATTCCAGAAATGGATTTTCTGGGATGCCATACTTCTGTACAAGGTGAGGGAAAGGAACCAGTCTTGTTCTCAAGAACCCTCTGGCCCAATTTTACATTTAAATATGAGTTAGTATTGGTACTTTGTCTTTCTTTGGTTATGAAGATTAGGGAGTGAAAGTCTATAAATCTTTTGAGGAGGAAATCCAGGAAGATTAAGTTTAATGAAGAAAGTGGGAGTGGCCTATTTGAATTTCTTTGTGTGGGACCATGCTGATAAATTTGTTTGCCTTTGCTAGGTGTTAGGGAAAGTAGTTATACCTGAAGACCCCCTTGGATGTGTCAGTTATTACTGCTAACAGGTATATAGTCAAGCTGTGCCAAGGCCTTTACTGAGTTACTTGTGTTTATTTCAACCATGATTAAAGGCAGAAAGTCTGTTCAATAAACCTCATCATCGTGCCTAAAAACCCTAACATTCACTCAACATATGGAAAAACTCCACTGTTAAAATCAGTCATCAAGGATACAAGCTTCTGTGAAGTAAATCAGCCCTGACACATACGTGCTTATATGCACAAATACACAACATGAATGAGCTAATAAAGGAAATCCAAGCAGAGAGCTCCACTTAGTGATGATAGAGTGCCCCAGACCTTCATCGTTCAGAGCAAACGCTGGTTGTTCTGTCTGTTCCCATGGAAACTCCCTGCGCTGATCTCATCACAGTCATAAACAGCATTCGATACCCCTGTAAATACAAACATCTCAGCCTGCATCCATCATGCAGTGGCCAGAGCAGATGTTTGATTTACAGTTTACTGCTTTGTTCGCTTGTTGTTCCCAGAAATCCTCTTTTTCTCTTGGTCTTGCATTCCCGTGTTGTAACCACCTGCTGTGCTGAAAGTTACGCACTGTTTATGTTCACAAGACCACTTCATGACACTTACTGCGATGAATACCTGGCAACTGGGACTCAGTGATGTGCTGAAAGCTAAACTTACTGTGTTGTAAATTTTGATCTGATATACTCGGCTTTTTCCTGATGATTTTTTTTCACCTCATCGCCATGATAGTAAGTCAAAAGCAGAAAGAATGTGTGTGCATCTGCCTCAGTGCCTCACACAGCAGCTTTTCTTACGGTAAAAAGGTAATAATTTAGAATCAAACAGTAATTAATCATCAGCGACCACAGTTTTTGAAAAATTAAACAAAGGTGTGATATTGTTTGTTTTGATGAGGAAAAAAATGTACAGAATAAATGTACGATATGGACCATTTAGTAAAGGTGCACATGTTCAAGTAGGAGACTAGATTTCAAAAATAAACCAAAGTGTGGGGTCTAAGGACTTCAAATAACTCAAGCAGATGAGAAGAAGGTGGGAATTTTGAAAAGAAAAAAGAAAAAAACACCATATGTTTAAAACATAGTACATTTTCAAAAATTAAAAGTCCAGAACTGAGCTGAGAGAAAATGGTGACGAACAGAGAACTCAAGCCAACAGAAAAGCCCAAAAAAACAGTAATTATAAAAGTTAACTCCAGGCAAAATTCTGGCAAACAATACACCCACTTTATGAGTACATGAAGTCCTCTAAATTCTTCTCAATTTGGATCGAAAGTACGAGTCCGTGCCACCTCAATTATACCGACTCGCTGTGCTCTCTCCCCATTAATCACTGGAATAATTTGCAGAAAGCATGAGGAATCAGTTCAGGAAATTCACCGTATTCCCCCGCCACCCCCCAAACCTAGCCCTTTCTTCTGTGCTTAATTCACATGGTAAATCCATAGTTTGTTTGGCTCCAAGGGCAAGAAAAAGCTAGATTGAGAAATACCAGTCAGCTTGACATGTCAGAAACAAGACAGGTTACACACCACTGCAGATGGAAAACTTGCACGCATGGTAATAAATGCCTGACTAAACTCCTTATGAGACTTTTAAAATACATTCCCTCTCGTTTTGGGCTTGTTATTGTTTTGGACAGCGGCTTCTGTTGTTCTCCTTTATTTGCAATTCCCTCTAAATTATGAGTGTTTATTTCTGTAGGTCAAACAATGAATTGAACTCTTTACCTCTATATAAATAAAAACCCAGGAATCATTCTTCTTTTACATCTTATACATATTTATGGAAAAACTAGGAAAGGCCTAGGTTGGCCTTCCACAGCATATACCGTACATATATATATATATATATATATATACATTTTGTTTGTTTTTTGTTTTCTTTTGATTTTCAAATAAGGCAGATAGTTTTTTCATTGATACAAAATCATCATGTGTGGACAAAGCACACAATTTTACATCCAAGAATCCCGCTATTATTGCTGGATGATGAATGCGTGTTTAACGCGCAATGGGTAATATAAACACATGGCGTGTTATATGTCACCTCGGGCCTGAAGACGAGTTGAGGGGAGGGAAGGCGAGTCAGGGAGCATTATCCATGTAGCATAACGTATTTTATCCTTGTTCTACAAAACAATAATAATAATACATTTGAAAAAAAAACCTCCCCTGGTGGGTTGTACTCAGGTTAAGTGATCAACAAATCCCATCCACGACCCATCACCCCGCATTAGTTCTGTTTATATTAGACCTGACCCACAGTTAAGACTACCCTCGGAGGAGAGTTCGTGGGTCCAGCTCGACATGGCACGTCTGTCAATGTAAAAAGTACAAGCGGACGTGTTAGATCCACACGGTAAACGCGGGGTATCCACCAATGTAAAAAGTGCCACAGTCTTGTTGAATGAATTGATTTCAGCCAAGCTTTAGCTGTCAGGCAGACAACAGACTCTAGAAAACTATACAGAAGAGCTTATTGTCAAACCCTGTAAATACCTGTAAAACTCTTACTTGACAGGTGATCAGCTACAGCCGTTTTTCTAAGATCATTACTGATGTCTTTCCACCTTGGCATTGTGTTACATAAACAAATGCTTAAAGGTATTGTGACATGAAAAACACTTTTTTCTTGATTTTTTGTGTTTTGTTGGGTGTCTTGACATCAATTACACCCAAAAAACAACGAACTTTTAACATTCAGTGTATTGTGTGCTTTCTGGGATTTTCCGCATAACTATGCAAAAACGGCGCATGTGGTTTGGTGGCGGGCCGTGACGTCAGGGCCCGCTAAATCACCGCCCCCTCCACCCAGCTCCCTGTCTCCTCTCCTCTCCAGCGCACCATAAAGGCTGATTTATGGTTCCGCGTTACACCGACGCAGAGCCCACGGCGTAGGGTTACGCAGCGACGCGCTCGGCTGTTTAGAGCCTCTTTTGTTCTAATCACCGGAGGAAAACTGCTAAGAAGACCCGCGGCCACTGACTGGACTTAAGACAAAGGGACAGTGCTGCTTGCATGCCTTTATTTTTATGATTGTTTGCTGTGGTTCTCCCTGCTGCTTTTTCGTGCTTCGCCTGTCGCTTAACTCTCCGACGCCGCTGTGAGCGTATGGCTGGAGGAGGAGGAGGTTTGGAGGAGGAGCGGAGCAATGATTGACAGGAAAGGGGGGAAAGGAAGCGTTTTTCACGGGGCAAAAAAACACTGTAATAAAAAGCCAGGAATAGAGTACTAGAGTGAAGTTTTTCTTGTTACACTCTTTTAGACACATTTGAGGGATGTTGGCCAAGACTTTTAATAGTGTTAAAAGCATGTTAAAAATGATGTCACAATACCTTTAAGACCACCTTATTCAGGTGATTACCCTTGTCTTGTTAGGGCCCGAGCACCTTCAGTGCGAAGGCCCTATTGTATCTGTAGGAATTTTTTTTTTCTTTCTTTCTTTCTTTCTTTCTTTCTTTCTTTCTTTCTTTCTTTCTTTCTTTCTTTCTTTCTTTCTTTCTTTCTTTCTTTCTTTCTTTCTTTCTTTCTTTCTTTCTTTCTTTCTTTCTTTCTTTCTTTCTTTCTTCTGACAAAAGGAGGGCCTTTTTTCCCCCCTAAACGTGCCCAAAAAGTCACCAAATTTTGTACGCAAGACCGGCCTGGCGAAAAATTTGATATTTAATGGTTTGCATTAATAGGCGTGGCAAAATGGCTGAACAGCGCCCCCCGGAAAACTTCGTGCCTCAAGCCCAACAATACGGTTTGACGTACATGCACGAAAATCGGTACACACCTGTATAATGGCGCAACTTAAAGAAAAGTCTCCTGGCGTCATGGCCGAAACCGAACAGGAAGTCACCCATTTTGAATTAATTGTGTCATTTTGGCTAAATTTATGCCATTCCTTCGTCAGTTAATACGGCCCGAACCGTATCGTGAACCCAGGTGTGTTATACATCAAAATGTGCGTCTCCATCCTGCGACTACGCGCATTACTTTTCTCTTTCAAAAGTGTTACCGTGGCGACGCTAGACGCCAAAAAGCGCGCCCTTATTTTCTGTTATAACTTTTGAATGGTTTGACATAGAGAGTCGTGGGTGGTGTCATCAGACACTGTATTGAGTCCTTGACCTTCTTTGGCCTGAATTAGCCCCGCCCCTTCTTCTGATTGGTTGTCCCTATTTTCTGCTATAACTTTTGAATCGTTTGACATAGAGTCGTGGGTGGTATCATTTCTGATATGCTTATGGGGTACATATATATATATACAGTATATATTAAATATGGTAACAAAAAAACAAAACAATGTATATATATATATATATATATATACACATGCAAACCCAGTGTTTTTTTTTGTTTTGTTTTTTTTGGCGGGGGGGGGGGGGGGGGGGTGACAACCGCTGCCAATCCAGGAAGCAGGAACACACGGAGGCACACGTCGAGCACTGGAAATCTGCAACAAAAACCACAAACGAAACATGAAACCGACACGGAGCCGACCAAAACACGAGCAGCAATCGACCCAAATCTCGAGATCCAATCACATTCTGAGCTAAGCTACCGTGACTAACTAACCCCAAAAACTACAGAGCAAGCATGCAGGTGAACAAGCCAATGTGTATGTCTATGTGTGTGTGTGCGTGTATGTATATGTCTGTGTGGCTATGTGTGTGTGTGTGTGTGTGTGTATGTGTATGTGTATATGTATACGTGTGTATGTGTATATGTATGTGTGTATGTGTATATGTATGTGTGGTTGTGTGTGTGTATGTATATGTCTGTGTGGTTATGTGTGTGTGTATATGTATGTGTATGTATGTATGTATGTATGTATGTATGTATGTATGTATGTATGTATGTATGTATGTATGTATGTATGTATGTATGTATGTATGTATGTATGTATGTATGTATGTATGTATGTATGTATGTATGTGTGTGTGAGCGTGTATATGTATGTGTGGCTATGTGTGTGTGTATATATCTGTGTGGCTATGTGTATGTATATGTGTGCCTATGTGTGTGTATGTATGCATGTATGAATGTATGTATATGTATATGTGTGTGTGTGTGTGTGTGTGTGTGTGTGTGTGTGTGTGTGTGTGTGTGTGTGTGTGTGTGTGTGTGTGTGTGTGTAATAATCCTACCAAAGCTCCACCTGAAGTGTATCTATAGTGGGGGGGGGGGGGGGCAAACCCCGCCACCCGTGAGACCAGAGGCCGACAAGGAAGAACCCGGAACCCAGGCCACCCGCAACCCCACAGAGGGCGAGAAAAGGGCGGGAGGAAACCCACCGCCAGCGAGGCCCGCCCCCCTCCAGTGGCAGCCGAGGAGACCCGCGGGCGGGGCCCCCACAACTACAGGAACAGGCAGCCAGGGATCCCCCGGCGGCGGACCGCTATGCAGGCAAACCCTGGCCCTCACCCCCCAGGCCAACGACCCCCACTCGACGAGGGGCCAGCCTGCCCGGAGAGACAGAGCCGCCCCGGCCGCTGACGCGGGCAGGCGCACCCGCCCCCACAAAAGCGGCCCTCCAGGCTGCGCGGCGAGCCCTGCCAGGCCCGGGCATCGCGACCCGCTTATCCCAGGCCGGCGAGGGAACGCGGTTGGTGTGGGTCCCTCTCCCGCCCCTGGTGTTGAGTGCATGTAATTAATGCAATAAAAACAGGGAGG
The DNA here is from genome assembly GCF_033807715.1 of Cololabis saira. NCBI lineage: Eukaryota > Metazoa > Chordata > Actinopteri > Beloniformes > Belonidae > Cololabis > Cololabis saira. Next base: position 15,783,954 of record NC_084601.1, on the reverse strand, counting down.
GGGAGGTCAGGATGATCCCCCCCCCCCCCCCCCCCCCCCCCCCCCCTCCAGAACTAAATATCCTTGTTAAATGTATTTATTAAATGTTGAATGTGCAGTGTCTACAGTGTTATTAAAACCGTGAGGCGGGGAGTACCGGGCCACGTGGGACAATGTCCCCTACGCCCCAGACCCCCGCCCCTTCGCCTGTGTGCGTATGAATGGGCGCCCCCGGCGCCATCGGAGCCCCCCAGGAGGGGGAAATGGCCCAACATCCCTCCATTCATACTGACGACATAAGACATAGACACCTGAGAATGACTCCACCCCGCCGCCGCGCCCGCCCGCGCCCCCCCCCCCCCCCCCCGGCCAGGGAAGGCCCGGCCCCCGGAACCGGCCCCAACCCCCCCGGGGCCACCCCGGCGGACACCCCAAAGGTCACGGAGTCCCCACAGACGAAGGGGCATGCGGTCCGCGCCCAGCGACGGAGGACCAAGGCAGCAATGCCCCCCCACCCAGGCAGAGCCGGGCCCTCCGTGCGGTGATTACCCTTGTTGATATTTTTACATGCTTCTACAGTGAGATTTTGCTAAGTAAATGATATCTCAGTTTCTCATGTGTTGTTGTACTTCTTTACCTCTTGATACATACTGGGACAGTTCTCACTCGCATAGATAACCCAGCAATGAAAGTACACATTCAGAAATATTTTATTCAAACTTCATCAGCCCTACCCCAGCTTTCCCACATGCTGAAAATATTTCTACATACACACGTATGTATTTGCTGCAGCTTTGTTTTGTTCCCTATTTGTACTTTAAACAATAAGATGAGAGCGAGGGGTTGAGATTTTTATCCAAACACGAAACTGTGAAAATTGAGTCAAATCATAGGAAATCACGCACTGCTTGTGCAAAACATGTCACTTGTTGAGCCAGGAAGTTTGAACATCTAACAACAAGCATAGCAAACAAGCCACTTGCGCATGTGCATGTGCGAACCGGCCAAATTCTTTGAAACTAAATCACAGATCAGCCTAGAAGTTACAATATTTTTCACAATCTCATAAGGAACAAAGGCGAAGCAAGAGACCCACGATCTGTATTTGCTACTAACAATTTGAAGTTATGTTAACAAATCCGGATTATTGAACAAAATCCATAACACATGAATAAAGAAATCATCTGGGGCAGAGGCAGTGAACACAAACAACCTCTTTTTGTTCTGCCTCTCTGTGTTATAAATATTTATACCTGAGCGCAGAGAAAACACTCGGGCAAAAAGACAATCACCTGGCGCGGCCCGTACGGGCTTCAACGCTTGCCAAAGACTTGAAGCTTGCGTGAAACTGCCCAGGTTGGGAGTCGGCCTCTGAAAGCCATCGCTATGTGGTCTGCTTCTTGAGCTAAAAATACAAAAGAATGGATTTTTCAAACTTTACACGTTTTCCAGTTTTTGTTTATTGATTTAGCTGGTAAAAGATTAGCATAGCATGTTAATGAAAGGTGCATGGGAGGGATGTGCACCTGTACTCACTGTTTGCATGATGTACATTTATGTGCAGACACATTCCAAATTATGATTTATCAAAGTTAAATAAAAATGCACATGGAAAAAGATGAAAGGTACCCATCTTTCCACTGCTAAATCATTTATCCTGCTCAGGGTCATCTTATCTTCTATAGCGTACGTAAACACTTACACATCCACACACACACACATACAAAATGTTGAAAACCAAACAGTGCAGATATTGCCTGAAGGAGAGTTCAGCTGCGGCGCAGATGTGCTGAGTGCAGAGAATGGTCGAAGTACAACATACACATGCCCACTTTCATGTCCACACCCGCTTCACAGGAGAGATGAAGGGGGATGCTTCAGGAAAGGTTAACGAAGGATAACAGATTGGCTTTGCGCAGTCTCTTCAACCAGGTGAGATGTTAACACAAGCGTGATCAATGCAGAGAATGGAGGAGTCCGAGGATATATTCCTCAGAAACAGCTGCAGGGTCAGAAAGAGACGGAGAGAGGAAGCAGGAATGAAAGCGGAAAGGTACGAGAGTGGCAACGAATGGAACCGAGACTCCAACATGCGGTTCAGATTATGACTAGCTGCCATGAACATCCGAAAAGAGAAGCTTGTGTTGAACCAAGAAAACTGGAAAAATGCAGCTGGAGGCATTCAAGGGGGGCAGAAGTACTGCCTCCATGGTACAAAAGTGCATACAGGTTCAGTTATTAAACACAACATCATCAAGTTGCCTCAGTCTCGCACTCTGGAAAAAAAAAATGGATATTTGTGTTCTGTGGGGAAGTATCTCACTAGATCTCACATTCAGAAGAAACCTGTTTACTTTCCAGCCAGTGACTCCTTCTTCTTGGACTGTGTTGTGTAAGGAAAGCGTGCATGTGACTTAAGCTGTTTGTAATAGCCAGCTGTCGTTTGCAAACACCGTATGCATAACAGCATGAAATTATTTAAGTTTCGACGTGTAATCATCGGTAATCATGTTTTCTCAGTGAGTCAGTGGAAATGTTTTTTGTTTTTTTTTCTCTTTTTAAATGATTTATGTTTTTGTGTCCGTTGTCCTAATCCTCCAACAATAGACAGGTAACAGAAATCAGGCACAAACCCTCATCTTGAAGCAATCCAATCAATGCAGTTTCTGGATTTGTTCGTAATAGGGGTACGCAGAGTATTACAGGGCCTGTTTCTGATTTTGAGGGAAACAAAACAAATAAATTCCACAGAACTTTGAAGGAAAGTAGCATCCAGCATCCAGAAAAAGGACCACCAACATTATGTGAACAAATAGACATGAAGTTATCTCTGGTATAAGTCAAAATAAGGACATCCTTCTGTTCTTGTATACTCTGCGTTTGATCACTGATATAACACGTTACCAAATGCAGCTGAATGGAGAATAATAGAGGCTGATCTCAGAAAATGCCCGTATAAAACCAGACTCTCCAGGTCATACGCACACTTGAGGCAGATTCGGAAACCAGACAAAGACGCCACACACATATTTGGATGTACCCCACTGTCCCACAGATATAATCATCCCTGGAAGAATCTCTGCTAGTCTGTTTCCCATTTCAAACCTCAATGAATCCTATCCTCACAGACGCTCACACGTCGTGGCCTGGAGAAAGGGTTACAGTGAGTGTTGACTCAGGTGGAAAATTTCAGAAGCACAGAAACAAAGGTATTTGGTAAAAGGGGGGAGCAGAACTTTTAGGTATCAAGTGATTAGTAAAGGGAACTACTATTTGGGATTTTATGGCAAGATGGTAAGATGCACTTGACTGCCTTTTATTGGTTGGACCTTTAAAGATGACTGACTGCATTTTAGTTTTCACATAAAGAAAAGAAATCCCAGTGAGACTCTCATCTCAGAGATGCAAATATCAGGATTTCTTGCACGAGTTATTTTAATCACAGCAAAACTTGACTCTTCTATGCATTGATCTGTTTACATGCAGCTATCAGGTAGTTAGCGCCGAAAGGCTCAGATTTTTCCTTTTCCATTCTGTATTCTGCAAAAACAAAATATGTTCATAAGATGTAACATTCACTCGTTTGTGCTTGTTTCAAAAGAGGTCTTGGCCGGAGCTGTGTGTTTCCAGAGTGGGTTCCGAGGATCAAAATGGAAACATATTGAGACATCGGTACGGGTCCAGCTCTCCTTTAGTTGTGTACATCTTCCATCAGCAGAGAGCGCTGCTGAATCAGAAGGGGTTACATAACACGGTTGTGAAACCAAGAGTCTCAGGACAACGAAATGCTCCTGGTTGTCTCAGTTATGTCCCACCCTTCTCAAATAGAGCCTGTCACTTAACCAGTATTGTATTCTATGATGTATTGCTCTCATAAACATTATCTGGAAGAGGACTTGGCTTCGCATTTAACACGATCTTGCTGTTGATGGGTATGCATGCTGACAAGTGTGAATGCATCTTGGACTTTTTGACACAGAGACAGCAGTAAGAGTTTGTGGCAGAGCATCTAAAATAATCACTGTCAGCACAGGCTCACCACAGGAGTATATACAGAGCCCCTTATTATTTACGCTGCTGACGCACGACTGTACTGCTTGTTTCAACACTGACCACATGATGCACTTTGCTGATGACGCCACAGTTGTCAACTTCATCAGCAACTAAGATGAGTATGCCGACATGAAAAGAGGTAGAGCAGCTGAGAGTCTGGTGCACAACACACAACTTTGCCCTTGACAGGAAGAAGACCAAAAAGACGGTAATGTATTTCATGAGGGCTCATCATTGGCATAACCCTAACCCTAACCCTAACCCTTTACCATTAACCATCAGAGGCTCTAAGATGGTACATAGCACCAAGTTCCTGTGGGTGTAGTGGTTAGACAAGCTGGCCTACAGGAACAAAACCACACCACAGCTGTCATCAGAGGGGCCATCAAAGCACCTTTATTACCTCTACAGAAACCTACTACTTTCAGGGAGACTTGTTTGCTCTATGTAGGATCCGTCAGAACCACCACCCTCGTCTTCATTCTCATCTTGCTGGCTACTGCTGTGACTTGTCTCTTTCTTCCCAAATGAATGTCCAAACTGCTCACGGCAGCTGCAGGACATTCCTGCCAACTGTGGCCCCACATGGGACGAGTCTACCCACTGCTACTTTGGAGATGGTGACCACTGGCGTTTTTGATTAATCTGTAAGATCGGACCCACATCTAGAAAGACGTAGGGTCTGAAAAGGATCCAAGGGGCAGCACCAATGGTTGCTTATCAAACTGCATTTTCACGCAATTGGTTTTTGTTAAGACCAATCAGACCGAAAGAAGTCAACGGGAGGGTGTTTATGTCCAGATTATGTTGCAGCTTTGTCGTCATCATGTTAAGCCCAGAGACTCGCACTACAAGGCTAGACTGATTTTATTGGCTCCCAAGACTCTTGGGCATATTTAGTGAGCTAGACATACCTGAAAATCTAATTTAAATTTGATAGCCATGCATCTAGATTTCTAGGCTACGAATTACAAATTTGATTTCATAGTGAATTCAGTTCATTAATCACAGGGGATTTGCTTCTGTCGACGTTTCTTTCACAGACGGTTTCTATTATTTTATCATAGGTGAGTGAATTCTGTACAGTGTCAGCTGGCTTTCATGTTAGACAGCTAGCTGACCTTTAAGGACCATGTTGCCTCGGTTTCCCGGTCTTGCCAATTTGGTATTTACAACATCAGGAAAATCAAACCCTACCTGACAGAACATACTGTCATGTAGGGTTCAGCTCTTCTTAAGCTCTTGGTTCAGGCTCTAGTCATGTCACACATTGACTACTGTAATTCCTTGTTGGTCGGCCTTCCTGCATGCTCAGTTAAACTTCTGCTGATGATCCAGAATGCAGCAGCACGTCTAGTCTTCAACCAACCCAAGAGAGCTCATGTCACTCCGCTGCTAATCCCTCTGCACTGGCTTCCAGTTGCAGCATCAAGTTCAAAGCTCTGCTTCTGGCTTACCAAACAATTACCAAAACAGCTCCTGCCTACCTTCACTCCTTCCCCAGAGCTACACTCCCTCTCGACAGCTCCGCTCAGCCAGTGGCGATGGCCGATGTTGGAACGACCTACCAAACTCTGTCCGATCTGCAGGATCCGTTCCTACTTTTAAGACGAAGCTAAAGACTCAGCTCTTCAAGGAGAACTTCTGCATCGAGTAAACTTCTCTGCTCATCAGGATGAGTTAGAACATTTGTCCAGCTCTCTGCATGACTCAGCACTGAGAAAGCTGCATGCACTTATGCCAAGATGATCGTATGATGGTGAATTTTAAGACCTAGTTTTGCTGTATAAAGGGAACAATCCTCTAAGACTAGCATTGCAGCATCTGTGTCCAACTGGACTCACAGCAGTCTGACCAGCACTAATCCATGTTGGACCCTCCTATAGGATTTCTTGCTTGTGTTGTTCTCTCAGATGTAAGTCGCTTTGGATAAACGCGTCTGCTAATTGACAGTAGTAGTAGTAGTAGTAGTAGTAGTAGTAGTAGTAGTAGTAGTAGTAGTAGTAGTTACTAAACTGTTTGTGCTGAGAAATTTCTTCCTCGGCACAAACAGTCATGAGTTACTTTCTCCAAGTTTGTTGTGTTCTGATGGAGTTTGATGCTCTTTTGTGTTAATGGTATGGAGTGGCCCTGAGATAGACTGAAGAGCTTACTTAAATCCAGATGGGACACAAGGGGGGTAGAAACAGTACGAACCAGCAGGGAGCAAGGGAAAGACAAGACAAGATATACACAGAAGGCTTGAGAAGACACAAGCGCACACGAACAGGGCAGATGGGAACAAGAGAAGTCAAGACAAATCTGAAACACAAAAACACAGGGTTTCAAAATAAAACAGGAACCTAAATACCAAATCCATGACATTAGCACTGAAAGGGGTATGAAGAAAGTGGACTTTACATCCACAAGCACACTCGACTGACGAAAACTGAAAACAATCTCACTTATTGTGTCTCTACCGGGTTTGGGAACAGTAACACAGCGCAAGGGGACCAACTAAATAGGACGGAGAAGTGCTGAAAAAAACCCAAATAACATACAGTAGGTGTCTAACTCCTAAATCTACAAGACATCTCTGAGTTTTTACCTGGAGCATAAACACTACAAAGAAATCTCAACTGCACTGCCAGTTTGGCTCTGTGTGGGAATGAGAACCATTGTAACCGTGAATGTAATCTGCTGTCACCATTCAAATCAAAAGGTGAGGCAGCCAATTTGACCAGGAACCTTGTGATCCCAACGTGGGACTGCATATTCAGAGGCGAGCATATCCCAGCAGCAAAGATTCTGCCAAAAGACAAATAACACATCTCATTTGAATACCATCATTCATCACTGCAGACACCGAGGGATTTCTGTGTTAAACAAAATAATTAGATTCGGTTTGTTGATCTGATGCGTGCTTTGATTTAAATCATCTCAACAAATATAGCAGGGAATGTTTTGCACTTAGACTCCACCACTACCACCAGCAGATTAGGCTTTCACTTATCAAATATAAATATAAATATTCAAAAAAGAATTTGAAGGCTGACATTTTTGGATGGTGCCTTTTCCTCCTCTGTGTGATCGACTGCTTCTTACTCTTTTATGTATCCATACACTTCTTGGTTTGGACAACATGTCCTATAAACTATTTCTGGTCTAGTACGTCTCAAGCCTCGAGGGGGCATTTTCTAATATCATTCATTAGCACAAAATTATTACGTACACCCAGAAATGCATGTATAGCCATAAAAAAACAAGTCAAATGAGTCCAGAAGAAGGTCTGTAAGACTCGGTGATCTGGACTCCATAGACACAGCACTAATTACAATCACTGTCCCAGTGACATCCATGTACTGTATGTTAATACCACAGTTAAAAGATGGAAGTTGATCACTAGATAATGCAGTGGACTTTCTGAGGTAAACGTGTCTATATTTTTGACTGGCCCACAGGTGAAGAACCTGAACAGCAGAATAAGGAAAAAGCCATTCAGCTGCCGTGAAAAACAGTAAAAAAAAAAACTGGTGATTTACTGCCATGCAAGACCGTGTCAAGCATCAGAACATAACTTGATAGGCCTCCTAAGTTCAGGTGGGCTGCCATTCGATGTCCAGCCACTCCGGGTTGGACCCACGCCCAGCCGTGGCCGATGGGGAGGATGTTGTAGCTCATTCAGCACTTCAAATATTCTACGTGTTTGGTTAAGTAGCTATCCATTAGAAAATAAATCATTTTCCTTGATCTAATTCTAAGCTGTTTAAAATACACCATATATTAAGATTAAAGAGACATATAAAATGACTAAAATGGACACATTTCAAGTATGAACAGATTCAATATTTTAATATCAGCAGGAGTTCTGTTAACTGCAGAAATGATGTTGACTGTCACTGCAGGAGTCATTTCTTACCAAACAGCAGTCTCCCTTGATGCCGGACTTCATAGCGGTGCCATTTAACTCCAAGTGAGACATCAGTGTCTGAATTTCCAGCTCGGAGAAGTTTTGTTTCTCTTTTGCTTGATGGTGTTTTTACATTTTGTAAACTCTGGGGTTGGGGCCTCCAAAACTTAGGAACAAAGAGACATAGTATTTTATGATTGTTTTCAGCCGCCACATTTATGTGCCGTCACATCATTTGAAATATCTGTACATTGCTAGTAACTTCATGTCGAGAGGATAAGAGTATTGCCTAATTTTAAAAGCAACTCCGGGTTAAGCTCTCATCAAAAATCTGCCTCCAAAAATGACCTGGCAGTTCTTCAGAGCTTCCAAGAGCGACAGGAGGGCCAGGCACAAGATGCATCCCATACAGCTTTGTGGTACTGATGAAAGCCTCCCATGCTCTGCAATCTCTATCTGACCTTGGTCTGCAGAAACTGAAAAAAAACTGGTATCATATTTCCGTTGGAGAGCCTGGTTTGAAATGTAGTCTTGCTGTTGCAGTTTCATGCAAGTTTTAGTTTTTTTTTCCTGTTTTGTCAACAGCAAATGTACAAAAGAATGACAGAAAAAGAAAAAGGAAAAAAAATTAAATCCAGTTTTGCAATGACCCAGTCAAATTCCAGACCTTAACCCAAATAAAAATGCTGCAGTGGGACCGCAGAGACTCGTGCTGGATGCCGACAAACTTCAATAAAGTGAAGCAACACTTTAAAGACGAGTCGGCCAAAATTCCTTTGTAACAATGTGAGAAACTGATAACATCATACAAACAAATGCTTATTTTATTTTATTGCTTCAAACTGGGATTCAGCGAGCTACTGTGGTGTTTTTAACACATTATTTCTGCATTTTAGATTTAGTTTCTTGTGTGTAATGTGTCCTGTGTGATGTTGATGTATCTCAGTTTAAGACCTGCGAAGGACCAGAACTATTTTTCTCTTCTTGTTTTGATAAACGTAAAATAAAAATTGTGGACTTGAAAAGGGTGTGCCTGCTGTATTTGGAGCCTGGTGCTTTCAGAACCCTCTTGTGCAAAGATAAACAAAAAAGTAATTTTGGGGGCTGGTTTCTCTCTTCCAGCACCAAGCAAATCAGACACTGAGAGAAAATCAGCATGTCTGTCTGGGTGCCGTTCTCACGTCATTTTTCCCTTTTCATACCCTTCCCTGACCGGACAAGTAGACCCGCTGTGAGATATTTATGTTTTTGTACGGACGAGATGATCTGTGTTGCAATAAATTCACAGATCTTCTTTCCTGGCCGGATTTGTGTGAAATATTTATGACTGAGCTTTGAGCTTTAGCTGTTTAATGCTTCTTTTAAAATAATTTAATAATTATGTGTGGGTTATTTAAAAAAAAGACAAACATAAAATCTGTAGACATGATGTCAGAGAGAATATATTCAAAATGTGGTGCAAACATTGTCTGAGTAAATGCTTTCATCCACAGTCTTTGAGGTTAGCATGACAAATATCAGTGAAACTGCAGCTTACTGTTCCCGCACATAATAAAGGATAACCCTTTATCATGCCCACTGGGCAAGACGCAGCCATATAAAAACATTTGAATTTCAAATAATAGTTCAAAGTCTGCTACAGAACAAAACACAGAATTGAGAACATATTTTATATGAATGTTTTGTTGATGTTGGAAACAGTCTCCACTGCAAGTCATTTCTGCAAAGAAGGATCTAGAAAATATATTAGCTATTAGGGGAAAAATGTAAATAGATTAAAACTGGAGTTTCTCCATTTTGGAAAGCCTAAATACTTCAATGATGATAGCTCAAACAATCGCTGTGATTGTCTTTCAATAAGTTCAAAATGCATGCTTCTTCCTATTTACGCACCCAAATATGCACACATTCATTTGTTCCTCTGAAGATGCCATGGTCAGCATCACTGAAAAGTTCAGCAGGTAGGGCAGATTGCATTCTGGGGGCTGCCAGTCAAATCTCCAGGGCTTTGCAGCGCGTCATTGGCCCAACACTTCAAAACACTCCCCAAATCCCGGAGATTACCCTGAAAGAGAACATCTGTGGACTGGAGCAGGCTGCAGCTGCAAACCGATGGTGAAGGTGTGTTTGCACAATAAAAGACTGTGGTATTTTATATATATACATATACATATATATACATATATATACTGTATATATATACTGTATATATATATATGTATATATATATATATATATATATATATATATATATATATATATATATATATATATATATATATATATATATATATACACAATGAATTTCTACAGAAACAGTTGCAACATGCAAACCATTTCTGTGTGTGTGTGACTGTTGGCTGTTACATCGGCTTTGAATCAGCAAAAGATTTGTTTAAATAGAAATGTTTGTATTTTTCTGTAATTTTCTAAGAAAAAAAAAACTTGGATGAGCCCGTTGCTCAGATGGTGACTGAAACCACATTTTTCAGCTTGGCAAACATTGAGAGGTGACCAGCAACAAAGGCCCTGACAAATCTTACATTTTTTTCCTGCATGTCATGCTTATTATGTTCACAGCACTGAGAAATCAGACTAAACAAAACATTAAGGTTCAATTAACGTAATCCAACACTTAAAACAACATCACTCCACTGAAAACACCCATTTTGAGGGAGCCTGGAGACTGAAATTCAAAATAGAAGAGCCTCTGCTATCTTTCACTGGTATCAGCTATAAATATACTTCATAGTAGTAGGAAAAAAGTCCTAGAATGATTAGCCATTTTTCTTTGATTAAGATAGAGGATTAAAATGTTTGATATATCGCCCGAGACCTAAGTTTTTTACCTGATTCAACTGTTTTCATTTGCAAAGGTACCACACTTTATTTCAAGTTCAAGATTTGTGGTAAAATAATTCAGTTTCATATTTTGAGAAGCATAAAAATGAGAGGGTTAAGTGCATATAATCTGTACATGAAGGCTAGATATACTGAAATAATTTACTCTGCTTTCTAGGTATATCAAGGAACTTTTTTTTTTAATCATTTCCAAGGCCCTGTTTTGGAAACCATGTTAAAGTATTTAAGTTCAATGTCCAAAACTGGAATTGGCAGGTTAAGAAAAAAATGGGGAAAAAAATAAAATACAAACTGGAATTGGCTGAGAAAATTGCATTTGCTGCATCTATAATTTGTTTTACCTTAAGTGTTCAATTGCATGAGAAAACCAAGATGTTTAACTGGAAAGATACCTATTGGGGCAATTGTAATAATCTTGAATACTTTAAAATTACAGTAAATATTACAAAATATTTCCTATAATTGAAATAAATTAACTTGTAACAGCCTTCAGTAGGGCTATGAGACTTATTTTTTAATTTTCCAGATTAACCACACCATAATCAGACAGCAACTTTCCTCATGTTGCTGCTCGCATGATTGCTAGCAATAAACAAGCTCATTCTGAGTCAACCATAAAGACTTTCTACCGAGACTGCAAGTTCATACTATAATGTACACAGAAATCCATATGCCGAAATTAACAAACAGAAAGCTACACTATGTTCCCAGCCAAGACCCACTCTGACTGACAGTTGAGGCAGATGCAGCCTGTCTGCTCCTATCAGGTGTTCCTGGTGGTGGGCTGAGGGGTAAAAATCCAAAACTCCTCTGTAAACAGAAAAGGAGCGTATATTTAAACTGGTCACAGCCTGCTAGCCAAGGAAAGCAGGACTCTGTAGCCACCTCAGCAAACAGCTCAATTAGATGGATTTACCACTGATTTCTTGGTTAAAGTTACAGTGGAAATATTTGGACAAAAGCTGCTATCAACATGAATTACCACTGACATGTTTGCAAATTTAAAGAAGGAACAAAAGAATGCTAAACTTGGTGAAACCAAAGAAAAACAAATAAGGGAGAAACACAAAGAAACAAAGGGAGACACAGTATGGTGCAGACTTTGTGAAGTGGGCATGGATGCTCATGACGAGTCTTTCTCAGTGGGAAATGTGTCGGAGGCTGAATACGCTGTTGTATGTGGTTTTCCTCAAGGCTGAGTGGATCCAGCCCGGCCAATCTCTTTCGCATAGACACGTAAAGTTACTCCCCGCTCAGGGGGAGGGAGAGCCGCAGTTTTCCTGTTCATGTGGGAAAAAAAAAAGGATGGAAGAGAGAATGGAAGAATGAGTGGCCGTAACCCTAGCCATCGAGGTGGCCTTTTGGTAGGACCCAAATCCTACTATTCTCCAAAATTTCTCAGGCTCTCTCACTTACCCTGAGACATACGAATGAGGGAAACACGTAAGAGCGAGGCATCGTGTGGATTTTGGTTGGCAGGGTGGGTTTTGGGCTCCGCCAGGGCCTCTTCCTGTGCGTGGCCACACTTACGTTACTCACTCTGTGGCTGCTTACTTTTATATAGCATACGTCTCCAAATACAGTAATTTCGCTTAACTCTTTAGTGCTGTGCTAAAATAGTACAGAGCTGTTTCAGTCCAAAATTTCATTACAAATTGTTGGCAGGGTGCTTGACCTTCAGCATTTTGGGATATTGAGTTTAACTGTAACTGTCAGAGAGGGGCATCTGTCTCTGTCTATGTCTGATATCCACTTTCTTTCTGCTTTCTTCATCACCGAGTCCTGCTCTTCTCCTTCGTTCAGTCTTTGCCTTCCTCTGTTTCGGTCTCCCTCTGGGGGGACACTGCACAGGCACATCTCAGTATCACTGCTTGGATCCAGAGGGTTTGGCAAGGAAGGACACACATTCAATAAATCAAAATGTCTCTCAGTTTACAATTTAACACCTGGGTAAATATTATCCATACAATGATGTGGTGACGTCCTCAGAATGCATGGCTGTATTCCCCATATCTGGTCAAGATGGTATGACACTTACCTTGCTCTTTGAATAACTTTTATGTGTGATGATAATCGTTGAAGGCAAATAATAAAGTGAAAGAATTAACTCCCAAAAAGCCACTTAAATTACATACATCTAAGGTAAGACATCACTTTTGGTGCTGCTTGATCTTTATTATTTGATGCTGTATATAGCATTTGACAACCGTGGACCATCTAATCCTTCACAGACTAAAATATTCAGTGAGATTATCAGGTACAGCTCTCAGTTGGATCAAATCATGTCTCAAAAGCAAAGAGGTATGTTGTTTCCACGGTTAAGCATCATTCTGCGCTTATGCTTACTTATGTGACTTAACAATGTTACTTATTAAAGCTATGCAGACGACACTCGGATTTATTCTTTCAAGTAATGACTGTTGTCTACTCCATCAGGGCTTAGGGCAGGTGAATAACTGGATGTTATCAAACTTCTTTCAACTAATTAAAGCAGAAAAAAGGATCACTCATAATTTTTTAGCTCAGTTGGTTGCACCTCAAGGTGCAAGAGGTAAAATCACTTTTATGATGGTGGTCAAGTTTTATATTTGTTTGGTGTAAGGTCCGTGATTACATGCTTGACTCTTCTACTTCCATGATGTGTGACATAGGGCTGTGAATCGATTTGTATTTGTTGTAAAATATGACCCAGACGGGAGTTTAAATTTATTTTGGCTGGTTTTTGCCGATAGCTGGAACAAAAGCTAGACAACATTCCCTAAAAGTAAGCAATAATATTCCTTTAAATGAAATGAAAACTGATATTTTTGTCTCCAGCAGACCACATGACTGTCATGGTCTTCTATCTGCTCTTCCAAAAAAGATATTTAGACAGCTTCGGTTCAGTCAGAACGCTGCTGCAGGAACACTAACAGAAACGTCATTATTCTGCTTAACGTTTACCAAGAGAATAGACTGTCTGCTAGTTTACAAATCAATCAATGACACAAGTCGAAAAATAATAATATTTGGATTTGTTTGATTAATAGTATCGTTGTGAGATCTTTGGGGACTATCAGCTGGTAACCATTGGGAGCAAGTTAAGCTCATTATCCTGAATATCTCTACATTTGTCTAAGTAGGGATTGATTGGATTGGAACCTAGATGCCTGAACTTCATTGTTAAAGCTACAGGTAAGTGACTGGACTTCCCATTGATGTTATGTACACCAACTCTAACCATTTCTAAAGTTAAACTGAATACGCTGCTGTTCATCTCTATCTTTGTCTAGGATTGCACTAAAGTAGGCAATCCATATAATTTGAGTATTTGCTTCATTCTGCACTCAAGCACAGCATCATTGCTTGTGTCTGGCTGGGTTGGAAGAAGTGTGCTCTGTTTCAGAAAAAGCATATTTATGTGTAGAAAGCCATGTACGCAAGTATATAAGATGTGTAAATACAGGAATTCCTTGTGATAATCATTTAACAACATAACGTCTTAATTCAGATATTCAAAGATGTCAGGGCTGTATCACAGAATGGAACCTTGGGGAACTCCACATAAATTTTGCTATTGACACAAAGTAGTCCCTGTTCTTTAAGTAGGACTCAAAACCAGTCAAGTACTGTGCCAGAAATTCCCACACAATTCTCCAGTCGCTCTAGTACTATAACGTGGTCAACTGTGTCAAATCCTGCCCTGAGGTCCAGCTCTGTGGTTCTTTCACAGTCTGTATTTATGTGGATGTCACTGAACACATTGCAAAGGAAGTCTCAGTGTTATGGTGATCATGGAAACCTGACTGGAAGATGTCAAAGTGATTGGTGATTGGTGTTAAGAAGCTATTTAACACAGCTGTCAAAGCACAGCTTTTTCGTTCATCTTACTGATGAACGAAAGATTTGATGGGCCTGTAATTCGGCCATGGCAGCTTGTCCAGATTATTCTTTTATAACTGAATTGGTTTATACAAATATGGTTCACAGGAGGAACCCATCAGTACTCATCGAAAGACTCTATGGTGGGCAGATGTCCGTCCAAGAGAAGGAGGATCCAGCACGGCTGAGATGAGAAAACAGCTGTCCTCCAACATCCGCATGACCTCATCATTTTGACGCTGTACCGGTTGTGTGCCAACATAGCCAAGAGAAGAAGAGCTGAACGGGGAAGAAGGAACTGGAGAAGAACATGGATCAGGAGGTGAGGGCTGTTTGGCATGTATGGCCAGCTTATGGTCATACAGACAGCTGTTACAAGAAAGTTAAACAGGATATTGGATAAAGATTTAAGAGAGTGAAGACAGAGGAGACAGTGAATGCATTTAAAGAAGAGCTGATTAAACAGAATTGTGAGTCAGTATTTAAAGGGGACCTGTTATGAAAAACAAGTTTCTTCTTGCTTCAACACATATAAAGTGGTCTCCCCTCAGCCTGCCAACTCAGAGAAGGAGGAAAGCAACCAAATTCTGCAGTGTCTGTACAGCCGCCCGGATGAGCCATCCAGTGTGATGTGGCTTCTACGAGCCGTTCAGATTCTGCTCCCTTTCATTACGTAACGACACGAGCGCTTTACATAGGTTGGCCTCCGATGCATGAAATCACGCCCACAACTAACTCCGCCGGCCGGAGTTTTTCCGCCATTTTTTCGTAGCGTTGTATCACGTCATTCAGGCAGCCAATCAGCACAGTGACTCATTATCATAGCCCCGCCCACTCAGAATCCTGCATATATAATGAGGTTAGAGAATGGGAAGATAAAGACATGGCTCAGAGACTGAATTTCTAATTTATTTTGCAAAAAAAATCAAAAGCTTGTTTTTAAGACATTCAAGGCCTGTTTAAACTAGGTATCAGATGCCATAATAGGTCCCCTTTAATGAAGATAACATTGATAAAGCACATGAAATGTTTATGCGTACCTTCGTATGATTGTATGATAGGACCTGTCCAATAAAGAAATACACTAACAGAAATAAACATTCAGACACACCAACGGGATTTTAAAATGCTGTAAAAAAAAAGAACACACTCTATAACGAACTCATAAAATATAGAACTGAAGAAGCTGAGAATAAATGTAAAAAATGTAAAAAATAGACTGACAACTATTTTACTGACATCAAAGCAGGAATACTATAGCAAATTATTAGATAGGATTAAAATAACATTAAATGCATTTAGAATATATTGAACAATGTCATGAGGAAAAGTTGTAGACAGAATAATTATCCACAATACTTTACCAATAATGATGAAATCATTAATGATATGAATGATGTGGTTAATGGTTTCAACAGGTATTTTGATTGAGCTGTTGGAGGGACATTAAGAAGTAGAAATCCAAATTCAATGTTTTTTTTCAGCAGTGGAGGAGAGAGAAATCATAGATAGTGTAAATAAATGTAAAAACAAGGTGTCAACTGATTGTGATGGTGTAGATATGATAAAAGTCAAAATGGTGATTGAGGCGATTGTTCAACCACTGACATACGTCTGTAATCTGTCGTTCAGAACCAGGATATTTCCAGAAGAAATTAAAACTGCAAAAGTCATCCCACGATACCAAACTGGAGACAGACACCAATTCACTAATTACAGGCCTGATTCTTTACTCCATAATTTTCAAAAATGTTAGAACAACTATTTATTTACAGATTGGACAAATGTATTGATGAACACAAAATGCTTTCTGAAAGCCTATATGGATTCAGATCTCAAAGATCCACATTGTTGGCAGTCCTGGAATTAACAGAAGAAATCCCCAGCTCCATAGACAAAAAGACATTTTCAGTTGGGGTCTTCATTGATGTTAAAAAAGCATTTGACACAACAAATCATGACATAATCAAAAAACTGGAGAGTTATGGTATCAGGAGAGTGGTTTTACACTGGATGAAAACAGGCAACAATTTGTGAATGACTTTCAATCATCATGCTTGGACATTGTTTGTGGTGTCCTCCAGGGGTCAGTATTGGGACCTAAACTCTTTATTCTATTCATAAATGACATACAGTGGAGCAAAAACGTATTTAGTCAGCCACCAATTGTGCAAGTTCAAACAGTCACACTCCAAACTCTACTATGGCCAAGACCAAAGAGCTGTCAAAGGACGTGAGAAACAAAATTGTAGACCTGCACCAGGCTGGGGAGACTGAATCTGCAATAGGTAAGCAGTTTGGTGTGAAGAAACCAACTGTGGGAGCAATTATTAGAAAATGGAAGACATACAAGACCACTGATAATCTCCCTCGATCTGGGGCTCCACGCAAGATCTCACCCCGTGGAGTAAAAATGATCACAAGAACGGTGAGTACCATCCCAGAACCACACGGGGGACCTATTGAATGACATGCAGAGAGCTGGGACCAAAGTAACAAAGGTACCATCAGTAACACCGCCAGGGACTCAGATCCTGCAGTGCCAGTGAAGTTTGCTAGAGAGCATTTGGATGATGCAGAAGAGGATTGGAAGAATGTTATATGGTTAGATGAAACCAAAATAGAACTTTTTGGTAGAAACACAACTTGTTGCATCCAAAGAACACCATACCTACTGTGAAGCATGGGGGTGGAAACATCATGCTTTGGGGATGTTTTTCCGCAAATGGACCAGGACAACTGATCTGTGTAAGGGAAAGAATGAATGAGGCCATGTATCATGAGATTTTGAGGGAAAACCTCCTTCCATCAGCAAGGGCATTGAAGATGAAACCTGGCTGGGCCAAATAGTTATTTTCCACTATAATTTGCAAATACATTCTTTAAAAATCAGACAATGTGATTTTCTGGATTTTTTTTTTTTCATTTTTTCTCTCATAGTCGAGATATACCTGTGATGAAAATTACAAGCCTCTATTATCTTTTAAAGTGGGAGAACTTGCACAACTGGTGTCTGACTAAATACTTTTTTGCCCCACTGTATACGTCAGACAAAAAAGATTGCTAGTTCAGCGTATAGACATTTTGATACGTCAGCATGGGCTAGATAATAGTCATGGTGCGAAAGGGCCTTGAATGGCCTTTTAGTTTCACTGTGGGTAATAACACTCTCTGACCAGCTTCAGCTATCATCTTTACAAGGTCTTCTGCATGACTTTATGAATAATTTGTCTTACGCCAGCTGGGGAATTTGTTACTTTCATAGCATGTCACCGTCTACATCACAAACACACTTGAAACATTGGCTCAGTCCTCCAAAAATCCCAAAACATAGACTTATAGTACATTTCAATATCACAAACCTTACTTTCCTCCATGGTGGCTATTGTTAACTCAAAGTATGTAGAAAAAAGCTGAAAATCATATACACCTGATTGAAATGTCATGTTTGCAACAATGTCTTACTAAGTAATGATTGAAAAAAAAAGTTAATGAGGATGAGGGAGATCACAGGGAAAGATCAATGGTTTCCCTCATCCTAACTGAATTCCTCACGATTCCTATGCAGTGAGTTACATTTCCATTTGCCTGACCCTTATAACAGTTTAGCAACAGGACATGGGACTTTAGTCAAAAATATGCCATTCACAGAAAATCCTGAAGAAAAAAACAAAACGTATGTGACACTGTTGGCCTCAGGAAACCCTTCTTCAACTTGGGATGACTCATTCAGTGTCCAAGCGCCAGAATACTAAGCATTTTGAAGCAAGAACACATTTGCGATTTTATGAGTTGACAAAGAGAGTGTCTGAACTCAGAGGCATACTTTACTGTAAAGTATTAAAATCAGGTTTTCTGCATCTGTGGTGCAGGCCAGAGCTAGACATATATTCAGGAAAAAGAAAGAAAAGTGGTGGAGGGCAGGAAATCTTATTTTGATAAAACTGGATTCTTTAGGAATAACAAATGTATTAAATAAATAATGCCGGATAACAGATCGGAGGCATTTCTTGTTGCTGTTGCTTTACACTCATTCAGAGTCTGACTATAAATGTCATAACAAGTCAAGAGATCCCTCTCTAGACTTAACCTTTTAAATAAAATTGTTCTCTTTCTTCAATTACAAAGCCAGGCTCGGAAGTCAAACATGCTCATTTTTAATGGGCTTTGGCGGCTCAGGACTACAACAGAGAGCTCTCCGGTTACCACAGCTGCACAGTGTGCTGCTCAATTTGGGAAACCGATTTGGAAGGACTGATCCAAGCTAGAGATGGGATCCAGTGGATTTTGACGCGACCTGGACTGCTTCAGCCAGTGCACACTGACAGTGATGAAGAAGAAAAACAAAGAGCCAGAGGGAGGGAGAGGAATCACAGAGGAAATGAATATCTTACCGTAGCACATGGTGTGAAAGAAAGAAATGTCTCTTTCGCTGACCTCCTTGTGTTTTTCATTCCTCTCCTCTCTCCCCCTCCCTTGCAACTGTGCGCCTCCGCCCCTCATTTGCTCTCCAAGCCGATTGAAATATGCAGGCATAATAGTCTGGGAAATGGGATCAAGAGGTTTATGAAGGAAAGTGTGTTTGGGCTGGGCCCGGAGTGACTAACACCGGCAAAAGATTTATGCTGTGAAGGCAAATTGGGATTATCACTCTAAAACCATAAGACCACAAAGAGAAAATGATATAGATGAGACACTGGATGAGTCAGAGATGACTTTATGTTCAGAAATGATAAAGCTGCGTTCCTCATATTTAGAATACCAAAAAATATCCCAGTTTCATATACAACATGACAATGCAGGTTTCAAATGATGGTTCTGTGGGATCCCAAATTGTGTTTTTGCACCACAATGACCATAATTAAGTGCTACAATCATGTGATTGAAAACCAGGGAGAAAGAGTATTTATGATCTAATCAGCCAAACATGGCAGCAACTCAATGCTTAGGCATGTAAACATGGTCAAGAAGATAAAGTTCAAACTGAGCATCCAAACGGGGAAGACAGTGGATTTAAGTGACTTTAAATGCTGCATGGTTGTTGGTGCCAGATGAGTTGGTCTGAGTTCAAAAACTGGGATGATCTACTGGTATTTTTATGCACAACCATCTCTAGGGTTTAGAATGGTATGAAAAAGAGGTAATATTCAGTGAGTGGCAGTTGCCTGGACAAAAATGCCTTGTTGATGGGCAGACCGGTTCGAGATGATTGAAAGGCCACAGTAACTCAAATAACCACTCATTCCAACCAAGATATGCAGAATACCATTTCTGAAAGCACCACATGTGGAAGCTTGAAGCAGATGGGCAGCAGCAGAAGACCACACCAGGTAGCCGCTTCAGTCAGCTAAGAACAGGAAACTGAAGCCACATTTTGCACAGGCTCACTAAAATTGGACCATGAAAGAGTGGAAACGTGTTGCTTGGTCCCATGAGACTCAATTTCAGCTGCAATATTCAGATATTGGGGTCAGAAACAATATAAAAGCATCATGCCTTGTAGCAACGATTCATGCTGCTGGTGGTAGTGTAATGGTGTGGGGGATATTTTATTGGCACACTTTTGGCCCGTTTCAACTGAGCGTTTGGTACGGTCTGATATGGTGTGTGCAAACAGTGTGTGTTTTCATTGGGGATACAACGGTTCTCGGTATAAAACCGAACCATTCGGTTCGCCCTCCACAGCTCAATACGCCCTTGTGTGCTGCGGATTTTCAGTTTTGCCATTCATTTTGCATTAATGCTTTACAACCCACTGTGTGTGTTTGTGTGCCTGTCAGCCTGCTGCAGAAAAGCCCTCCTCGCGAGTTGTAGTCACTGTTGTAGTTCCGCCCACTCCCCCCTCACACAGAACAGACACGGAAAACAGAGTCATGACGAACACAAGCGGGGGAGTTGAGAGACAAAAGTTTGAAGAAGCACCGGCTACATTCAAATCTCCGGTGTGGCATCATTTCGGTTTCTCTGTTGAATACACCAACGATGGAGAGAAAACATTGCTTGAAACATGTCCCATACACCAGCAAAAAAACAACAACTGTCTATCGAGAATGCTTTCCAACAGACCTATAGTGCCACTTCGGATAAACACAAGAAAATAACTCGTGCAGTGGGAGCGTTCATTGCTAAAGATTTGCAGCCCTTTTCGGTGGTCGGAGATGTGGGCTTTCGTAACCTAATGAAAACACTCGACCCACGTTATGTTGTGCCCTCCTGCACACTTTTCAACTACGTTAACATATTTATACATATTTTATACTACTGTATAGTGTATACAGGTATTCAAGGAAAAAAGGCAGTTTACCATTTAAAAGTGTTGTGTTCAGTAACTGTTTTACATTTGAAAGTTTCTTAAAGATATGTTATACTATTGTATTTAGTATAGTGTGTACTGTACTAACTGTACTGAGTTGTCAAGATTAAGAGTCTGTTGACTTAAAAGAATTATAGTAATTTACATTTTGAAAAGTGACAAGCAACATAAACAGATCATTTTGGAAAAAAAAAAGCTCTCTTTATGCACATAACACAAACCGAAACCGAACCAAAACCGTGGCCCAAAAACCAAAACCAAACCGAACCGTGGGCTACCTGAACCGTTGCACCCCTAGTTTCCATTATAAAATGGTCCCATAACACCGAACCATACCATACGATTTTTAGCGTGAAAGAGTTTCAAAACACTCTTCGCCGCACACTTCTCTCAAACAGTTGCATAGATAGTACATAAGAAGTACCAAAAGCCAAACGTAACAAAAACGAGCTGTTGGATGACCTTCATTGTCGCTGTTGGTAGCGTCTCCATCAGGGCCGTTCCTGACCCATTTGGCGCCCTAGGCAAAATATTTGCTGGCGCCCCCCCACCCCGTTCCCGTCCTGTCCCGTCCACTACCACCACACACACACACACAGACACACACACACACACACACACACACACACACACACACACACACACACACACACACACACACACACACACACACACACACACACACACACACACACACACACACACACACACACACACACACAATGGCAATTTCTTTAGGATGTATTAAATAATTAAATATATAATATGTAATAAATAAGTAATACAACAACTCAGAGCAGCAATTAAATAAAGAAACAAGTGCAAACACAAACAAAATTTCAAATAGTAAAATAGGTCAAGTAAAAGGAATTGCACACAAATAATAACAACTACTACCAATAATAACTATATACAAAATACCCTGTAAAAACCTTGATTTAGCCCACAACATCTTACAATAACAATTTTAACAACAATAACAACAGCATTATAGCCATTAACCGGCTAAAGCGTTAGCATCGCTCCCGTTTTCCCAACAATTATCTAGATTTTCAGCAGACAATCAGAAGTTTAACAATAAAATGTGAGGATTACTTAAATGCACATGATTGTCAAGGTCAGGGGCGGAGTAGGGGTCCCAGCCTAAGGGGGGTGAAGCATTCTAGATGGGCCCTTGAGGCCTAAACATCTCCGTTAAAACATAATCGCTAAAAAAAATGCCACAGATCAGCCCCTCTGATACACAACCCCAGCACGCAGATGACACGGTCAGAACCTTCACATGAGGTTTCAGCACCAGGGATTTACCAGTCAATATGTCAAACCTAATTATAACCCTAATGCAGACTTTAAGATATAAGTATCAAACTGGAGATAAAAATCATATGACATCCAGTGATGTCTATGGAAGCCCATTTCCGCCAGTAAAATAAAAAAATAAGATGAAATCTTAGCCTTAAAAATAAAAATATCCCCACAGTAAGTCATAATGACATAAAAAGTCCTAATTTAAACTTTCTATCTCATAATCTCGACTTTCTATCTCATAATCTCGACTTTCTATCTCATAATTATGACTTTCTATCTCATAATTTCGACTTTATATCTCATAATTTCGACTTTCTATCTCATAATTTCGACTTTATATCTCATAATTTCGACTCTATATCTCATAATTTCGAATCTCTATCTCATAATTATGACTTTCTATCTCATAATTATGACTTATCGAGGGGATATTTTTATTTTTAAGGCTAAGTTTTCATCTTAGCCATAGATGTCAGATTCGCTGAGTAGATCAATTCAGACACGTGTTCAACCTACACGTTACAGCAACGCAGAGCTACGCCGTAGTGGGTGGGGGAGGGGGCGCCGCACGCGGGTGTGTTGAGGTGAGGGACCGCAGCAAAATTAATTGTGGCTGCCAGAGAGGCAGAAGGACGCAGCCAGGCAGAAATTAAAATTAGAAAAACGATGTCATTAATATTTAAAGACTTTTGGCTATATATGTACTGTTGTTGTTTTTTAGTGTATTCATTTCTAATTTTTCAAAAGTTTATTTAAAAAAAAAAAAAAAAAAAAAACAGCTGGTTGCATGGCGCCCCCTGGCATGCTGGCGCCCCTAGCATTTGCCTGACCTGCCCTATGGGCGGCACGGCCCTGGTCTCCATGGTAGCTATGTTTTTGTTGTCGTCGCACTACTATGACCCCACGGTAGGCATTTGATCTACACCAAGTTTGTAGTGGAAACACTCACCTGAATTGACTCGAAAATTCTAAACCGTACCGAACCATACCGGACCGTATCAAACCGCTCAGTGGAAACTGACCTTTTGGGTCCCTTAGAACTCATTTAGCATTGTTTAAACACCAACCTAGCGGTGTATTGTTGCTGACTATGTCCATCCCTTTATAATCACAGTGTAGCCATCTTCTGAGGGTTACTTCTGGAACTATAGGGCACATGTCATGAAGCTCAAATCTTCTCAAACTAGTTTTTTGAACGTAACAAGTTCACTGTAATTCAATGGCCTCCACAGTCACCTGATCTCTATCCATAAGAGCACATTTGGGAAATGGTGCAACAAGAGATTTACATCACGGATGTGCGGCCAACAAATCTGAAGCAACTGCTGATGCCATGCATGTCAATATGGACCAAAATCTCAGGAATATTTCCAACACCTTGTTGAATCCATGTCATATAATTAAAGCAGTTCTTAAGGTATAAGGGGATCCAACTCAGTATTGTAGCTAATAATGAAGCTGGCGAGTGTATGAATGTAAAATGTGCCTTCCAAATACAAAATAGTATACTGTAGTACACATTCGAAAACTTCAGTAATTTGTATTCTGTTTAAAAATACTACAAAAATACTTTGAGACATGTATGATTTATACAGAGGGGGCTGATTTTATTGCGGCTCCAGAGCGGAGGTGTCAAAACCTGGAAGATTGCAATGAAGCCAAATCTGACCACAGGAGGTGCAGTGTCATAAGTGAGGTCAGCAGGAACGTGAAAAATCTCAATGGAATTGATGTGGGTTTTCAAAAGTATCCCAGTCGAACGTCACAGATTGATATTCGGTCAGCTGACAAGCTAAATACATTGTGGTCTGATTTCTATTTTAGCATTATTTAGTGCTCCACACATGCAGAGTCTTTCAGAACTAAGAGAAACCCTAGTTTTAAAAGTGATTAGTGATTAATCTCTAAAACAAGTGCTGGTAAACTAGTTGTTAATTGATGTACTTTTACTAATATACATCGGATTTAGGATTAATTAGGTGTAGCTCTGGAACATTTGTCCATTTTTGTAGTGTTATCTTGACACATAATGGAATTTGGTGTTCTATTACGTCCCTTGATGACCGCCAGGCTGTAATCGGTTTGTGAACCGATCACATGCTGACGCCGGAAGATGTACCCTTCCGGGGGTCATGCAGGGGTCACGGGTGACGTGACATTGTTGGTATTGTACTCGACATACGCATGTGCGAGCAGAGATATCCAGTGCTTACAGCACCGCCTGGCGGTCATCACCGTAGTTACAGTCGTAACTTTCGTTTCATATGATGTGTTTTTGCACATCTCTCTGTAAAAACATAAAATACATATGCAGGAGACTGAAATGAAGCATAGAACCGCTTAAGTTTTAGTGTAATAGCCTTTATATTATAAATGTCACTTTTTTTACTGAAAAAAATGAAACGTGAATTTAATTCAAAGGAAATTTTGAGAGAAAGTGACACGTTTGTTCCTCCTCAATCGGTCCAACAGTCTGTGTCCACGAACTCAGATTCAGTGATTTGTTGTTGCTTCTCCACAAGGATGGAAAAAAACCCACATTTTTTCATGTGAAAAATTACTTCCAGTAATGACTGATGTTACCCACTGGTTTGTGGACTACCGGTTTCTGTCCTTGAGTGTGTCATTTTGGTTTTTTAGACATCTCAATTTTGTTGAAACCAGATGTTGGAGGCAAAAGGAGGTTTAGCTATGACAGAACACAACAATTAATCACTATTTCTTTGGATTAGATTAAACTTTCACGCAGATGCATGACATCAAAATTTACCAAGCAGAACTGATTAATGAAGTGAAAAAGACTGACCCGGCCTGTGGTGATGGGTCATATTTCTTACATCTGCTTCACTGGTCTCATAACATGACACTTCCTTTTCCTGCTGTGACCTCATCTGTCACCTGTGGCGGGCACGGTGTTCTTCCCGCCGCTCGTGAGCCGAAACGGAAACATAAGACAGGAAACACCATGACCATCGCACTGCCTTGACAGCATGTGGGTGTGTCCACTGAGGAATAGAAAGCTGCTTGGTGTAAGGTGGTTATGAACACATAAGTACCATATATAGGGTCAAAATCACAGGAGTGGCCAATCAGGAAGCTTCTGTAGCATTCCCAATGGGGCTCTTAATGGTTGGGCCAGTCTTTTGGATGGGGATGAAAGAGAGAAATCATTGAAGCTATACATTTTCATCTATCCATTAACAATTCCATCTACTTGTTTGGGTTACAGGGGCACCCCGAGCAAAGACGCTGAGATTTCCCTCTCCTTGACCCTCTTCTACAGCTTTTCCAGAGCAGTATTCATTTCTCTTGTAATGTGTGTCCTGGGCCATGGCCTCCAGTTGGCCATGCCCCTAATGCAGGGGCGTCAATTGGGTATGCCAAGGTACGGCAGCCGCCACACCTTGGCTTCAAGGGAAAATGTAAATGTTTGTTTTTTAAATACATTTATGGAATTACTCTGTGTCTATTTGTATTGATTATTCTATTACTTAATACATATAGAATAACTACAAATGCAAATCAGAACAACATGATCGATTTCACTAGTTATTATACACTGCAAAAACTCAAAATCTTAACAAGAATATTTGTCTTATTTCTAGTTAAAATGTCTCATTTTTAGTAAAAAAAAATCTCATTACATTTAAGACAAGATTCAAAAACAACTATTTTCACCTGTTTCAAGTAGATTTTCACTTAAAATAAGTGGAAAAATCTGCCAGTGGAACAAGATTTTTTTGCTTGTAATGAGAAGATAAATCTTGTCCCACTGGCAGATTTTTCTACTTATTTCAAGTGAAAATTTACTTGAAACAGGTGAAAATGGTCAAATAACAAGTTATTTTTCTGGTGATGACTCTTGTTTTAAGTGTAATGAGATTTTTTGACTTAAAATTAGACATTTTAACTAGAAATAAGACAAATATTCCTGGTAAGATTTTGAGTTTTTGCAGTGAGCGAGACTGCATTTGAAAAAGTTCCAATTTTCTTGACCACACAGATAAGCTACATAGCAGACTTCTGTGATGAATATTTGCTGGACGTGTTGATTGATACTCTAGTTAAGTTCTGTGACTCGTAACCTTGCCATACCTTAGCTTCCACTGAATTGACGCCACTGCCCTAATGCCATGCTAGGGATGCCCTCAGTGGAGATCCTAACAAGATGCTCAAACCACTTCAACGTCCTCCTCTTGATGTGATGGAGCAGTGCCCTTTATCTGTGTAGCTTGAATGGTAGAGCTTCTTCTGTCTTCATTCTGCCGCCGCTCTGCTGCTGTGTATTCGCAGATCCCCACAAAGGCACAACACAGCCTCTCAATGTGTGGTTTCACAAAACATTATGGCATTCAGCAGTCTCTTTCCTCCACCACATAGTCCACAGCAGTTTGGAGAGGGAGATACTGGTTGACCTCAGCATCACAATCATGATGGTCTGGCCCGGGCGGGTGGAGGATCCTCAAGGTTGTTAAGCTCAGCAGCAGTGTCCAACCAGTAGTTTGGGCCCCAAATCAAGGGACAAAGTTTGTAGCATGACCAGACCGGTCCCTGCCACTCTAACTACTGTACTTGGAAAGCCAGTGATATTTTGTTACGCTGCATCTTTCACTTGCTTGTCGTTTGGCTAAGACTCTGATAATGGGCTTGGCTGTCTCCTGTCGTTTCTGTGACTGACTTATTTCATCCTCTGGACTGACTTTGCAGCCATTTGCCAATGCCAGTTCATGCAGCAGTTATTTTGTTGCTATTACGCCACTGTTACAACAGCCGCAGAATCAAATGTTGCCAAAACATCTCAGGTGTCATTGCACAACAGGGCACAACAAAGGTGCTACAGCAGCAGAATGAGAACAGAGCTCAAAACTCTTCCACTTCACTACAAACCTGCAATGGTTATGCCAACCTTTTCCCACTGAGAACCAACCTCTGAATCAGATGTGGAGGTGCTGATTTTCATCCCGTCTGGTTCTCACTTGGCTACAAGCTCTTCCAGGGAGAGATGAAGATTACCACTCGAAGAAGCCAGCAGGATGACATCATCCAGAAAAACTAGAGATGAAATCCTAAGGCCACAAAACCTGATTCAAACTCTTTTTAACAAGGTGCTGTCATGGCCGTCTCTGCTTTACAAAAAAACATATACACACACACTAATCTTTTCTCCAGAAGCCAAAACATCTGAAAGAGAAGACTTTTTCTGCAGATTAATTTGTATGATACAGACCACAGAAACAACAACACAGAAAAGCCAGGGTACTGCTTTTATTACCATATGAATTCAAAATTGTTGATGAGGTGCTTCCCAGAACTCTACCTTGAAAACAAACATAATCGACTGGACCACAATAAATCATATGAATGCCAACTAAAGCAATACCAATTTTTCCCAAAAGTGGTATAGACAGCCTGTGTTGATTCAATCCATGCACCGATTTGATGCTGAAAAGAAATTTGAAAATGAGAGGTAGGAGAGAAAGATACATTGATAAAGAAGTGGCTGGAGGTAAAGTTTGGTGATAGGATTTTGCGTTATAAGTGTGTTGCTAAGAAATAGTGTACCTTTTTGTCAAATTTAAACAAAAAAAAACAAGTAAGATTAAGAGAAAAAAAACAAGTTCCAGCCCAACGTGTGTGTTGTGAAGCAGCCTGTGATCAACCTTCAGACAGGACTGTTGGAAGAACCATCATGCATCAATCTCTGATATACCCCGAAAATCAGAAAACCTACCTCTTGTCACACCACTTAAAACACATTATTCCATACCTTTTTATCTTTAAAAAAGACTGAAGACTTAGGGCCAATCCCATCACACCCCCTACTTTCTACCACTAGCCCTCCCTCACTACCACTACCCCTAAAAAAGAAGCCACAGATTTTAGGGCACTTGAAATCTTCCCAGGGGCCTGTCCCAATACTCCCCCTACCTCTACTTTCAGCACCACCCCTAAAATCAGGAAGCTGAGAGCCAAAAGCTGTTTTAATTTCAACTGTAGCGCTGTTAATATGCCACTTAATTAAGTTTTAATATTTTTTCAGGCATAAAAGTAACCGTTAAGATCCCCAACCTGGGCTCAGTTTATCCAAATAATGCCTGTTAAGAAATTTGATCTGATGTTTTCGGCGATGATAAGAGCCGCCGGTCCGGGGCGCAGCAGCAGCAGCCGGAGTACAAACGTGATCGCCACGTCATCCTGCGCCGTCGTCCCGGGGAGAAACCTGCAGCTCTGTGGAGAATTACTGCTGGCTGAAATAAATCATTTAGGAAGATAAATGTTAGTTTAATAGATGAAATCTAACAGTTGTAGCTACGCCTGTTAAGAAATTTGCTCCAAAAATTTCGGGATTTCTGCCTGCCTGCCGGCTCAGGAGCTGATTTATGGTTCCGCGTTAAATCGACGCAGAGCCTATGGCGAAGGGTACGGCGTACGGCGCGCGTCGCCGCGTAACCTAGGCCGTAGGCTCTGCATTGGTGTAACACAGAACCATAAATCAGCCTTTATTCTGGCGAGGTTTGAAAAAGACTTTGCAACAACGGGCAAACGAGTGATTATGTGCATTCACTGTGAATATTATGAAAGTAAAATATATATTTCTCGCTAGAAATGTAATCAAAACGCATTTTATATGCAGAAACTAACTCAAAATATTGATTTTATTCACTAAAAAATAAGAAATGTCCACCATGTTGTTTTTTTGATTCAGTCCGCAAATGACGACGAAAAGCATTCTGGGAAATTTTTCTGGGCCTGGTTCAACTAGTGAGCATCGGAAATCCCTCGATCCATAGGGACAGATTGATAGCCACTACACTCGTTTTCTTCACTACCCCTATGTGAAAGGAGGAATTGGGACACCACTACCCTCAGGGGAACACGCAAAATTTAGGGGTAGGGCTGAAAACTAGGGGTAGTGGGAGTATTGGGACAGGGCCTTAGACAGAGGACCTTCTTAGTTCTTAGATAGTCCTTACCACTTTATTGTGGTGCAACAAAATCTGGTCCAAAATGTTTTAGTAGTACATGTCATGTATATATGCAACTTTAATTTTATTTTTATCAATAAATGATTGTTTAAGTTGTTTAATCGAGGGTTCAATAACCAACTCACAATGCCACTGAAAAAAGTGTCTTAATGTTGACGTCAATGAAAAGGCCAAGAAGTTCACAGGCCCCGTCATGTAAAGGTGAGCTGAAAAGGAAATACTCATGTCCACTGACTGACGGTGAAAAGAACCAGAACACAGTTTCATTTCATGTTAAAAAAAGAAGAAAATAATAGAATAATATTGTAAGAAAAAGAAGTTGGACTGTCTGTCTTGGACGTGAAACTTTCAGGCTGAAAACTGGTCCCGCTCCAGTTCTGGATGTAGATGTGAGGTACATGATTATCTGCGATTCCCTGTTGGGCTTTAAGTCAAACAAAATACAGACATTTTCAGAAGTTTCAAAAATTAGATGGACTGTAATTCAGTCTTTCTGTGGAGCTGCTTGGTCTTGCGAACACCAGCAGTGAGTGAGGGCCTCTGAACACATAAACTACCATCTTTTTTTACGTGTGTGCCCGAGATGTGAAAATGGAAATATCGGATGCAGCTTTCCAAGCATGTTGCTTTCACTTCTAATTTTAGCAAAGTTTTTTCTTTTTCTATTTCATGAGGCCCCAAAGTCTACAAAGAGGTACTTATAAATGACTCACATTTCACGAAACCACCTCCACTAAGACGTGTCATTCTTTCCTCGCTGCATCCACACCTGCACGACTGACCAATGACGCTTGTTACTTATTATGGTAACGCTTTCAGTTTTCAAATCTGTACCTTTTGTGCAGCAACTCACAAATGCAACAGTGGTTATGCAACTATTTGTGTGTTTTAGGCCTTTTATCAGCAAATAGTTAATCTCTATTTTCTGTGCAAGCTGTTTTCCTGTTTTTCACTGCTGCAATGACATACTCCAGTTAATCTGAGTATGATCTATCATACTTATTCCTTAAATCACTACTTATGGCCGTTGTGAATAAACCCTAGGAGAGTAGAAGTTCCATCAAACATTATACATTCATTTGAGAAAGTCTTAATAGCGTAGTAAGTCAAAAACATGTATATTTTACAGTGTATTACGATGTCATGTGTCACACTGCATTTACAGCATGATAAACTATGCCAGACCATAAGAACAGAACCGTCGGGGTGTACTGGGCTGGACAAAATAGGCATGCTGGGTATAATGGTGCTGAGAGGGGCCTCACGTATCACAAGGAGCTCAGTGTTTTGGGCAGCAGGGAGGGTCAGAGGTCACTGAGGTGTGAAGATGTAGAAGTGAATGTGCTTAATGGCAGCTTGTTACTGTCTAATTACGTAGTTATGCTCAAGTCCAGATTTATTTCGCTCACAGTCATCCCCTGAGGTATTATTATATATATATATTTTTTTCCTTTCCACTACTCACAGTTGTACAGCAGTCTTAGTGAAATCCTCCGCTG
The DNA here is from genome assembly GCF_033807715.1 of Cololabis saira. NCBI lineage: Eukaryota > Metazoa > Chordata > Actinopteri > Beloniformes > Belonidae > Cololabis > Cololabis saira. The sequence continues at coordinate 15,753,204 of NC_084601.1, read as the reverse complement.
ACAACGTTTTCCCAGAACTGGTGTTACCGCCAATTCAGTTAATGCCGGAAAACCAAACAAAGACTGACACAGCACTCCATCAAGTGGCTCGATGATGTCATGATGTCATAAATAGCCACTTTCTTCCCCGAACACTTGTCAGAGGTTGGCGGGCCATGGGCAGGTGTTTGTGTGCGTGCTGATCGGTGACACTTTTCGCAGGCCGAGCAGTGACATGCTGTGTTGTTAAGGACCCCTTTCTCCCTCCTGATGTTGTAAAGTTTTATTGCGTCACGCTGCAATGGAGGTGGGTGTGAATGGGGGGCTTTGTCTCTGAAAACAGTTCACTCATTTAGGATCCATTGCCAGGTTCACCCGAGCAAATAGAGCGTTCATGGAAGAGGTGTCGCCATCGGGCCGACCGGTGCCCCTGGCCTGAGGTGTTAGGTGTCAGTGCTCACCACTGCTTTTCTCCATGTTTTATTCCTGTAAGAGTTTGGGGACTACATGTAGTTTTTAAAGTAAAGTGTTTAGATGCTTTCACTAGGTCTAAACAGACGCTAGGCCAGTTTACTACAGAGCCATAGTTAAAATCCATGGATCACCTTCCACTTATCTGGGTTAAGGTTGTGGGGGCTGCAGCCCAAGCAGAGACCAGACCTCCTTCTCCACAACCATCTTCTCCACGTGGACTAGGGTGACACCGAGTTGCTGTTGTACTACAAATAAAATATGGTTTGGCATGGTTTTGGCATCGGCATCTTACTAAAATAAGCAAGAAATTCCCTGAATAAGATGTTGTAGATATATGTGGCAACATAATCTGAGTTGTGTTTTGGTTTCCTAAGCAGAACTCTAGATGACTTATGTTCAGTTTAGGCATTAAGGGTCTAATTAGTGACAGTCCCGGGATATGCAGAGGGCCCACCTACTCACCTGGCATGTCTCCACACAAACAGTGAGGTTTTAACTTGAATTTTATTTCTTGCTCTAGTGGAGTCTTCAAAAAAAGTGTCTATTGTAAACCACAGTAAAATTCTGCTGCATCACTGCAACAAGTTCTCTATAAACATGCTATAAATATTGTTGTTGGTGCTGGAAATCAACTTTTACTCCTTTCCTCCCTAGCATCTTTTACTCATAAAACTCAGCCCAATATTTAGAATACAGCCATTAATGAGACTCAAGTTAATTTGCAACCCAATGGTTTCTGAAATTATCATCATATCTTACCCTGTGTATGTGTAGAAACTGGACGGATGGATGAAAACATTATGCTTTTCAGCTGGATCATACCTAGGAAAGAGGTATAATATAAGTATAATATATGCATACATATGTGAATTTGGAGGAAAAAGACAGAGAATAATGGCAAACTTTATATGTATGTATGTACCGCATGTATGTATGTATGTACCGTATGTATGTATGTACCGTATGTATGTATGTATGTATGTATGTATGTATGTATGTATGTATGTATGTATGTGTATATATATATGAAGCCGAAACTAGTTAAGTGTAATTAGCCTCAAAGTGAGAAGAGATCTTTTAGTTTGGCCAGTCGTGGTTGTTTCTAGTGACATGACCCTGGTACCCCTCACCATTCACAGCCATTTAAGACAGTATAGAACATACTGTACTGAGCAGACTGCAACGGGACAGTGGTGGGCTTTATGCAATAACTCATACAGGAGCGTCCAAGAGAAGAGCCACAAGATGGCTGCAGAATTGCTAATAACAAGTTTACCGACAACAGCCATGCCCGTTCCTACTCCACTGGGTGTTTTTTGCTGATATTAATTTGGTCACTGCTCTCCTTATATGACACACTTCACTCCTCTGACGGGTTGAATGCCGATCCAGTGGTGTCGGGAGGCAGTTCATTCTGCACCAGGTACTGCTCCCTGGAGATCAAAATCAAATCCAGAGGAAGCAGAATAATTCTTTGTATTGATGAGGATAGCTGGTCAGACTTCTATTCTTCTCAAAGTTGCGATTGAATAAATTTAGACACATTCCAAAAGTCCAAGGACATTTTCAACACCTCATACTACAGCATTTGGCGCACCTGGTGTGTAATTTCTTTTGACAGACTCCATATTATGCCGTGTATCCCGTGAACTTCATTCTGGCAAAATCGCTATACATTGGAAGGTTCACGGATTTGAAAATTGCCTAAATTTTGCATTTTCGACCATTTTCTGCTGTTGTCAACTGCACTCAACTTACCCGAGAGACATAGATTAATTCAGCGTATTGCCGTGGTTACAGAGACAAGAAAAAGATGTTTAAGTTAGTTCCTACGGTTTGGATCCTGGATTCACTTCTGTCTTGATCTCGTGCTATAAAAGTGAACTGCCTACAATGAAGTGTCATCACATTCGTCTCGGCCAACGCATGGCCTCATCTTTCTCAAGACATCATCCTTTTGCACTTATTCACGTCTGCCAAGAAATAGATAAAGCAGAACGGGAGGAAGCGAGGAGATACAAAAAAAGAGAGAGAGGGAAAAATGTGAATGTTGGACGCATCCCTCACAGCTCAAGTTGTGCTTTGTCTTCCAGGACACATCTCAGAGGACACCCAGGTCTCCTTCACTTAGCTGCACTGGCTTTTATGTTCACTGAAAATGCTTCCTCCGTGTTTGCAGCATTGCCGTCTGCTAAAGAAACCAAATGTGGTATTATGGAAACAGATTGTTTTCAGTGATTAGGTTTCACTTTCCTTTGTTTCTGTGGGTTACAATTTTGGTTTAGATGTACATGTCTGAATCAAACGGCCCTTTCACGGATGCAAAAGAGGGGAAGTAGGAAATAATTGCGTGTTCACACAACAAAGTGACAACTAAATTGGTTCATGGCGACCGTGAAACACTAGAAAAACAAACCGACGTAGAGAGAATCGCAACTGGTGACAATCACAAACAAACGGTTCAGTGAGAGCAAAAGACCCCGTCTGCTGAGACTCTGGAGTTTTGAGAGGGAAAATATTCAAAAGGTGTGTCTGTTGTTGTAACATTGGATCAGAATCTGCCTGAACTTGTTTTCTTTTCAACCTGAAAAGCATGTGATATTCCTTTGACTGACTAAATGATGTCATTGCTGATAGTCAGGGGGTCAGACACCGACCCGCAACACGAGAAGACCAGAAACCACATAACTAGTTTCGACATCTCTCAAGAACTTTCCACCTCCTTGTTCCTTGTGAAAAGCGGGACACCACGGGTGTTTTGGCTGGGCCAGATTTATAGCAGATCCATGTACCACTGAACCTGGCCGTCTAAATCAGAAAAAGGTTTATGGGGCCCGCGGAGACGGAGAGAGCTTTCAGCACCTCCGTGTTAAATAAGTTAAGAAAACCCATCGGGAGGTGCACAGGTGAAGCTGATGCACACATGCACAAATGTTCTGGGATAAATCCTCCACAGTATACATGCATGCAGATACGAAAACATCCTGTCCTCATAAAAATTAAAACTTTTGGCACAGCGCTTGCATTACTGAACGAGATGTGTGGGGAAACGAGGAATTAAAATATTCAGCTGCATGTGTTTGGCGCAGATAATTGCCATTTGAGAATATGTCCATACATTATATGTTCAGTATATATGTATGTATGTATGTATGTATGTATATATATATATATATATATATATATATATATATATATATATATATATATATATATATATATATATATATATATGTGTGTGTGTCGATGTGTTGCATTTAAAAGACAGTTTTCTCTGTTGTACAGAAGTGTTTTCATACACTGCAAATACTCATTTCCTGCAGAAAACTCACCCTGTTAGTATGCATCATACTGGTGTTATGTCTTTTACAGCTGTCTTGTGTCCATGTTTTCCAATTTATAAATTCATACACCTGGGCAAGACGGACTTTCACAACACACAGCTGATGAGAAAAGTTCTTAATGCACTGAATGCACAGGCACTACATCTTTCACAGGTAACATTAAGTCTGCTTTGTCTCTCTTTTTGTGACCGTGCACCGACTCCTTCCCCAGCTCAGAGAGGAGGCATGTTCTGTGCACATTGGCCTGTCTGAAAAGTAGGACCCACTGCAAATCAGCCCCCCAAAAATGTGTGTCTTAGACCGCCAAATGTGCAAGAGGTCTCGCACTTGGCAACGATAAAAAGACTTTGAAATCGCTACAGCTGGGTGAACCTACCACCACGGACAACAGTAATAACAGCACGGAGAGACTGTACACTTGATGAAGTTATACCATGAGTGACAATATTAACAATAGTTCCCTTTTTCTTCTTGAAGACAAAAAGTTAAAGAGCAGAGATGATTAGTGGACCCTCAGCCACCACATTACAAGTTAATCTTTGCAAATTGGGAGCTAATTATAATAGAACAAATCCACTATTGTTATTACTGGCAGAAAGATGGAAATCTCCACCACTTTGCAACAGATTAAAATTTCTCAACAAACAGATAATCCCTTCTCCAGAGCCAACAGTAATTAACAGTGTTGGTTTTTAGTGAAATGTCTTAATAAGAATGAGACGGCCCAGGGTCAAACTCCTAAACACTTCTAATCCTATGTTTTCTCAAATGTATTCAAAATACAGTGTTAGCCTTGAATGCAACTTAAATTCAGAATGTAGTTCTGAGCATCATGTGACTCATCCCGAGGGCCATGACATGTTGAACCTTCTGATGAGTTGACGCTATTGTCAAGTTAATAAAAAGTGAAATATCCTGGAAGCGATGTTTTTTCTCAGCATGTCTGCAAAACACAAAGTAAGCCATGGTATCAGCGTAAAAGGATAGGCTGAGTAAAGGAAGGTGTGAAACTTATTATGGGTGGCAAGCAACATCTGGGTTCATAGTCTGAGTCGAGCCCGGAGATTAATCAGATGTCAGTTCCACAGCTGGCCACCGGGGGCTCCATAGCTAGATTTAGGCAAAGTTAATCAATCCAAAAGGATGCAGGTCAACCTGAAGGGTGTCTTGGCTGGAGGAGCCGGGAGACAGCTGTGTAAAGCCCTGAAGGACTGAGAGGCTGCGATTATTTAGCGTCGGTTTCTTGAGGGTCACGCTCAATTGAAGTTCTGGCCCTCATTTTATCTTCAAATATTCTTGTTTCCAGTCTTGTCTTAGTTTCAACATAAGAACTGAGAATGGATGTGCATGTTTTTAGGTAGTTAAGGTTGTAGGTCAATATGAGAGATGCCAAGCTAAAATAGCTAACTTGTAGTACGTGAGGTGTGGTGGAGATGTTCCAGGTGACATTCATGCTTTTGTGTTTTGTGTTAACCTGGGTTGGACAGAGTCAGATCCTATCAATATCATCCTGCCCAGCTGTGCATACACACATGCACACACTCTAACAAGATACAAGTGGAGACAATTAAGATTAGACCAACGTGGAAGTAAAATCTGTTATAATGCACAGGAAATGTTGTTTTCACAATTAAACAGTACATAAAACCGGTAAAAGAGCTCAAGTAAACAAAGAGTTAATCAAAACATGAGATCTAAATCCAAAATCAAAACCCCAAGACCACGACATGTGATCAAAATCAAAGGCATGAATGATTACTGCAACCCATAGGAAGCCTGGGTCATGCTAAAGGAAGATAATTATATTTCAACAATTTAGTTAATACACAAAATATATCAATATTTTAAATGAATTACTAATTTGATTGTTTGTTTTTTTTAAATTGCAGTTACATTTTCATGCAGCGGGAAAGACCATACAGCACATGTACTTAACAAGTTTATGCTCTTTTAGTCAGGAGTAAATATATATTTCAGTATACTCTGATTTGATCAAATGTTATCTTACTTTTAAAGATGATTCGGGAAAGTGAGTTTGTTAAAGCACTGAATATGTGGAGTTTCACTCACCCTTGTGGAGGAAAGTGAGCCGTTTTATCGGTAATGGTCCATTTAGATTTTTCTCAGAAACAAAGTGGGAGGAAACTTGCAAAAAGTGGTATAAAGGGTAATTTAAATTTAATGACATGCAACATTAATATTACATTACTCACTGTTTAGCTTGCTAACCAGAAAGAGAAGCAGTAACATGAATGTTTGAACATTTTTGGCCCAGGAGGAGAGAACTGGTCAAAGATTTTGACTCACCCACCCATCAAACACGAGACAGAAACAAATAACCTTGCAGAAGCAGCATAAGTTTGGATTGGTGTGTCTCAATGCCTTCCCATTACAAAAGCATGAAACTCGCATTCGCTGTTCAGGTTACAAAACAGAACTTGCTGAACTCTTTGCAGCCACTGACTTGTGGAAGATAAACTTCACGGGGGCAGATAATAAGGAACTTGATGAAGATGCAATATAATGCCTCAAAGCTGGTGTCTAGATGACTGGCGACCGGCCCAGGGTGGACCCGGTCGCCAGTCTGGTGAAAGCCGGGATAGGCTCCAGCCGATCCCTGCGACCCTGTGTATGTGGAGAAACTGGACGGATGGATGAAAAGCATTATGCTTTTCAGCTGGATCATACTTATTACTGCCTAGGACAGAGGTATAAACATATGCATACATATGTGAATTTGGAGGAAAAAGCCTGACAATAAATTATATATATATATATATATATATATATATATATTCATTTACTTTGATTCTGCTAACTTTTTCTTAAAAAGACTGCTCCATGCTGTTATATTAATGAAATCGAGGGGCAGCAGGGTCAAGAAAAGAGGTTGGGCAAATATTGAATATTGTGGGAAAAAGAGGTAGAAAATAAGAAGGGTCTGGAATGGGTAAAACCTGTACCGCCAGGGATGTTTAAAACCTAAAAGAAGAAGTAGATGGTAGGAAGAACAAAAAAGCAGGGGGAAATTGGTACCAGAGTGAAAGAAGCTTAGCTGCTCTCCTCCAAGAAGAAAGGAAAGAAGGAAAAACTAAACAAGGCTTGAAACGGCTTGGTATCATCCGGGCCATCCCTTAAATGCTTGTGGAACCAGCAGGGCTGCTGGCGCAACAGAAATGAGACAAAGCTTTGTACAAACTTTGTACAAACCCAACATGTCTCGAAAAGGCAAAAACAAGAATCTTATGACGCTGGTGTCTGTTACCTGAATCTGACCCGCGCTTTTATTTTGAATGTTTTGTTTTTGTGTTCAGTTCTTCCTGCCAAAACTACTGATGACCCAAACATAAGTCAGTGGAAACCTAATAACTTTTAATTTCCTCCTAAATATATGACCCACGCTAAATGGCTGAGTGAAGCATGAGTTATTAAATTTATAGTAAGTAGTCAACTGTTTGCAAATAGATGATAATTCATAATCCAAATGGCTTACAGATGCTGTAGCAGCTCTCAGCGGGCACTTGCTGCGACTGAATACCAAAATCAGCTCATAATTGCCTCTCGAAACCACATCCATATTTGTTTATAGAAGTATTTAGTCACATAAATCTGGAAAATAACATGTGCTCAATCTGAGAGAATCACATGGGGTATGTTAAGTTAGACAAGTGCTCTGCCAACTGAAACTACAAATCAGAAAAAGTTGGGAAAGTGCGGAAGGTAATAAATCACATTTTTTTTAAAGGTTAGTTAGGTTTTCCTGCATTTACTTTAACTTTTGTCTCATCTTAAGCTATATAAACCCAAAGTATGTTCATTCATTTCAGTTTTTCAGTTTCATCTAATCCCAAATTTTAGGCAATATGTTTTTTTTTTAAAAGGCGTGTGGGATTAGAGATCCAGAATCCATTTTTATCTAAATACATGCACCAAGACTGATGACGACAGACAATGTGCAATAGCATCTCTGAGCCAAGCATTCGCCATCATATTACATACTTGACTTTTGAGGACACGAGCATATAAAATTAACATTAACTTACAATATGTTGTTGGAATAAATTAATATGGACTAGATGATCTAAGTTTGAATGTTCGCACCCGAACCTTTATTGTACCAAAAACAAACCTCGCCCCGAGATGATCCCAACTAATCTGGACTCGAAGGAATTAAAACATTTATTATAGTCAGACCAATCCTTGGTTCAAATATTTTTTGGAAACAAGTGTACACTGTGTCTCTGGACCAGAGAGAGAGAAAAAAAGACTATCCAGACTATCAACACGCTTGTTAAATCAACCTCCTCTCTCTGCCATGACAAAGCCCAGGAACATTCACATTTTCTGGCATTTTAACAATTAACGCAGTCGTTTGCTGACTCACTGCATTCTCTCCAGACAGTGTGCTTTCCACTCGTCCTTCTCATGCTCCATCTTTCCGCTGAACATATGTAAAACACACACTCAGGAAAGCTGTGGAAGTCCTGGGTGACTGAATCAGTCCGCCGTTGTTCCTCACCAGAGGCCCGTTTCCCATCAGATGCAGAACATTTCCAAAAGACAGACTATTACACATCCTCTCTGTGATACGTGCAAGGCGGCTTTGCTTTTCACATATCAGAAGGTTATAACAAAGGGGGGAGAAAAAAAAAAAGGGGGAAAATTATTTAAATCATAGGCAGGTCTGGGAAAATAAAATGGGCAAACTACAAGTAACAGTTGGTGAAAATGGATGAAGTGGAAGGAGAAGAAAGGGATGCGGTATTCAATAAGTGCAGGTCAGCACCAGTGTGTGTGTGTGTGTGTGTGTGTGTGTGTGTGCGCCAGGCCTCGCTGTCACAGCGTGCCTTTCACCATTTGGTTCCCATAAAGGCCAGATGGAAACATTTATCTGGCTTAAAGCAGATCAGCGCATGCTGTCTCGGGCCTGTAACATTTGCTACTTGTTTTCCAGGTCTGCACTAATAAAGTTTTCTAAAAAATATAGGCAGCTGCAAAGAACAGCATTAGTGAAATGAAATATTTTTGCGGAAAGCAGTGAAGGGAAACACGGAACATACGGTGCCTGGTATGAGCGATGGGGAATGTCCCAGATAGAGCAGTTTAAACAAATACGAAAGGAGACAGACGGGGGGAGAGGAAAAACAATGGATAATAAAAAGCAGCATCTTCAAGTAGTTCTGCGTGGCTCAGTAAGACTGAAGCATCTCTATAACAAACTATTTTTCCCCCTCAAAGTGTTTCATTCAACTTAGGCTTGGGTAAAAACTGCAAAAACCATTAACACAAAACTCTCTCCAGAAATATTGGTGTTAGTTTTAAGAGCCGAGAAGAAAAATTAGCTGATTTGAATGTTTGGACAAAGTCCTCGGCGTGTCTTACAACCTATTTGTGAAGTAGGGCGGTGGTAATAAATTCATTCTCGCTCTGGCCTCCGTGCGCAGCATGTTGCAGCTATGCGCCTATGTATTTGTCAGGACTAGACTCCTGTGAGCATATTGAGGGTTGGCGCAGGCTTTCGCCAGTGCAGCTGTCTGTCCACCCCCGAGGTGGACGACTCCATGCCTGCCAAGTCATTGCACCTCTGTGCACAAAGAGGACTGTCATGTCCTGCTCGTCATAGGCCAACAGGGTGTACAGGTATGCGCGTGTGATGTGTTGAGAGTCTGCTCGGTGGCATGCAGAGGTTAATGTGCCCCGCTGGCCCTCTCAGGGCTTCCACTTTACCCTCCTGACCCCCTAAGACAATCACAGGCCGAGAAAGAAGCGGGCAGAGGCAATAAATAATAATCAGAAGTCCACATATAATACATTTTACGGAGTACAAAGGCAGCATGATGTCACCGTCTCTTTAATCTTGAGCCAAATCAAAGCTAGAGCCTCATACTGGCATGGGCCGGTCTCCTCAAATGCCTCGGATCATCTTTCCATATTCCTAATCTGAAAAAGCCTATTATTTATGTTTTCTGGCAGCTCCGGCCTCTCCTCCCACAAATAAGGGAATGTATTTCTACCGCAATATTCTCGGCCAAAAAGAGCTATACGTACATTGCTTCATCCTGGAGGGAAACGATCTGGAGGGAACCGTAATGCAGACAGCGACCTCTGGCGGGCGTCTGGAGGATTCCAGACGACGCTCCCGCTGAAGCCGTAAAAGCAGACATGGGTTGATGTAATAGCGGCTATAAAATAGGATGTGCAGGGCCTCTAGGTTTCCAGCAGCTAATAGCTGACAGTTTACTCCAAAAGGAAATCCCTCTCTGACAATCTCATCCTCCGGCTCCCTTCAGTAGCCTCGTGGGTTTGGTACCAGTGTTGTTCTGTTGCACACGAACACGCACGCACAAAAAAAAAGAGAAAAAAAAGAGAAAAAAGCATGGCTAATGTTCGCATGGTATCCAGACCAGATTCTTTTCCTTTTTTCTTCTAAAGTGGGCGCGGGAATGATTTGTGCATGTGCACATATGAATAGCTGTCTCTGTGTTCAGATATTGACGAGGTGTGCTCTGCGTCCAACTGGGACGTTCTGCTCGTTATTTCTGGGGTGATGTAAAGCCATTCACAGGTGTGACAAACACAAGCAAGCCCTTGGGAGCTTTTCTGCACGCACACACACAAATAACTTCCACATGCACCGAAAAAACACGGCAAAACTGGCATTAGGGTCTCTTATTGTTTGTCTCTGCGGAGCAGCTGCCGTGCGCTTTAGGAATACCTGAAATCAGAAACAGCAAGGTGGTAAAGAGGAGGCTGTATTTGTGCATTCTTGCATGAGTTTAACCCGTTCCTGGTCAGGCGTCACGTCAAAAACATGAGGAAAGCATCAGATGAAATAGATAGATCTTACTTTAGATACCCATCAATATAAATTAACATGCCAGGCAGTTGGCGGTAATACAGAATTACATTTCATTTTTTAAGGGTATGAAATAAAACAGATCCAAAAAAAGGGCAAACATCAAGGGAAATAAGTGTTTTTAAACTGGGGTTGGTGCCAGAAATGCAAAGAAAAAAAAATACAATACGTGGTCGCCCCAGGAGTGACGTCATTTAGGTACGTTCTTAAAAAAAAAAAAAGAAAGAAAAAAAAGAGTCTCTAAGTGGATCAGATGTCAGTGCCAATCTTATTGATTATTTCTTCACATACATACCTCCTTACTAACACCTCAAGTTGGACTAAAGTAAAGGTCCATCAAGCTGTTAGGATTTACTTTTCCGGTTCTTTCATGTGATGGGTGGAATCACGTCCTTCATCCTTTCTTTATAGTGTGAAAATGTTCATGTATGAATAAGTCCTCATTCAGTAAGTTTTGTTTCTCTCACTCATCTCCTGCAGGGAGGTTTTCTTCAATCCTCTTAATGAATTTCATGCGAATTTCTGTGACGTTGTCGCCTCTCAGAGTGTCGAGAACAAATTTCACATCCACAGCCATCTGGACCTAAATTTGAAAAATAAAATCAGGTACATTTCTAAGCAGAAACAACACATACTTGCAGAAAAGAAAACTATTTGTTTTACTTTTGAAGCTGCTACACACAGTAATTTGCTCCCTCTTTGGGATGATTGTGAACAACAACCTTCTCCATTAAATGAGGCCGTGTCTAGTGCTGCGTTTACCATCTCCAGGGCTCCTCTGAGGACTCCGCACAGCATGTTGGAGTAGATGAGCACGCTGTGGTTATCTGGCAGCTCCACAAAGTCAACCAGCGGGTTATTCTCTAGGATGAGGGAAAATTCATCTCCGGCTGGGCTCCAGTTCGTGACACTCGGGGTGACCCCCAGGTACATCTTGAATGCGACCTGCCAGACCGAAACATGGTGAAGAGACATATGGAAGAGAACACGGAGCAGACATTACTCACTGGAAAAGAATGATGTTTCAGTTGCACATTAATTCAGAAATGTTCCCCAAACTCTCCAGTTACCAGAATACTGTGTGTGTGTGTGTGTGTGTGTGTATATATATGTATACACACACACACACACATACATACATATACATGCATGCATATATACATGCATACACACACAGACACATATATAAAGTTACTATTATTCAGGCTGAGATCCAACAGGTGGAACAGTAATAATGAAAATATCTACAGTCATGGGTGAAAAATACGTACATCCAGGGAATCTGTTAACTTTCCATCTTATCTCCATGCACGCACGCACGCACGCACGCACGCACGCACGCACGCACGCACGCACGCACGCACGCACGCACGCACGCACGCACGCACGCACGCACGCACGCACGCACGCACGCACGCACGCACGCACGCACGCACGCACGCACGCACGCACCTCTTTGAGACAGTTCCCACTGCATTAAAGAATTTCATTAGGAAAGTATCATTTTATAGTATTTTTATGGTAGTTAATAAAACAGAATGGTCACAAGGAAAAGAAATAGGACTTTGTGTTATCCGTGTGACTGAAGCGTATACAGATCGTGCCAAGATCAAAAGAGACCTCTGCAGATAACTATTACGGCTGCTGAAAAGGTGTAGACACGCAGAATCAGCAAGATAATGTAAACGTCTGCATATTAGATCAAAGGATGGCCGATCAACATGGAAAAGGCCGTAGCTTTGGCCTGGATGTGCTCTGAACACAGCGATCAAAGACGGCGGCTTTTTCTTCAGTCTTCCTAGAAATGTTTGGATCCACACAAAGACGGCTTTTCAACAAAAATAAAAGATCAACGTCAAGCACAGAGGTGGTAACGTTACGCAATGTGTCAACACGTCTGGGATTTAAAGATTAAACAGGATGTGAGGCCAGAAGTCCAACAACTGAAGTTGAAGCCCAACGTGGACCGTGGGTTTTAACTACAGCAGGAAGAAAATAAACTCCATATTTCGATCAATGGCTGCCAGAATTTAAGCTACATGGGGATTTTATCAAGGAGCTACAAGATTACATAAAACCTGCGTCTTTTCAATATACATTGAGGTCTGCACCTCAGCGTACATTAAACACACTAACTCAGGTGAAGCAGGTTTTTCCTCAATTCGCCTGAAGAAGCAGTCAAAATAGACACTGTGCTTCAGCTATATAAGTACTTCAATGATATTAAGCATTTCTATGAATCGTGGGGATGTTTATTTGTTCCTTATATCTTTTTTGCTGTGAAACAACCATATATTAACATGTTACTGCTTTCATCTCACAGTGGGAGCGCTCTCACCTCATCCATTCTGGAGCGTACTCCAACTCTGCAGCTTCCATGCTGCGTCTTTTCAGCTGAATGATTTCATTTGAGTTTCCTCTTTATACACATTAAAGACTATTGTGTGGTGCAACCTAAAGTTGACAGATTTTGCAAACTACTGTGGACATGCAAACCGACATTGCTGAGACAGAATGGTGTAAATAAAACGCAGAAACACTCGACAAACCACAAATGTTTAGAAATTCAAGCTTAATGTACAAGGTTGCGAGTACTCTCAGAAGTACTACCTAGCTATCAGGTTCACGTTCAGGGGGGAAATATCTCATCTGAAACTCTGTGTAACCCCTGGTTCCTGCGGTGAAATGGCCGAGGAAAGGAGCTTCACAAGGTCTCTGTGGTGGAAATCCACTCACACAGGGAAATTAAATCAGTTGAGTCCAATTCTGCTGCAACAATAAAACCCAGCAAGGTGATGTGAGGGGAGATTGTCGGTTAGAATTAGACCAACGTTAACCACTTCAACAGATACTAGATTTCTACATGACCGTAACTGAATAAACAACTTAAGACATTTTTTAGAGTTTAAAAAAAGGTCAAAAGACTTCATAACGTAACACAATAATTTATTGCACCATCCAAAACACTGCCCCATGGTGCCTCTCGATTTACTGTTTTCACCCTTCATCTCCGTGAGCCAATTCCCTTAACCAGAGTGTTGTTACATCTGTGGAATAACTCACAGCAAGCAACAGAAATGCCTAGAAAGCAGCAACACCGAGCACAAAGTCCCAGAGCTGCCTTCCTGGTCCGTCTATAACCCTATATCAGTTGCAACGTTTGGATTTTATTTTTTATTTTCACATCTACAACTGATTTCCCCATCAGACTTGACTGAATATCAAAATGCAGATTAGTGCGAAGACTTAAGGACTAAAAAAGCAGAGGGAGAGATATGCGAATCCCAATTTCTCTTTGACGAAAAGTGCTTTAAAACATTTCAATGACCTCGTCGCACATGTGTTGAAAAGTGGAGTGAATTGCTTCGGTCTGTTATTTGCTTTGGAAAGTGTTTTTAGACTTAAATTGCAGGACTGGGTGTAAATAAACAAATGAAATAAAGGGAATAAAAAACATTAAAAAAAACATAAAAAACATAAAACATAAAAACATTAAAAAAAAAAACATTAAAAAAAACTAAGTACAAATTTCCTTAATGACATAAAAGTTAAATTAGTTGTCACAAAAAAACATATTTAAAAGGTCAACCTCAATAAACATGCGTCCTACAAAAACAGAATTAGTATAGTTTCTATTTGACAAAAAGTGATTAACATAAGAAGCAAAGAAGAATGTAATCTTATCTTAAAGGGAATAAAAAACATAAAAAAACATAAAAAACATAAAACATAAAAAAAAACATAAAAAAACAATAAGTACAAATTTCCTTAATGACATAAAAGTTAAATTAATGGTCACAAAAAAAACATATTTAAAAGGTCAACCTCAATAAACATGCGTCCTACAAAAACAGAATTAGTATAGTTTCTATTTGACAAAAGGTGATTAACATAAGAATCAAAGAAGAATGTAATCTTATCTTAATGTTTAAACAAATGCAGGGCCCTTCAGTCTACGTACTTTCAGCTTTTCTGATGTGCTCAACCACAAACATCAGTTCTCCCATCCCTCCTCCAGCTCTTTCACCCATCATGCACTGGGATGTTTTGATCATTTTAATCTGCACGGTCTGTTATTCCTCCTTTTCCATCTCCCTGCCTCCTTGTTGGGAAGCATCCACAGTCTGACTGGTCTGGAAACTTCCACTTACCTTAGCAATGACATCAGCTGTTTCTCGGAAATCCTGACACCTGCCGATGGTGGAGCGTGACAAGAAGTCCTCAATCAGACGAACTCCTATGTTGTAGCCCCTAGGTGACAAATATTCATGACAAATTAAGAAATTCCTTCTCCTCGGGGGAGAGCCAGAGGACAGAGAAGGAAAAGTGGGCTAACCTTTCAAAGTATAGCCAAGACAAAAACAAAACCCTTATCCTTAAATGTAAAATGTTGGTTCACACAGATGATGCTTACAAATCGTAAAAACTTTGATTAAAGAGTCAAGGAAGGTTCGGCTGTTGAGTCTGAAGTTAAATGATGCATCACCATCCTAACATGGGCCGTGTCTGACCTCGGATGGCAAATGGCAGAGTAGATGTGTTGCCTTCTAAGGACAGTGAAGACATGCCTGATCCTTACTTAAGATTGCAGTTGCTGCACAACCAGAGAAGCAAAGTTCATCCAGTCCAAAGTCCCGTCAGCTTAACAGAATGTTTTGAATTTTTCCAGCTATAAATCCATGGTTTTGTCTAAACGTTATTAGATGGGATTACTTATCCAGCTTGGCCTTTGACAGATTTTTTTCTGCACTAAAAATATGTATAAATATTTGCTTTCCCTTATTCCATTTCTTTTAGATCCAATGGTGTGAAAAATGAAATTTTATTAGGCTGCATTTCTGCTCAACAGAGAAAAGCAGAATTTACCGGGTTACTAGCAACAGCTCTGGAACCAAAAGTGTGGAAAAAAAACATTTTGTTTCTTACTTAAACAGACAATAACATTTTTAACATGCTGAAGAACAAAAATATGACTTTTGTGCTAAATCACAGTAATATAAATGCAATAAACTCATAATACACCTTCAGGGACATTAGGTCAGGGATGAACACCTGCTTGGCTGTGTTGTCACAAGGTTAAAAAACGGTTAATAGAAATGCTATGAAAATAGATGGTTTTATGCATTTGTGCAAAATAAAGACATATCAAACTAAGCAAACAATAGCAATAGTGCTGAAATGACATGCGGGCGTAATCGATTACACAAATGTGTTGATGAACTTCTCTACTAGAGGTGGGAATTTATGAGATTTTTACGGTTCCAATTCCATTTTCGATTCCCTTATCAATTCTCATTTGGAAAAAAAGGACAACAATGAGGAAAATGGCACTAATATGAATAGAATAGAATAGAATACTTTATTGTCACTATACATGGGTGCAAGGAGATTAAAAGCAGCATCACCTTTCCAGTGCAAGACAGTGTTGAATCAATATACAATATATACAAGAAATATAAAATAATATAAAAGTATTGCACGGTAAAAACAGTAATTCCACATGAAGACATTCACATTCTGTTCAGGGCGGTTTTGGCTTTAGGGAAAAAGCTGTTTTTCAGTCTGTTGGTTTTGGACCTGATGACTCTGTAGCGTCTTCCTGAAGGCAGCAGGTCAAGCAGGTCAGAGCCGGGTGGGAGCTGTCTTTTATGATCTTATGGCCCTTTTGCACTAGTACCACCTCAGCTCGCTTCTACCCGCCACGCCCCCGTCTTGCGCTTTTCCACTACGGGCCAAGGCGGGCCGAGCCGCGCCAAGCAGATACTTTTTCTGTAACCATTCTGTCGAGGTTCTAACCGGGCTGAGCAGGGACTATTTCTGACGTCACCACCCTCCACGCCACCGATTGGTCGGGGGAGGGGCCGTCAGACGTTTGAATCAGGAAGCGGGAGTCAGCACGAGCGCGACTCGGGGCTCGCAGTGATTTTATTATAAAGCGCAAGCGTCTGTTTGTTGATCCAACTCTGAGGTGCAGATGTTCATAAACCTGGTGGCTGAGGAGAGAATTAAAAAAGGGATGTCGAAGGGCTGTTTTACTCTCAGCCGCTCGCGGCTCCAGCTGATTTCTCATCTGCGCCGACATGAACAAAGTGGTTGCGCAATCGAGTACGTCACAGCAGCTTCACCCCAACCTGCCCACTTCTCACCTGGCTGTGGAAAAACAAACGGGGACAAAACGGGTGGAGGCGTGACGAGCCGAGTCGGGCTGAGTAAGTACTAGTGGAAAAGCGCCATTAGTGGCTCTGCTGAGGCAGCGAGAGGTGTAAATGTCCGTCAGGGTAGGGGGGGCAGCCGATGATCTTCTGCTTTCACCTCTGGAGCCTTTCTCTGTCCGCAGCAGTGCAGCTGCCGTACCAGACTGTAATGCAGTACGTCAGCAGGCTCTGGATGGATGAGCGGTAGAGGGTCAGCAGAGTCCAGCTTGTATCTCCTGAGGACTCTCAGGAAGTGCAGTCGCTGCTGAGCCTTTTTGGTGATGGTTGTGACGTTCTCAGACCAGGAGATGCTGTTGGAGATGAGGAGGCCAGGACACCGGAAGGTGTGGACCCTTTCCACTCTCTGGCCGTTGATGTAGAGGGGGGCTGGGTCGGTGTTCTGTTTACTGAAGTTGACGATGATCTCCTTGGTTTTCCCGGTGTTCAGAGTGAGGTTGTTCTCTGAGCTCCAGGCTATCAACTTCAGGACGTCCTCTCTGTAGGCTCCTCGTCCCCCGAGTGCTGCTGCGGTGTCTCAAAGCGAGCAAAGAAACCACTCAGCTCCTCTGCCCGTGGCGCACTCATGTCTGCGGTTGTCACTGCCTCTGAAGTTAGTGATGTGTTGTATTCCCCGCCACACCTCCCGAGAGTTATTACTGGACAGGTGGGACTTTATTCTCATCCTGTGGTCCGCTTTGGCTTTCTTTATATGATAGGCAGTGTTCATTAATTAATTAGTTGCCTGCAGTATTATTAGCCAAGGACATGCTAACGTGGCTAATGCTGCTGGGTTGAGAATTACTGAAGTTAGTCCGGAGCAGATCAAAAACGACACTCATTGATTGTTATTCCATACTGTGTGGCAAATGCTTTTGCAAGTTGGTAGTATTCCCTCCCTTTGACGAAATATTCACTTGGCAAGTATTGGAAGTTGCCCTGTTGTCATATTTTTTACTGCAATGTAACCAGATTTTTGAGCGTTTATATCGCTTGGGCACCAAAAGATTCCAAGGAATTGAAACACTGGGCACCGGTTCCGAACAAGAACCGGTTGTCGACTCCCATCCCTATTCTCTACAGTCTATAAAAACATTGTTGCATCTGATCACAACAAAAGGTGAAAACATGGATTCTAGGGAACAGCAGGAAATATTGTTTATTCATGAAACAGTGCTTTGCAAATTATGGAAGATGCAGTTAACATTCACACTAGTATTAGAGCGATGTACGGAATTTGAAGTTAAAACATTCTGGACCGTTGTGTCAAGCTGGCAACAAACTACTGTAAGTTCTGTTAACTTGCTTGTTCCTTTCTCACACAGGAATGTTAAACTATAAAACTCTGACGTGGAGTTTTGATTTGTTTAGTCTGTTATCAGTCCTGCCTCGTTTTTCATTAATATTATTGGATTTTATTTAAGTTTGAGAAGATTTTTGTTGAAGAGTAATGATCCACAGAGCAATGTTTAACTGTTTAATAGATATAGAAATATTAAGGAATTGAAGGAGAGTGAGACATAAATTATTTGTTTAAATTTTGGATCTTTTATGCCCTGTTTCAAATTTGATGCTAGTTTTATTATTTTTAAGAGAAATTGAAACAAAAACATGTTGGTTGCTCTTTCTCAGTTGACATTTTCTTGCACTTGATTTTTATTTTTTATGTATTGCCCCTGGGTGACTTGAACTTTTATTTTGGTGGATGATACATCTGGTTCCTGAATGCATTACTTTGCAGAACTTTATTAATCTCACTTGATTTCATTTTAAACCACGATTAAACGAAACGAAAACCTAGATAAAACAAAAAATGTATTGACTAATTGAAAAAAATAATAGCTACATTAATCTATATTTTTTTAATAATCATATTGTGACAGCCCTAGATAATAACAGGATCTAGAAGTGCAAACACAAGCACGTTTAAAGGCATTCACACCATTGTTAAACTACAGATGAGCAAAAATGGCAAATAAAAGTGTACTTACATCTTGTCCAACTGTTTATTGACTTCCTCGTCATTTTCATAGTCTTTACAAAGCTGAGTGACCAGCGCTCCGTAAGTCAACGTGAACAGCTCAGAGTTCTGAAAGCAGAAACACAACAAAAATATCATACTAAGTTTTTCATTTACAAGCAAATGAGCAACATTTTTTGATAAGTGTGGCAAATGCACATGATATTCTAAATACAGACCACTTAAATAATTAAATAAATAAAATCCTTAATGTCCCAATAACTAAAATAAACTATCAACGTGGTTGAGGCGTTGAAACTGATGTGAGATTATGGACAGCTCCTGGTGCTGAAAGGAAACAAGGTGACAGTAGAAGTGACAAAGTTTATACAAACAATAGTTCTTCATTTCCCTTCGGCTGTCTCCTTCAAGGGTTGCCACAGCAAATTATCCACCTCCATCTAACCGTATCCTCTACATGCTCTTCTCTCACACCAATTAACTTCATGTCCTCTTTTACTACACCCATAAATCTCCTCTTTGGTCTTCCTCTAGCCCTGCCAGGCCGTTCCAACCTCATCATTCTTCTACTCCTCCTCGGCACGTCCAAACCATCTCAGTCCGACTTCTGTGACTTTCTCTCCAAAAATCTAACATGTGCTTTCCCTGTGATGTACCCATCCCCAATCCCACCCATCATTGCCACTCCCAAAGAGAACATTGACATTTTAACCTCTGCTGCTTTCAACTCTGCTTCCTCAGTGTTCAAAAAAATGAATACTCATTGTTCAAGTAGTCACAAACGCTGTTGACATTACAAACAAACAATTTATTTTTTGTGCGAGAGTCACCATTTTCAGTTAAGACATTTCAGAGTAGATGTCTTGATGACTCCGTAAATGTACCAGCTACAACATCAAAAGAAATCTTAACAACTACACTGCCAGGCCAAAAGAATCACCAGCCTAATTCAAAGTTCAGGTAGGAAATGTTGGAAAACCCAATAGTTTGAAGTAAAATGAAAATGTATTTTATTAATTGTTTGCAATAAGGACAATTCCATGAAATACAGCAAGTGAAAAAAATTAATAAAATCTAAAAATATCTACCGAAAACTTTTACTAAGACAAAATAGGTATGATTTTCTCATTGAGGGTACCAGAGTGATCTAAGGTTCAGTAATTTAACCCTATCCGATGCAGCGAGGAGGTTTCCATTCCTTAAGAATGAAACTGGAGCTTCGAAATACTGTAAGATCATCACTGGATAAAGTGTTCAAACCAAGTGTGATTATCTGGGGTTGCTTCAAGCGGTCAGGTTTAAGTTCTGCAACAATATATGCCCACAGGTAGTAAGCTACCGGAATATGCTGAATCACCAGGTTTTTTTCCATCAACTTGATTGAATAGGAATCATTTGAGATAACGATACCAGGATTGTTCATGCTCAAATAAGGAAGCTGAGAATGACATAAAATATCCTTTTCTCACATAAACTCACCACCTCAGAGTTCAGACATTACACAACCCATTCAGACTATTTTACAGGACTGTCTCAGAAAATTAGAATATTGTGATAAAGTCCTTTATTTTCTGTAATGCAATTATAAAAACAAAAATGTCATACATTCTGGATTCATTACAAATAAACTGAAATATTGCAAGCTTTTTATTATTTTCATATTGCTGATTATGGTTTACAGTTTAAGATTAAGATTCCCAGAATATTCTAATTTTTTGAGATAGGATATTTGAGTTTTCTTAAGCTGTAAACCATGATCAGCAATATTAAAATAATAAAAGGCTTGCAATATTTCAGTTGATTTGTAATGAATCCAGAATGTATGAAATTTTTGCATTACAGAAAATAAAGGACTTTATCACAATATTCTAATTTTCTGAGACAGAACTGTAGATTTCCGTGGTCAGACTCCTATAATCGATTACAAGAGCTTTGTGACAATTAGTGCCTTCTGCATGGAGGGTACAATATATCCATTTACTCTTCCCTTGGTTTAAAGTAATACAAATGTAATTTCCTGACATTTGTGCCATAATGTAATCAGACAAATTTCACAATAATAACATTAAAATGAGTGACAGCGATGAAAGAACTGGAAACCACTTTTCATTCACCTTCATCCTTAACCAGATAACAATTACGTTTGGTATATTACTCTATTTGTCCCTATTGACTAATTACACATACAACTCTATCTTGATAACCTTGCACTTTTCAGAAACATCAGTAACTGTTTTGTGTGTTTTCATCTCGTTTTCCACATTAAAGTAAAACCTCGAAGGCCCCAGTGAATGAGACGCAATCGTAACTGGTTAGAATCTGAATAGAGACGTGAATAGTAAAGTAATGTAGCAGTTTTCCCCAGCAGGATGTTTGTATTCGTTAGCACATCGCTAGTGTGGCCGGCTAGTCCGTCCTGCGGAAGTTCCTACCATCTTCTTGCTGTCTGTAGTTCGGTTGGACTGCCTGGACATTGTGGACAGAGTTACAGGATTACACCCGCAGTGACTCGAGATTAATCCTTTATTTATTTTATTCCGGCTAAGCGTGTATTTCCGTAATCGCCTCTGCAGTCACACGCTCTGACGTCACACGAGTGAGACTGAAAACGCTTTTCCGGTATTCCTTCAAACTAAAACACTCATGTAGTACTTTTTTTTTTTCAATTATATTTTTATTTGTTTTTAGCATTTTAAAGACATACAGGACAAAAACAACAAAGCAAAATCAAAACAAAAAGAATAAAAGAAGAAATGGTTACCTAAAGTAAAAGGAAAACTTGTAAACCAAATACATAAATAATCAAATCAAATAAACCATGGTCACAGTGCATAGTATATGTCTCTTTTGTAGACTTTTGAGTCCAAGCATGGCCAGCCATGCTGGATGAATGTCAGAGGTCCATAGCGGTTGCCATATTCTCAGAAAAACATCACCCTTATTTTGAGTGTACGTGCGTTGTTCCAAATGCAAATTATCATTCAAAGTTTGTTTAAACAGGTTAAATGTAGGGGGTTTGTGCTGGTTCCAGTTGAGTAGGATGCATTCCTTCCCTATGTAGGATATCATAGCAATCCTCTTCGTGTGTGTGGGATCAGTGTCTTGTCCAGTTCTGTACCAAAAAGGTAACGAATTGGTATACAGTCTAATAATAATAATAATAATAATAATGACTTGGATTTATATAGCGCCCTTCAAGGCACCCAGAGTGCTTTACAGAAATCATTATTCATTCATACACATTCTCTCTGGTGGTGGTAAGCTACGTTTGTAGCCACAGCTGCCCTGGGGCAGACTGACAGAAGCATGGCTGCCATATCGCGCCTAACGGCCCCTCCGACCACCACCAACATTCATACACATTCACACGCATTCACACGGGGCAAGGTGGGTAAGGTGTCTTGCCCAAGGACACTACGACAGCAAACTGGGACAGAGCGGGATTCGAACCGCCGACCTTCTGATCATTGGACGACCCGCTCTACCACCTGAGCTACTGCCGTCCCGAAGTCTAGTCTAGTGGGGTCTCTACAACCTTGACAGTTAATGTAATACATTTTTCAAGTAATATGGGGCGTTTTAAGAAAAAATATGCACTTAAAATAAGATTCGTAAACATCCTTTTATTTCTTTTTCTCTGTGTATCTTCTTTGTTTTGTTTTACTCATTGGTCGCTCAGTGTTCTTTGATGAAAATGTTCTTTTGGAATGTATAATGTGCCTTGTTTTTTTGTAAAAACAATGGGAAAATAAAAAATAAAAAAAGATTCGTAAACATATATTGAACGTTTTGATCACAGTTTTATAGACAGGGCCTTTTATGACGAGAATCAATATATACCATCCTTTATTTTTTAAATATTTTTTTTATTTGCATTTTTTAGAAAATAAAAGGACAACAACAGAATAAAACAGAATTTAACAGAATAAAATAAACAACAAAACACTCACACATAAACAAAAGAAATCAAACATTATACATTTATATCACTTTGTCAAAACATATAAGATTTAATTCAGAGGATATCCTATATACACTACATGGACAGAAGTATAGACATATTCGGAGACAAAACATACACAAAAATCAGATCAAATTAGGGCTATTGTTTGTTGTGTACCTCACCCATTTTCCCCATCTTTCTTCAAAAATATAAACTTGATTTCTAAGTCTCATTGTTATTTTTTCCATTCCATATATGTAATTTACAAGATCCTTCCATTTAGAATGAATTAAATTATCATCCTTTAGCCAATTTCTTGTAATTTATTTAATTAATACGGAGCCCCTCTGGTGACATTTGAAAAAAATAAAATAATGCGTGGCCACGAGATAATCAATGCGTGGCCACGAGATAATCAATGCGTGGCAACGAGTTATTAATGCGTGGCCACGAGTTAGTAATGCGTGGCCACGCATTATGTATCTCGTGGCCACGCATTATTTTACTCGTGGATGGCATTATAACCTACTGTCTGGACTTCGTGGATGCAACTTCCTTGGTGGGATGGTTATTCATCATTAATAACGGTAATTATAGTCTATTTATATTAAAGAGCAAGAGTATTGTCATGGCGAGTGTAGTAATAACATGTGACATTTGAAAAAAATTAAATAATAAGTGGCCACGCATTATAACTCGTGGCCACGCATTGATTATCTCGTGGCCACACATTGATTATCTCGTGGCCACACATTGATTATCTAGTGGCCACACATTGATTATCTAGTGGCCACACATTGATTATCTCGTGGCCACACATTGATTATCTCGTGGCCACACATTGATTATCTTGTGGCCACGCATTAATAACTCGTGGCCACGCATTAATTATCTCGTGGCCATGCATTGATTATCTCGAGATATTAACTCGTGGCCACGAGTTATTAATGCGTGGCCACGCATTATTTTATTTTTTTCAAATGTCACCAGAGGGGCTCCGTAAATGAATGCAACTCTTAAAACTAAAAACAAGTGAACACCCTTTATTTTGAAGGAACTCGTCTGGCTTGTTCCGGCTTGTAAAGCCGCTGCCTTGCTTCTCTGGGCACGTCATACCTGGAGCATTTACCTTTGGCGCCCTCTGGCGGTGCGGAGTTTAACGACAACGAGTTTAATAAGTAGTAACTTTGTAATCGGCCACACGATGGCGGTGTTTGTGTGTGTGTGCGGGTGTGTGTGAATGGGGGAGAGTGGGGAGCGAGCGTGACTCCGTGATAGGTTGCAGATGCTTCAAAGTGGACACACTTCACTCTGAATCCTGGAAATCACATGGTGTTTTTCCTGCGCGCCTCGGATCAGCTGGTTGGCTGAACGGCGTCTGGTCCCACCGCGGTCACACAAACTCACCGCCTTTCCCGTCTCGGAGGAGGAAGAGGAGAAGAGGAGAAGAGGAGGAAGAGGAGTAAGAGGAGAAGAGGAGAAGAGGAGCTTCAGGGAGACCGGGGACCGTAGTGATGACGGGCAGATCCGTGAAAGACGTGGACAGATACCAGGCTGTCCTCAACTCCTTACTGGCGCTGGAGGAGAACAAATTCTGCGCTGACTGCGAATCTAAAGGTGGGTTATTACCTGGTACCAGGGCCTTCCTCATCTGTCCACACCTGCCATTGATGCTTTGAATGAGTCGAGCCCCACGATCACTTACTACGCGTGGAAATGCGCCATTGCGCACACGTCTGTGCCATGCTTAAGGCTGATTTATGGTTCCGCGTTACACCGACGTAGCCTACATCCTCGCAAGGCAGAAACATGACATGCAGTTACATCACCGCAGGATATATTACTCTAAAAAAAAACCAGGAGAGGGATGTAACAGTATATGATGAAGCGAGGGAGTGGGAATCAGGCTGCTGAAATGAGACGCCCCTGGTCCCCTGATCCTCGTGGAAACTGTAGCAGACAGACAGACAGACAGACAGACACCTGTGCTGACTTTGAGTCGGCCTGAACAGATTGTTCCTGGATGCTGAGTGCAGACTATCTAATTTCATATGTATTGATTCAGTTGACTGGCTGCAAGGAGATCAGATTGCAAAAGTATTCTTGTTAAATTGTTGTGGATTTTGAGCATCGCATGAATCACTGCAGTCAGACTCAGAGGTGCATGTGCTTTTGTGTCTTCTGACCCTCCAGTCTGTGCGTGGAGGCTTTTTGAACTGTGTCATCAGCTCTGGGCTGAGACTGGTGGGTAAACACTGCTGTTTTGGTTGCAAACCCAAAGTTTCAGGGACCACGTTAACCACCGATCCTCCTAACGTGTTGGATGTTACTCCCAGATTTTGCCTCCTGACATCACATCTTGTCATCAAACTGGCCACCAACAATGCATCACTGCAGGGAGACAACATGGGGCAAGTAGTAGTAGTAAGTAGTAAACCTTTATTTTACCAGGCAAGAATTGCTAAGAATACATTCTTATTTAAGGCAATGGCCTGGTAGGAGGTGAAAGACCTCCTAAGGGGAAGGGAGAAGGGGAGTAACATTAAGATATAGACAATAAAAGCACATACAACAGTGACACAAAAGAAAAAGGAATAAAGACATAATGCAGTGACACACCACAGAATGACAGTTAGTTTGACCTACAGTGACATACAACAAGTTAAGTAAGGACAGAGACACTAAACAGCTGACAGCTCTGGGGAAAAAGCTGTCCCTCAGCCTGTTTGTTGTGGTCCGGATGTATCTGTTTCTGTGGACTTGCACAACCTCATTTGCAACATGCAAATAGCTTAAAACCAAACTCTTCACATGCACATAAACACGTGTTTTCTTGGATTTACTGTGACTTGCATTCATTGCTGACAGTATCAACCCAAGGCTCTGTTTATTTCACTCTAATTAACTTAATATGGACCCATTCATGCTGTTTTGGGCTGTAATACATTGCAAAAATGTGAAAAGTAAAAAAACAAACAAGGAAACAGGACAGAGATAGCTCAGAGGAGGCAGTGTGTATAACATACATATGTTATTTAGAGCAGCTGTTTGTAGACAGATGACTTGATAAAAAAACGGTATATGTAAGATGGGCGGGGGAGCTTTAGTTTGTCCACAAAAATGTAACTAAAAAGGTCATGAGATTCCTTTTTTTTTTGTAAATCCCTGTTTTATGAAAGAAAGATTGTTCTGCGGCATAGCTGTGCAACGCAGCATCTCCGGTCGAGCGAGACAGCTGAGAACATCCAGCACGTTGGATTATTTCTTCTTAACCAGGAAGAATCATCAAAATGTTTTTATCTCCATGTCTGAAGAGTTGATGCCGTGTCGACCGCGACTGATCACAGTGTTTCTGGGTCCACCTTTAGTGTATCAGACCAGGCTGCTTTCTATCCATGCATGTTTATTGTTAAGTGACCACATTGGTAAGGAGATTTCAGTTATACTCACACATGTATCTGAAAACATTACTGTGCAAATAAATAATAAATAAAAGAATAAGGAGAAAAAAACCTGACATTCCACCTCGAGATGTGTTTGCATGGAGAATAAGATGCTCGATTAATTGGTCCCCTCAACGCCTGGACGCCAACTTTTGTTTTTTGTTTTTGTTTTTGAAAGTGTTAATTAAATAAGTGTAAATTAACAAATGGAGGGAAGTTGATGAGACAAAAAAAAACATGAAAGAACCCGGTTTCACACCGTCTACAGTTAATGTTTTATGATTTGGAGTTACAGTTATAGAACAAGGAGCTGACAAAGTCTGCCGTTTGCTGTAAAATGATTAAACTTCAACTTCATAACAAAGGCTTAACTCTTGACGATGGTCTGCATTTCTGTTCTCTTTTAAAAAGACACCATAAATGGTGTTTGATCAATGTAGATATGGATCTATGATTATGTTATTTAGGGAATCCTAATCATGGTTGTTTGTATTTGAAGACTGACTAACTGGACTCCAGCCAAGTTCATGCATTTGCACGAAGTTGCTTAGTTACCTACTAATCTAATATCGTGAAGAGAAGAGGACACAAGGGGTTTTATAATAGGAAGCAACAGGAGTTCATGAACTAAGTATTAATTTATGAATGCATCATCATGAGTTGAGCATTATGTAAGTGGACAATTGGTTCCCTTGTTAGGGCGGATTTCATTTCTTTGCACACGGGCCGTTCTGTGCTCATGCTTGCTTTTAACCTAAAAAAACAAACTTAGTACTTTAACAAAAACTAGACGATGGCAAAGTATGTTTAGTACTTTTTGAAGATGTTGTGATCTCGACTATTAGTTGCATGAAATAGAAAGTACATATGATCAATAATAACACCTCCAGCTAACCTGTTTGCTCAACGCCATCTTTCTTATGGTTTTTTTTTGATCCCATCATCACCAGGCACCTTTTCGACTGGCGTGACTGTTCATATAACTGCAGCAGGCCGCTCCAATTAGATGAGATTAGGGCGTACGGGAAACACACACACTCTGGAGGAATGTTAAACCCCTAACTTTGAACCAGGTAGAATGCGACTGCAAACTGAAGCATGTGCTATCGTTCTGCATTTGTTATTTAAAATGCAATAATAATGACTCCATGCTGATTAAAAGGTCACACATGAATCTAATTTCCCCTGTTCTTTCATGCCAGCGTGCTAATGATTAAGTAGATGGTATTATCTTGGCTGCACGTGGGTGTTTTACCTTTCTCGGCTGAATTCAGCTCGTTCGCCTCTCTCCTGTGAGACCTTTAACCGTCTGGCTTGTGCCGATGTTTGGTCTAATTATGTTTGCGTTCATATCAAATGCTCCGCGTTTATCACCTTCCTCCCTCGTGGGCGATTGAGAGGAAGTTGTTGCTTATATGATGAAGGCTAGCACGCGTTTACACCTGCATATGAACACACCAACACAGCCGTAAAACAGTATTTCTGCTTCTTCTCTGCAGAAGTGTTTCCCCACTTCCTGTCTCGTTTTCATCCTCCGTTTGTTTTTTTTGCGTATTATTTTTAACACTTCCTGCCAGGAAATAACAAATAGATGGGACGGAGGAGGATGAGGCAGGTGCATGCTGCAGTCAACACTTCCACCTTTTAGCTTGGGTCTCGAGGGGATACGTGTTTTTGCTTCGCTCGTTTTATTGTCTCCTTTTCTGGTCTTGTTTACACACGCGGCAGGCGGCGGTTGCTGTGGAGATTTCACCTGACTAGGTCATGCTTTCTCCTCTACCTTCACCTCCATCAAGAGCTCTCAGCCCTCTCCCCCCCCCCCGGCAACTCTTTAATCTTATCCAATCACACCCCAGGAGGGATTTCCATCGAAACGAGGCGATGATTGGCTGTTTGTGTCTCCTGGCTCAGCGCCGAGTTCAGAGTCTGTACCGAGGAGCGGCTGGCACGGCCCGGCGCTGGAGCACACAGTCCATCAGCTCTCTGACGCAGTGGCACGGCCAGACGGACAAAGGGTGCAACGCCTGTACATTAGTATTTCCTTTATGCAGTTTAATCTTATTAGTATACATAGCTTTTTGTGTGGTAACGTGATGGATTTCACATTTCCCCCGTCAGAGAGTTGATCTGTAACCTGTAGCCGTCTGCAGGTTGAAGGAAAAAGTCAAAGTTATTTACTGTCAATGTTTTATTATGAACACGGAGAGACATTCTAACTTGAACTAAAAGTTTAAAAATATGTATTTATTTTACTTTGAATCATGGCTCTGTAATAAAGGTCAGGCTTTGACAAAGGTCAGGTTTCAAAATTGTCAAAGACAATTAAATCTGTGGATCTCTACCAAAAACACAAATAATTAAAGGGGACCTATTATGGCATCTAATACCTATTTTAAACAGGCCTTGAATGTCTTAAAAACAAGCTTTTGATTGTTTTTGCTAAATAAATTAGAAATTCAGCCTCTGAGCCATGTCTTTATTTTCCCATTCTCTAACCTCATTATCTATGCAGGATTCTGAGTGGGCGGGGCTATGATGATGAGGCTCTGTGCTGATTGGCTGCCTGAATGACGCGATACACCACTACGAAAAAATGGCGGAAGCTCCGGCCGGCAGAGTTAGTTGTGGGCGTGGTTTCACGCATCGGAGGCCAACCTATGTAAATCGCTCCCGTTGTTACGTAACGACAGGAGCAGAATCTGAACGGCTCGTAGAAGCCACATCACATCCGGGCGGCTGTACAGACATGGCAGAATTTGATTGCTTTCCTCCTTCTCTGAGTTGGCAGGCTGAGGGGAGACCACTTTATATATGTTAAAGCAAGAGAAAACATGTTTTTCATAATAGGTCCCCTTTAAGCTTTGGAGTAGCGGTAGTAGAGACACTTTTCCAACTTTAGGCAAAGTTTTCACACGTTCTTAAAGTGGTTTGCACCTTCTCTGAAGGATAATGATGCACATTAGGGGTTCATGTCAGCACTAATTACATCAGCAGTTATCTGGTTTTATAGTGACATTACGGAAGTGCAAAAAGCTGAATTACATTTTACCTCCCATGTGGACCCGACGACCAGATTAATTTGGCTTCTTATTTGTAGTTTTGTTTCCCATTTATCGCCACTATACTATTTATTGTGATGCAGCTTGCAGCCAACCAGCATCTGCTGATGAAGCTGGTTTTTGTTTTCTCCAAACCAAGAACTGGAATAAAACCCGATGCAGATTTCCCACCGAGCAACATTTATTCAGATTCAATTTTTTACATAGAAGATGTGCTTATTTCAGCAAAACATAGCCGAACCAGGTTCTAAAGGTACGTGCGTTACGACGGTAGTAAAAAAGTCCGGGTGTTCAGCTGGGCCTCGTGATGAAACTACAGAAATGACAAAGGAGGTAAACTCTTGAGCAACCGAAGTGTCTTGCAGGACAAACATTTTGTGCTCGGGTATTCTTGAAAGAATTGATGATGCAACGCGTTTGTAATCATGTCCCAGTTTAACACTTTTGAAAGAGGCGGTTGGCATCAAAGCACAAAATGATTTGAAGAAAGTCACACATTTAATATTCCAATTTGCAGACGCGGATTTGCAGTTAAATTTATCATTTAGGAGATTTGCAGAGATTCCTGTTTGGTTTAGTTTCTATTTCACACGCTGTCCCAGCTTCCTCTGATATAAGGTTGTGATATTTATATTTAAATTCATCAAAAATGTCTTTTTGCATGTAACCCCGGCCCGCCGCACCTACACAGTCACGACTCTTGCGCGCTAACGCAGATGGTGGGCGTGCATTAGTAAATTATCAATGGGGGTCCATCTGCCTCGCTCAGACTGGAACCGGCCCACAGCGCGGCTCTAGGGCTTCTGGCTTGTTCTCTGGGCTAATGGGCAACAAAGATGGGCCATGCATGCATGTATGTGTGTGTCTGATTGTGTAGGACCTGCTGAGGAGTGAAGCTCTGTGGGATTAACTTGGAGCTTGCAGAGAGCACCACTTATCCTTGTGGGATGTAGGCTAATGAGCCATTTGCACCTGCTCATGCCCAAGTGTGTGGAAGTCGGTGGGCGTTACTGTCATTTCTTAATAATGCTCTCACATGTGTGTCAAAAAACACCCACAGCAATATTGACTCCAGTTATTCTTGCACTGAGGTTTGATTCAGTTGTCACTTTTTAAGAAATATAGAAGTGTTTTGGGTCAGAGAATGACTAATGCTCGTAGCAAATGGGTGTTTTGTGAGAGCAGTTCATTATAAATCTCTGCTTGTGCTCACGTCTCATTGTACGCACCATATCCCAGCGGGCAGTGGAACAGCTAAAGTCCACCAGCCGATAACTGTAAATATCCCCTCCTGTGTTTCAGCCTGCACATTAGACAAACAGCCACGCTCGCCTTCGTTTTTTTATTTTCTCTCAGGCTGACTCATCGATGGATCAATCATCATCAAACCACCTGCTTTGTGTTAATTTTATATTAGTCACGGTGTTTAGTTAAACCAAAACAAAGCATTGATATTCAAAAGGTAGTTTCTTCACCTCTCCCAGGGCACTTAAATGTCGTTCTCTTTGTGTGAAGTCTTTGTTCAGTCTTTTAGACATTTGTTCCTCCCACTCTCTCCCAACTATTTCTGTGGACAGTTCTTGGAGGTGTGGGCTATTACTGGGCCCACGTGAGTTCTGATTCCAGCACTGCATTGATTGGAACCGAAGGAAGCGTCAACGATCCGGCGTGCAGCTATGATTCAGTTTAAACTTCCACTTTTGGCTCATCTGACATCCCAGAACAGGACTTCTTGTGTTACAGCAGCGCAAAATGATCCTTTTGTTTTTCTTTTTTATGTTAAATGCGCAATTTCTGTTGAAGCAAAATGCAACTGCCTTTAGGAGTGTTTATCAGTGCTAATGTTGATATGTTGATTGTATTTTCATTAACTTTAAGTGCTAAATCATCAAATAGGACAAGTAAACATTTTAATCTGAACAGATGATATAAAGTTACAAGGAGATGTTTTCCAATTCATTATGTTTCCCTCCAAACACTAATGGCCTTTAATAACTCAGATGCTTGTCAGCAGAGCATGGCTCACCCATCCCTGGGCCTCCATTCGACTTCACCGTTGTTCCAAATGTTTAATTAGGCAGCAAAATCTGGCCTTTTCAGTGGCCGGCAGGGTCATAATTGCTTCATTTCTGCCCATTATTGCTGTGGCCTTCTGTTTTTCTTGCTGCACTTTCCTCCGTCCCCCCACCGACCCGCCCCCGTTGACCTGATCTCTGTTCAGTTGCTTAATGAGGTTGCTTTTGTTACATTTTGAAACCCCAGCTTTGCATATTAGCCAACTCAATCCAACAACTCCAGCCGCCGACTCGTAACAGGAAGTTGAAAGGCAGTGTTGCGTGACTTTGATGTGGTGTCATTCGGTGCGTGGACATCAACACTCACAGATCCTGAGATCGTTATTTTTAACAGAATCTGAATTAGAATAAGTCTATTTAATCCCTCCCAAGAGGAGTATAAATGGGCCAGATGTTGATGGCTTATTACACGGAAGAGTGTTTGAAGACGCGTAGCGACTGTTCGGAAAGGGCCAAGCGCTTTAAGAATACCTAACAGGAGACCTAATGAAGCATTTGTTCGCCGTCGATCATGAACAAACACAAAGCATCAGATCCAGACAGGAGTACCTGCAGAGCTAGTCAACAAATCCAGTTTACCATGTTAGGTTGGCGTCATACCCAACATGGCTGCCAATCACCCCAAAACTTTCCTTCCTGGCCACAGATGGACGCCTCGCAGCCCAGCAGATCATTTTGGTAACAAAGTGCCTCCTTGTGCATATTGGTTGGTGGTGTAGGGGCAGACCCTCCCACTGGACTATCCACCATGTTTACAGAGGTGTCAAGTAACGAAGTACAAATACTTTGTTACCTTACTTAAGTAGAAATTTTGGTTATCTATACTTCACTGGAGTAATTATTTTTCAGACGACTTTTTACTTTTACTCCTTACATTTTCACACTTATCTGTACTTTTTACTCCTTACATTTTAAAAAACAGCCCCGTTACTCTATTTCATTTCGGCCTTTAAAAAAAAACTATCCAGTTAAATTGCTCCATCCGGATAGAGTGAATTTGGTTGTGGTTGTTTCAGATGTTCTTGTCCAGTTTTGTTCTTACATCCGTTCCCTCAGATTCCTGCAACTAAACTTGGATGTACATTCCAATAAAGGTTAGGATAAATGATAACATGCCTCTGAAGTTTGACTTTTTGCACCATTACAATACTTATAGGCAACTAGTCATCATATCTCCTGCTCTCTGAAACACATGTTAATGCTCAATAGTACACATATATGGTTCTTTAATATATTTGCATTATACTAAGATGCGTTCATTTTCAATGGCTTTTGTCCTTAATGGCTTTTTTCCCCCTTACATTACTTTTACTTTTATACTTTAAGTAGTTTTGAAACCAGTACTTTTATACTTTTACTCGAGTAAAAAACTTGAGATGATACTTCAACTTCTACAGGAGTATTTTTAAACTCTAGTATCTATACTGAGTAATGAATGTGAATACTTTTGACACCTCTGCATGTTTAAAATAAACCAAAAAAAAAAAGCATCTCTTAGTGACTTTAAAGATGTATCATTAAGAGGTAAAATTGATGTTGAAAAAGTCTTGGTTCAAAATGCCACTGGAGCCATTTTCCCAGCTAATCAGCACTGTAACACCTTCCACGTGGACCTGTCCTGCCGGTAATCCAGCTCCCCGAGTTCTCAGCTACAGAGAAAAATCGAACCATCACATTAACCGTGTCTTTCAAGATCAATCTCATTGACTGCTGGGAAGGGAAAGCTTGGCATCGCTGTTGAATCAAACATTAAAAACAGACTTCCTTCTGGAAGCAGCGAAGCAAATCAAGAGGTTTTGAGCAGATGTCAACACGTGGAAATCCATGGCATCATCAAGCATTCTGTAATTTTTATCACCAGCCTGTATTGATGCTGAAAATGTTCACAGGCGTGACGGGGTATTGGATGCACAGTATCAATCCGTCAGCTTCCAGGAGCAGAAAACTAGGGATCACTCGTCAAGCAGAACAGCCCAAAGTTTTTAACTGGGACAGCAGTGTTTTAGAGATCTGGGCCTGTTTTTGCTCCTCATAAATGCCCCAGGGCCAATGTTGAAAGGGTTTCTTTTTCTCAAATGAACTGTGAGAAATCCAAATAGCAGGTCTTCACAGCCCAGACACTGCTGGAAAGGCTTGATTTTAAAGCAGGAAACGCTGCAGCTCTTTAATGTTGGAATGTACAGAGCGGGTGCAGAGGAGGAGAGCGGTGACCTCCTTTCATATAGTCAATGTTTTTAATATGCTTTAATCTGGTTTCATAGAGAAGGTTATTTTTAGGTGACAAAGACAAGCTTAGCATTCTCTTATGCTATTATTAGCTTCCATTGGTTCCCATATAAATGTGTTTCTGTGTTTTTTGGTTTATTTTGAAGCTGATCGGTACCCAGATCAGTAGATCTGCTACTGCAGGGGTATCGGCTCCATCCGTCAGCCTCTTGCTTGCATTTCCACGCTTATTTATTTATTTTTTCTGTACCACACCTGCAAAGTCTTGCACAACTTTTAGGCTTAAAGCGGTCCTCACTGATAGCTAATCCTAAACTGTTTGCACACATGAACTCCAGACTCTGGTTGTATTTGCTGAATTAACAGCAGAATTAATTTTTTTTAAACAAACACTTTGTTAAGGAAGTTCACTACGATTGGCCGTCTCTCTTTGTCTCTCTCCCTCTGTGACTTTCTCTCGGAGTGCCAGTGTTCACAGCGGTTAAGCAGGCTTTGAAGAGTAATTCTCCTATTATTAGCCGGCATCACGGCTAATGCTGCAGAGAGACGGTCAGGATGTCCAGTTGACTGTCTGTCTAATCACCTCGCAATTTACTTTTACTGGTTTTCCCACTTTATTTATATTTTTTCTTCTTTTTTTTACATAGATTTTTTTCATTTTTGTTTGTTTTTGTCCCTTCTCCATTTTTGATCCCTATTAGAACTCCTAGAAACACGTCTAAAATCCCCCTCATCCCATCGATTGCCTGCATGCATAGCATATGCAACAAAAACAAGAGGCTATTCTCTGACTCCACGTTCAGCCACTGCATTTCCGCAACCTCCACAAAGAGGAAGCATTTGCATGTTTTCCTTCTGTAAATCAGCTTCCTCCTTTCATTTACATAGACTGGCCTTCTCTTAAATGCTGCACAGTGACATCAACTGAAACAAAGGGCCAAATCAAAACCTGCTCTTCCACCTAGTGGTGGAAAAGCCACAGTGCATCGACTTGTAGTTGCAAACAAAAGCATATAAAAGATGAGCATAAATGTGAAGACAAAGGGATGGGAGGAGGGGGTTGGGTAAGCAAGAACAGACACAGGCAAGAAAAGAGGAGGAGTGACATGAAAGAAATGCAAGGAGAGAAGTAAAAGTATTCTCTTTGAAGCTGATTGTACTCCCAGAAGAGGACAGTTGCATAATTTAAGCTGGAAAAAAGCCTGTCAGTGGAGTTTTTACTTCCCTCTCCTAAAACTGTCCGATCAGGCGGTGAGCCTGATCGCTCTGCATAGGGAGGGAAGAATCTCAGGCACAAAAACTTCTATATTGGGCTTAAAAAGACTGTAGATAGCACTGAGAGGGTGACACAAACACGAATTTAGATGCATATGGCAGTAAGATGGACAGAAATGTCAGTTTAGGTAACACTGCTCCCACACACAGAGGCTCATGACCAAAATGAGTAATCATCCCCCAGGTATCCAGGCTGCGAGAGTGTATGATTGCTTGTGTGTGTGTAGGGGGGTGTTTTATGCTTCTTTTTCCTCTCAGTCGGTTATGTTGATGAATTATTGCACTGGATCCTGTTATTGACTGGACTGCTGATTTCAGCCTCATAATTGAGGTTTCAAGCGTATCATAGTGCTCAAATAAATTTTATTTTATTTATTTTTATTAGTTCCCAGAATCAGAACCAGACATGGAGAAGCTCCCAGAAGTCCCAGAAGGCCTCACATCAACTGAAACACTCAGTTGATTTAAATCCAGCTGTTCTCAGCTGCTTTTGAATAAAGTTGCGAAAGTTACTTGTAAGCTCAGTTTCAAAACTTGATGGT
The DNA here is from genome assembly GCF_033807715.1 of Cololabis saira. Lineage (NCBI taxonomy): Eukaryota > Metazoa > Chordata > Actinopteri > Beloniformes > Belonidae > Cololabis > Cololabis saira. Next base: position 15,717,816 of record NC_084601.1, on the reverse strand, counting down.
TTTTACTTGATTGATTGTTGCTGTTTTTATCTATGGTTGTTATTTCTTTCTTTCTTTCTTTCTTTCTTTCTTTCTTTCTTTCTTTCTTTCTTTCTTTCTTTCTTTCTTTCTTTCTTTCTGTTTTCATTTTATTTTTTATTTTCTACTATGTTATGTTGTAATATCTCTGTAAAGAACTTTGAATCATCTTGTTGTTGCTATACAAATAAACTTGCCTTGCTTTGCCGTGTAAATGTCAAATGCTTGCTCTGTGCCTCCCAGGTCCAAGATGGGCATCCTGGAATTTGGGCATCTTCATTTGCATTCGCTGCGCTGGTATTCATCGAAATCTGGGGGTCCACATCTCCAAGGTCAAGTCCGTCAACCTGGATCAGTGGACACAGGAACAAGTTCAGGTCAGAGGTCTCCACTGTCAAAATAAATAATACTAAAAAGTCAAACCTTCCACGAATAAATGCTTCAACAGGTTTAAGTGTTATCATTCAACACTAACTAAAAGCCAAGCTGCTCTTATTTCTGGCGATTGTTTAAACTTGTAGGAATTAATAAAAGTCTTACATGGTGGAGTTTTCTGTATTTGTTACAGTCAAGTGGCAACAAATGTCCTTTTAAAAGGAACATTAAATCAAAGAGATTTAAAAAAAAAAAAAAAACAGAGTTCAATGAGTTTGCCGGAAAGTATTTCCTATTATAAAACTAGAGCCTGAACATATTGATTTTTAAGGAATAAAGTCAGACATCGCTTACCAGTAAGCATGTCTGACAAAATGAGTTTGCAAGTTATTTTTAATAACGTGATTGTGGTTTTTCAGCAGTGATCGGAACGGCTCTAATTGACAACATTCCTATCGTCCCTAAATAATCCTTATCTGCTTTATGCTCTATTTAAAAAAAAGAAGATGGATATCAGCACACATCAGATATATTTCAGTTTTATTTGTCAGGTGAAAGACGACAAAATAATATAACTGTCAGGTTTTTAAAGTTGCAGCCTCAGTACGTTTACATGCACTAACAGAAAATCAATATGTTGCCTTAATCCGACCGATATTGAAGCTTTAACAGCCATTTATACACCTTAGCCGGGCTGTAGTTGAACTGAACTGAAGCTTTTGATATCGAGCTTTAAGTGCCAGATAATGCGTCCAAATCCGAGTTATTCCCGTGTCGTGCCAAAAAGCGATTGCCTGCCAGAATCTGATTTCTTCTGATTTGTGGCCGCGGGAGCGCGCACAGCAGCCCGTTGAGCGATAGCAATAAAATGTCAGGTTTTCAGATTATGAAGCTCAAGAATGAGATCAAGTTATATTTAGGCAAAAACAACTTTTCATTAACTGTATTTGGCCTTCAATCAATTTTTGGCAGGTGAAAATGCCTATGTTGTGTTGTAATGGTCCTTTTAAAAGAGTTAAAAGCAATCCTTTGAGCTCTAGTGTTTATATTATGAAGCTCAAGAATGAGATCAAATCATATTTAGGTAGAAACAACCTTTCATTAACTGTATTTGGCCTTCAATCAATTTTTGGCAGGTAAAAAGACCCATTTTCAGTAGAGAAATCAGATTCTGGCAGGCAATCACTTTTTGGCACGACACCAGGATTTGTGGTGGTGACGCTGGCCGTGGTAGCGTGGGAGGAGCGGGCATGGCAATAACATTTGCGCCCTGATTAAAGTCACGTTAGCAAGGCCTTATTTTTTTTCACCCCTTTTGTTGTTGTGTCTGACATGAGTGTATTTTAAAGACTAATGAAGGAATACTAAATCTGAATGATATTACTGTCATGCTATTCTTGTCAGATACTTGTGCAGGAAAACACACACGCACTTTGGTTTTTTTCTTATTTTTTTGGATTTAGACTTGGTGGAGTCTTGCTGCTTTCATACACCTCCTTGAGGCACATAGGTGTGTGTTTGTAAGCGGATGACTTTTATATCAGCAGCAAGAGTAAAGACACAACATGTTCCTACAATTGGTGACAGAGTGCTCCAGACATTTTGCATTTTTGAAAGTGTTACAGTTTACATCATTTCTTCGCAGTGGAGATTGACACTTTTTTTTTTACCCTAGTGGTCATTTAAGAAACTACATGGCTCAGCACTTGTTGGTTTCAGTCAGTGAAGCTAGCCAGATGGAGCCCCCACTGATCTCCACCCAATATTTCGCTTTTGGTTGCATTACTTGCAAGTGGGTATCACAAAGCTCTTGCACTGATTTCAAAAGATGCACACTGCTCAGAAGAAAAGGAATAGAGTCGAGTCAAACAAGGGAGTCCATCCCTACAATCAGCTTCTATGGGGATTTGTAGCTCTGTGTTATTTAGAGGTCAGATAACTGTGTCAGTATTTGAAGAAAAAAAAAAGGGAGAACAATATGTTTCCATTTAATATTTAACAAAGTAGAAGCTCTCTGATGAGCCATCCTGTCATGAGCATGCAGCTCTTCGTGGGTTAACAAAAGTCAGCCTCGGTGCGATGAAATGTCCATGGCCAGCCTCTTCCATCCTCCCATTTTTCTTTCTGCAATAAGAATTCAACCTGGATGAATATTCAGGAGCTCCTGCTTGTTCTTTAATTTTCTATGGATACACTCATGGATAGGGCAAGCATAGTTGGTTTGGTAATTGTAAATTTCCTAGAGGGGCAAATGCGATCGTGCATGGGTGTCTGTGATAGAACGGCAGACTCTCCCGGTTCCACCTGGACTTTCACCCAATAACAGCCGGTTTAGGCTCCAGCTCCTCCCCCCTGAACAGAAGACAGGATGGACACTCTTTAATAGAAATAACTTGTTTTGTTCTGTGTCTGTGACCCACAGAGTGTCCAAGAGATGGGAAATGCAAAGGCCAAACGTCTCTACGAGGCTTTTCTACCCGAGTGCTTCCAGCGCCCCGAGACGGACCAGTCCGCAGAAAACTTCATCAGGGACAAATATGATAAGAAGAAGTACATGGATAAGGTCATTGATATCCAGATGCTCAGGGTGAGTCTCCGCTTAAAAGAAAAAGGGCTTAAAACGACTCCTTTTTTACTCTCCGATACTCTTTAACAGCTATTCAACTTTAGCACGATCACCTGTTTTCTCTGTTCAGAAAGAAAAGAGCGCTGACAACATCCCCAAGGAGCCAGTTGTGTTTGAGAAGATGAAATTGGTAGGTCCTTCATTGTTGTTTCACGGTGATTATATGAGTAGCTCAACGGTTTTCAACCTTAAGCTGCATCCAGGGGAGCAGGGATACAAGAGGAGACGTCTCAGTATAAAAACAGCCTTCTTTACCATATCATTTTTAGGTCAGCTAAAAAGAGAAAGTCAGGAGTAAAAATGTCGATGCTTTCTGGCCCTTTTGCAGAAACGTTGCATTCATTGCTTTGCGTTCTCAGAAAAAAGAAGTCAGCCCAAAGACGGCTCCCCAGTCCGTTACAGACCTGCTTGGACTAGGTATCGTATCTCTGAACCTCCCACACACCATCCTGCACTAATCATTTTACTTTACTGTGTAATGGCACTACTGACTACGTCAGCATGTTCACTGACCTCAACTGCACCACAGCTGCACAGCGTGGATTGATTGATTGATTGATTGATTGATTGATTGATTCTACGATCACAGTGAGAAAAGCTAACCAATAACAGCAATTATCTTCTATAGATCCTCTTTGTGTTGCTTGTCTTCACCCTAAAATATAAACACCAAGCCTGATCTGAAAGTTGCAGGATGTGGGGTTTCATTAGATACATGGATGTGAAAGTGGTTGATTGATACCTGTAACAGTTAAAGCCATTAGCATCTTCCATCTACCCTCCATTAGATGCTCCCACTCCAGGCCCTGCAGTGTCTAATGGTGGAGGATGTGCTCCAGACAGTAATGAGAGCCCAGCGGCGTCTAATTCAGGTCCGGCTCATCCTGCGCTGGATCTCTTCAGCTCCTTCCCAACCCCCTTCTCTGCTGCCTCGTCAAAAGCCCTGGTACTGCATGACACTCCCTGCACGCCGACCGCTGCTGTATAAAGATGCTATTGTTTAATCCACAGTGGAGCTTGCAAGTTTGCCGAGCCTTAGAAGTGATCTCTCGAGTGCACAAAAAAACACATTCTGGGTTTTACATGAGTGCTAAAAGTAGATCAATTGAGCTCACTTATATAAATGGATAAAAGTGGGAAAACTGTGTGAAGCTGTGCCTCTTGTTTTCCTGTGTGACCACTTTGTGCAGCAGTGACTGCAACCAGTCGCTTTGGATAACTGTATTCAAGTCCTGCACATCAGTTTTGATGAGTTTTAGTAAATTCTTTAATTCAGAACCACTTCAGTCCAATAAAATTGAGACACATTTTGAGCATCAGCAGCTAGCTCTGAAAGACTGTTTCAGTTCTGTTTTTGTTTGTTTGTTTTTGCAGTTCAAAGCAGAATTAGGAAGTGTCGCTCCTTTTCAAAATGATCAGGTTTTGCAAGCTTTTAATGATATGAGGGAATGAGATATAAATGAGATAATTGAGATGGGAAGGCAGAAATAAAGGTTTGGGAGGACTAGGTCCTAAAAAGCTCCAGTTCCCACAAACTGTTCCTGTGCTGAACTGGTTGGCACACACTAATGTCTTTATAACGGATGTTGAACCTTTTAGTGGGTTTGAAGCGTTTATTTGTTTAAAAGTGTCAGCAGGGAAGTGTAGTCCATACTTCCTCGGGAACAATTCTTTCAACAATTTCTGACCCAGAAAATCTCCTCCCACACCCGGTTATTATTCCCTAACTTACTGTAATACATTCACAGATATTTAATATTTGCTCTTTATTTCAATAGATAAATGACCAAAAAGGAAATTCATACTCGTTTAACTGAGTTCTTTTGATGCTTTTGAGTCTTGTAATGATGTTTTACATTATAGTTGGTCAGTAATGTTCACAAACTGCTCTATAGATGTATTTTAACAATAGTAGAGAAACAAGATATTAAAATGATATCTCTTTGCCTTGTGTCTCTCCGTCCCCTCTCATGCCGTCCAGCAGCCCGTTCCCGGCTCCATGCACCAGAGCAGAGTCACCGCCTCAGTGCCTGAGAACCTCAGCTTGTTTCTGGATCCAAAACGCAAAAGCGAAGAACGCGCCGTCAAAAAACTGTCCAAGGATTCGATTTTGTCCCTGTACGGGTCCACGCCCTCGGTCCATGCCAGCAGTATGGCTGCACATGGTGGGATTTCTCTGTCCTTGTCTCAAGACGTGCAGGTTCTTTTATTTGAATGGGTTATTCATTCTCAACGTGACTTTTCCCCCGCAGGCTTGTACATGAACCAGATGGGCTACCCCACACACCCGTATGGCTCCTTCCACTCTTTATCCCAGCTGGGTGGGATGGGCGGCACCATGATGGCGTCGCAAATGGCCATGATGGGACACCAGCAGAGCGGCATGATGGGGGTTCAGCAGAACAGCATGGCGGGACTGCAGCAGAGCGGCATGACGGCACAGCAGAACGGCTTGATGGGCGCCCAGGGGGCCGCGGCGCAGCCGAGCGGCGGCGTGCCATCGCCGTACATGACGGGCCTGGCCCAGGGCATGCTGGGACAGCAGCAGCAGCAGGTGGGAGGCCTGGCCTCGTTACCTCACCAGCAGGTTTACGCAGCGCAGCAAAGCCAGCAGCTGCAGTGGAACGCCGGCCAGGTGCGTGTTCGCCTCAGCCCGAGGTTTCAGAAGTATTCACATTCATTACTCAGGTAGAAGTATAGATACTACAGTTTAAAAATACTCCTGTAGAAGTTGAAGTATCAACTCAAGTTTTTTACTCAAGTAAAAGTATAAAAGTACTGGTTTCAAAACTACTTAAAGTATAAAAGTAAAAGTAATGTAATGGGGAAAAAAGCCATTAAGGACAAAAGCCATTGAAAATGAATGCATCTTAGTATAATGCAAATATATTAAAGAACCATATATGTGTACTATTGAGCATTAACATGTGTTTCAGAGAGCAGAAGATATGATGACTAGTTGCCTATTTAGTTGCAGGAATCTGAGGGAACGGATGTAAGAACAAAACTGGACAAGAACATCTGAAACAACCACAACCAAATTCACTCTATCCGGATGGAGCAATTTAACTGGATAGTTTTTTTTTAAAGGCCGAAATGAAATAGAATAACGAGGCTGTTTTTAAAATATGTAAGGAGTAAAAAGTACAGATAATTGCGTGAAAATGTAAGGAGTAAAAGTAAAAAGTCGTCTGAAAAACAATTACTCCAGTGAAGTATAGATAACCAAAATTTCTACTTAAAGGTATTGTGACATAATTTTTAACATGCTTTTAACACTATTAAAAGTCTTGGCCAATATCCCTCAAATGTGTCTAAAAGGGTATAACAAGAAAAACTTCACTCCAGTACTCCATGCCTGGCTTTTTTTATGACGGTGTTTTTTGCACAGTGAAAAACGCGTCCTTTTCCCCCTTTCCTGTCAATCATTGCCCCGCTCCTCCTCCCGTTTTTGCATAATTATGCGGAAATTCCCAGAAAGCACACAATACACTGAATGTTAAAAGTTCGTTTTTTTTGGGTGTAATTGATGTCAAGACACCCAACTAAACACAAAAAATCAAGAAAAATGTGTTTTTCATGTCACAATCCCTTTAAGTAAGGTAACAAAGTATTTGTACTTTGTTACTTGACACCTCTGGCCTCGGCCCGCGGGAGCTCTGGGAGCGCGTCCCATCGGTAATGGTGCGTCTTTGTGTCTTTCCAGATGAGTCAGCACATGGGTGGCACCAGTCCCTACAACACCAGTGGCATGATGGGGTACGGCAGCCAGCACGCGGGCGTTTCAACACCACAGAGTTCAGCGCACATGACGGCTCACGTCTGGAAATGATGTCCCACCGAGTGTGCGACAGGACGCCTACATTTCACAAAGGAGGGGGGGGGGGACCTCATCGGATCAGACTCTCCATGAAACATTTCTAATGCGACGGAGGAGGAGACAGGTGTGAAGACGATTTGAGGAACAACCGCTACCTCTGTTTCTCTCTCCTCTGCCCACGCTTCCTCCTGCCGCCTCATCGATAGCCATGCTCTGCAGATTTCCATGTTTGCCTTCAGGACATTTTTGTACTCTGATCAAGACAGCGGGGTTCAGAGGTCACTCGTTAGGACTCCACATCTATTCCTCGTATCCATCCATCACGTGAGAGCGCGTGCACACACGTCTGCCACCAGTAGGTGTCGAGTAGCTGCTTACCCTCGCTTAAATCATTTATGCGACTACCTTTTTATTTGAAATGAGACCAAATAAAAATGAGCGACAGAAACTTTATCGAAGTCTAATTAGTAACAATGACACTTCAAACATATTTACTCTGAAGACGTTCCTGCATTTTACTGGACATCATTTTAGAAGGAGACTCCACAGCTTCATCAGTGTCCAAGCGTGGGTGGTTAAGAGGTTGTTATTTGAAGCACTTTGAGTCTGGTATTTTATTCAAAGTTGTTTTAGCACGCGTGGGAGGAGCTATGTTAATTTCCCATTTTGGCCTTACGACTGCATGCAGAGATTTGCTCAAAGTTTCCTTTTCTGTGTATTAACAGATTTTCAGATTTACACTTAAAAGATGGCACATTCATAATTAAGATGGGTTACCTTTTAAAATATTTTTCACATTTCTTTGAGGTAAATACATTCTGAACCTCTTGTTCAGCTTTTCTTTTTTTCTGTTCCCTTTTGACTCCTTTTAGCTAAAAGAGCTTGATTAGTTATCATCAACTGTTGTGTCTTAAGGATAATTTTCTGTTTTCGAGCCCCGCCTCATGCGTGATGGAGCCACTCCTCCTTTTCACAAATCCTTCTCCCTTTTTTATCCAAACGTTCCTTTGCTCTTCGTGGCCCAAGTTTTATCTTGTCAGTCGCACATGACACCAGATATATTAGGCTTTTCTTGTGCACTGTTTGAAAGAGTTTTCCTCTTTCATCCTCAAGGGATCAATTCATCTATCTATAAGTAACTATGATTTGATTACTTTGTCTACGGCATGAATAATAATAATAATAATTTTGTGCAAAACATGTACAAACATTTAGATCCAAGACATCCCTTTAAGTGTTGATGACTTTCCAAATCTTCACCAGATCGCTCGCTAGAACCGTAACCAAGTCTACCTAAACGACTCCCGTGTCTGGCGTCTGCGTCTTCAGTGACAGAGGGCTTCTTTTCAAACTAATAATCTCAGCTCTGAAGTGTTGAAAAGTCCCAAAGAAGACTTTGGGAGACCAAAGATCAACACTAGCTTTATCAAGTCTGTACAGTATTCCAGTGACCTTTCTAATGTCGCCATCGAAACTAGTGATTAGTGGACGAATATTCAACACGGCAGCCTGACTGTACTGTACGTTCGGGTTGTACCTGCTCTTACGCTTCACTGTGCTACTTCCTCGTCGGAGGGGGGGGGGGGTGTGGGTGGGAGGGGGGCACTCAGAGAAATGCATGCACTGACATCACGTAAGCGCTCACAAACCTCAAGTTAAACATCTACCTTGTACAATAGTGGCCTCAGATGATGTTGAATGTGTGTGAGAGGGAGGGACCAGTTCCAGATGCTTCCACCGACCTGCATGACGGGAAGATCGTCGATCCCACTCTGATTGTATGTTCTGTACGTTTAAAGTCTTTGACCAAGATCAAAAACAACAAAACAAAAAAAAAAAAAGCAATGAACGTCTGTCCTGAATGTGTTCATGATTGTACTGGACGCGTTTGAGGTTCATGCACTTGAGTGTTGTTGTGGTATGTTTGTTTTCTGCTCTCTTTTCTTTCTTTTTTTTTTTTTTATATTACTATTCATATGTATCTGCCACGCTCAAGCAGTGTGCACTCGTGAATGTTTTGTGATCAAAAAGAAAAAACAGATTTTGGTGAATTTTTTTTCGAATCTATCCAGGTTTCGCTGTGACCGTCGAGTTGGGAGCGAACTGCGACCGCGCCGACGCATTTTCAGGTCATTCAGGATCGCCCACGACCGGGCCGGTCCACGGCTGCACCTCAGCTGCAGCCTGTCGCCGCTCAGCGTTGCAGTTCACCTTTTCTCTGTCCGCGTTGCTCACTTAACCGCTTCTACATTTGGTCTTTTTATAAAAGCATGACACCATTAGTGTGAATAAAACGTCCTTCTGCTTTTTCTTCAAATCTGTTCTGCTTTGACTTTGCTGCTTCTCATTTTAGGGAATAACTGCTGCTGGCAAACCAGCAAACCCTTCAGGTCTTTTTGGGCTGTTTTTCTTTCTTTTCTTTTTTTTTTTGTTGTTTTTTTTTCTAACCGTTTCTTTCAAATGTTGCTAATCTGTGATGGCAATTGTCACCTTCTCTGCACAGAGCAATATTATTCTAGGAAAGAGTGTCATTTCTGCACAAGAACGGCTGATCTGCTGGGAGGATGGTGACGTTCGTGTCTGTACAACAATAACTCGTGTGTTTTCTGTGTCATTTGTCTTATTTGTTTCCTCTGTGGCGGTTTGATGGGCCGGTAACCCGTCCGAGTTCAGGCCCGCGTCTCCATCCCTGTCTCGGCCTGATGGAGCGGGTGGAGGAGATGGATGGGTGTCTGTGAAATGAAAGCAAATAAAGGAATGTATCTTTATATGTACTTATCAATTAGGAACATGTGTATTATATTTATCAGAATATTACTCTGTTACGTTTATAAACCGGTTTATTGAACTTGTACATCAGCTCTGCAGTTTTTCTTACGCTTTGCTTGTTTTTCTTTTACATCTTCACCCCTTCAATAAAACTCAACAATATATATGTTATTTATATATATATATATACTTGTCTCTGTGAAAAAATAAAAATGGTTTAATTAAATGTTTCATCTTGTATTGATTTGAAACTACTATCTGCTTATCTCTACAGATAACTCGTGCTCACGTTTATTGAATTACTTATTGCTTCCATATCACAATATTTACCTCTCATCCTTGGCAGCAGTAACATAAACGGAGTCTGTAAAAGGTTTGACAGATAGGTTCAGACCGTTTTTATGGTTTTTGTCAATGGATTTAAAGAATAAAACACTTTCGATGCACCCCTTTCAAATGCTATGGTTAGAATTTGGGGTTTACGTTAAGGTTAGGTTTAGGGTGAGGGTGAGGGTTAGGTTTTAGTGACAAAACATCTACTGAGCCTAAGTTTTGTTTTCAATAGCAGTAGCTGGGTTAAAATACATAGAGAAAGCCATTATCAACCCAAAGAATAATGACAAAAATCTACCGGGTAGACAGTATCCCATCTACTCACACCATTCAAGGCTCTGATTACACATGATAAATTCCTATTCAGTGGACTGATAGCATTTGAAGCCGCTGTACGATGTCATGAAGGTATCCACCTCACGCAGTTATTTAAGAGGCGCTTGACCAACAGGTCTGCAGGCCCACGCCATGACACTGCCTCCACCATGCCTGAGGCAGGACGCTGCCTGCGTCGGATCGTGAGCTGATAACTTTTATATATATATATGTGTGTGTGTGTGTGTGTGTGTGTGTGTGTGTGTGTGTGTGTGTGTGTGTGTGTCTTTTAGTCCCTTTCCTGCTCTTGTTTGTGTTGTTTCCAGAGGTTTGCTCCCTGTTGTAAACTGTCTGTATTTATTATGACGATGGCGTCTTTTGATGCCGTCACAAATGTAAATTTGTGACTAAATATCCACTCAAAAGGACATCTCGATGGCTTTGTGAAAGGAGGCCTGTTATTTTTATGATGATACACTTACTTTCTCCAGAGAGTCTCTCCTGGAGTTCTCTTTCTCTTCTCCATTCTTTTTTCTCTTGGAGTATTCTCCAACCATCCATTCCAGTAGTGATGCTGCTGAGCCAACCATCACTTTGTTTCTCGTGAGAATGTCCCAAACTATTTATCTTGCCACAGCAGTTTTGGTGTCTCTCTCTTTGCGGATTTGTGTCTTTTTGTTGTTGCTGTTGTTTTTTTAGCCCAATGATGGCCACCTTCACCTGCATTGAGACCCAGTCAGAGAGCTGCCACATATCAGAACAATGATGAGATGAATTATCTGCTTCGTTTGCTTTGTAATTGCAAGAGAAAGGACCAGACCTACAGTGTAAGCTGAAGGTCTACGTTTCTCCTTTTTATTTATTCAAATCTGTTGTGGTGCTCTATAAATGAAAAACCATGAAAAAAAAGGTCATTGTCCTAGTACTTCTGGACCCATATTAATATGCAAGCTCATAATTTACATTAGAGATGAACAGATATACTGTAGATGTTTTTACTAAAGAGACATCTCCTTTCTCATACAGTGCATTACTAAAGCCACCTCTCTCCCCATTCTGTCTAAAATGTTTCTTCTTAGTATCTACCTTTTTCTTTCCTCCAAAATCGCCCAAAGCAGCGACTCATTCTTTGCATGAAGTGTACTATACTCTCTACTAGGCAGGCATTATGTAAATGTACTTGGTGAGGTGTATAGATAACAATCCATTAATCTCAGGCTGTTCGGTCAATTTTGGAAAAACTAAACTATTTTACATTCATTAGATTTGCATCAACACATAATGCAAAAGACTTAAAAGCTATTATTTTGTCCTCTTTAAAGGGAAATTCTAAATCCCGCCTGTGACGTTTGTCTCCACTGCCCCCTAGTGGCCAAAAACACACACAAAAATCACTGAAACGTGCGCAAGGGAAATGTTTGTGATTCAAAGAAACTTTATTGACTTCGCGTCCAGATGTCAAAGGGCATGCAAATACAGGCTTCTGAATCTGAAATAGTTCTTTTTTTGTCTTCAGTTTTGATTCTATTTTATTACAAAACTACGTGCACCTTAAGTAATCAATTTTGTAGCGTACAAACCACAAAAATACCAGTTTTACATTATCAAATACTGCACATAGAAAACATTTACAAAGCACAGGTATAAAATTACATCTCCCGTTTTTTTCTTTTTTGCCATAAATCTTTAATCAGACAGACTGTTGCACTTTTGCCAATTCACTCTGCGAACACTCCTCGGTGGAAAGTTTAAGGCCAGATCTGAAAAGACAACCGCTCATTTACCAACTCAAGCGGTCCAATTTACTTGGGCCGAGCGATTTGTTTGTTTTACAACAGGTTTTTAGGAATAGTTTCATTTGGTCTGCTTCATGCGAGTGGGAATACCATCGCAGTCCCTTAAACGTTAGTTTAACTAAGTTTTCCTCATTTAGAGGCATCAGATTAGACCATTAGTTCAGGTTGTGCTTTTCTGGACTTTGGTAAGATGAAGGTTGTCTTGACGGAGGTGAGTGAAGCTACGACGGCCTTAAAAAAAAAAGTCTGGCAGACAGCTGAACAGGACAAAGTGGCTACTGAAGAAACTGGTGCCGTGATTAGCGACGTTTAACTGATGCGGATGAAGACCAGCTGGATGTCAGCAGATGAGAACATTTGCTTGGCGATGACGTCTGCTCTGTTCCTGCTGACAGCTGTAACTCTGGCAGACAGAAATATGAAGGACATGCTTCTTTTAGAAAACAAAAATCTGCTGCTCGTGAGGGGCTTTACAAGCAGATACCGACAATGCACTGCATGCTGCTATGTCTAAAATCCTCATCTATGGTGCTTGCAAATGTGATTTCGACCTGAACTCTTATGTGTCACCAGGGCGGCTGCAGCTGATGCTGTCACCCTCGGCAACAACCGGGGCTGCGGGCTACGCTGATGGTCAGAGTAAGTATTTGAGAAGTCCATGCTACGAGAAGATACAACATTTTCAACAGTTCTTTAGCATTTTTTCTCCAAACTGCCTGTGACTTTTGCACGGGGGCCAACGTGGCTTCATTTCATCACCACATTCATGTCATCTTAAAGATTAAATACAAGAAAATCATCAGAGAAACCATGCTTCAGACATTTCCTAGTCCATAGTGCAAATATCGGCTTGCTAAAGACCTTAACTTGGGAAGATAACTAGATTGGGGGGGGTTTTAAGTGTGTTTGCGAATCCTTTCTGCTCAAAAGCCTTCCTGGCAATTTAAATAAAGAAAAATGCTTTTCGCCAGCTGGATTCATGCTCACAAGCTCTTCTTTCAGACGAACAGTATTTAGTGCAGTAAAAGTGGGGGGGGCCCCATCTGAGACGCGCCCCAGAAAGTCCCAAAAGACTAGACGACGTTGTGGTGTACGGATTTAGAAATACATTCATAAAACTATACACATATAGAACTTCGGTACAATATTCCGAGCAAAATACATTTGTCAAAACTTTCAGTCATGTGCTACTATAGCGAAGCGACGCCTCCTACGTAAAATAAGGCCATTGTAAACTGAACAAGCCCTCGTTTTTTTTTATGCCAAAAAGATCTAAAGGCAGGTTTAGGCCACGCTGCCTCTTGGACTTTTGTGCCTTCCTCCTCCCCTCAATATCTCTGTCTTTACAAAAATAAAATACACTTTCAACACAGTACTGGAGACAGGACGCGGCTCAATTTGAAGCCGCGCCATTACCGTTCGGACATGTGGCGTTTACACGTTTATGGGGTTTATGGGGTTTACGGGGTTTACATTCGCTAGCCTTCAAATCCAGCTCCAATTCAAGCATCTCAGACACAATCTACCAGACTTTAAACCTTTCAAACTAACATCTCCTTTAACTTTACAACCAACACAAAGATGAATCCAGGCCTTTTAAAAAAATAAAATAATAGTAATAATGGAGATTAACCAGCGCCGGAGAACATCATGCAGAGTAACATCGGCCCCCGGTTTAAGCAATAAATTCTGTATACTTGTTTACTTGAGTTAGACAGCTTTGATAATGTTTTTCACACTGTTACATGTTATCTTATGGAGAGAAAACAAAAGAAAGGAAACTGCCATCGGCGTACCCGATTTAAAAAAGAAAAGAAAAGAAAAAAAAAACGACATATCAGTCAACCTCCACCACCACAAACACACCGACAACCTGCTGCTTCATGATCCATTTTTAAAGTCAAGTTAAATGTTTTTCCTCATCTAAAGCTGTGACAAAAGGAAACATGTTGAAGTGCTTAAAAAAAAAAACCTGATCCTTAAATTTTCTCCACACTGCCACTCACACGTCTCGGCCCTTCCACCCACTTCACAACACGCGCTACAAGAAATGCACCTCGTCAAAAACACGCACGCATATGCTACACTTTAAGGAAAGGCGATATTTATAATCCTTCTTTTGGTTGCAGGAATCAAAGGTCTTGGGTAGGAACAAATTGGCAAATACTCTTCTATACATCACTAACTGACCTTTTCTTTGACTTATTTGAAGAATAAATGTGCTGGATTCATCGATACACAGCGAAGGGACACAAACGGACTCATACAAGCTCCAAAATATTTGGATTCACATGGAAAAATACCAAGAATTTCTTTATAGGTTACTTAGGACATTTAGGAGGGAGGTTATATATCTAGAAATTTCAATTTCTATTTTTATGTTTTTTTTGTTTGTTCGTTATTTTGCATTTCACTACTTTACTCATCATCCGAGCTTTTTTTTTTGTTTTTTGTTGTCGTCTCCACAAAGATGCGCACACTTAAAGAGACTGTGTGCAGGTACCAAGAGTCCTTATTTTACACCGTGTCAGTCATCCACAAGAAAGTACATACAAATAAATACAAGGTACATAAAATTACTTCATATATGTGACCATACAAGTAAAGATCTGGCAAGTAATAGCTCCAAAAAAATGAAAGAAACTGGAACCCTGATCTTGACGGTGCTTTTAAAAACGGTTGTATACATGAAGGGGGGGGGGGGGTCAACAACAAAAATCATTCCCCACCCGTGAAATTCAAGAATGATAGAAATCCCTTTTTATCCAAAGTTCAAAAGGAGAAGTTGTGTTGGTCTGGAGTGCTGAAGAGGCAGAACTCCTCAGTTTTTCCCTTTTTTTTTATGTCGAAAGACAAAGAAAAAAATGAGCTTTGGATATTTCAGATGACAGAACGCAGGGTGGAGATAAACCCAAACGTGAGCTCATAATCACACGGAACAGCATGTCGAGATTAACCGGGTCAACCGGGTCAACAGCATCTTCATCCATTCACAAGGTCTGGTGTTGGTCTGAACACCGGCCAGAAGACGCTACCCACGTCACGGGGAATATCCTCATCCTTCATTCCGCCGTCAGTGAAGACGGAAACCGTCGCACATTCAACTGGAACAGCGGACGGGCCTCTCTGAACCTGCTCGTCTTCTTTTCAGATGAACACCAAATGCTTGTACAATCACTGAGTACAAAGGGAAGTTAAATAAGCAAATAAGAAGACACAAAAAGACTCAAGTTTTTCAAAAAATGTTTCAGGCTGTCCTAAGAACACATGTTGAAGTCCAAACTGGAAAAAAAAAAAAAAAGGAACTTTTTGCAATTAACCTCGGCTGCTCATATTGAAAGGACGGGTAAGCGAATTTTGGATGACATCATTTGTGTTGATATTTGAAACCAAACGTCGGCTAAACTGCCCCCTCCATCTCATGAACTCCCTTACTTCATGAGTGTGCGTACAGGCATGAACCTATCCCATGCATAATCACTGAACGCAGCCTAATAAAACCTGCGTAGAATCGCTTACCCTACCTTTAACTGTAAACCCAGCAGCAGAAAGGACCAGCTGCTCCAGTGTGGCTCCACACTGATATGGGTTAAAAAAAAAAACATAACATACAACATGTTTTAACACTGGAATTCAAATATCCAGAGATAATGAATGCAGCGTACGTTTAGAGCTCAAAGAAAAGATACATAACTTACAGTAAAGTGCTGTTCAAAACACAAACATACTGCTGACAGGAGTTAGAAAGTAAGAATGCTGAAGGATGCATTATCGACATATTGCACCTGGAACAAGTAAAGCTACCGTAATATGGCAGGTTACCGTTTGCACTTGCCACAAAGTAATACTGGCATAAAAGTCAAATATCAAAAGAGAAATGGATCCACGCATTTAAAGGAGGGGTTGCTGCGGCGAACAAGTGCGACCACAGAGGAAGGGGCTGCAGCTGGGATCAGATATCCTTCGTCAAATGGGAAGGGGGGGAAAAAAATGATGATCGAAAAACAGGAAGTTCAAGTGGGAGTCCAAACAGATGAGACGTGGACCTGGAGCCGGTAAGATGAAGGCGGGGTCGTGTTCAGCAGCGAGTATGTCGCTCGCTGACCGAAGTCTCTTCTTCTGCAGACAGTGATGGCAGTCACCGAAGCCTTATCCTTCCCTCTAACTCAGTGAAGTGCTCTTTTTTTTTCAGGACCAATTGCAAAGTAAAGCAGCACTACACGCCTTCACACATCAGAGGAGGCAAGCGAAATAAAGATCAAATAAAGTCGAAGCACTTTGAAATGTCTTGCAAGCAAACATGCAGAATGCAGCCAATACATATATAAAGACAAATAAGTATTTAACTATCTATTAAGATATATATATTTATATTTATATATATCTATATAAACTCTGCCCTGTGAAAATTATAGAATAGCAGTGTTGCTACTTCACATAACAGCCATTATGTGAGGGTCTGAGCCTGGTAGCCAGGTGTGTTTATGTGTTTGTCCTATCGCTCTAAGCTTGTGTGTAGAATGTAATCTTCTTTTTTGTTTTTTGCATTACATCTAAGTCATTGACTCTGCTACATATCCATACTTTATATTGTATACTTGTTAACCTACTACGTATAGTAATAATAACAACAATAACAATTGCTTTGGTTTTAAAAAATAAAGTTTTCTTCTTTGTTTGGCATAGAGAAGTTTAGAAACTGGCATCGGGATGGCCCTGGGATGGGTGGCGCCACGGAGATCTGGTGAGCTGGAATGCGGGACGCAGCACCGGGTGAACCCTGGTATGAGACGCTGAAAGTTTTCGGTGAAAAATGCTACATGTTCGGTTAAACTGCGCCTAGTTTGAGTTGGGTTTTGCTGATGGTTTGTCAAATAACACTGATCGCTGGGTGGAAATATGAGCACACAGTAGAGAATACTGTAAAGGTAAAGGATATGGCAGCATGTCGGTGTGTGTGTGTTTGTGTGTGTGTGTGTGTGTGTGTGTGTTTGTCACCTGTGTCTTCCTGCACAGATGCAAACCTGTGTTCGTGTGTGTCTTTGCATGTGTTTCTACCTGTGTTGCAGTTGTTGTGTATTTACAGTACATGTGTCTGCGTGACTCTGCCTGCGCGTGACGGTGTATCCTGCGTGTATCCTGTGTGTCTAGGTGCAGGACGGGCTGGTGGCGCTCTCCAGGGACGACTGGGAGAGGCGTCTGGTGAGCTGGCCGATGCTGGGGTCTGCCAGAGAGGAGGTAGGGAACAGCTTGTACCAGCCGCTGACTGTGGCAGACAGGTCCAAGTCCTCCAGAAGGATCTGGGCCATTCCCATGAAGCACTTGTGGTCCATACGCCCGTAATCCCCCCACACGATTACCTGCAGGAGAGATGATGGTAAAATCAACTTTTATCACAGTTTTTAAAGCTCTAAGATTTTGTGGCGGTTATCCGGAGGAGCCGTACGTAAGACATCCTTCTGACCACAATGACTCAAGATTTCTTGACTTGTCATAACTTCTCAAAAACCTGCACTTACTGCATCAGTTAGGGTTAAAATAGATGTTTTCCAGTTGAACGATATTAATCTCTGCAGTGATTTTCCAATGAAAGGCCCATAACTATCTTGTATCTTGTATTTTTAGTTAGTTTCAATTTATTTAAACAAAAGAAAACTACAAAAATATTTAATCTTGGTGGGAAGTTTCTCCCCCTATGGGTGCATCTGTATTTCCAATTCATAATACAGAAAAACAGACAAATTAATTGATAAATTAAAGGACAATGCAGAAATCCGGTGAAAATAACGTGATATTGATCTCTGTGGTTATGTGAGATCATTTCACACCTGGGAAAACTTTTGCAGTCTGGTGAAATAATGAATGGATGAAAAACAGTTGTTTTAAAAAATAAATAAATAAAAAAGATGATCAGAAAATTGTAAAAGGTGGAAGAAGGAAGATAATAAAGGATGTCCCAGACCTGTAGGACTTTGCCCTGAGGACTCTCATCAAACAACAGAGCCTGCTGGTAGGTGGGATCCAGCGTCTTTTTCACTACTTTGGTTTTCTTCTTGGCCAAGCACATTCCGTTCTCCAAGACATATACCTTGACATAGGTTGCTGAGAAAAAGAAAGGAACAGCTACATAACTGTGACCTCCCCGAGTGTTGTAGTTTTAGTAGGTGAGGTGAGTACCTGGGATGTTTCTGGAACCAGGTTTGGAGTTCAGTCCTCTGGCCTGGTTGACTTCCACTTCCAGCTGGCCTCCTCTGTCCAACATACCGACATGGACATCCCCTGAAAAAAAAAAAAACAAACCTCCAATTATTTACTAAAGAACCAGAGTTCAAACCAGGAATGATATGTGCAGTGCTCAGTTTAACCATCAAGGGAAAACCGGACGTGTTGACGTCTACCAGCAGAGGGCGACAAAGAGCTGCGCGACTGGCTTCAACAGGCAGGTATGGAGCTCACTGCTGTTTCCTTGTTTTTCCATAACCAGTGACCTTTGCATGAAAGATTTATATCTCATGCAAGAATAACTTCACTCGTGCTGAGTGAATACACAAATACTTTGTGCTGTATTTATAGATGCGGCTGCACGTCTAAAAGTCCGTTAAAACTGAATATTTGAATGTGACTGCCTACAAATCCATCTGCAAAGACGACAGCTTTAATCACCTGTAACTGTCCGACTAATGAATAATAATTAACAGTAATGAAAGGGTCATTTGTCAGTATTTTTGACATATTTTGACGTAGAAATCCTGTAATTAGAAGCTACCAAACATAGATATGACAAAAGAAAAATGCTTAAATATGAGTTTTGTGTCATTCTAGTCCAGGGGTCGGCAACCTAAAATGTTGAAAGAGCCATATTGGACCAAAAACACAAAAAACAAATATGTCTGGAGCCGCAAAAAATGAAAAGTCTTGTATAAGCCTTAGAATGAAGACAACACATGCTGCATGTATCTTTATTAGTTATAACTGGGGTTAGATTTTTTTTTTCATTATGCACTTCGAGAAAAAAGTTGAAATGTCGAGAAAACAGTCGAAATGTCGAGAAAAAAGTCGAAATCTCGAGAAAAAAGTCGAAATGTCGAGATTAATGTTGAAGTACAATCTCGAGAAAAAGTCAAAATGTTGAGATAAAAGTCGAAATGTGGAGAAAAAAAAGTCGAAATGTAGAGAAAAAAGTCGAAATATCGAGAAAAAAGTTGAAATGTTGAGAAAAAAGTCGAAATGTTGAGAAAAAAGTCGAAATGTCGAGAAAAAGTCAAAATTTCGAGAAAAAAGTCAAAATGTCGAGATTAAAAAGTAAAGGAAAAAGGAAGAAAGAAAAAGAGAAAAAAGAAAAAAAGGAAAAAAAGAAGAAAAAAAGAAAAAAAAAAGGTCAAACTTTTTTGAAAAAGCTCCAGGGCGGCGCTAAAGAGCCGCATGCGGCTCTAGAGCCGCGGGTTGCTGACCCCCGTTCTAGTCATTTTCACTTTTGGCTTACCCATAGGGGGGGTAGCTAGCGTTTGCCGGCCTACGATCTGAGCGGGGCCAAGTCCATCCAGGAAGTCACTGAACTGGCTCTCAGGCCCCAGGCGAGTGGTAGGGAAGACAAACCTGAGGAGGAAACATGGTCCGATAAGGACGAACAGATGCTACACATGGATGCATGGAGGGAGGAGAACCTGGCGGGTTACGCACGTTCCATCAGAGCTATTGGAGTTGGTGCTGCCGTCGGTAGAGTCCTTGCTGCCCTGCCGTGTCACCCGATTCCTCATCTCCACCGCGATGCCGGTCTCCGTGCTCCTCCGGATGGTGCTGCGGAGCTTCTTTGTTCCCCCATCTGAAAAACACAGAAGTCGCCTCTTTAAGCGTCTTTATTTCAGCGAGGTGATCAAAGTCTAATAAGAAATAATGTCATCCTCAATTTTCCAGATGCTCTCGTGCTGTCTTAAGTGTTTTAGTTTATTAATAAACACTCAGGGAAATACTTCTGTTGATTTATGTTTGTTTTTTTCTCCACCTTTTGCAAAGGTTAACCTTTTCAAAACCACCTTCTAAAAATGAGGAGGATTTTAAAATGGCATTGAATGAAGTTTATTCAGTCATTGCAACACAAAACAACACCAAAAAAACATTGTACACAGCATTAACTTTTCATACAAAACCAAAAAAATGTGTTGAACAATAACTGAAAAGGCATAGGCAGAAGCAAACTGCTTATAAAAGCCTATCCTATATTACCAACTTTCTATTTTTGGCTACCAACCTCCAGAAAACCAAAAAGAGAATAGAAAAGCAAAGAAACAACAAAAGGCAAAGAAACAATAGAAAAGCAAAGAAACATTTACAGATGGTCACTTGCACTTATAACCTTCAAAAATAGCTTTACAAACCATTTTCTTAAATACAACAAAAGAATGACATGTTTTTAAATTTATGTTGGCATTATTCCAGAATTTAACTCCAGTAATGGAGACACATCTCCTTTTCATACCTTTTTTAGCTATTTGTACTGTGAAATTGCAGACACCTCTAAGATTGTAAAGAGTCTCCTGAATTGAAAAGAACCTCTGTATTGGGTCAGGGAGCATTTTTGATTTTGCTTTTTTAAATGGCATTGAGATTGCCCATGTCTTCTACTATTTATTTTGAAGCAAGGTCACTCAAGCAAGATGGCAATCTCACCTAATATCCACTGGGATGTCCCCACACCACTGAAAATCTAGCCACCCTTCCCTTTTAAACGCACACAAAGCCCATTTGGCAGCAGCTGTGGTGAGCGAGGAGCGACAGGCTTTTTAGGGGGACCCTGGAGCCTGAAGCTGTGAGACAGAAACACAAACTGGCAGCAAGAGTGGTGTTGTGGGTGTCACGGTAGAAAGAAAGTCAAGAAGCTGAGTGCAGAAGGAGCGAGGAGGTATTTAAGCTCCACCACTCTGCTGACGCTGGGGGAACGGCAGCGAGCCGTAGAGCTGCTAACCCCAGAAGAAGCTTACAGGGCGTCATCCGCTGTAATGACACAGTGTATCACACGGTGACTTGACGTGCTGACAAAGTAGCAGGCCACAGTAATTTGAATTAATTAGAGCTCTGGATGTGACATGCAACGCTCTGCACTCATTCAAAACCCCTTAAACAGTCTAGCCCTCCAGTCTTTGTCTCATCTTTCATGCAGCATCGATCAAAGTTCTCAGGGTCCCAAGACACATGAGAACGGAGGGTAAAATCTATCCTGAGGCCTCTGCACTTGCACATGACCCACAATCGAGCTCTTATTCTGGAGATGAAATTGAAATGATTAGATGCTGGGGAAGAAATTAAAGATCTACCATCATTCTGTTCCTCTTTTAAAACAAAACAAAACAAAACAAAAATATATGTATATATATTATGTATATATATTATATATATATATATTATATATATATATATATATATATATATATATATATATATATATATATATATATATATATATAATAGAGCCATTTAGTTTCATTTGACCTGATTTAACCTGT
The DNA here is from genome assembly GCF_033807715.1 of Cololabis saira. Classification (NCBI taxonomy): domain Eukaryota; kingdom Metazoa; phylum Chordata; class Actinopteri; order Beloniformes; family Belonidae; genus Cololabis; species Cololabis saira. The sequence goes on along the minus strand of NC_084601.1, from coordinate 15,696,264 downwards.
TTTTACATAAATAACAATTAGGACTGAAGAACTGTTCAAATAGGCAAGACTTATCTTTTGAAAATAAACTGCCTTTTGTACTGGAGGCTCTTACTATATCATATATTTTATGAAATCATATGTTTATGTAGGTGTTTTAGTAGGAAAAAGGGATCCGAAAACTAGGTTGTTAACACGTTCGTGACCAGAAGTCGTGTTTTCCGTTGACCAGCAATCAGTCTTGAACTAAATCCCTTTGAAACGCTTTCCGAGAGGGATGGTACAAGTATATGATGGCATATAGTGCATAATTGTTAACTTCCTCTCAGCAATCAGTACTGTTGTAGTATTGAATTCCACTGGACTGAACGTTGCTGGAACGACATCTGCAATCATTAAAGGTCCAACTGAAGCCAACTGGCCGTCCTACAGCTCACAGTGCTTTGTGGAGAAAGCACGGATGAGGCCGGGGAGAGAGAGTGAACCCTGCAGGAGCTTGTGAAGGGATGCAGGGGACAAGGCTGGTGGGATTGCTGAGTACCTTTTGGAGATGAGTTGCAGAGAATCACTCTGCAAAGTGCTTAGGGAGGCCATCCGTGCTGCAACTGAAGCTACAGAAAAAGCCACCAGATAGCTATGAGCAAAGGTGTCAAGTAACGAAGTACAAATACTTTGTTACCTGACTTCAGTAGAAATTTTGGTTATCTATACTTCACTGGGGTAATTTTTTTTTCACTTTTTACTTTTACTCCTTACATTTTCATGCAATTATCTGTACTTTTTAATCCTTATATTTTAAAAACAGCCTCGTTACTCTATTTCATTTCGGCCTTTAAAAAAAAACTATCCAGTTAAATTGCTCCATCCGGATAGAGTGAATTTGGTTGTGGTTGTTTCAGATGTTCTTGTCCAGTTTTGTTCTTACATCCGTTCCCTCAGATTCCTGCAACTAAACTTGGATGTACATTCCAATAAAGGTTAGGATAAATGATAACATGCCTCTGAAGTTTGACTTTTTGCACCATTACAATACTTATAGGCAACTAGTCATCATATCTCCTGCTCTCTGAAACACATGTTAATGCTCAATAGTACACACATATGGTTCTTTAATATATTTGCATTATACTAAGATGCATTCATTTTCAATGGCTTTTGTCCATAATGGCTTTTTTCCCCATTACATTACTTTTACTTTTATACTTTAAGTAGTTTTGAAACCAGTACTTTTATACGTTTACTTGAGTAAAAAACTTGAGTTGATACTTCAACTTCTACAGGAGTATTTTTAAACTCTAGTATCTATACTTCTACCTGAGTAATGAATGTGAATACTTTTGACACCTCTGGCTATGAGTCAAAAATGATGCTGGGATGCCGGGACCACGTGGGTCTGGGCGAGGGGGTCTGATTTGTTGAAAGCCCCAAAAAACCCAGCTACCTTTGAAAACACAGCCAAGAACACCCTGATGTGTTTTCATTAATAAAGTGTGTTTTTTTTATAACATTTAATAGCATTTTGCAAAGAACCAGATCAACAGATAATCAAACAGGTTGATGGTGGCTGACAAAGACAAACCTCCTGCAATAATCATGACTGTTAATGAATCTTAATTAATCAGGGGGATGAGAAAGCAGCTCTGGGCTGTCATGTCAGCAAAGCTTATTTTATTAAGATCTCAGCAAGGTCCGTTTCTGGCACCGCCTTTACCACGAGCTTCAGAGATAATCACATTTCTCTTTTCTTCTGCGTTGAGCTTGCTAATTCTGAGATAAATCGCTGGTTATCGAAGCAATAACAATACCAGGAAAACCACCCGTTCTTGGTTTTAGCACCGCATCTGTGCAGCTCATTGTAACCGCAGCTGTGATTGCGACAGAAACTTGTAAAACAAAGGAGTCCAGATTGTTCAGCAACACAATTTCAGTGCTTGAGGAGACCTTTTAAAAGCCGTTGCTCAAGGTAAGAACACGCCCAGGTACAGCCGTCCCACTAAATAATTCCCATCATCATTAAGCATCCCTGCCATGCCCCTCTCACTGCCATGACAACCCCAGATATCCTGCATCATCACCATCACTATGGAGATAAACAAATGCGAAGACAGCCACTTGATGAGACTTAAGGGGGATCGAGGTGATGAGGAGACAGGGCTTTGAATAAGGAATGAACAGCGACACAGAGGAGTAAGGATAAGTGTCGGGGAGAGACAGGAAAAGAAGAAGATGAGAATGATGGGGTCCCATGGGCACTTGGGATGAGGAGAGGGGTGTAGCCTTGTGATGCTTTCTATTTATAATCCTGCAGTGAAGAATATTTCCAGACACGTGTGTGTGCGTGTGTGTCTTTGTAGCAAGACATCGAGACAAACTCCATACGCTGCTCCTGCCGCCACGATCCACACCCTCAGATCTGGACCCAGACAGCCACCTGAGACAGCTGGCGCCATGGCGACAGGCGCATCCACTGTCTCTCTTTTTTTTTCTAAATGAATTAATCAAAGAAACATTTCAAATAAACTTGTGCACCGGATCTGGACCTGCAACCTCGTCTGCAACAAACTCTGTTAGTAACTGGGGCACCAGGCAGGCAAAGAATTTAAAATAGTTCTTCGGAGGTAAACTTCACGTGTATGACTTGTAATTGCAGTAAAATGTGCTTATGGGGTCAAATTTGTCAGAAATATCCTTAAAAAATTGAACATCTCCTCAAGAAAACTACCCAGAAAATATTGGATAAACTTAACAACCACACTTGTTACTCTCCCCTCTCATCCAAACAACATCCCCTCCCCCCTTCCCCCCTCCTCCTCCTCCTCCATGGTGCGAAGCAGTGATCTCTTGCTTCCTATTTAATCCCCTCCTCCTTGTCTGCGCTTTCCTTCCATTCGTTTCCATGGTAATGCCTTCTGCATTGCACCAAGAGCCCTGGCCAGCATGTTCACTCATAAGCCTTTCCCCTCACTGTGTCATTCTTTGCTTATATCATCCCCCTTCACAAGTCTTTATTTTCAAGCAGTCATCTACTTTTCTTTTCTTTTCTTTTTTTTTCATGGCCGCTTTGGCCCCTTTTCCTGTAACTGCACAAAGATTGGCTTTCACTTGCTTCTCTTAGCTGTTTCTTCCCCCTTTCGCCGTATTTTTCAGTTCCTTGGCTTTTATCCATCTCTATCACTTGACTCTTATCTATTCACCAATCACTCATCACTTACAATAAATCATTGTGTGTGTGTGTGTGTGTGTGTGTCTCCCTCCGAGTCCTGCTGACTACTTTGTTCAGCTTTGGCATCGAATACGCACACATCGTGGAAAACGTGATTAGAGGCTGATGCCATTTGAAAAGCTAAAAATTGCATTACTCACTGTTCTAGCGGAGGGCTTTTCTGGGTCTTTGTGTGCCACAGAGCTGTTAAAGTGTCTCCCGTTAGTTTCACTACAATGAGTAATACGTCGCCCTTGGAAACGCACTCATGAATCGCACAGAAATGTGGAGCCCGAGGAGCGCTCGCATGCACAAAACTTTCTTTTTGTGGGGGAACGAAAAACAACAAAAAAAAAGAAAAAATTCTGCAGTTAATTATATAAGTCACGTGTTAGAAATCATGATAAGGCAAGAAAAAGCCACAGGGTAGAGGAGGGGGATACAAGAGGAAAGTAGTGGAAATGGAAAGAATTCATAGCTTGAGTGGGGAGAATTAACAGCAGAGGGAATAAAGATAGGTGGGATTACTGAAAACGCCAACAATGCAGAAATGAGCCACACACTCGGACTGCATGAACACACACACACACGTATATTCAGTGTTTGTGTGTTCGGCAGATCATTAAGGCTGCTCTGACATTTGGAGAGAACACTGATGAAGCGTCTCTCATTATATGCTGTAATATAGAATGCTGTTTTTAGACTCCCCGGCTGCGCCGACATGCCTATTGGATGCACCGGTGACGGCAACGATCCGCCATGCATAGCAACAGTAACCAAGGATGGGTGTTGGAGATGAAAGATCTGTTGTGGTATCTTTACCGCTGGACCCCTGCTAAATTTGGACTACAGGGAGATTCAAGGTAAAAGCTTGAGTAAGACAAGAGACTGCACAGTATACGTGAAGCTGTGAGTCACACAGTCACATTCGTGCATCATGAAGCACTTTGAAGGATTCATGCACTTTCAACAGTACTTTCTCTCTCATGCAATGTCAGTTTTATTCAACATTGACCATACCACCAATATACAGGACTGTCTCAGAAAATTTGAATATTGTGATTTTCTGTAATGCAATGCTAAAACAAAAATGTCATACATTCTGGATTCATTACAAATCAACTGAAATATTGCAGCCTTTTATTATTTTAATATTGCTGATCATGGTTTACAGCTTAAGGAAACTCAAATATCCTATCTCAAAAAATTAGAATATTCTAAGAATCTTAATCTTAAACTGTAAGCCATAATCAGCTATATTAAAATAATAAAAGGCTTGCAATATTTCAGTTGATTTGTAATGAATCCAGAATGTATGCCATTTTTGTTTTTTTAATTGCATTACAGAAAATAAAGAACTTCATCACAATATTCTAATTTTCTGAGACAGTCCTGTATATATATACAGATATATTTAACAGGAAAGTCAGTGAAAACATCCACACCAGTCCTCAGTTTACACAATACATACAAGTCAACACTGCACGGTGGTTATGCAGGAGGTGATTAGATAAACCTAAAATTGACATCTCCTCTGTTGTGTTCAAAAGTGGAGTTAATGACCCCATTCCTGGGAAATGCAGAGGACTCAGCCCCTGTCAACTTCCTCTACTATAAAACATTTCACTTTAACATATATAAATATGCATTCATGTTATGTTTGGTCCCTGCGCTCCACCTCCCGTTGTCCCTGCACCCCAAGCTCAGCTCTTGTAGTCTCTGTGGGAAACTGCTGAATTACAGATAGTAGTGACCTCGCAACATGTTCTCCACTTCTGCCGCTAACGAGGGGACTGAAAAACAAGGTTCATCTACAATAAAATTAATTATTTTAGCAAACGTCTGACCTGAGATTACGGTACAGTCTCAATTACAACAGAGGCCTGAGGGGTAAATAAGAGCGAGGTAAAGGGCGGTGGAGAGGTTTAAAAGGGGTGGGGAAAAACAGAAGAAGGGGGGAAAAAAGTATTAATTAACAGGATGATACAGGTCGCGGCTGAAAACAGTGGGAACATTCATTAAGAGGAACAAAGGGAAACAGGGAAGAAGAGCAGAGCTGGAGAGAAAGTAAACACTTGAGCTTCTTTCAAACATCCACTGTTTCCCATTAATCTGACGGCAAATGAATGTGTTGGTGTCATGTAGGAGCGCCTGCCAAAATTCCTGTGAACTAAAATGTTCCTCTGTACTTGTAGCCACCTTTCAATGTCAAGCCGAGGCATTTCACGACACAGATGAATAAAAGCAACACCGGCAACCAAGCAGAGCTGAGGCTTGTCATGTCATGAAACAAGCAGCTTCCAGATTCATCGAGTGATTACGACCACGTATGAACTTTTTTTTTTTTTAAATCCATGGTGTGTCTGCTTTAGTGCACTGCAGGAGCAAGCTGTTTCCCTCTGCATCCGAGGCAAAATCAACAGAGAAAAACTGTTTTAAAGCATTTTTGCTCCGATTACGTGCCATTATTTTCAGCTGCTTCTGCCCACAGCTGTACTGTTTATCACCGTGAACTGGGCTTGTTAGACCGATGTGGATTTTTATAGCAAAACAACTTCTTTTTAACAACTTTAACAACCATTCTGTCACTGTAGTCGAGCTGAACAATCACAAGAAAAAGATGCACATCCAGATTCTGATTGTAAAACTATCCAGCAAGTCTAAGCATGCACTTTCTGCCTTCATGCACTGCTGCCTTTTAGGTTGGGTGATGATGAATTAATACAAACAGAAAGATATATGTGTGAAATAAACTGCTGTTTGTGATCCAGTTTGACTTGGCTGGACACAAAGAGACAAATGTCCCCCACAAGTGTAAAATAAATCTAAAATAGTGGCATGGATTCATGCAAATAGCCAGTGTCGAGTCATACAGTTGATGCTGTGGAACTGAATCAGCAATATTTTAGGTTTTTTTGAGGTCATGGAAAGCCTTAACTGTCACTGCCACACGAAGGCAGCATCAAAACTGGGAGGATGTAACGTTCAAAGGTGGCAGGTTAGTAGTTTCCCCGTCTTGGTGGTAAGCAACTTACCTTATGAGCTGCATAAATACACATAAGAGGGTCATATACGTCTTCTCATCTCACTCACGGAAAAGAATTGAATAAAAATATTTTCAAAATAGGGTAAATGTTGCTTTTACGGGCATTTTCAACAGTCTGTGAACCATTCACACAAGGCTTTGCCAGCACATCAGGGAGCAGCATAAAACCTACTTTCACAGTAAGTAGGTTAATGAACATGACTTTTGAATTTTTCGTGTGCAGCTGTGAGCCTGTTTTTTTTTTTTTTTTTTTTTGTCCTGGATGCTTTCCTGTTAATCTGCATTTGTGTTCTTCCTAAAAACCAAACACAATTCCACTCTAATTTCAACTGATTTCTGCTAACGTCCTACTTTTCTTCAAAAGGTTATTTAAGTGCCAAAGCATGCACAGACAAACAAATTGTTAGAGAACCGCTGTGTCTTTAATGATGAGGAATCAAACGAATCCAATCTCTTGCGCTGTCCTTGCGTGTGAGACACTTTGCGTGGGAGTTACATTAACCGCTCAGAGAGGGAGTGGTCAGTGAGAGGGGATTAGCTCATCTCAGCCCTGCGCCGTATATAAAATTATTCCTTGAGATTCAGACTCGACACACACGGCAGGATGTCACTCACAGAGTCAATATGGCACACTGGCTCTTGTCTAATAGCAATGAATTACAATAAGGAAAAGAGTAATCTCATTTTGATTTGATTTCCTCTTGATTACTCGACATGTGTGGCTGATGATCAAGCGATGCAAGATGACATTACAGTTTATGAAGAAACTAATAAAATCACATGGCTAGAAATTGTGAAAACTTTTTCACAAAGCGCTTTGTGGCATGATGAGCCACTCAAATAGGTTATCATTACCATACCAAAGCAGAGACTGAGCATCTGTCTTTTGCATTGCAAAAATGAAACACGACTGGCTTGTGGTAAATGAGGTTTAAAATTCTGCCAGCGGGATGAGTTATTAAGATTTCCTTCTGATCTAATGCATTTTGAGTTGGAGCTTTCAATAAACACCGGATCGAGAGAGCAGCTCCTTTGTATGAAGGAAACTGTATTTAGGTCAGGAAAACTCCAAACAACCCGATCTAAAGGGAGGATATGCTTCTTACACACATTATGTACTGAGGCCTCAAAAAAGATAACATAACTGCAAAGTAGTGGGTCGTGCTACAGCAGCCGCCTCCCTGAATCATGAAACGGATTCAGAAATGAATCTGTGTGCGGCGTTCACATGAGCTATGCAGGAACTGAAAAAGAAGAAAACCTGTGTTTGTTTCTATGCATGAAAAGGTGTTGTCTCTGCATATCTTTTCTTTCACAGCACCATATGACAGGCGTCAGCACTGTATAAGTATAATTTGTTCATATAAATTAACCATTACAGTAAGAACGGCCATTTTTAGCTTTAAAAACTGCTCAAAGCAGCATTGGCTGACTTGTTGTCGATGGTGCCACTGACAGCTTTTATACTATTGTCACTGGAGTCGAAGCTACGATGGAGCTTGGTGTTGATACTCAGGATGGATGCCACTCGGTCGCCAGTCATCATGCTTTCATGGTGTGAGCAAAGACGTTCTACCGGCGACAGGAAGACTGATTGAAACTCAAAGTTAGTATTTAGAGAGTTAACCCTTTGTCCTTTCCTGGCTTTCAAGGCTAACGGCAGCAGCATGCCATCCCTGGTGGGTAACACCCCAGATGTAGTCAATGAAATTCACACAACCATAAATAAAGGTTGCGAGTTGCGAGTTTTTTTTTTTTTTTTTAAATCATACCAGGAACAGCACATTATTATATTGTATGTGCTACTGTATATATAAGCATATTTTCAGCGCACTCTGCATAGAGAGCTAAGAGCACACCGATTATAGGCATTTTACCCACCAAATTACACACACACACACACACACATCCACACACACATATGCACACCCTGCAAACTGACTCATCTTGCACAAAAAAGAGAGGAGTTGCACAGACCGCCTGTCTAAGCCTTGCAGGGGTGCTACTAAGCACCATTGTTCCTTTTTGACCCAGGTTGCTGCGTCTGGGCTTTTATGAGCTTTTTTTTCATACCCTGTTGTGCTGCGTCAGGGATTGTAATAACATGATATACATCATGCACCTTATGCACATGAATGTTGTTTTCACGCTGTAAAGCCGGACATATGATATTTTACGCAAAAAAATTCTAGTTTTTCTGAATAACTTCTGTTTGAAGTGAAACACCCCTATTTCTCTTTAAAAATTATTATATAATAATTTTTGTATCATTATGGATACATTGGGTTTTTACTCTTAATATCTTTATTGATATTTTATTTTTTAATCATATAAAACAAAATGATTTGCCTTTTTTAATGATGGTGGTGCAGAGGTCTCAGAAATTCATTTAACAAATACAACACATCTGGCATTATAGGTTAGAAATTCTTAACATCAGTAACAAGTACAACATCTGGCACATAAGCAGCTTAAATTTCATTAATCACTCAGAAATGATCCAAAAAAAACATCCACACACTTCAGGGTTCGTATCTGCAGTTCAATGAAACCAGAGTAATGGCTTTGATATCCTGCGTTGTCCTTAAAAAAGCTCTCCAGCCTCCAAAGCTCTCGGAGAGCCTGTTCTGCACTAACGGCCCTCGACTACACTAAATGATTGTGACAACAGATACTTAAATCAAAATAATATAGTCATATATAATATACAGTGAATAGTTTTCAGTAATGATTTGAGATTCCAGTAATTGTAAAATCAAAATAATGTAGTTATATATAATATACTGTAGGCTCTTGCAGTGAAAATGACTGTCTCATGTTATTCAAGATGCAAGATGACGATTAGAGTTTTCGTGGAAATAGCTAATGGAATTACTTAATGGTCATTTAGCGATAGTGGGCCCTACTGTGTTTCAAAACTGGTGCATTCCATTAAGTCACTTTCAGGGATGTGCAACAGAGATATCAGTTGCTTCAGCCTTTTGTGATACCCCACATGGAACCTGTTCAGGCCCCCTGCAGTTCTTTGTGCACCCGTAAACCACTAGTTGCAGTCCTTATAAAACAAACTGCAGTCACTTGATGTTCCTCAGTACTCCGCTTCATTCATTTATTTTGTTTTGAGGTCAATGAATGCATGATGTAGAGTAGGGTCACTCGTACCAAGCAATCGGGATCTAAATTTTGACCAAATGAGTAATTTCGTATTTAATGACTTTTCCATGTCATCCTCCAAACAGTAAATGACAGCAGATTACAGACAAAGCACTCTAAATTCAAAATGCATACATGGTTTGGATGTTGTGATTCACAGTGAGGATCACAAAGACACACAAAAAGCAAACTATTAACAAAGAAAGCTGAGTTCTGGCCAGGAACAGAGCAGCAGGCATAGATGAGCAGGTGGGAGAGACTGAGAAATGGTGACAGATATCGGTGTGACGGTGAGAGTTTAGGAGATGGAGATTAATGTGGAGCAATAAAAGAAAGGGAAAATGAAGATGCCAGCGATCCGGGGGAAACACAAAGAGGGCAAAGAGGGAGAGCAATGAGTAGAGAGATCAGGAACAGGATAAGGAGAGAACGTGATCACCAGTCAGTCTAATTTGGGTTTTGAAAAAAAAACCAGAGACTTCTGACTTTAAGGTCAGTCACACCAACGAAGTTGTACAATTACATGCCCAGGCATGACTGACCCACCATCCCAAATCCTCTCTTACATTGTGATATTTCTGGATTGTGCCATTTTGTAGTAAAATGATTATCACGAGAAACATGTCATGCATACGTTGCTGCCCTCCTCCACCGTATGATGCCAGACTTCAGAGTCAGTTGTGCTGGGGGACAGTATGGACTGCTTAATGTGAGATATAAGCAAAGCTTCAATGTGCATACATCAAGAAAGCCAATAAGTCAAAAAGCTTTTAAAATAAAAAGGCTTACAATAAAACAGGAACTTCATCCTCAGTAACATATTCAAAGAAACAACAAAAGACCTTTCCATTAAGTCACCTGGTGAAATTGTCATGATCATCATGAGAGGGCGCTTTGAGTGTCACCGTGACGACAATTCACAGTTTTTGACCCACTGATGCTCGGCCTTGAAACACAAGAATTTCTTTTCAGAGGTGAGTTTTCCTTCAAAAGGATCAAATCCCTGTAAGCTTTCCAAAACGTGTCTGCCAAGATTCCTGAAAGTGTGTTTCATAACTGCGCCTCAGAAAAAGAGCTAGAAGTAGGGCATGAATGAGTCACCCTGAAAACACCCAGAGTACTGAATATGCCAGGTCTGCTCTTTAGTCTTTTGTAGAAAAACAGAACGTAGTTGACTGTTTAAACTGTTGCACAGTCAGCCACTGGCCTTGAATTGTTTTATTGCTGCCTTGAGCCTTTAATTACTTGTATGTACTTGCACGTATGAGATTATGCTTTAATCCCGATCAATATGGCGGCTAAGACACAGTGAATCTCTTGTGCTTACAAAGGAAAATAGCAGCGAAACTGAAACAAAGGTGGAAATGACAGGAAAAGACTTCCCAGTCAGCCGGACGGACGTGTAACTATATTTGGCTATCTACCCTCTGCATCACATCAAACTGTCTAGCAGCTTTATCTCAATGTGGGGGAGCACTACAAATACCTTTTTTACATCCTCCTTAGTTTGAAAAAAAAAGAAGATCAAAGTAGAGTTTTAGTTAAACATTATTCCAGAGTGGCATCCAGAAAGCTTAAAGGACACTAAAACAAACATAAAAAAACACCAGAAACAACCTTTCGTATTAACCTCTCAACACAATCCAGGGCCTCCTTTTAAAATAAAACCATGCATTTTCATGGGGTCAAGAACTTTTGCAAAAACAACGTGAGCAATCTCCAAATGTTCTTACTCACAAGAACATTTGGACATTTCCACAGGTGCGCTGTATCGGCTTCTGTAGCTGTAGTAAACTTTCCCAAAACCCAGAGACAAAGCTGACACTTTTTTCCATCTTAGCTTTTGCTCACGTCCACAGCGAGAGCAGCAGAGCAACAAAACGCAAAAAACAGAAGGACCTGTGTTCATTTTAATCAAAGTTAAAAGCCAAACTTGGTGAGAAGTGGTTAACGTTCCTGGAAATTGTGTAGCCCCTTTCGCATACCTTCCATCCCGGCAAGGAGCTCTAGTTACAGTCAGCCAGCTCAAAAGTATTTGTCTGACAAAAGTAGAGTGAAAAATGTAGTTGCTATTGGTCACGGCGCAAAAGTTGGAATTGGTTCGCTAAGCAAACTAACAAGAACACCCTTCCTGTGTCAGATTCTGTTTCTTCTCCGTGTCTCTGGTGTTTTTCCAGAAGCAGCTACGGCGCAGCAGAAATAAACACACAGGCAGACAATTTAAATTAAGAATATATTTAGAGGGGGAAGAAAATCGTGGGTGAAGTTAAGAAAAAGAAGAAGATAAGTGTTGATTGGGTTAGAGGAGCTAAATGGAGCATCATGTGAACCAAATAAATTGTGTCGAAACCAAGGGAATACAAGTGCAAAAATGGGTTTCTTTATTCTCACTGCTCCAGTGCCTTTGATCAGCGGCTCTTATTTGTGTAACGTCCATGGTCCGTCCACGGAGACGGCTGGTGAACCGGTAGCCAGTTCTGCTGGCTCTGTTTTCACAGCTGAGGATAAACCTGCTCAAGAGATAAGAGTGTGTCTGACAGAGGAGTGACTCACCCATTAAACCTGGGAAACCATTTGTGTGCATGTGTGAGTGCTCCTCCTCACTGAAACTAATAATAGCAGGTAATAAATAGAGCACAGACCAAACCAAAATACCATCGCCAACACTTCCCCTTTACAAAAGCTTGAATAACGAGACACTGCTTTGGTGGGAAGCAGAGCTATGCTTGGAATGACACGGAGAACTGAAATGCATATATGGAAGAAAAACATACAGTCTTTAGGAATGAATGAGAATAGCCCGTATCAAGGACAGGGAGCTAAATATATACGACCACTGCTTATACAACCACCACTGCAAAGCTCTGCTGTTCTTTCAAAATGCACGAAACTTGTGCAGACTTATATTTCTATGCTTTTTGATTTTATCGGGTTGTTAAATGCTGTAATCAACCAGGACGGTTGATTACATCAGAAGGTTAACGAGAAACAATTGTTGAGACGTATTATTTAGAAGTACATTTGAGGCGGTATGGGTCTCTAAAATATTCACTGTAGACAAACTTAAACTGCAAATAATCTACGTGGCTTTAGCTTTAGACTGACAAGTCTTTGAAAATGTCCTTGTGCTCCTTCAGAAGTCTAAAACTGCCACATGAAATGAGACATGAGATTTTGGCCAACTTTGCTCAACTCTGTTTTATTAATTTGAGGTGAGCTACTATCATCATGTTTCTAGTGTTTTAATGAGTCTTAAAAGCTTGAGTTCTGTGCTCCCAGCAGATTTATCCAAGACACACCAGTGGCAGGTGATAAAGAAGAAACAAACCCACAAACGCTCGTCCCTTACAGGGGCAGCATATGGATCCTTCAGTGATTGTTTTTGCTTTGAAATTTACCAAGACCGGCCAGCCATATGATGGACTGGGAACCCGTCCAGGGGGATGATAAAACCAGTCAAATAACGTACGGAGTACACATTCATTTGCTTCCCCAGTGTATTCAGAAGCTGTTTGAAATCAGAAAGAGTCAGCAGGAACTCAGGGTAAAATTAAAAAACACAAAGAACAGGGAGTGAATTTGTGGAAAAATGGTTAGAATGAATTAAAAAAGTGTAGTTCATTTCTCTTGGAGTCAGGTTTTTGTTATATTTTATTCATTTAATGTTTAATTTTCTGAAATTCTTGGCGGCCGTTTGTTTGGTGGGTAAAATGACTGCTTCAACCTACACCTTATTGGTCAGTAATTTTTGTTTTTTTATGCTTTTGTTAAACATGTATGCTTGTACAGAGCTGTATGGCCAAAATAAACTACATAACTTTATGTATCTATTGTAGATTATTCATTTTCACATTCATATATGATGGCTCGCTGCACAGAAGAGTGCGGTGCGGTTCAGCCTGCAATTACAGCAGCAAGGGCTGAATTAGTACAGTTAAAAATCAATTCTTGAAAACTTTGAGTTGATTAACAATCGCTAAAGATAAGAATCCATGTGTGAATCCATCCATGCGCCGCTAAATTCCTGTTTTTGCACTTTGGATTGGATGGCAAGGCTTAATTTCCTTGTTTGAGTACTTGTACTTTACAATGACAGTAAAGTTGAATCTCATCTAATTCTTATCTCTTTTTTTGAAACATGTAACATCGTCTGCCATCATTTTTACTTGCTTATTGATTTGACAATTATTAAATATTACAAACTTAACGTTGTTAAATTGAGTGGTAACATATGTGTAACCATTTCTTCAACGTTTGTTTCCTGTGATCAGAAGATTATCCAAATACATTCAAGGACAACGTAATAAAAATGAAATGAAAATGAAATAGTTCCTATACTTAAAAAATGTCACTGATATGTAATATGAAAATAATTCAGGACTGAGGATCAAGCCTTGAGGCACTCCACAAGTGATCTTCATCAACTCTGATTCAGTTTGATTAATTTTAGCATATCTGTACCGATCTTCACGCTAACTACTTAACCATTACAATACTGCTCCCCTCATGCCATATGAACGAAATGGCACAATCTACGTAAACAGATTTACTGTATTAATAAAACACATTGATCCTACAGCTTCAATAAGCTACGATCAATAGTCTCAAGTGCATGTTTAAAATCAATAAGTAACCAAATCCTTATCTCCTTGTACTCCTTATCGTCTTTAGCGGCTGAAATGTCTGCAACTAGTTTCATGACTCCCACTGTGGTGGATCTGTTATTTCTGAAACCAAACTGTTTATCACTTGAAATATTATGTTAATCAATGAATCGATCGAGCCTATTTGCAAAAGGGTTTACTATCATTTCTGATAAATTGGTCTGCAGTTGGTAAATAGGTGCCTATCACTAGTTTTAAACATCTTATTCTATAACAGCACAAAATCAGTTGTCAAAACGACATAATCTTTGTACACAATATAATTATGAAAACCTGGATGCACTGATACCTCAGCATGTAGCAAGGTCCTACAGCTTCAAACTGAAGCCAACCAAGCTACCTGTTGGCCTATGACCAATAAGAACGTGAAGATGGTGAAGCAAAGTATTTTCTGAACAAAAGGTTTTATTAATACAGTAAATACTGAGAAAGGACAGCACACCTAATTTCAAGCACTAGTAATTAGCCACCACGGATAAACAGTTCTGCCTGACTTGCTTAACTCTGTAGATATGATATCCAGTCACTTTGCCATGTTGGTGAAATGACCAGCTTCTGTGTTTCTAGTGTGAAGCTGCGGACAGGATTGGAGTTTAGGCCTGGCCTCAGTTTGTCCTGAAATGCTTCCATGAGGCGATGCAAGACTTAAAATGGCCCTTTGCAGAATTGCCACAGAAGAAAAGCCTTATGACTTTAAAGGGGACCTATTATGAAAAACCCATTTTCTCTTGCTTTTACATATATATACACATTTATAAAGTGGTCTCCCGTCAGCCTGCCAACTCGGAGAAGGATGAAAGCAACCAAATTCTGCAGTGTCTGTACAGCCGCCCGGATGAGCCATCCAGTGTGAAGTGGCTTCTATGAGCCGTTCAGATTCTGCTCCCGTCGTTACGTAAAGACGGGCGCGAAAATGAAAATGTGATTTACATCGGTTGGCCTCCGATGCGTGAAACCACGCCCACAACTAACTCCGCCGGTCAGAGCTTCCGCCATTTTTTCCTAGTGGTGTATCGCGTCATTCAGGCAGCCAATCAGCACAGTGCCTCATTATCATAGCCCCGCCCACTCAGAATCCCACATAGATAATGAGGTTAGAGAATGGGAAGATAAAGACATGGCTCAGAGGCTGAATTTCTAATTTATTTAGCAAAAACAATCAAAAGCTTGTTTTTAAGACATTCAAGGCCTGTTTAAAATAGGTATTAGATGCCATAATAGGTCCCATAATAGGCACGTTTAACTTCATATCTGACAAAATTCGTTTTTTTATTATTATTACAGCCCAACTGACAACCGTTACAAGGCGGTCAAAGCACAACTGAGCTGGTTAAAACCCTTTCAGAACCTGAGATAATAAAAAGAGAATAGAGCTGCAAATGACTATTTAGTTCATGTATCCATTTTGGTGGCAAATCTAGTTCTTCCTATTGTATCAGACGGAGCAAAAATGAACTCTCTGACATTCTCTCTTCTTGATGATACCAATCAACCTGTGGTTTATTGGTTATTAGCGAGTCAGTGGAGCGGAGCGGTGGGGAGGGCAGGCTGCAGGGTCGAACCACCCCGTCAGCCAATCAACGCCCGTGCCACTAGTAGCAACGAGCACCGGCAGCTGAACAGAGCTGGCCACCAGTGACTGGCAGGAGGGAACACAATGGAGCCTAATCAAACCCAACAGAAGAAGGAGGGAATGTTTGCCTGTCAATCAATCTTTGCAGGTCACATCTCTAGCTATACAGTATGGCCAACGTTACCTTCTAGCTAGGGTTGCCACCCGTCCCGTAAAATACGGAATTGTCCTTTATTTGAGAAAAAAATGTTGCGTCCCGTATTGAACTAATACCAATAAGGTTCAACATATCATGCTTTGCATGTAATAAGACTAGGTAATATATTAGTTTCACCTTTTAAGTTGAATTATTGAAATAAATTAACTTTTACACTAAATTCTAGTTGAATTATTGAAATAAATTAACTTTTACACCAAATTCTAGTTGAATTATTGAAATAAATTAACTTTTACACCAAATTCTAGTTGAAATATTGAAATAGATTAACTTTTACACCAAACTCTAGTTGAATTATTGAAATAAATTAACTTTTACACCAAATTCTAGTTGAATTATTGAAATAAATTAACTTTTACACCAAATTATAGTTGAAATATTGAAATAGATTAACTTTTAAACCAAATTCTAGTTGAATTATTGAAATAAATTAACTTTTACACCAAATTCTAGTTGAATTATTGAAATAAATTAACTTTTACACCAAATTATAGTTGAAATATTGAAATAGATTAACTTTTACACCAAATTCTAGTTGAATTATTGAAATAAATTAACTTTTACACCAAATTCTAGTTGAATTATTGAAATAAATTAACTTTTACACCAAATTCTAGTTGAATTATTGAAATAGATTAACTTTTACACCATATTCTAGTTGAATTATTGAAATAAGTTAACTTTTACACCATATTCTTCACCTGAAGCAATATTCTACACCTTGGCTGATGTGGACATACATAGCATAGGAGGCTATTTCAGCTGCTTTATGGTTGGCTGTCTGTACAGTCATGCAAGTTCAATGCTATTAAAGAACACGTTTTTTCATATAAAATAAACACATTTTTATGCAGTTTAGAAGTTTTGGGGCTTTTTTTTTTTTGGCTCGTGCGCTGCTGAAATTGGGGCGTCCTTTATTTCTATTTCTGAAAGGTGGCAACCCTACTTCTAGCCAATATATATATTTTGAGGTCGGAAGAGATTGAGTTTTCTCCAAATCCAGGTTCCAAGTCTCAGTGTAATAAAGTTTTAAAATGTAGGCCAATTCCTAGTACGGCAGTGACATCATCTTCCTTGATAAATGTTATGTTGAAGTCTTTAACTCAGTTTGTATCTAAATCGAATGGAAACGTTCACCATCTGAGCCTAAATTTGATTATTTTGATTGAAAGACACACTGATTTGATTGTTTCCAGCAGGACGGAGGCGATCCCATATCAAGCGTTTCTCTTTTCCCCCCAAAATTCAAATCTGTTTTTAAAGATCACGTCACTGTCACCAGCCATTGACCACGACAGACGTCGTGACTGTTTAACTAATTTTATATCACAAAAAAAGTTTGTATTTACTTGAATGAATCATCTCTCCCTCCTCAAATGTGTTCAATGTGCTAATGAAAATTCACCTATTTATATCTCATACCAAAGCTCTACTCATCAGAGGTTAAATATGGAAATGAATCTAAAACCTGTTGCCAGCACAGGGAGGAAAATTATCATAACTCCAAAACGGTGAGCGCTGTGTACGTTAGAGGAGACGGAAGGGCGCTGTGATTTCGTTCCAGGCGCAATGTGTTCTTCTGGCAGCAGAGAACATCTAAATTTAAACCCAACTCTCATCTTCCCGTCTTCCTCGCTACATCCTCAGCCCCTCCTCGCCCTCCTCATCTGCACTTTTTTTTTTCCTCCCTCCATTGTGCTCTCCTCCCTTGTTGCCACAAAAGAGACACAAAAGCCCCCGTGGTGAAAATATCAACAGCTCGGTCTGCGTCAGACACGTGTCAGCTGTGCCTGAGTGCAACAAGGCGTTCATGTGTTTGAGACTTATATACACGCTTTGAAAACCAAGCATCGATACGGCCCGCAGCTCTTCCAGTATTCTTTGCACAAATGCAATGAAGAAGTGTTACAAAGAGAATGGAAGTTTGATGGATGTTTATTTAAAGAGATGGGTTTTAGTCCGAGAATAAACATGTTGAACGTCCCAGAACTGGGCCTTAGACTTTATTATTGTTCCTGACATCCTTGTGAGGATTATATAACCCTGGAGTTTAACATATTTCACTGGTTTAAAAATGATATTTACATTGTTTTAACACATGGTTCATCACTGGACTTCTGTCCTTATGTCAATGACAGTAAGGTCTTTTCAGCTGATTTATATGGACAAGTTTTAGAGCATAAATTAATACACTCAGGGCCCGATTTACTAAGATCCTAAATAAAGAGTACTAAATTGTGTGTGCACTGAAAAAGTTTGCGCGTGCTGTTGTTGTGTGTTTTGCGGGTGATCAACTAAAATTGCGTGCGCAATTGATAACAGGTGCAAACAGCAGTATTTAAATGAGGTGTTGCGCGTCTTACGGTTTGCGGCGCAAACTTTGCGCCATGGAGAGTCTGGATGGAAAGCAGGATATAGTCGCAAGCGCAAAATGAAATTTGACGAGTTGGAGTTAGAGATATTAGTGGACGAGGCAAATTGTTGTGCCGTATTCAGCACCCCTGCCGTGAAAAGCACCCCCTCGTATATTCAATGATAAGTAGACCAAGAAAAAAAACAACACACTGACACTTCAATATATTTATATATACACACTCACACAAACACATACTTAGGAGTTTATATTATATATATTTACAAATATTATGGAAGACAACACAGTAAGCAGGCTATTAATTAATGACATCAATAACCATTCACCCGATTTTTTTTTTTTTACCTGAATCCATGAGCGCATTTAAACATGAATCATTAACACAAAACTGGACGCTAAACAGAACATGGACAACAGAACACGGAATGAGAATATAATTTTTGTCAGACGAGGGGGTGCTTTTCACGGCAGGGGTGCTGAATACGGCACAACACAGGGGTATGACTGCAGAACAAGTATAGGCGCACAATAAGAAACACTTTTTTCTCCATGAAAACACGTGATTTATTTATTATCACAAATAAAAAAATGAATGTGCCTCCTGTGGCAACCTTTTGCTGAATAATACTTCAAATAAAATATTTCTCCTTTTGCATGTGGAGATTAGCACCTTCCTTTCGAACGTATTAAATACAGACGCAATCACAATCCCCGCAAAAACTTTCAGGCTTGGTAAATCTCATTGCGTGTGGTAAATGGACCAATTTGCATCTTTCCCTCCCAGTATTTAGCGATTTCTGGTGGGTACGCCCCATATTGATTATTCATCAGGGCAAAAGTACTAAATGGATTGCGTGTGCTATTTTGCGCATTTGAGAGACGCAGTCCTCTTTGCACGCTGTTAGTAGATCAGCTTGCACATTGGTTTGCGGGTGCTGTCAAGTTTGCACAGGTTTTTACACACGCAAACCTTTAGTAAATCGGGCCCTCAGAGAACTAAAGCTACTGTACATGCAGGTTACGATCATAAACCACACCGGCCCATACTTTTTACCCTCAACACCATCGTAGCTACAAAGTGGGAGGTGAAGCACCAGCAAATTTTCAGCCATTAGACAGATACAATATCAGCAATGATGGCAACGCTAACATACATACAGATGTGATTTTTAGTGTTCAAGCAGGTGAAATGTGTTGAATGTCTGAGGCAACATTACAGCTCTGAAAAGTAAGCACATTAGCAGGACAGAACCAAGCAAGACATAGTAAACTGTACATCACTTCCACAGATGTGGGAATACGTGCAGCTTCCTTAATGATCGCTAAGAGGAGGTTTCAAAAGTGAGTCGACATTTCCAATTTTATAGCAGTTAAAGGTCTTAGGCCCCTTAGCTTGAGCTCACATGCATGACAACAGTATGGGCAGTGAATTCTAATGTATCTCAACAGGTGAAATAAGCTACATTCACTACTTACCACTCTGCATTTTTAGTGAACTTGACAGGTGAGCTTTAAATTAAGAGCTAAAAGACCACAATCCCTCTTATTGTCAGGATAATGTGGCATGTCGAGGAGTCTGTTGCACTAACACTCCCCCTGACTGACTCTGGGTAGCCATAAACCACCTAGCCAGACGGTAACTAGCCCCGGCCATCGTGCCAATGGACGCAACAGCTCCTCCTTTTGGATCTGGGTGCACTGCTTCTTTCAGATTCAATAGCGCCATCTGCAACGAGGTTGAATGTGCAGATTCAGTCAGAACGAATGTCAGGTAACATTAGTCAGCATCACAAGTTAGCATCAGCTAAACCCAGTTAAAACAGCCAGCTTGGGGTAACTGACTTTAACCAGGGTTGGGTGCAGTCAGCTCCTGCCAAGATTGCATTGACGCCTGAAGACTCGTCCTCCCTCAGAAGGACTTTAGCTTTCTCGATGATATAAAGCCAGCCCGGGACATCATTTTCTCCAACGAAAACATGAATAAATGATTAAAACTTTC
Organism: Cololabis saira; assembly: GCF_033807715.1. Classification (NCBI taxonomy): domain Eukaryota; kingdom Metazoa; phylum Chordata; class Actinopteri; order Beloniformes; family Belonidae; genus Cololabis; species Cololabis saira. The sequence continues at coordinate 15,676,057 of NC_084601.1, read as the reverse complement.
TAAAATGAACTGAATTAACACTAAAGTTGGTCCTCTGTCCAACAATGATTATGACGCTGCACGAAAAGAAAACCACGGTCTTCTACTGGTCTCCTCATTGAATGTTTACGACTTAGTCAATGTCATCAAGGGCAGTTTTTAATTGGCTTTGGAGGGTTTGACAACTTAAAAGATATCTTTATGTCTCAAGGGCCTGGAAACAGCTACTGCCTTGATTTTCTTTTGCTTGGATGACTGTAACTCAAAGTACCGAACGATGCACCAACACAGTCCAACCTTTCCAAACGGAAATGAAGCTGCCAAGCATCTTCATGTACATGTATTTTCTAATAATGGAATGAATAATAATTTCTAATAATGTTTACATTCTTCATTTGTTTCATGAAACATCAAGCCGAAGACCCAACAAATTAAACCCCTTCGCAGAATTAGACACAATAGGCTAGAGGGCGAGCAAAAAGGGGGAAGACATGGACACTGTTCTATCAAAGCTGAGTATATACGAAGCAGAAACAAAGGGAGCAAGGAGGATGTGGAGGGGGGGATAAACAACTTGCTTTTCATTTGACAGAAAAGGAATTAAAAATCATTTAATTGAACTCAAATGAGTTGCATACCCTGCCCCTGCTGGCGCTGCCTCGCAGCCTTTACAGTCTCAGTGTGTGACATGTTTTCCACATTATCCAGCAGGAGTGAGTGGGGTTGTGTTCACCATGGAGGTGCAAAATGAGAAATATGTTTGTTGCAGCTGCTCGGGATTTGTAATTATACACAATGGGGGACGTGTATTAGAATATAACATTAGAATATAACGCACATCTGTCGATACTGGTGCTATAGCAGAGTTCATAAAGGTCCTTTAAAGTCACTGAGAACGGGCTGAACATTACATTATATGTACTTTAATTAAGGTTCATTATTAAAATATCCTTTGGAGTGGATTATAATAGTATTGTCAGACATATAATAAAACTGATGAGAGAGAAGAATGAAGGAGAAAATGGCAAAAAAGGAGCATAGAGCTGCTCTCACTAAATAAAATGGGGAAAAAAAGGAAATAAAATGATGTTTTTGGATAGACTAAAGAGATGATGTTCCAACGAGCTTGTGTTTAAAGGATGTTCCCAGGTCTCGTCTGAAGCTCCAGCTGGAAAACCCCTCGAGGATGCAATTTTAACTCGATAACTAGCTGTTTTTTCAATCTGCGTACGCGTCTGAACTCGTGTTCTTGTGAAACTTCATCAGTCACAGTCGAAGTTCTGTTCAGCGAGAAAAGTCTGCTTGTAGTTTAGTGTAGCCGAAACATGTTCTCAAGTTTGCAGAGGATGCGTCCAATCAAGACTTGACTTCAGACGGCTAACGTATCTCAAAATGCAATTTGCTTCAACAAGCGTAACTAATTACGGGGGAGAAATGGTTAAAAAAGGAAAGTTACCACTTTGCTTTTTGCAAAGGAATGTAGTTATAACCTCAAACTTGTGCTTATGTTATCCAGTTATCACCTCCAGCAAGCTTTATTTATACGACTGCTGAAATAAAAAAAAAATAACTAAATAAAAACAAATCATATAAAATACGGATTATAAACACTTTTGCCAAAGAAGGTCATGGTCCATTCTGAGCGGTTTAATATTCAAAGTGTTTCCTTATGCTCAATTAAATTATAGAGGTTTCTGAATACGTGTTACCCTTCAAACTGGTAGCTTAGCTATGATGTCATCAAACACACGAGAACACTGCCGCTCCAAATGAAGAAAGTCCGAACTGTGTCCTGCCGTCCGCTGCAATATGTCGTGTTTGTCAGTATTAACAACGAGTATGCAAGTCCAGACTTGGCGTACTTAGAATTTTACCTTTGATCTTAAATCTAATCTCTGGAAAACAACAATCCCCATCAGCATGAAGCCGTGCTGTTTTTCAACAAAAACACGCTAAAACTCTATTTTAAAGAGCACCCTCATATTTTCTGTTCTCAATACCAATGAAAAATAAATACTGAAAATATACAGAAAAATGCTTCATATTTTTAAAGTTAAATAATACTACAAATAACACTAGTTTTTGTTTGACAATATTAATTATTTATTTAGATTATACCTGTGTCCTAATTATTTTTATCACTGCAATAATCCTTTGCCATAATAAGACAGTAATCTTCAGCTTAAAGGTATTTTTATGTATTTTTTTTACTATTGTTGTCGGCGGATATTAACGATGAATAAATTGCTCATTCGGTTTGCTCAAAAGATTAATTCAGAATTGTTGACTGAGAATGTCTTTAAAAAAACTCAACCCTGCCTGGACTTAAACTCAGACGGAAACAGTCACGTGCACCAACCCTTAAACTGTATAGGGTATGGAGATAACTCACACTAAAGACCTGATGCAGAATGTGCGTTCGGCAGAAAAGCAGCTCTCGCTTGACTCCTAAGAAATTGACCAAACCAAGTGAACAGACGCCAGATTTCAAATGACAAGTTACTTAAAGCTAACATCGCGTCCGAAAGAAAAACAGATGAAGTTTAATCAAATTCTTATAAAAAGTGGTGTGGACAAAATGAACCAGGAGAAAAGCTGTGGCGGACACGTCCCGAGTGTCCAGGGCTGAAGTGACACATATGATAAAAGGTGAAATATGAATAAATTCCTTCAGTGGTGATATGTATAACTCATGAAGCTATCACTGACTTCCCTTCTTTCTAATCCTAAATTACAAGAGTTGATTGTGTTTTGCACACGTTATTCAAATCTGAATCAAGGTCTGAGAGTGTTCCAGTGTTTATTACAAATTTAGCAATGTGATGACTTCTGACTCGTGAGTTCAGAGGTTAATGTAACGTAGAGTAAACTGTGGACTGACCTTGCTGGTTGAGCTGCTGCGTGCTTTTGCTCCACTGTGATAACCCCACAATGGCCACCATTTTGGCCCCCAGACTGGAACGCCGCTTCTTGTTGCCAGCCAGGGATGCTGAATCTGGACCCCCGCTGCCGGGACTTTTCTCCAGGCTGTACATGGCCCCCGAGATGCTGGAGGAGCGCACCACGTTCCGGGCGGCCACGCTCAGCCCGCTGAGGCCGCTGAGGCCGCTGATCCCGCCCGGGCTGGACACCTCCACGGAGCTGCTGAGCATCATGGTCCCGCTGGACTGGAGGGCGGATGGGCTGGGCAGAGATAGTGGGAATGGGGCTGAAGGCAGAGGAAGAGAGAGGATTTGAGTGTAGCCTCCTTGAGAAAAAATACAGTGTAATAGCTCATCTCAGATCTGCACAAGCTGCTTGTGACTAGGGATGGGCGGTACGGACTAAAAAATGTATCACGATAATTTCTGGCATTTATCCCGATAACGATAAAAATGACGATAAAAAAATACCAATTCAACTCCACCAAAACACTGCTCTAAAAGAATACTAAATGCTACTAAAATACACAGATTAAGTTGAATTGATAAAAACCAATTAAATGAGTCCACCTGTACTGCAAAACTGGAATGACTCCTCGCTCTCAGATCCGCCTTCCGCCTTTCTTTCAGGCTCATTTCTTTCTTTCTTTCTTTCTTTCTTTTTTTCTTTCTTTCTTCCTGGCTCATTTCTTTGTTTCTTTCTTTCTGGCTAATTTCTTTCTTTCTTTCTTTCTTTCTGGCTAATTTCTTTCTTTCTTTCTTTCTTTCTTTCTTTCTTTCTGGCTCATTTGTTTCTTTCTTTCTTTCTTTCTTTCTTTCTTCCTGGCTCATTTCTTTGTTTCTTTCTTTCTTTCTTTCTGGCTAATTTCTTTCTTTCTTTCTTTCTTTCTTTCTTTCTGGCTAATTTCTTTCTTTCTTTCTTTCTGGCTAATTTCTTTCTTTCTTTCTTTCTTTCTTTCTGGCTAATTTCTTTCTTTCTTTCTTTCTTTCTTTCTTTCTGGCTCATTTGTTTCTTTCCTTCTTTCCTTCCTTCCTTCCTTCCTTCCTTCCTTCCTTCCTTCCTTCCTTCCTTCCTTCCTTCCTTCCTTCCTTCCTTCCTTCCTTCCTTCCTTCCCTCCTTCCCTCCTTCCTTCACGTATGTTGTGCGTCGATTTAATGCAAAACCATAAATCAGCTTTATACAAAAACGTCATCAATGGGAATTTATCATTTATCAATTTATCGAGATGACAAATTCTTACCGTGGGGAATTTTTTTGATGGTATATCGTGAACGGTAAAATATCGCCCATTCCTACTTGTGACTGAAGGACAATAATCTTACATTTTCTACACAAGTTTGGTTTTAAGTTTCATTCCCCCAAAAACCTCCGATGTCTTGCTGATTTCAAGAAGTTTTGCAAACCCCCCCCCCAAAAAAAAAGCAGAGATACAAAGGTCAGCAGATGCAGACTATTCAAGCCACCCGAGACCCCCAGACACACAAACACACGCACAAACTCACACACCTATGACCAGGTGACCCTGTCCGCTGGCATTTCGGTAACATTTTCCCCTCTTTTTAATCGTATTTTCTCCCCAACTTCCAACAGCAACAGATGGTAAACTCTATCACTCTAGTCATCACTGCCTGGCTGAATCCCAGTTCACACAAAACTTTGAAAACCTGTATTATTGAACTGATGGATGCAGCAGAGAAGCGGCTCGCTTTTACAGCAGGAGAAGCCCGGCTATCGATGATGACATTAGCAGTGGGTCCTCTCTGTTGTGATGGAGAGACTGCATGCAGCCACAGCCTGGGACCAAAGCTGTAAAATGGAAGGCAGTTGCACCCGTGTATTCCCATTATGAGATCAAAATGTTCCCCTCAGAGACCCTTATCACCGAGCACTGCCGTAACACAGTCTGACCTTCATAACCATGTGGGCTCTCCTCTGCTTCCTTCTTCCTGCTAAAGCATCACATGCATCACACGTGCCATTGTAATATTTCTAGTTCTTCACTGCTCCTCTCCCACATAAAACTTTATAACAATGTTGTGGTGTATTTCTCCCTCACTTTGTTTGCAGACTACAACACTCTTGTCTTTAATAACCTACTTACTGAGGGCCTTGTAAAATGTATCTGCATCAACACACTAACACACATAAATATGCAAGATCATGCAACTCGCAGAGGAATCTGCAAACACGAGGGTCTGTTTGGCGCGCACGGTTAAATCTAGAGACAGATATCTCAAACGTTGTAGTGCTCGAACATCCTCACTCATCCAGGTTTTCAGTGGATCACAGTGTCAAACCAGAGTCGTCACGACGTGGGAAGTGTTCGTTCCACCTTGATGGGTCGTAACGGAGGGGAAACGAAGACGAGCCCTGCGTGCAAAGGTGAGCCCGCATGGCTGAACACTTCTCGTGCCAGTGAAGCTCCTGTCGTGATGGTTAATCGCGCTGATGGGGCTCTGAGCTGCAACTGTTCAGTCTGTGTGAGTTTTCAAACGGAAATTACATTTAATAAGCTTATTATTTTTATTTATTTTTGCATCTATACGACGAGAGGCCACTATATGTAAAGGCTGAACCTGATCATGTCTTTCTAAACCTGGTAGTTTCTCTCCCAGTGATTAGTTTAGTTTAGTTTAGTTTATTTTGTTTTGGTCATTTACATTTTAAGATGTTTGCATATACACACTGTATATGTACAGTATACACACAGGTATAAATATATATATTATATATATGTACACATTTCCTTTTTTTTTTTTTTGACCAAAAAGGTATAGGCTGAAGCCTCATGGCTTATTTTGCCTATCCTTTTCAACAAAGTGATCTGTGCTCTGTGTATGATTACAGCTCTTTCTCAAGGCCTTCTGTTTGATTTATCGCAGACAACTTCCAAAACAGTCGATCTTTTCCCCATCCAACTTTCTGGATGTGTGCTGTGGATTATTTTCCTGCTGAAAGACCCAGAAACCACTGCTTAATTCTGATTTTCTGACACTGAGTAACACACTTTTTTCTGTAGCAAAAAGGAACAAAGGATTAATTCTTGAGAGTACCTCCACTATATTTTACCATAGGTATCATGTTTTTCCTTGACAGCCTCATTTTGTTCTACATACTTTTACTGTGGTTTGTGCAGAAAAGGTGTTCAAATTCATACATTTTCATGCGTATCCATTCAGTAGGTTCACAAATGCTGCCATCTGAGAGTCTCTGGCGTTCAGATAATTCATGATCAAGAACTACGGCTCTACAGCAGTTCATCTGGTATGAAATGTCCACCTCGAGAGACATCAGCTTTGCACACTCAGCCAGTGCTTTATGCTGCTACAAAGACTCGCTGTCATCACTGGAAATCGCAAACGGTGTAAATCCTGCAGAGCACAATGGTTTCACCTTTATATATTTAGAACAGACGACTTCAGTCCAAATGTCATCCGCTTGGAGTGTCTCTATAAATCATCATCACAGCCCTCCTCTCTCACACGCATGATGCTTACAACCTCAAATACTTCGCTGACCGGGACTTTTGTGCTGTTACCAGAAGAGCTGACGTGGGGGCTACGGAGGAACAATGGACTGATGTAGCAAAGCTTTTTGGTAGCAGAGTCTGGCATTTTATAATGAAAGCAATAAAAATAAGCAGAGGAGTGTGTCTGTGTGTGTGGTTGTGCTGTTCACAGCTATGGTGGTGACATTTCTAATGACATTTTAGAGGAGAGGGTGAGGGAAAGATTGGAGGAAAGGGAAATTCAGGTGAGCAAATGTGTCCTCATTCCACTCTTTGTCTCTTTCTTGTTCGTCTCCCTCGCGCTCCTCGTCTCCATCTTTCTTATTCCAGCCACCTCACACTCCACTCCGGCTCTCTGGGGGGCCTCTGTACTGTGAACACTCAGTGAGCAGTGCAAGAGAAAACTGTGGACGAGAGGGGTGGGGGGTGTGACAGAGAAGGCTGCAAGAAGAAAACAGAATAATCCTGTTTCCAGAGAGGAATGAGTGAGGAGAGAGAAAGGATGGGGGAGCTAAAAAGACGAGAAGCCGCGTGACAAACGGACACTGAGAGAAGGACCTTCTGGAAGCTCTGAGTCCCACCCTGTAAGAAACGGTGGAGTGGAAGCAGGAGGGGAGGGAAAAGAGCATGACACGGACACTGAGAAAGACTGAGACATTCATCCGTTCCTCCTTTTCACTTAATGACTGGATCCTCTGCTCTTTTTCTGATGTGGCACAGGCAGAACCAAGGTGCTTTGTACGTGCTTTATACGGTCCTGCATACTGTAAAAATAGGTATTGCATTGCAGAAGTGTTTGCCCAAAGGATATTTTGTACTGACTGTAGAGAATGTAAAAGTACGTCACAACGCATTGCACGCTCGGACAGCGCCGCCGTCTCATAAGAAACGCTTTCTCCTCACCTGGGTCAGTTTTTGTTTTGTTCGACAAATAAGTAGCTGAAAAAGGCTTCTTTTTAGGTCTGTTTATTAAAATAAAAAGAACATTTTCTGGAGTCCTCTGAGCTATATTGGTAATAAAGATTTGTTACCATCTTGGGTCTTATGAAAAACATATTTCTTTTAACTTGCAGTAGAAATGTTCATTTAGTGTTTTGCAATAATTAATGAACTGAGATGATTTTAGAAGCTAGTCCTACAGTGGGTGCATAAAAACATGATGCTGAACTTGCTGGCTCCCTGCATAAAAAGACCATCTCTAGTTTGAGATGCAAACATATAGAGATTCCTCCAACCAAGACTGTCTCCCCTACATATACTGCACTTTGACATTGCAGCCAAAAAACATTGAAATAGTTTGTATTTTCAGACATAAAAGCTTTCAAAAAAATGAGCATTTTGATCGGCTGCCGACCCTGTTTCACTTTGTAAACTGTTACAGTCCTACGGGCAACTAATACTGCAAATGTTTTGAGACGATCTTGCACTGACACTGATTTGCTTCCTAATTTCCTCCCCTGGGTATCCGCCCCTAATTTGTCAATATCAGTGACCGTCACTGGAAGATGACACGCAGATGCGCCTTGAGGACAGTGTGGCCAGCCATGTGGGGGTCAAGCAGCAAGCGCTGCTGACTTTGTCTTCCTTGGTATCAGCTGTTATGCAGCCCAAGTCAGCGCTTAATAAGACTTCAAATGCTTACATGTGCAGGAGGAGAGCTATCATAAGAGCCATTTGCAATAAAGGTTCATTAAAGGGAAGTCTTCAGCCTGTTTTCACTCGAGCAAACATAACCAGTGGTGGAATATGGAGAAAGAATTAAAACTCTAACGTGGATGCAGCTCAGTTTCATTTGAAAACTGGACCAACAAAAGAATGAAACAGAAATGGATTGATGAGGTGACGGTGCTAACGTTGCTCAGCTAAAGGCTGTCTAGCTGCTTGCCATATATCTGTATCGATGTCTGTTACTAGATCTGTGACCACAGTGAACATCTCCCTACTCAGCCTGTGTATGAAAAGGTGAGTAAAGCTACAAGGAAATGTAACTGGACTTCTGTTTTTGTACCATTATACTGAACAGGGTCACGGTAATATGCTCCCTTTTGAGTTAATGGTATTGCGCCTTTTTTTTTTTTTTTATCATGTCACGCAGTAAAACAACTGAAAAGCAATTTAGCAGGAGGCAAAATGGTTATAAGTTGAGCACTGAATTTGGCAGAACCATTTAGAAAAAAAAGTAACATAAGCATGAGGACGACAGCAAGACGAGAGTCAACGAAGCACATCCAAGATGGTGTGCAGTGGAGTAGGAACGTCATGAATGACTGTTGCCGCTTTTGCAGGTACAGTTTGTTGATCAGAGATGTTCAGCCTTTCTGCAAATGAACAAGGCAGGCAGCAGAAGTCCGTTTTTAAAAAGGCTTGCAGTTCTTTGTTTGACTTTGTTTGAAAGAGTTGTGTAAATGTGATAGGACGACTGGAACGGCACTTAGTTGCTTTTAAAAGATGACAACTGAAGCAGGAAAAGAACTTTCAAATTTCTTCCACTTAATGACCTTTAAAAAGTGACGAAAGAGAGCGCACAACAAGAGAAAATGTAAAAAATAAAATGCGTACATGTTTTTTTAAATCTGTTTTGAGCAGCACAGTGGTTAGCATTGTTGTAGTAGTAGTAAGAGGTTCCCGGGTCGAGTCCTGTGTGGAGTTTGCATGCTCTTCTCATACTTGCATGGGTCCAGGTACTCCAGACTTCTCAGTCCTAAAACTCGTATCTTAGATTGACTGATGATTTCAAATTGCCTGTAGGAGTGGCGTGTGTGGGTGTTTGTATATGTGGCCCTGCGACAGACTGGTGACCCGTCCAGGCTGTGAACCTGCTTTGGGATGAGTGATGTTTTCTTATTTAGTTCATGTGTTTAACCGCTGAGTTCAAGTCTTGATCTTGATCTTTTAAATTTTACTAAGAGTAATATGGTCCATTAGGCAGAAATATCCCTAGAATACTTAGTATATACTTTCTCCTTCAAATGTCTGCACATTCTGCACATCTGTCTGTTTGGAAACAAAGCTTTCATCTGGACAAACTGGCATGTATCCCCAAGTACCAGTCAAGTCATTAACTTCTTTCTGGAAAAGACAAAAATGCCTATTTTTTCCAATACCATTAAAATATCTACAAAGTGAGTGTCGCTGCTGGTTGACATAGTGGTTTAAATGTGAAATCAAACTGTGATTTATGACAACATTCAGACGTTGACGCTATAATATAACTTTGACATCATATGACAGTTTCCAGCCTTTGTGTGATCTTATCTATGTGGTCAACCACATCTTTGCTACAGTAATTCCTGATCAGTAAATCCTTTGATCCACTTTTGATAAGAGGTCAATTTAGAAAATGCTGACAAATAAACTTGTTATGCTGCAACTGACAAAGTCTGAACCTCAGACGCTGCATACGCGTTCTGCTGGACTTGAAGCAAGACAGCAGATCCATAGCATCATCTCTGCGCAGACCTCTCCCTCCCCGTATGTCTCTGTGCTCTCCAGCGTCTCATCGCAGCGCTAATTTATTTTGTCTCACATCAGCAAACCGCCCCACTCGCAGCTCCTCCACCGCCACTTCAACAAAACCGTAAAAATCCTTGCGATGTAAGATGTGAGATCAGTTCTAAATGTCACACATTTAATGAGAAATTTTGACCCCATAAATACTTAAATCAATTTTTTTGCTTACAATTCAATTAAATGTAATTCACCATAATTTCTATGGCGCCATTTCCCAAAGAGGGTCAAAGGAATTTTACACAGAGGCCCAACACTGTCCCATCAAAGACAGTCCATTTTATTCCACATTGTACTTCAGTTGATTCCCATAGAGCCTATCAAATGTTATATCGTGCCAATTTATAACCTCCTAGCAGAGGAGACCAATGAGCAAGCAAGAGGTGACAGTGGAGTCGAAAAAAAACCCAAAGTAACAGGGCTCAAAGAAATGTCTGCCCCAATAACTGGGGTGTGAGATGACGGAAACACAACAAACATCTGAGATACAAAAGAGAATGATGCTCATTTAAGTAATGATGTCGTAAACGCAAGGCAAGGCAGGTTTATTTGTAGCACAGTGGTTCGAAGGTGGTTCAAAGTGCTTTACAGAGACATTAAAACGTCATCCCATAGCAGAAAATGAAAAGCAGGATTTAAAATTCAACCAAAAAAAGGAAGAAAAAAAGAACAATCGTTACAAACAGCGGTTAAAATATGATCAGGGGTACGCAGCTGAGAACAACTGGATTTAAATTTCAGCCGATCTGAGGCTTTCTGTGAGTTTGTTCCAGATATGTGGGACATAGGAGCTGAACGCAGCTTCTCCATGTCTGGGTCTGACTCTGGGAACTGATAAAAAAACCGGATCCAAATGTCCTGAGGGGTCTGAAGGTTCATACTGGGTCAGGAGGTCACCGGTGTATTTTGGTCCTAAACCATTCAAGATTTATAGACCAGCATCAGAACGGTAAAGTCTATCCTCTTATGGACAGACAGCCAGTGTAAAGAGCTCAGAGCTGGACTGATGTGGTCCACTTTGTTGGTCCTAGTGAGGACTGGAGCAGCAGAGTTCGGGGTGAGCTGCAGTTGTCTAACTGACTTCTAAAGTGAACCTGTAATGACGCTGTTACAATAATCAAGGCTACTAAAGATCAATGCATGGACCTGTTTTTTCAGGTCCTGCTGAGACATCAGATCTTTTAACCTTGATATATTCTTAACCTTCGTCTGTTGTTAGGGTCGCCACCGACCCGTTCTTAGGTTTTAAATTAATTCAACTACCACAAAAATGCGTTTATTGCATCTAGGCTTTTTGACTTTGTCAAGAACCTTTATTTCAACAAAATAATATCCAACATTTTTTTTTTACTAAATTATAAAATGCTCTGGTTGAAATTGTTGCCTTTTACTATTTTTCCATTTCCTTGAAGTAAATGGGTCGAAATTTACCCATAACACCATAGATGTTACTATAGTTAATAATATTAAAATGAAAAAATAACTGAAACAAATTTATCTAAGATATGTGTTCTAATACCTCTCCGTAATAGCCAGGTAACACAACAACCTTTAATTTATTCATATGATTCTCTTGAGGCTCATTTTACCAGTTTTTAAAATTGAAATTAAAGGTTAAACTGACAAAAAAAAAAGGCCCAGAGTCCCATACCAAAAATATTAAAACCAATATTTTGATGGATAAGGAAGCCTAACAATGTAACCAAGAGATGAGAAACAAATTGGATGACGGATAATTGCTTTTAGTGTATTTTAGAGATAATTTAAAACACGGGTCAAAACCGACCCGTTAACATCGGAGATGGTAACAGAAAGCTAACACCAGACAAAGGTTAAAGGAGCTTGAGGCAGGATTGAGGCAGGATTTATGAAAAAAATTCGTAAACGTTTTAAGTTTTCTAGTTCTGTCCTGCGGATGTGACGTCACATGACGCTGCATGTGCGTTCTCCCCGTTCTCCCGTGCCGGCTTCGCTGTTGGCTGCAGTACCCCCGACGGCCGTCGTGGTGAAGGGTGGCGCTAGAGAGTCTCATTTCTTAAAAGGGGCCTCATGCTCCTTTAAGGTGATAGTAGGTTGACTTTTTATCACTTTAATGTGTTTTTCTAAATGTAAGTCTGAGTCCATCTCTACACCCAGATTTCTGGCCTGGTTGGTGGTTTTCAGGTGCGCTGAGGGTGTAGCAACAGTAGTGCGGACTCAAGCACAGCGTTTAGGTACAATAACAGTCTTTACTGGCAAAGACAGGTTGAGTACACAGGTAGTCTTTCAGCGAAGTCAAACTAAGCAGACAGGGGTCAGGCAAAAGGCGAGGTCAACCAGAACAGAGGCAGGGGGGCAATACCAAGGAGCTAGAGAATACAACCAAGCAATACAGGCTATGGAGTAACGCACAGGGACAAAATGACCAATGGCAACACACAGGGGAAACACAGGGGGACTATATATACACACACACAACAGGTGAAAGTAATGAGGGCGGGGAACGACAATCAAGACGGAGGAGGAACCCACACGAGGAGGGAAGAGAAATCTGAAATGAAAGGAGAAGTCAATATAACAAGATGTCACAGGAAACAGAACTATAACCTGGATCAGGTCGTGACATAGATTGAAGCTCTGTGTTGACCTGTAGTTGTTTCTCTTTGGCTTCAAAGACGATGACCTTTTGTTTTTGTTTAACTGGAGAAAGTCGTGGCACATCCAGACATTAATCTGCTCAATGCATTTACCAAGAGCCTGAACCCAGAACCAGTACAGAGCCTGTACACTACCAGGCAAAGGTGTGGACAGAGCGAGGAACGAGCCCAGTGCATCATGGAAGGTACCCCAGGAGTTTATTCGTATAGCAGCATAACTAAGGGGAGGATTTGGGGTACATAAACAGTAAAGTCTTTCTTAGATTGAACAGGAAGCCAATGAAGGGAAGCATGACCCTGGACTCGCATAAACAGATGTTTTCAACAAGCAAAAGAAAACCTGAGTGCTTGGAAAAACATGCATGAGATCTCAAGCATGATACTTGTCACAGTCTGAAACAAATATTTGTTGTCATTGAGCCTGTAGAGAACAAGTCTGAGTGCAACAGCATGTTCATGACCATGGGAAACATTTTCTATGTGTTCCTATAAGTTTTTATATGACGATAAAACTGCTCAAAGATAAGTGGGTGCACCATCACAACTGCCGGGTTCCAGGTTGTAGACGCTGGAAATACTGAGGTCCAGCGCTCATGATCCGGTTTATTAGTATACGTCAACGCTGAAAGACTTCATTTCCACCTGATGCGCACTCTTGAGCTAAAAACCAGTCACGCATTGTTGCCAAGGAGCTACATAAAAATGTAAACGTGTACAGAGCACCGTTCGAATTGCAGTGGAAATTGTGGCTCCCATTTTGACAAATTTCCAACTATGAATTCCCACACACACACAAAATGCATCTTTGCACTTTATGATGTTGGATTTGAACCCCAGAAATGTCATCGTTGGTGTCATTATAGACCTTGACTGATCAGCTATGTACAACTCTTTCCAGAGTTGCACAATTTTAAGACTTTTTCCAAAATGATCCAAAAAGCCACATGCACTCGTCTCTGCAAAACACCCGAGTGTGTCCGATGGGCTTCATCCTGACACAGAGCTTTGATAAAACGTATACATTTTTTGTTTTGTTTTGTTTTTTTTTAATGCACGTGCGAATCCAAGTATGACAACCTCTCCGGTGAAAAAAAGGGAACCACCCTGTGATCTTTGATACCCCCTCTAGGGGGCGCTGGGATCAGGGGCGGGGGATCACCTGTATACTGTCAGCAACTATGGATGTGTGCAAGTGCAGAAACAGAAAATCACAAACAGTCCCAGCGGAAGTTCACAAAGACAGGTGGGAAGTGTAGTGCACTTCCTGTCAGGCTTCCATGGAAACATCTCTGGCTACGGCGACCGAACGAACCGGCGTGGCGCCTGCTGCCATTCTGCTCGTCCTGGTGCTGTGTGTGTGTGTGTGTGTGTGTGTGTGTGTGTGTGTGTGTGTGTGTGTGTGTGTGTGTGTGTGTGTGTGTGTGTGTGTGTGTGTGTGTGTGTGTGTGTGTGTGTGTGTGTGTGTGTGTGTGTGTGTGTGTGTGTGTGTGTGTGTGTGTGTGTGTGTGTGTGATGTATCTCTCTCATCATAAGGGGTCTTTTAAGGTGAGAAAACAGAAGGCTTGTTTTACAGTTACACACACACACACACACACACACACACACACATAAAAAACGTGCCAGGCTGCGGGAAATTCGGGAGCCAAATGGATCACACACAAAACCCCACACAGAGAAACCGTGAGTAGCGCACAAACACATATGCCGCGCTGAACCTACGTGCCAGAGATTGCCAGAAGACCGAGCCAAGACACGCTGACGCCTCGGCTGCGAGATTTGAACTGAAACCCAAATCTCCACTAAAACGCTCAGCTCTGACACAAATGTAATGTCTTCTGTCTCAGGCGGACTTAAGGGGCACAAAGCACCAGAAACAAGCCAAGCAGATTAAAACGTTTGCTAATTTCCCCATTTCACACTTTCTAGAGCGATACTGCGTGTTGTGCACACAGACACAAATTTAAACGCTAACAGCTGTGAAATGAACAGAAAAGGGAGCTCCTAAGACACCTGTCCCATTGGCCCGGGCACATTTTCATCCAATGAGTTTTGTTTAATGAGGTGACTGGCTGAGTCAATCCCTCAACGTCAACCTCGCGACAGCGGACAGAAATTCAATCTGTCACGCCATGTTTTCTCGCAAACGAACTGAATCATGTCGAATCAGCCGTGGCGGAGGAGCAAACATTGAAATTGTCTCCGTCGAGCTGCAATTATGAGTCAAAATGGCCCGCCCGATGTCGCTGGGACTGATATACACATGCGGTGCTTGTGAGCGGCAGATGAATAATACACGTCATATATCATCCTCACTGCAAAACTAAAACGCTGCATTCAATAAAAACTTTACTATCCAATGTGGAGCTTTTTCTGTTTTGGCAGCAATAGCTGTTTCAGCACAGTCTGGAATATTGTCATCCCAACGTTGGACGGAGGCCATGGAAGTGTTAAAGCTATTGAGCTTTCAAAGATCATGGCAGGGGGAGGCAGCTCCTGGACTCGCTGCTCCTAAACCCAGCCGAGGTGTTTGATTGTGCAAAGAGCTGGTTATTATGGGGTGCAGCTCGAGCTCCACATCACCGATGTGCTCTTTATGTCTGCTTTTAACAACTTTGGCCGAGGGCGATTGTCTTCCTGGCAAGTGGAGCAACACAGAGAAACAAGTCGTTTTCCAAAATTGATCATACTTCTGAGATATAATTGATACACAGCCCTATGACAGGCCCAACAGTTTTCCATGATATAAAGCATTTAAAAAAACACCTCTATTCTTCATATTTAGGTTCAGGTATCGTGGATCAAATGATTCTGTGATCAAGAAGTATTAATCAGAGAAGAATACTTTTTTTTTTAAATGACTCATTTTTAGTGTTTTCTGAGTCATTTAGTGTGGTTTCCATCTTCGGTGGTGGAACGAACGGGTATTCACTTCAAGAATTGCCTGTTTTACAGATAATATTCTTTATAATGCCTCATATGACACATTTTGGATGAAAATGAAGAAGAGTTAATTTTAAAAAGCTTCAAATCAGTGTTTTGTCAGCAGAGTCCTTTACTGTGCTTTAACTCTGCGCATTAAGCCAGGAGCATGAAGTCACCAGCCTGTACTTTTTCAAATGTTCCCTCACTTTCCATGTGACTTTCCATAATTTTCCAGGGTAATCCTTCACCGTTGGCTGACAATGTTCTGATTCGACTGCAGCAGTAAATCAGCTGTGCACTGCTACCTGGGTCTGAGCAAAAACAGCTCACAGGCTTTGTTTCTCCACGCCTCGGTCGTACTCTTCACCTCTCCACCGTGACTCACACAACAAATCCCCTTCAATTATTATATTTATTCTCAATTTTGTCCCTATTATCTATTCTCCCCTTCATCCCTTTGTCTGCCCTTCATCCCCTGCAGCAACTTGTAATCTGTCCAGCAGCCAACGATTCTCTTGGTTCCCCTCCTCTCATTTCCATCAGTATCAAAGGAGGAGAGCTAAAGCTCCTCCGTCAGCAGCGAGGGGACGGAGAGCCAGCAGAAAATAGAAAAGTAAAAAGTCAGAGTGGCAAGGCTGGATGGAAAGTGGGTTAAGAGGGGTGTGATGGATGAGACCGGGAGCTTTCCTGACTCATGGCCTGCTTTCTCTGGTGACTAATGTGGTCAGTGACATCTCTCTCACTACCACTCAGCCACCCCCGCTCTGCCATCCCTCCATTCCACCTGAGATACTGGTAGCAGCCCAGGGCAGAGTAACACAAGGGATCTCTCGCCGCTCGCAATGTCACAGCACCACGTCCGGGCTTGGTGCACGTGAACTGTGTCTGGCTTTGGGGCGAGGGATACAATACTCCTGCAGAGACACAGCCATGGTTGAGCAGACCACACCTTGTTTTATTTGACACTAAACCTCTGAAAAGGAAGTGTGGATATCAACATTTGATGCCAAATTTATAATAAAAAAAAAAGAGCAATGCTGCAAGAAGCTCATAAAGCTGTGGCACAAGGTTTGAATACAGCCATGCTTCACTTTTGGTATCAGCGCCATCTGGTTTGAGTTTATTCATTTCAGTAGAAGACTTAAACTCTTTTTTCACAAGCATCTAGGGGTGTGCACGTTTTATTTATGAGATGGTCCAATATGTATTTACTGTAGATACATAAGATGCTCAGGAGCAGGTAAGCTGGTCCTCTCTACCTGGACACCTCCAGCTCTTCCAGGAGGATACAAAGGCAGTCCCAAACCTGCCAAGAGAGGTAATCTCATGGCTCTGCCTCAGTAGGACAAGCACAAAACACCTCTACATTAGGGATGGGCGGTACGGACTAAAAAATGTATCACGATAATTTCTGGCATTTATCCCGATAACGATAAAAATGACGATAAAAAAAATACCTATTGAACTCCACCTTTTTAACTATAAATCTATCACCACATTCAGTCTTTGGAGCCCCCAAATCACTGCTCTAAAAGAATACTAAATGCTACTAAACGTCATCAATGGGAATTTATCGTTCGTTCTTTCTTTCTTTCTTTCTTTCTTTCTTTCTTTCTTTCTTTCTTTCTTTCTTTCTTTCTTTCTTTCTTTCAGGCTCATTTCCTTCCTTCCTTCTTTTTTCCCTTCGCTTCCTTCTTTCCTCCTGCTCCCTCCTTCCTTCTTCCCTTCCTCTTTTCTCTCTTCCTTCCTTCCTTCCTTCCTTCCTTCCTTCCTTCCTTCCTTCCTTCCTTCCTTCCTTCCTTCCTTCCTTCCATCATGTATGTTGTGCGTGGATTTAACGCAGAACTATAAATCAGCTTTACACAAAAACATTGGGAATTTACCGTTTTTACCGCGAGATGACAAATTCTTATCATGAGGAATTTTTTTGACGGTATATCGTGAACGGTAAAATATCGCCCATTCCTACTCTAGATGTACATGGAGCCATCCAGGAGGCCTCCAGACCAGATGCCTGGACCAGCTCAACTGACTTCTCTCTACTCTACCCCAAGTGGGACTGATGTTCTCACCCTGTCTCTGAGAGAGACTTCACATGCCACAGAAGGAAATCATTTCAGCCACAAAGTCTTGTTCTTTTGGTCACTGCTCATAGTTTGTGAGCAAATGTGAAAGTAGGAGATGAGTCAAATTTCAGTCCACCAGTTTTTTCCTGACTTACGAACAAGACCCCGACTGAAGTCCTCCGCTTGAGGCAACACCTCTTTCCAACCCCAGAGAGGCGTGTTACAACTGAGAACCAGGGTCTCAGGTTTAGAGCTGGAGCACGATGTCTCTTCCCTTGACGTGGGTCACCAGGATCCCACCCCAGAGCCAGACCTGAGGATGAAGCTGATATACCAAGTCCAAACATTTCCGGACATTAAAATCTGACGGTTCACTGTAAACAGAACTGGTGTTGCTATGTATTTATTTTGTTTTAAAAGGAACCCTGGTTATTAAGACTTATTAGCCACAATTGTTCTCTTATACTAAAATATGTTGTTAGAAACACATAAAATAATCTAATTGCTTTAAAAATCTACAATGTTTATCACATATTTTGACCTGCGGGAGGCGCCATGTTTTACCTGCGCAATGCATTCTGGGGGCGATGACGTAGAGCGGTGGCTCTGGGAAGATAAGCCGCATTAGTTTAACTGGGACAGGTATCTAAAACATAGATGAGCAGCACTCTCCCGGCCGTGGAGGCTGACGAGGGAGCCCATAAGACGTCTCGGTTCAGGCAAACTGGATCAAAGTTCTGTGATGCACGGGAGATCTGCAAAAATGATCAATGTCGTGCGCATCTTACCAGTGCATTAGGCTACGCCGAACACGGCTACGTAGGCTCCTGCGTAGACGGCGTAGGCTACGCCGTCTACGCAGGAGCCTACGTAGCCGTGTTCGGCGTAGCCGTGGCTCTATGAGCCTGCAGCGCTCCGCCATCCGCTCTCCGCTCTCGCCGGGATGGAAGCCGGTGGGCAGGAGGCACGTTTGGGTGGGCATAGCCCACCCCTGCCCCCCCCTAAAACCAGCCTCGGTGCTGGTTTACCGTTTGATGACAGACCAGAGGCTGAGGGGACTGGCCCGGGACTTTGACGAAACGGGAGGCGCAGACTTCGCGTCAAATAGGCAAGAACATCTTTATTTAATTTAATGACACCAGATCTGGCTGGGGTTTTTATTGTAGCATCGGCTATCTGCTAGTTGAAACGTGTGGTCTGTTAGTCTCTGAGTTTTATGGTGTTTTTATAGTTCATGCTGTATGGTGCGGCACTTTTTTTTTTTTTTTTTTACTTTTTTGTAGGTGCTTCGTCACCTTAATGTTTAGCTGTGTTTTGATCTGTGTTTCTGGTGCGCCGTCACCTGTTTAGCTGTGTTTTCATCTGTTTCTGGGTGTCAAAACAGTGGACGGGGGCCAGCAGGAGCCACCGTCTGACGTCACTACCCAGAATGTAAACAACAATGGCGACCTACGAGTTAAATTATATTTTCAAATTTTATAAAAACGAAGACATCAAAAAGGTTTTTTATATCACATTGTTATAATTGATACCAACATTTATCTTTTAAGACCTACATGTCTTAATAGCCAGGGTTCCTTTTAACACCAATAGTGGGTAGATATCCTGCCTTCATCTCCTTAATGGGGCAACTACGGGAGGGGTGCTCATTCAGCACACCTCCAGTTCCACCACAGTGTGATGACCCAACTCATGTTACTTTGAAGAGGAAATATCACAGTGAAAGATTGCCCCCTATTACCTAGTTACAACCGTGTTTTAACTTCACTTTAATTCACCAAATCTTACAAGGAACTTTAGTTTTATCAATCAATACTTTTAACAAAACTTAACCTCAGGTAAAAGTCAACACGGCTCTCCTCTATCATACCCATAGCTTCAGCATCGCTTTATTTTCCCCTCTACTTTCTTTCAGCTGCCCTTTGGTTTGGGTGTAACGGTCGGTTTGGTTCTTACACCTATTCCTTAAGGCTTAGAAATCAAATATGTGCTAGTTCAGGCACCACTTCCCCGTCTACAGTCTACAGTTTTGGCAACTTGAGCAACAGATTGTGCTCACGTAACACCCTCTACATAATTCATCCCAATTACACCCACCAAATTTATTGGTCTATTAAATGGTGCCCATCTCTGCCTTGACAAACGATGCGAACTTGCCAAGAAGGACGGAGAACCCCACCACCACCCCAGCATACTGTAAATATTCATTCAAATTCTGGTAAAGCGTATTTTTTATCATTTCGTGAGTTTACTGCCTGAACTACGTGTTGAAGTTTAGGGGGGAGGGGGGGTGTTGTTAGGTTTGAAATACAGCTGGTATGACATTTATCTTGTTTGGCGGATAAAGATGTAGAAACACCATTTCATCTTTATGTGTGCAGTTGAGAAGTGATGGTCAGGACTTCCCTCCGCATTGATCTGCTACACCGAGAGCTCTTAAATAAATGACGGGAGGCTGTCAGGGTGAGCTAGGCCAGTCGTATTTATCACCATATACTTTCATTACATAGGCACCGGCTCCAGAATTATGGCACACAGAAATCAATGATTTTCCATAATAGTACTATGAAGGGTTCTCTTTTTTTTATATACATTTTTGCCAGGATGTATATTTTTCCACAAAGGCAGACTCTTTAAAAGCAAAGCAGATGGCCTTAATCTGCACAGCTACTTCATACACATATCAGGTGTTGAGTGATTTTTTGTGGTGCTGCATCAGTCTGACGGTGGATGTTCAACTTGTCTTTTTGTGGGTCTCTTTATTGGATGAGCAGCCACCTCTGGTACAGCGACTCGCACGACAGGCTCCTGCAGTAAGAGGTCCAGTTGGAAGTGAAGGAAGAGGTTGCTGCCCCCTCGTCATCTTTCCATCATCGGCCAGTCCCAGCTTCACTCTCTTTCTCGATGCACACCGATTACTCGAAAAACTGGTTAATCTTTGTTAACATGTTAAAATCTCCAACTTTGGAGCAAAAATAAACATTTGAAGCCTGGTTCAAAGGACCTTTCAGGTCTCAATCTTGTGATTTCACATCTAACACAACTCTTCTGGGTGGATCATCATTAAATTTAATTCTAATATGATTGATTGTCGGTTGTTCTCAGCCAATGGCAAGCAGCAGGGGCGTCAATTGGGTATGGCAAGGTATGGCAGCCGCCACACCTTGGCTTCAAGGGAAAATGTAAATGTTTGTTTTTTAAATACATTTATGGAATTACTCTGTGTCTATTTGTATTGATTATTCTATTACTTAATACATATAGAATAACTACAAATGCAAATCAGAACAACATGATTGATTTTACTAGTTATTATACACTGCAAAAACTCAAAATCTTAACAAGAATATTTGTCTTATTTCTAGTTAAAATGTCAAATTTTTAGTCAAAACAAATCTCATTACATTTAAGACAAGATTCAAAAACAACTATTTTCACCTGTTTCAAGTAGATTTTCACTTAAAATAAGTGGAAAAATCTGCCAGTGGAACAAGATTTTTTTGCTTGTAATGAGAAGATAAATATTGTCCCAATGGCAGATTTTTCTACTTATTTCAAGTGAAAATTTACTTGAAACAGGTGAAAATGGTCAAATAACAAGTTATTTTTCTAGTGATGACATTTGTTTTAAGTGTAATGAGATTTTTTGACTTAAAATTAGACATTTTAACTAGAAATAAGACAAATATTCCTGGTAAGATTTTGAGTTTTTGCAGTGAGCGAGAATCATTTGAAAAAGTTCCAATTTTCTTGACCACACAGATAAGCTCCATAGCAGACTTGTGTGATGAGTATTTGCTGGACGTGTTGATTGATACTCTAGTTAAGTTCTGTGACTCGTAACCTTGCCATACCTTAGCTTCCACTGAATTGACGCCACTGGCAAGCAGTTATCACTTCCTCATCCATAATTGTCATGCTTCTGCACTTAGCGAAGCAACCAGAGCTTTGTACGAAACCAGCGATGGCTAAATGCAGCAGTCATTCTTTATGTCACCACAGGGAACATGTTAAACGTCTGCCAGCAGCTCTGCACATATTTCAGCGGGGATTCGCTGATGGAGCTGGTAGCCACAGCTAACTTTGACTGACATTCAGTGGGCGTGGTCCCGTAGACTTCTTAGGCAACATGGGTGCACCCCCATACGAAGACAAATGGGCTTCAAAACCACTCTTCCCAAACCAGTGGGTCACCGGACCTGACGCTTTGTCCACTGTTTGATACAGTTGACAATGTGCAACGTGCTGGGCAGCAACAGCACACAACGACAACATGCACCCAGACACACACACACACTGTGAAGCCTCCTCATTACTATGATAAGTATCTGCTCAGCCCCCCTGGGTTTGTTTTCGTTTGATTCTCATTTCAAAGAGAAAAAGGACCGGCAGTGGGCCGCTCCGGATCTGAAGTGCGTTCAGGTGTATCCTTGTATTTATGAGTGCTTTTGTGTGTGTGTTTGTGTGTGTGTGTGTGTGTGTGTGTGTGTGTGTGTGTGTGTGTGTGTGTGTGTGTGTGTGTGTGTGTGTGTGTGTGTGTGTGTGTGTGTGTGTGTTGCACCGGACTCTGCCCTTTCTCAGTGTCATTTTTTCTAACTGCATGCCTGCATGAGTGTGTTTCTGCACAGAGGCTCTATGATGGAAGATGACACTGTGCACAGCAGTCAGGCTGGCCTTTAGAGCGA
The DNA here is from genome assembly GCF_033807715.1 of Cololabis saira. Classification (NCBI taxonomy): domain Eukaryota; kingdom Metazoa; phylum Chordata; class Actinopteri; order Beloniformes; family Belonidae; genus Cololabis; species Cololabis saira. The sequence goes on along the minus strand of NC_084601.1, from coordinate 15,653,832 downwards.
CCGAGTTATCTGATAGTATGTGACAGACCCCCCCACCCCACCCCACCCCACACACCAACACCACTTCAAAAGCATGCACATTTCCCTTTTCACTCAGGTAAATATTTTACAAGAGCAGGCTTTTGTCTTCCAAGACTGAGACCATTTTCTGTTGAACTGAGACATGAAATCATGTCTCAGTGGAAAATTGGAGGAAAGGAGTCCTAGTCAGAACAGATTTTAGGCATTTATCGTTTTTAATTTTCTCCACAAAACGTGCTGAGGGCAGTTTAGTCTGCACACTGTGCTGAACACCAATATTAAAGATGATCAAATGATCAAACAGACTCATATTTTCTGAGCCACGTGACTCCCTCCAGGACGTGTTTCTGCTCCCATCCACAGGTGGGAGCAGGGTCTGGGCAGAGACCATGGATGCTGTGGTGTTTACATGTGAGTGCAGTCATCTGACACAGTGTCACGCCTCAGCATGGACCTGGCTCTATCTGAGAGCTCGATCTGAGAGCACAGGCGTCTTCAAATGTGTGTATTCTCTCCTGTACATTCCCTCTCTTCCCCCCACTTGGCTGTCAGGTGGACTCAAACAAACAAAAACGAGGTGCAGTGCTCAGATTTATCCCTAAACGCACTTATACATTTCATCCCATGCATTATAGGTGCAAATTTCTCTTTTTATAACTTCAGTTTTTAACAATTTCTTCATGCAATATTTAAATGCACTTTGAAAAGAATACAAGCACGTGTCGTCTACTGCAGACTAAACGTGTATAATCTTCTCGGCATCATCTCATTATCATGGCAATCCATTTAAACAGTTTATGAGATTGAATAACAGACCCATGAGCTCTAAGTCTATTGTGGCATTGCTTGCAAGAAATATATATAAAAAAAAAATTAAAACAGGGGTATGCATTATGAAACACGACAAACACATAGTCTACCTACGGCCGGTTGGAGGCATATGTGCAGATTGTGAATTGCTTTTGCGTCAATAGTCAGCTGTCACTGCCCTGCATGTGCAGAAAGCGAGCCCCGCAATGAATGACAGGAATCGGTCCACTTACCACTGAACAGCGCGGAGGCGAGGGCTCTGCTGCGGAGGGGAAGTTGTCAAATAAATATTTGGCCCAGGCGTTTCTGTAAGAATGTCATCGTTCGGGTTTAATTGTTGCTGTGCTGGTGCGAGGACGGATGGACCGATGGGGGGGGTTTGCTGGACGTTCTGCGCTCAGTGCTGCTGCTCACAAGCATCCGAGACGCGCGGCTGAGAGGAGGAGAGAGGAGAGAGGGGGATTAAGGCTGATTTATGGTTCCGCGTTACACCAACGCAGAGCCTACGGCGTAGGATACGCGGCGACGCGCACCGCATGGAGCGCGTCGCCGCGTATCCTACGCCGTGCCCTACGGCGTCGATTTAACGCAGCCCATAATTCAGGCTTTACAAGTAGGCATGGCCGCTTCATGAGGGGGGGGAGGAAACAACGACCACCTGCGGCCAAAGTGAGGAAGCGCTTCAATAAAACATCAAATCGGTTTCGACTGATGCAGGGGCGTCAATTGGGTATGAAGGTACGGCAGCCGCCACACCTTGGCTTCAAGGGAAAATGTAAATGTTTGTTTTTTAAATACATTTATGGAATTACTCTGTGTCTCTTTGTATTGATTATTCTATTACTTAATACATATAGAATAACTACAAATGCAAATCAGAACAACATGATCGATTTCACTAGTTATTATACACTGCAAAAACTCAAAATCTTAACAAGAATATTTGTCTTATTTCTAGTTAAAATGTCTCATTTTTAGTAAAATAAAATCTCATTACATTTAAGACAAGATTCAAAAACAACTATTTTCACCTGTTTCAAGTAGATGTTCACTTAAAATAAGTGGAAAAATCTGCCAGTGGAACAACATTTTTTTGCTTGTAATGAGAAGATAAATCTTGTCCCACTGGCAGGTTTTTCTACTTATTTCAAGTGAAAATGTACTTTAAACAGGTGAAAATGGTCAAATAACAAGTTATTTTTCTGGTGATGACATTTGTTTTAAGTGTAATGAGATTTTTTGACTTAAAATTAGACATTTTAACTAGAAATAAGACAAATATTCCTGGTAAGATTTTGAGTTTTTGCAGTGAGCGAGACTGCATTTGAAAAAGTTCCAATTTTCTTGACCACACAGATAAGCTACATAGCAGACTTCTGTGATGAGTATTTGCTGGACGTGTTGATTGATACTCTAGTTAAGTTCTGTGACTCGTAACCTTGCCATACCTTAGCTTCCACTGAATTGACGCCACTGGACTGATGGAGGGATGGAAACGGATGTTTGGGGGACAGCTCGCTTTAGAGGGTTAGATAAGGAAATGAGCATCAGCAGGTGTGTATTCTTCCGCAAAAGCAGATATTTTTTTGCAATTTACATGTGTGGAACATTCAGATACGTGTGTAAACACAATGCCAAGAGGGAAAGACAAAAGCAGTGGTCTTAGAGATGCAATTGTTGCTGCACATCAGACTAGAAAGAGTTCAAACAAAAAAACAAGTAAATAGTTAGTTATTTTTAGTTATCTGATCAGGATCAGACGGGATGAGAAGAGGCTCACCTGGACTGATATTGTCAATGAAATATATAAAATGGAAAGGATTACTTTCTCACTTCGGCTACAAATGGATACATTCACAAGGTCATGGTCAAAATGGGTCTCCTATACAAAAGTCACAATTATCTAGAAACTGAATTACTTGTCTCCACTCACTTACTTTCTCGATCATTTCTCTGTTGGTTTGATGGACTGCCAGGTTTCATGCGGTTTATACGTACATAATTTTATGTGTGTGTGTACCCAAATCCTTATAATATCGTAGTTTGGTCTCCCTGCCACTGAATTAAGTCGCTGTTACAAGCCCATACATCCCGTTTTGATTCATCATTGTTCCCTTTTTTTTTTTTTTTTTTCTGTGTGTATGTTTGTCTTTGGTTAGTTCTGTTTGTTCGTTTTACCTTATAAAATATAAATATACGCAGGTTTTGTTTCTTTCAACATTACACAACTATAGGGCAACAGCTATGTTTTGACATGCTGATGTTTTTCTTTCTCCCTGACAAAATTGTAAACCAATTGTACATCAGCTGTGTAATGTAAGATGTGAGGACAATAATAATAAAGAAAATTAAAAAAATGTTATCTGTACACACATATATATATCACTGTTTCTTCAGAGTCGGGACAAAACATGTGCACTGTAGAAAAGTCTAATTCAAATAAAAAGTAAAGAAATGTGTAACAATTGGCATGCTTACAAAGTTAGATCAAGAGGAATTCTGAATGCTGATGATAAGTTTAAGCCTTAAAAAATTTTTTTTTTGAGGGTATTTGTTCAAATGTATGACTAGTAGTAAGCTCACCCATGTTAATTATTTTGTCACAGTCAAGGGGTCTCAGTATTCAATTATTAAAAAAAACTTCAAAAACCTCTTAAATTGTGAGAAAATTCATATTAAGTTAAAGATAAGGGTTAAAAGTATTTAAGACAACATAGAGTTTTAACATAAAAAAAGATTTTCCATAAAAATATGGCCATTGAAGTTGTGTCACACTTTTTGTCAACTCCATCATCGTTTTCATTAACCTCATTTAAATCAGATAATAGCATGGTCAGCTATTTCCCTGAGGACCCCTTTTCATTCTCCTGGCTGTGGTGAATGCAGCAGTAGCACACATGCTCTGGTAAGTTTAACATTTTTTGATATTTTAAACAAACAATGTTAATTTTTCTATGGTCACAGCCAGAAAATATCAACTCCGTGTATCCATTGTGAAAGTTTTAAAAAACATTAGTGGATTAAATTTAAGTATTTTAGTGAAGACATGTTGACAGCTAGCAACTGACAAAAAAGTAGCTAGCTAGCTGCAGTGTATTTTTGCGCAGAGGAAAAAAACATGCCATTTCGTCAACTCCGTCATCGTCAACTCCGTCACTTTTTATCGATGACGGAGTTGACATATAATTTTATTGTAACGTTAATGACAGTTGTTATGACTCAAGATGTATGTTCAAGCAGGAGGAGTAATACTCTGTTCAGTAAAGTAGGTAGCATATCCTCAATAAATTTTAAAAGATAAATTGTTCTCCTTTGTCAACTCCGTCATTTTTTTGTCAACTCCGTCATCACGAAATCAGCACAATGAAATGTATATTTTTGTTATTTTTTGGCGGGAATCAAATTCGCTTTTCAGATTTTTGTTGGTACAGTAATAAAGTATCATCAGATAAACATGTTGTTTTGTCTTATTTACTTTTAGAATGTTTTCAAATACTATTAAAATCAAATATGAAGTATGAAAATGCAAATATTTGGGAATTCCTGTACGAAGAACCCTGTGTAATTAAGCCAGAAGTATTTATATTGTATTTTCCTGCCTATTTCAGTGACTTAACACTATAAGAACACAAATCAGAATGTTAGATTCTTGTTGGGATGGAATAATAGTAATTAAACACTTTTTAGTGTCAGTGACGGAGTTGATAAAAATCAAGGCATTGTGGTATATATGTGAATTTGTCAAAAATACATAAATACCTACAGCCTGCACCTTTATTTGGTTAAATAGCTCACATCTTGATCTTCCTGAATATACAACTCATATGAACATAAGGACAATTTTCAAAAAAACAATTTCAGAATGCATTTTGTCCCGACTCTGAAGAAACAGTGATATATATATATATATATATATATATATATATATATATATATATATATATATATATATATATATATATATATATATTATTATTATAAGAGAATGGCGTTAAATCTTCCTGTTTATAGGGTCTGCAATTATGTGAGCTGGTATCTCCAGGTATATAATTTCCAAGCGAACTTGGATTCAATTAAATCACCACAAACTAACAGAAACACGAGGCCCTCTGAATCTTTATGCTGTAAGGGCATGTTTGATCTTTTTGAAGTTTATGTGCAGATTACTTTGAACAGAAAGACCATAAATTCGAGCCCTGCAATGAACTGGTAATCTGTTTAATATTTAGCCCACCCTTCCACCTAAAAAGAACTGAGATCGACTCCAGCAGACCCCCAAGACCCTGAATGAGAAGAGGCGTGTATAGACAGATGGATGGATGGATATATTTTAATGGACATGTGTGAGGAGGACACAATAAAGACATGTGAAGTGAAAACTTTGTCATATTCAGTAGGTGTCTCTTTGATCCAAAAATCTCCTCACAGTCTTGTGTGGAGATGTTAGAATGATTATACACTTCTAGTTCCTATTATCTCCGGTAGGCGTCATGTATTGAGGTCTATACTATCTTTAGTGACAGTATTGACTCACTAAGATCTATTTTTATTGCCTTTGTTTTACTGGTATGAACCCATAAACCTCCGGAAACCAGGAAAGGCAGGTCCGGACTCGGTGCCAGGAAAAATATGGCTTTCAGGTGAAATATGTGCACCTCAGTCACTCATGAGGCAAGCCTCTCTAATGGTATAAATCTCAGGCCTGGAATCAATATACTGTTTCCCACTGGCAAACTGATGTTGCAGAACACAATCAATTCCTCCCCAGGATTCATTGTTCCAATTAGTGTGCCTTGTTCTTTGCTGTAAAGGTAAGGAGGCTCAACCCGGAATCAGCCCCCACCAAACACTAATAACACCAGCTCTGAATCTGAATCACTTCATCTGCATTCAGTAAAAAGATGCTTCCAACAGCGCTAGGAGCGTTTAATAACCAGAGGGGCAGAGACCGGGCTGACCATGTAACTGCAACATATATGACAGACTCTGGTACGGCATTGGCGAGATGAAGATCTGGCAGTGGATGCAAAATGATTCATCAAGAGCTACAAGGCTGGATTCAGTTCATTTAGTTAAATTACACTTATTTTTGAGGCTGGGTCATCATTTTGCAGAAGATTTGATCAGGTTGTGGATTAAAGGCAGAGGAAGAACCAGTACAGCATCTCTCCCAGTGCATGTTCCCTCTTAGGAACACAGGATAATATGAATTTAAGGTATTATAAACCTAAAAATAGAAGAATAGGATTCAAGTAGGAAGGTCAGGCGAGTCAAATCCAATCAAATCTTATTGAAATAAAATTCTGCAATTTAGCATACTGCCCCTGCAAAATAAAAAAAATCAATGCAGACATCCACAGCCTCGTTTAGTACTGCTCTGATCCGCTCGCCAATCATGCAAACATTACATGAACACAAGCAGGCAGGCAACTTGATGGAGCTGGATTGCAAATCAAACGTGCGTCAGTGAAATGAGAGCACAAGTGCCTTTTCGTGAGTCTCTTTTTAATCTGCTGAATTATTTATGTATTATCTGCTAGCAGGGGGTGGTTGTGAGGCTACTGCTGACAGAAATGCAAGAGGAACTGCACACTGTTGCTCGCAGTTGGTGTTTTGTAAGCATATTCAGGTTTGCATCAAATTGCATCAAGCTGAATCCGCAAAGCCTTTGACCTGGCCGGCACATTTCCCTGTGGCTCATTTTCATTTCCAACCAACGTCACTCCTGGTAAGCTTAAATATGCCCAAGTCAGTACTAAACTAGCCGCTGTAGAACTGCTGTGTCTGTTAAAGCCTTACTTTCAAGGGTCCTTCCGGGGCTCAGCACCTAATACATACATCCCCAAATAGCTCATTCACTCACTGTTATCTGTGTAATTTACTCTCATTTAAATGATGCAAGGTAACCAGCCCGTGCACGTGATTGATTCTGGACGGGAGAGCCTTGGATTTGTTTAATGTGAAGTCATTTCAAGTCAGAACAAAGTTAAAAACGTCAGATAACAGCATTTGTTTTAACATTACTTGCACACATTTAAGCTTTAACTGTGGCTCCCTCTACTGACTGATGTGTGTAACTACAACATTTCATCAAAAATAGATGCCAAACTGCAATGAGAAAGTTGTATTCTTAGTACACAAACGTTTCATTAATAAAAAAAAACATAATTTAGTGATTTCTCGTAATATAGGCTTCCTCAGCAGATGCTACCACATCTCCAAGAACAAAAGCTTTGCTATTTCCATCTCCTCAATACAGAAGACATTTACATTTCAAAAACGGCCTCTGGAGGTGACAAAATACAGATTAAACATGTGCAGTTGATCGTGCAGCTGTTCCCACAGGCCTACTATTCCTTTAAAAAAGAAAAAACCCCAAAAAGATCTGTAGTATATTTAATAACATATGAAACAGGCAGTTGCTACCTTAAACAGAGCCACTGTGCAGAAGCTTTTAAGCAGTATCATACCATTAACATTTTAGCTGGGGGAGGCTTTAAAGGAATCTGGCCGAGAGTGAATCTCTTCGCCTTGAACTGATCAAGTTCGTCCTGAGTCAGTTTATTTTCAGGTGAAAATAATCCATCTGACGTCTCCATGGCAGATGCAGCTCCTGCCGAAGCAGTCACTGCCCCAAACCCCCCGCTCGTCTGTCCGAAAGCGTTGCTGCCCACTGCAGCGGCAGGGGCTCCGGCCCCAAAACCAGCCCCCTGTCCAGCCCCGGTGTTTGCTGTAGAGGAGAAGCTGAACCCAGAGGCCGATCCAAACCCTGAAGAGGCTACTGGCTTGTCAGCATTTGGGGCTGCAAAGGAGAATGTTGAAGCCGAAGATGAGGATCCAAATCCGGAGGGCGCTTGTGCTGAAGCTGGTAAAGCACTTCCGAAACCCGCTGAAGACGCCGGTGCAGCCGGGGAACCGAATCCCGCATGTGGAGCTGCAAAGCTGAAACTGTTTACCTGGGTTTGTGCTGGGGCACCAAAACCTGTATGGTCAGAAAACATCAAACTTAGCAGGAAACAATGCACAACTAAATGCTTACCTTTTTTTTTTTTAATTAAGAAAAATGCAACCAATGGAATTGTTTGGTTCAATAATTCTTACATGCCAATAACAATTTACATATTGCATGTGTGGAATTCAAATATGTTTTCAATTAAAAATACTATTCGAACCACAGTACATTAACATTTTCTTGACAATTCTATCCGTTACAGAAAGACAATACTTGACCTTTGCTTTCAAAGTTGGATGAAGGGAATCCAAATCCAGGCGCCGTTGTTGATCCAAAGTCATTTGATGATGCCTGAGGTGCTGCACCGTTTAACTCTGCAAGCTGCAAAGACAAAAAAACTGCAAATATCAAATCTACCTCAAGTCACGTTTCCACCAAGCAGTAAAGTACGATACACTTGTGTTTTCACCATCTAAAGTCGCAAAACTACGTACTGGTTTCTGACACCACAACCAGCGCAGAGTAAGCTTAAGGTGGAGCTAGAAAAACTGCAGTCAGTTCATGCAGTCAACAACTCCTATGCCAGAAGAGAGACTACAATGACTACCTTTACATGCAGTCAAAATTCGGGTTATTGCTAATATTCCGGTTACTGAAACATTCAGAATATTCCATTTACATGCGTGAGCAAATAGGGTTATCCCTGTATACATGGTAACTAATCATTTGGGATATCTCCATCAAACCAACGACGCGCGGAGAACATCATGACGCAATTGCCGTCATTTCTGCTTCTTCTTCCTGTATCCAAATTCAAAACAATAACAGCAGCACGGCGGATAATCTGACCCGCTGGTACCGTTATGTTTCTTGGCCCTGTAGTTCGCCTTTTTCAGCGTATTCCAGCGGTGCTTGATCTGGTCTGGCGTTTCTTACAAATCCTGCTTCGCACAACTTTTCGCTCACCTTTTTGTAAATCTCGCTATCGCTGTACTTTCTACCGTCTACAAATGACAAAATGAAATATCTTTCATTACATTTATGAAGTGATTAGTCTCCTCCTGGTCTTTCGTTTCTCCATGTTTATAAGAACTTCCTGGACTCAAAAGACCCAAGATTCCTCGCGAAAAGAACGTGCAGAAAACAAATTCCTGTTCCTTTTGACGGGGATATCACGTTAGGCGTTTACATGACCAAATATTCGGGTTAGAAAAGGAGTAACCCAGGGGTCATATTCGGGTTTTTAAAATCCAGAATATGAGCAAATTCCGGTTATTCAAAAGGGGTTATTGGTGTTTACATGGCCGTGCAAAACCGGGTTATTGCTAATATTCCGGTTTTGAGTGCATGTAAACGCAGTCAATGTCCTGCACTTCCTCTACTGTTGTTCCTTCTTAACCAAGTTGTGTTCTTCTTCTTTAATTGCTATTGACTGCAGACACTGTGTCACACGTCTGCCATTTTACAGCAAGACATCAGAGGAAGCTGCAGCCCATCAGGCAGCGAAAAGTCCCAGATCAGGGCCTAACGTTTCAAACTGTATCATACCCAGTGAAACTGAGCTGACCTGCTCTGTGGAAATGTGGTATACTGTTTTTTTTTTTCCCAAAGATGATATCACATGTACATGGATGAAATTCCTGAGTCTTACCAACGCTGCACGAGTGGTCCGATTCATAATCTTGAGCTCCTGGACTCTGGTTTTCCACTGATTCACCAACTGATTAACACCACTGAGCTGAGAACAAAACAAAAACAAAAGGTTACTGAGATTTTGTACATTTGAAAAGTATGAAAATATGCACAATACATTTACTGATATCTTTCACATTACATTTGATAGACTACATAATCTTTAATGAATTAAATAGGGAATGGACAGTGGCATAAAATAAACATAAAACAGAGAAAAGAAGCCTGTCGATCTCATTATTGATCAAAATAGGATTAGTGTGTGATGATCTACACTTACATAACCCTGCAAATCTCCTGATGCTCTTGTGGAATAATACTCAAGCCTGAGCTCTTCTGGAGAGAGATCAGTGAAGCCTGTAAAGAAATATGAAACAGTTCAGATCTTTAGATATTTCATGATGGCTCAAACTAAACCTGTGATTAGAATAAAATATTGACTGGAAATGTAGGAATGATACAAACCAGATAGACATGTCTTGAAGCCGGAGTAACACGAGAAGCCCCACTGGCCTGAACTTTCCCAAGCATCCATATCCATCTGAATAATCTCCCTGGTTCGCCGTGGGAAATACACAAATTATTATCTTGTAACATATTTAAATTGACCTTAAAACAACACTAAGTACAGACAAAAAAAAGAAGACACTCACAGTTTTTTATCATCATCCTCATCCCCAGCTGTTCCTCCTGCTCCTGCGGCTGCAGCTCCTCCTCTCCTGTCAAAGATGCCAGCGTCGTTGAGCGATGAAAATCTATTCTGATTTGAGAATGAGAACTCTGAACTCTTCAAGTTTTCTCGTCTCGCTCCTCCGCCTCCCCCTCCGCCTCCACCTCCACCACGACCCCAGTCATTGCCTCCAGGTGAGGAGAAGGACTGAGGCTGGATATAACTTCCTTTCTGCTGAGATGGATTTACCCAAACTCTGTTTCCATACCCTGAAACCAACATACAAATTAACATCAGTCACGGTGGGCAAATAAAACAAAAGAAAAAGGCAGGAGCTGAAAGTAATCACAATAACAGATTAAAATACCCAACGGTTTAACAACATCTGCATTTTGTGACTGGTCACCTTGACAACAGACCCATCAGTCTTTTGGTTTTCCCATTTTATCAGAAAGATTTTGATCAGCATCTTTAGATAGAGCTTATGCAATGTGTATCACAATTTTTGAAATAGAAAAAAAAAGTAATATGAAAACTTCTGGTGTGGTCTAACTGACCAACAAAATATTATAGCAGTATATCAGTGTGAAAACATATATTTAGTCACAAGAAACCCAAAACTAGAGATATATTTGTCGTAAAGTTGAAAAATCTGTTTTTCAACTTTAGGACAGGAATACATTTAAATATCAACATAAAACATCAAACATTAAAAAAAAAAAAAAACGCAGTACTGAAAAGAAAAGCGTGGCAAAGAAAGTGTTTTTTTTTTAATAATAAAGTTTGTTTTAATGGTTTAATGAATTCAGTAGAAACTAACCAACTTGTCTTTCTTTCTTGTTTTTATTATTTAACAAATAAGGTAGTGGGTGATTCAGAAAGTAAGTAAGTAAATAAGTACTAAAAATAGAGTGTAGTACAACTCCAGCTGATGTTTACCTTCTGTGCTTCTGTGTAACGGGTATAAGAACAACTTCTGGGTTGTTGTTTTTTTAATTCCTGCTGAAATATGGTTGTACATAGTCTGTATACAAGTTTCCTGTTAAAATGTATGTAAAAATTATTTATTTTATTTTATTAGTATTTTTTTCATAAAAAAGAAAAAAAAGACTATTTGATTAGCAGTTTCCAACGTACTGATAACAATGTGGAAAGCCAGTGGAGGTGCTAACCCAGGGGTGTCAAATGTGCGGCCCGCGGGCCACATGCGGCCCAAGAGATTTTCATGCGGTCCGCGAGAAGTTTCCAACGCAAAAAAACGAAATGTTAATTTACTAAAAAGGAAGGCATAAATAATTGCTATGAATCGCAGCATATCCGATAATATATTTATTCTACAAATCCATCGTTATTCCACAAATAGAGCTGTTTGACATTTTTTTAGTTTTCTAGAATGCATTTGCCGATTGTATTTCTTTGTAGACGGTCCTTTATTTTTATTAACCGACTACTATTATATATTTTCGCAGGAAAAATATCACTGCTAAAAACGATGATAGAAGATATTTATTCGGAGAATTTCCGTTTTGAATACGAGGATAGTGACAAAGTAAAACAGTCAAAAAAGAAGTGCTGACTTTTTCGGCACACTGGCATAAATATCCGCGCCAATTTTTTAAAATAAATACACTTAATTGTACTGGAAAAATCTCTAAATCACAAACACTCTCGGATGTAATAAGAAAGATTTTGCTTTTAATTAATTATAATTAATTAATTAATTTCCTATAAAAAAGCGAAATATAAAAAAAAACATACTTGTTTCTGTTTATCTTTGTAAAATTATATTAAAAGTATCTTACATAATTTGAAAAAGAACGAGAAATTTCAAGAAAAGATCCTGAAGAAATATATTTTACATAATTAGAGTGTAAACAAATTGCATATTTCCTTTAAAATTAACTAAACTGATATTGGATTAGATAACAATAGTAAAAAAAAAAAAAAAAATTACCGCGCCGTTTTTGTTATTTTGAGCCCGCGAGAAAAAAATTGGTCAAATCCGGCCCACCAAGCAAAAAGAGTTTGACACCCCTGTGCTAACCAGTCTGTGTGTGTGTTGTGTCGCTCATTGCAGGACAGTGTACAACCATATTTCAGCAGGAATTATACCCTTATACCCATTACATATGTAAACAGTTTAAAACAACACAAAACGACGCCTAAGCAGCACAACGGGCTGTTGAATACGTGAACTAGTGTTATCAGCAACAATCCGTCTCTTCACGCGTCAGAAGAGAGTTTACCACTCAAAAGTCAAGCAGAAACATCTGGAAACCTCACGCTTGTTCTGCTGGTTTAGTTAGGGGGTGCGTTTGTTTTGGTCACCTCCACCGCCGCCCCTGCTCTGCTGCGGGCGGCTGTAGTTGTCGTTGAAGCCTCCTCCGCCTCCTCCGCCTCCGCGGTTCCCTCCTCTCGGGTGCTCGTTCCAACATTTGTCCCCGTAACGACAGCGACCCTGCAGGAAGAAGCTACACACCGCCATGTCCCCGCGGAAACACTCGTGAAGCCCGAAGCGAAACCAGCGGCACTCGACGTCGTCGACGACAACTCCCTGCGACGGCTTCTGGTCTGTTCTGGTCGCGGGGAAACGACGTCATGGCGTCGCCTAGCGACTGCCTTTGTTTGCGACGTGTGAGACCCACGTGACACTACTGCATTTATTTAGTCATTTATTTTAAATCTAACAGCTCGATTTCTGTGCTATTTACGTTGTTCATTAAGTTAATATTCAATGCAACTTCACTTTAAGAAATATAGTTTTCTAGATGTTGTCACTGTTCTTTTTAATTTGGAAAATTCTTTAGTCATAAACAGAAAACTGCTTATTGGTATCAGAATACCAATTAGCATAATACCATCATTTAGTAATAATAATAATAATAACAATAATAATAATAATAATAATAATACTAATAATAATAATAATAATAATAATAATAATAATAATAATAATAATAATAATAATAATAATAATAATAATAATAATAATGATAATAATGATAATAATACTAATAATAATGATAATGATAAATATAATAATACTAATAATAATAATAATAATAATAATGATAATAATACTAATAATAATGATAAAGATAATAATAATAATAATAATTATAATAATACTAATAATAATGATAATGATAAAGATAATAATAATAATAATGATAATAATAATGATAATGATACAAATAATAATAATAATAATAACAACAAAAACAACGACAACAACAACTTTTATTATTATTATTATTATCATTATCATTATTATTATTATTATTATCATTATTATTATAAGTAGTAGTAGTAGTAGTAGTAGTAGTAGTAGCAGTAGTAGTAGTAGTAGTAGTAGTAATAGTAGTATCATATAATAAAATATAAAGTACAACTCCAAAATCTGATCAAAGGGGCAGGGAAAATAATTGGTATGCTGCCTCCATCATCCCTGCAGGAGATATTTGAACAAACCCTTATGGAGGAAGGTCAAAAAATCATCTCAGACCCAAATCACATCCTGCACAGGGAATATGAGTTGATGCCTTCAGGCAGAAGGTATAGGTTGCCAAGCTGTAAGCTCAATAGATATAAATTCACATTTATTCCATTATCAATTCAGTTACTCAATAACAGGAAATGAGCTGTGTGTGTGTGTGTGTGTGTGTGTGTGTGTGTGTGTGTGTGTGTGTGTGTGTGTGTGTGTGTGTGTGTGTGTGTGTGTGTGTGTGTGTGTGTGTGTGTGTGTGTGTGGGAAGGGCGGAATGTGCAATAACGTGTGCTGCTGTATGTATAGAGGGATGTGCAAATGAGTGTGCTGTTGTATGTATAGAGGGAAGTGCAATAATGTTGCTGTAGCAAGGGTTTTTTGTCTGTGTAGAGGTGTTTTCAGGACATTGCGGGGGGGCATGCAAAGAGCGGGGGGATATGACGATGTGTTATTTGTTTATTGTGATTTTATATGTTTTGTTATATATGTGGAGCCTGGAGTCTCTAGTTTTGTCCAAGAAAAATTTCTCTCAAGGGAGACAATTACCTTACCTTACCTTACCTAATTATTACATAATAAGTAATGAGTAAGTATTATGCACTTTCTGTTCAGGATACACCCTTCGAAATCTGTAAATTCAGCACTGATAATAATAATAATAATAATAATAATAATAATAATAATAATAATAATAATAATAATAATAATAATAATAATAATAATAATAATAATAATAATAATAATAATAATAATAATAATAATAATAATAATAATAATAATAATTCAGTTTTGCATGATTACATTTTTTATGACCATACTCCTGACAGAGGTTAACATCATGATTTATTTTAAATATTTCCCTTCTTTGTGTCTTGTCATGATGATGAAAAAAATAGCAAATTAGAGAGGTTTAAAAATACAGCTCAAAATAACATTTGTATTTCTTGTTGTATATAACTGGTTATTGCTGTTTTTATTTCTCAACTGATATAACTAATGAGCTCTAATCAGCTCACACCATGTTATTATTGATTTATCTTGCCAAAGTCAATTAGCCACAGGAACCTTCATTTTCTCCCTCTGAACTACAACCAGGATTTTAAAGTAATAACCATAATCCTTGTTTTTCCTGTGTAAACATCGTGATAGGGATATTAAGTTGGAGTAATATATAATGATGGATGACAGCCATCTATCGTATCCTAACAGTTGTAATAAACATTTCTGTAGATATGTATTCATGATTCATAACACAGAAAAGGGTCTTTTTTAGTTTTTATTGAAAACACTCATGCAGAACAAGGAGCAAGCATGAGCATAAAGAACAGCATACAAAAATTACAAAAGAAAGAAAGTACTCTTCCCACAACTACTTCCCACAGGAAGTGTCACACTTCACAGGAAGTGTCTTTAATTTCCACATTTTGATTGAAAACTTTAACAAGAATCATCAAAGTTCAGATGAAAACACGAAGCATGTTGTTTGAGATTAAGAAAACCTTCAAGTTAAATGAAAATACAATACACTATTAGCTTTAGACCGCTGGAAACCTTTCTAAGAAAGAAATAGGAATGCATTTTCTCATTTTACATCAACTTTCTCTCCTTCATTAGACATTTTAAAAAAGCTTCATTTTTTTTATTAAAAAAGGAACAAAAAGTGTTAAGTGCTAAACTTTGGAATTACAAAACTAAATATATGCAAAGCTTTTTTCAGATCTTTCTTTAGTTCTTCAAAAACAACAATAAATATACCTATTCATATTATATTTTCTTTTGACAAATATAAAATAGTTTGAAAATAAATTCATCTTTTTTTTATCACGGACATGAAAAACAATACAAAGCATCATCCTTTAGGATAAAAACAATGTCAAGAAAGAGCATGTAAATATTTCAGAGTAACACAAACATACATGAAGCTTCTCCAGTTTGCCTGCATTAAATTTCACAATTTCTCTAAATCCAGAATTGCTATGGATTCATCAAGTTAATAATTCTGAACAGCTTTTACTTCGATCACTTCATTTCAACAATGAGAGTCAGTGAAATATTCTCAGTGGATGTTTTTACTGTAAGAGGCTGATTGTAATGCATGTCAGAGCTTTACCACAGCATCATTTCTAACTTCTAAGTTAGTTCAAGCTCGTTCATCAATAGATTTTACTTCTTTTTTATACAAAAATATTGATTTGTTAATAATAAAATATAGGTTTAACAAATATTAACACAAAGAATATTAAAAGGGCAGCAACACAAAATAAAATCTATGTGACCTTGTACAGCAAGAAAATATAGCGTGCGTACACTTGATAAATGTTTACAATAAAGAAAGAACCAGTAAAACTTTAGCACAGCCTTGCAGACACCTTGACTACTGCAGCCCGGTGGAGAGCAAGGCCAGCCCGTGCACGCTGAGGCTGAGAACCAACGTGAGAACGCTCTCGCCACTTCCCATCTCCATCCGGAGCTCCTCAGCATCTCTCCTCAGTGTGACGCCGATGGAGCTCAGCAGCTGCTCGGCCTGCTGGAAGGCCTGGTTGTCCTGCAGCAAGATGGGGAGAGAGTGGACGGAGAGACGCTCGCTGCTCTCGTTGAACCCGCTCATCTGGAGAAACATAAGCAACAGTGAGGGACTTGCTTTGTTTGCAGGAACTGCATAAAGCAGATATGACCAGTGGATTCATGTGCTGTGAATATTTCACAGAGCTAAAAGTTTTCTTGAGAATTATTCATTTAAGTTCAGGGTTTTTTTTTGGTTTATGCAACCAAATAACACATTTATGTCAACTCAAGATAAGAAATGAAACGACAACATAAAACATTAACTAACCAGTTTGTCAAAGGCTTGCAGGAAATCAGGTCGGCTCTGACTGAGAAGGTTGAGAGTTTCATCCGGCAACTCTGTAAAAGCAAGAAAAAGAGCATGCAACAAGATGCAACATTGAAGGGCTATTCCTGCAGAGCTAACTTGTGTTACTTAAACTCTGAAATGAAATGTGTGCAGCTCCTTGTGTCAGACGTTTCCTCTCACCTTCCATGGCACTGACTAGGAGATGAACGGCCTTCAGCTCCGCGGTGACGCCGCCCTCGGTGACACGGTCCAAACCCAGCTGGTCAGGGATGGAGGGCTTTGTCAGACTGTCAAACTTTTCTTCTGTAACATCCTCATCAGCTGTTTCACAGCTACACAACTCCTCAAGCTGATAAAGAAAGCGGTTTAGATGACAAATGAAAAAGACAAAAAAAAGGAAAACGACAAAAAAAGAAAGGGAGATGTTCATTTTCTTTGCGTCAAGCTGATTTTCAAGAAGTAGTCTGTGGCAACATATGCATCTATGTGTTGCACAATTATCCACAGACTTCCCAGAAAAACAAAAATTATAATAATAATGCTATTTTTTCCGATGTACTGGGAAACAGATGGTGTGTGTGCATCACTCACCACATACTGCAGATGTGACAGAGTAGATCTTTCCTCAAGAACCTGCTGGAGCTTTTTGATCAAGGCGCATCGAGTAATCTGAGGAAGGTCTGCCAGAGGGGAGAGGTCTGTTTCGTGGAATCCTGCAAAGACACCAGAACCCGTTCATGACAGAGCACCTGAGTGTTACATCTTTGTATTGGCATAAGCCTTTGTAACTAAGACTCCCAAATAAGATCAAATAATCCATAGTGCCATCTGACTGGCGTTTACTTCCTCATGACCACTGAGTACCTGTAAGTCCCTTTCCAAATGTGAAAAAAATGGGACACATATATAAACAGATAAAAGCTTACCATCCTGAGCAGCAACTGATGGTACTTGAAACTTGCTCCCGTTGCAAGTGCCGTCGATTGAATCCATGTGAAAATCAGATGAGCTGGACTCTTTGACTGAGTCGTCCTCAAAGCCTCCATTAGTGTTGGGTTGCACGCATATGACTGAGAACATGAACAATGCGGTAAATAATCACAAAGAGGAGAAAACTATGCCTGAGATCTGCCTTTTAAATGGAAAAAAGAAGAAAATGAAGATGAAATAAGAGGCCTTCCTGTTTTACCTGCAAGGGTCACAGCCGTCTATAATTAGACTTAAACACAGCAGCCAATCTTTTTTTTTTTCAAAGTATCAAAACCAATTATCAGCAGACCTCAGGAATAAAATTAACTATCAGTGTCCTTACATAAAGCATGAAAAATAATAACATTCCCCTGAACCAGCTTGTCTCCCTAGTGTTGACCTCTAGGGACTCAAATTTAAAGTTTGCCTTCATTTTCATTCGATTTCTCTTATTACTTTATTTGATGTCATTATTGACATTTCCTCATGTTTTGATTTGTCTATTATCATTATCATATGTCGATACATTGATGGCGAGAAGTCACATCCTGCCTATGAGTGGAGGATAGATTTGTACTTCACACCTCTTTGACTCTAAGCTTTGCTCTGCGGCAATCTGTCACAAAAAACCCTCGCTGAAGGCTGAGATCGTCATTACAGACAGAGAAAGTGCAGCAGAAAGCCAGGGAAACCCCAAAATATTGAAGATTAGAAACATCAGCATTGATCAGAAGTGTTTTCTGGGCTGTGTGTATATAAATGTGATCAAAACAAGGGACTGGCGTTACAGCATGGGCCCCATTTTCCTCTCTAGGCATATACTTCAGCACATACAGGCGCACACACTCACCATAGTGGCCATCTTTTTTAATCTCCAGCTCCCGTACGCTGTACGCAATGACTGTGCCAGAGGGGATCTCTAACGAAACAACACTGTCCATGGAGATGTTGTTGCTGTCCTTCACACACACCTGAGAACGCACACGTCCGTGTATGAAGGGTCGATCATCAAGGAAGTGACAGAAGCCTGATATGTGCAAAGCTCAGATGGAAATATTTATATTTCAAATCAGTGTGTGTGTGTGTGTGTGTGCGTGCGTGCGTGCGTGCGTGCGTGCGTGCGTGCGTGTGAGAGAGAGAGAGCCACAATAAGAGACATGTTTAATGTAAATGTTAATCTGCAATCATTTTCTGAACAAAGACACACACAAAAAGCCCAATGCAAACCTTAACAAAGTTCCCCAGCAGGCTCAACAGCCCGAGCACTCCCTTCAAGGTGCACTGCTGCTTTTGTGTCTGGGTGACGGAGCAGGGGCTGGTGGTGAAAATCCTCTCCTTCACCACCGCCAGCACTTCGGCTCGCTTCTCTATCTGCTGCACCAGCACGTGCTGCATGTCCACTGATCTGACACACACAGACACCAGGTTTTGTGACAGTTGAGGTGTCGTGTCTGACTACTACTACTACTACTAATAATAATAATTTCATTAATGAACAGTGTAAAATTAAAACCACAGACTACCTGTTTCTGGAGTCATTCAGCAGCTTTGTTATAACCAGTTCCTCCATCTTCAACTTGCCAAAACAGGAGCGGAGCATGGAGGAACCTTGCCCCTCCAGCGTGACGCTGACAGGACCTGCTTCTGTGTCCAACGACGCAGACACTTTGTCTCTATATGTCCCCTTGAATCCCAAGAAATTATCCTTACAAGAGACTACTATAAAAAAAAATAAATAAATAAAAATCCACTGAATGAACACTCATTAGAAATAGTTCATGCTCCTTTTATTTGAGCGTGTTTGTGCACACCTACATACCAGGGCTGAGCACCTCATCACCCAGCAACAGGTCACTGAGGGTGAAATCAGTCGGATGGTACCTGGGCTTCTGCCAGAAGTAGCGTTTGCGCTTGACGACGAGTGCCATGGGAACCAGTTTGTGGGAGTTCTTTACACTGGACACGGGGATAAGGCTTCCTTCGTGGTCTATCTGACGGACAAAGTTGTAAGTGGCCTTGGAGAACATGACCCCAGCAGAAGAGGAATCCAGAGAGCTGAAAGGGAAACAATTTACTTTGAGATTGGTTTTACTCTTTTTTTTTTTATTTAACCACCCTGGCGGACACTGAGAAAAGCAACCGCAACCTTGATGTGTCTCCAGATATTTAACGGGGGATTTCCACTTGGTTTTCTCCCCGTTTTGACTCCTCTTGATAATGTTAAGACTGAGAAGTCACAGTTGAGTGTGGGCACGTAAACACAACCGCTCCGTCCTTGGCGCCTTGCAAACACCACTTGTGACTCATGAGGACAAAGAAAGCCCCGCATTAAAATTAGTGTACCCAGAAAACACGTGCACGCAAATATGCACGGCCCTACTTCTTCAGGGTCAGATTTCCTTATTCAAAAGATTTGCTTTGCAAGGAAACGGGGAGCAGAAAGTTGCAGCTATGATTAGAGGTTGTAGGAATGCCTGAGTTAAACAACAGAGCCAAATGTTGGAAGCAAGACAAAGAGAGTTGCCAACTAGGGTTTGAAAGGAGAAAAGAAAACAGACCTGAGGTATCAGAAGCATCTGAATCGAATCAAGAAAGCCACATCAACCAACTCCCCGAAGGCGTTCATGGTTTCACTGGATTGAGTCATTTTGAATATATTATTCAAGAGTGCCGTAATTTTGCTGCAGACCTCTGGTCACCCCAAACTCCAATTCCAAAGTGTCAGATATATGGTTTTTAAATATTTAATGTTTCCTTTGTTTCGTGTGATCTGATCCAAGGAAGCAAGGAGGAAACAGGATGATAGGAATCCCTAGAAAAAACATATGAGGGCCGTTTCTCTAATACTTTAAGGCGCTGAAGTGCCCTGAAATTACAATGCACTAGATTTTTCTAAAACAAAAAAAAAAATGGCAAAAATATTTACAGAGATCAATTTTAAAAAGTACTTTTCTTCTTGATGACAAACATTTTTCCAACTGGGGAGTTAATTGTACTGCTTTTTTCTATGTGAAAACCTTTGAAATACATCATTAGCAATTTGAGAACATTTCAGTGTTTTCTCCTCTGCAACATCCAATCTGTGTATATTTATAACCACCAAGAATGGCACACGGGCCTGATCCTGCCTTTCTGGCAAATGTGTGTAATCCAGGTGCCATAAAGTCTGTGGCGTCAATTCAGTGGAAGCTAAGGTATGGCAAGGTTACGAGTCACAGAACTTATCTAGTGTATCAATCAACACGTCCAGCAAATACTCATCACAGAATCTGCTATGGAGCTTATCTGTGTGGTCAAGAAAATTGGAACTTTTTCAAATGCAGTCTCGCTCACTGCAAAAACTCAAAATCTTACCAGGAATATTTGTCTTATTTCTAGTTAAAATGTCTAATTTTAAGTCAAAAAATCTCATTACACTTAAAACAAGAGTCATCACCAGAAAAATTACTTGTTATTTGACCATTTTCACCTGTTTCAAGTAAATTTTCACTTGAAATAAGTAGAAAAATCTGCCAGTGGGACAAGATTTATCTTCTCATTACAAGCAAAAAAATGTTGTTCCAGTGGCAGAATTTTTCCACTTATTTTAAGTGAAAATCTACTTGAAACAGGTGAAAATAGTTGTTTTTGAATCTTGTCTTAAATGTAATGAGATTTTTTTTTACTAAAAATTAGACATTTTAACTAGAAATAAGACAAATATTCTTGTTAAGATTTTGAGTTTTTGCAATGTATAATAAGTAGTGAAATATATAATAATAACACACCTCTGTTTTCTGCCCTGCTGGACGCGGCGCTCACGCACGCGCTGGGACCAGCGCGTCACCAACTCCCAAGACCGGGTGACTCAAATTATAGCAACCTCAGATGGACAGAGGCTTAAAATAAACAACTGTTACCAAAGTGAATACTGGAAAGATTATAAAGTGACTCACCTCAAATCAGATTTAAAAAGAAAAACTAAGAGACAGGAACCTGAATTCAGCTTGCTTCCTAAGATCCAGCTGTCACTGCGAGGAATGTCACCGATGATGCTGCCGCGCGTTAAAATAGTGCTCAGTATCCAAACGCGCGCAAAGCAGTGCTGATGAAACCTGCGAAGTGTGTATATGGTGTGGTCGAGGCTCAGTTCCCACTGACATGTGGCTGATCGGTGGGAAGACACGGTAAAATAAGTGAATCAACCCTGAAGTTGAAGACCGCCCTCCTCCTCCTCCTCCTCCTCTTCCTCCTCCTCACTCGACTTAATTGCGATCATATGAGCGCAGTCTTGTACGCCTGTAGGTTTCTAGACATGAGCAGACTTGTCTTCTTACTATCAGTATGTTTAAGGTGGAAGAATGTAATTGAAATGTCACACTGATTCATTCGCGGCTTTGTGCATCTTTTCTCTGCACTGCTGCTGGTGAGAAAGTAAGTACCGTAGGCTGATGAAAGTGACATCTTTCAGAAAAGTTTCCACCACATCCCATCACCTGTCAAGTTCATGATGAGCGATCACGTGACGCTGCACTAAATACAACCTCTGATGAGAATCCATGACATCATTACAGTTATTTATTTACAAAAATAGTGAGCAAATTCAGTAGCTCCTCCACCTTTAGCAGGGATGACTAAAAGTTGTCGTGTATCACCATCTCTCATATATGATAAAGGAATTTTTGGTAAAAAAAAAAAAAAAAAGTTTTTAAGATGAATAAAAACAGTTGCATGAGATCATTGAGGTTTGGTGGCATTTGTTTATTCAGAGCACTTTTCCTGTTGTTTTTTTCCCCCTCATGTTTCACCTGGGATCTCTGTCCCCCGTTTCACCTATCTGTTCACTACAACTTAATCTGATTTAGGGTCCTAAGGATCTGCTGGAACCCAACCTTTTTTTTTTATTTTTTTTTTTTATTTAGGTATTGAGGTTTTTTAGGTATATTGCCTGTCTATCACAGGGTCACACAAACAAACAATCATACATGATTACTAGACTTGTAGTCAAGACCGCCTAAACCGAGACCAAGACCAAGACAGACCAGGTCAAGACCGAGACTAATTCAGCTCAAGACCGAGGCCGAGACCAAAAGAAACCTAGTTATACCTAGTATTTGCACCTAGTTGCACCTAGTTGTAGGATAAGCACCATACTGGGTTCAGCTGCTTAGTTTACATATGAGGTTGTTTTCAACTCTCTCTGAGAGACAAAACATCAATTCAGTCCACTTGCGCTGAGTTGGATGGCCGGTTGAAAACAGTGGACAAGACAGGCCTTCCTGGGAAGTTTAAAGCCTGGATCTACCAGCATGGCATCCTCCCCAGGATCCTGTGGCCCCTTCTTGTCTACGCCTTCCCAATCTCAGCAGTTGAGACTCTGGAGAGGAAAGTCAGTAAACACCTCCGAAGATGGCTTGGGTTACCAAAGAGCCTGAGCAGCATTGCTCTCTATGGGCGCAACAACAAACTGAGGCTGCCCTTTAGATCCTTGGAGGAGGAATTCAAGGTGACAAGAGCCAGAGAAGTGGTGCAGTACAGGGATTCAAGGGACCCAAAGGTGGCCAATGCTGGGATCCAAGTGAGGACTGGCAGGAAGTGGAGAGCAGAGGATGCTGTCCAAGAGGCAGAGGCCAGGCTACGTCACAAAAACCTGGTGGGAGTGGTCACGCGGGGCCGAGCTGGACTAGGGTCCTTTCCAACTCCTCAATTCAACACCAAGGGGAAGGAGAGGCGGTGCCTTGTCCAGGAGGAGGTGAGAGCAGTAGAGGAGGAGACGAGATCCTGCAAGGCAGTGGGGATGAAACAACAGGGAGCCTGGACAAGATGGGAGAATGCGACGGAGAGGAAGGTGACCTGGACTGAGCTCTGGAGAGCCGAGCCCCAACGCATCAAATTCCTCATCCAGGCAGTCTACGACATGCTCCCAAGCCCATCAAACCTGCACACATGGGGCTTAGCAGAGACACCAGCATGCCCCTTGTGTTCCAAGCGAGGAACCCTAGAACATATCCTCAGCTGCTGCACCAGGGCACTTGGAGATGGAAGGTACCGCTGGAGGCATGACCAAGTCCTTAAGACCATTGCTGATGCCATCAGCGCTGGACTTGTGTGGGCAAAGCAGTTCCGGCCCTCCAAGAGAACCATTGCCTTTGTCAGAGCTGGGGAGCAGGCAACCCCTGCCAGAAGATCATCTGCTGGCATCCTGACCTCTGCAAGAGACTGGCAGCTGCTGGTGGACCTTGAACGACAACTGAAGTTCCCCAGCCACATTGCTGTTACCACCCTGCGGCCAGACATTGTTCTTGTGTCAGAGTCGGCCAAGCAAACAGTGATGCTGGAGTTGACAGTTCCATGGGAAGAACGCTTGGAAGAAGCCTTCGAGAGGAAACTTTCCAAGTACGCGGGACTGGTCAGTGACTGTCAGCAGGCAGGGTGGAGAGCGAGGTGTCTTCCAGTGGAGGTAGGGTGTAGAGGTTTTGCGGCCCGATCTTTGGCCAGAGCCTTTAGTTATTTAGGCATCGTGGGACAGAGGAAGAGGAGAGCCATCCGCAGCACCACCGACGCGGCAGAGAGAGCCTCAAGATGGCTGTGGCTCAAGAGAGGAGAGCCATGGAGTCATGGTAGCTAGCCATCTGGACACAAGCTGGGGTCTGATCAGCCCCGGTTGGGTCACCTGGAGGAGGGTGTATGATGTTGAAAGACCCGAAACACCCGATGATTCCAGGAACATCACTGAAGATGTGTCCAGAGGCATCAGTAGTAGATGTATGTACACAGCTGCTTAGTTTACATATGAGGTTGTTTTCAACTGCAGCACAATAACACAGAGAAGTGGATGTCTGTTGTGAACTCACTATTATATAAATGTTTTCATCAATTAGCTGAGATCAAATATGTGCAGCGACTGCACTACCGCTATTTCTACACTATTGGAGAATTTACTAGTGCTTTTAAGGATTGACATGACTATTAACTAGTCATCTAACAAAATAACCAGCCTCCAACACCCCCTCCACCTCAGAATAGTAAATGTTACTGATTTAAATTGTACTTAATTTGTAGAGTAAACGTGAATTTTAAATATTAAAGATACACACAAACATTGACTTGAACTTGCATTATTTACCATTCGTAGCCAAATTACACTGAAATGGCATAGACCTAATGCTTAATCAATCACAACGATATGCAAATATTATTCAAAGGCCAATGATGCCATATTCAAAAAAGGCCATTATAAACACAATAGTGTAATTAAATACATACACACATGCAGACAGGGCCGCCGCAAGGGGTGTGCGAACCGTGCGACCGCACGGGGCCTCGCGCTATGGGCCGTTTTTTTTTTTTTTTTTTTTTTTCAAATTTGTATTTTTTTTTTCGTTTTTTCTCTTATAAATATCAACAGACACGTTCCATTACAGACCTAAACGTGTACTAGTCTGTGCATATCAATAAATATATGTGCAATGATGCGTGTGTCTGACTGTTGTTCCATACAACTGATCAGACCAAGTGCAGACACAAGCTGCTCTGATCCAGACGGTGGAGTTGGAACAAACTGCCACACAATGTCGAGAGAACGAGACAGATTCAGAAAGTTTCCATCAGGGGATGAAAAAAGAAAAAAACTAAAGAAAATGGAAGAGTTTAATGCCTCTCTGAAAGGCTCGTTTGATAAATTTTTTTACAAAAATCACCGATCCGACCGGGTCTCAAGCAGTCGTGGGGCCCCTCGTCGAGGCAAGAGATGATGATGAGGCAGGGGAAGGTATCCAGTATTTTGCTAATTGGAGAGTTAAAATTGCACATATAGACACTCAATCCGACCCGAAAAACCCAGAAATTTCGCTCGCGCTCGCTACGCTCACGCGCGAGGGCCCCCCCCCCGCCATTTCGCACAGGGCCTCGCAAATCTCCCAGGCGGCTCTGCATGCAGATGCACCAAAACATTACATTAAATGCAAAATACAGATAGTTTACAAAACTATACATTAACCAGATGAAGAACTGCTGATCACAAGATTGTGTCACCTTGGTGTGTGCAATGACATCTCTATTAGTCCGAGACATGGCGAGACCGAGACCAAGACCCGAGACAAGACCAAGACCAGAGACTGTTGAGGCTGTGACAAGACCAAGACCACAAAAAAGTGGTCTCGAGACCGGTCTTGAGATCAAGACTGATCTCGAGAACTACAAGTCTAATGATTACACTGACTCCTATTGCCAATGTAGAATCACCAATCAGCCAAAACATGGATTACTGTGGGAGGAAGTCAAAGTACCAAACCAGCAGAACATAGGGACAACATAGAAATCTCTGGATGGGATTTGAATCAGGAACCATCTTGCTGCGAAACAACAGTGCAAACCACCTTGTTACACTCTCTATGGTACCCCGGTGTACAGGGGTGCTCACAATCGAAAGAGGTTCATATGGCTGGAAGACAAACTCAAATTACTACTCTTCCTTTTTTTTTTTTTTTTAATTTGATTTATTAACATACAGTGCAAACAACGACAAAAGACGACATCAGTGTGTGTGTGTGTGTGTGTGTGTGTGTGTGTGTGTGTGTGTGTGTGTGTGTGTGTGTGTGTGTGTGTGTGTGTGCAAATAAGATGATGAAAGTAGATACATATTGAGAATATTAATTTGAGAGTAAACAAATAAATAATTATCATGTAGAGTGGTGTAGCACAATATAGTATAATCATATATATATATATATATATATATATATATATATCATATATATAAATATAGCATAATAATATAGTAATATCCTAATATAACATAATTTTTATAAAATATTATAACATATAACCAAATGATATCACCATACTATAATATATAACAATATAATAATACTATAGTTTAACATCCCATGAGATTTCATACCTTAAAATAATAATACTCTATGAAACAATATATGATGATAATGCCGGGAATAATTATTAGAGTTAGAATTGGTAATTTATGTATTGCAATGAGGGGTGAGGTCAGACCGGGGCGTCAGGGAAGCGAGCAGGAGGCCCCACCAGACTCCAGTTGCCCGACCGGGAGCCCCAGCAAGAGGCAAGTAGGACGGCAGTGAAAGGAAAGCCCCCCTCCCTTTTTTATTTTAAGTATTTTTTTTTTTTAATATATATATGCATTTTTTACTTTTTTACTTTTTTTCCCCCCTATTCCCCTTCCCCCGCCTCCCCTCCTGATTAATTTTGTTTAATTCTGTCAGATGTGATTTAGAGTCAGGAGGGATCGCGTCTTGTACCGCAACCCGACCCAAAGGAGGCTGTCGGCCCGTTGTGGATCTGACCTCCTGTGCTTCTCCTACTCTGGGCAACTCCCAGTCCCTGAGGGGGGGGGGGGGGGTGTCTGCCCGCTGAGGAGAAGCTTTCCAATTTTTCATTATTAATTTATTTTATTTTATTATTTATTTATTTATTTGTTTGCCCCCCCCCCCCCTTTTTTTGAGAGTGAGAGAGATGGGGTTCTCCCATACCTGCCCCCGACCACCACCCACCACCACCACCACTCTTCCACCGCCATGTTTGAGTTGTGGTGTGAATGTTTATGCAGATTTGCTCTTGTAGGGTTTTTTCCAGACAGTACTGTGAATTCTGGCCCCACATCTCGACTCCCTTGGAAAACCTGTGGTTAATTGGGTTCGTTTTCTCTCACTTTCTCATCAGTCTCGATGAGCGTGAAAAAAGGATCAAAAAGACCGCTCAGGCGCCAACTTTTAAATGCATGAAAAAGGTTTATTATTATAAATTATATAACAAATGAAGGCATGAAACAGATCTGCAAAATCTGGGATCTTTCTGAGCCAATTGTGACAAAAGACAGTGACATGCTTTTATAGAGGATGAGACCGAAACCCTGTCTGGAGGAGCTGTTAACCATCAAACACCTTGACAGGTCTACCAACAGTAAAACTCATCAGTAAGAGAAATCAGGTTATAGGTCAAGGTCTATCTTTACTTCTTAACCAAATATCAGGATTAGCCAAATGCCCTGGAGGA
Organism: Cololabis saira; assembly: GCF_033807715.1. NCBI lineage: Eukaryota > Metazoa > Chordata > Actinopteri > Beloniformes > Belonidae > Cololabis > Cololabis saira. The sequence continues at coordinate 15,626,369 of NC_084601.1, read as the reverse complement.
AGGTAATTTTCTCCTCGCGATAGTGGAAATGCCCCGTTAATCCCATTCAGCTTGATCAGCAGCAACAGTGACGTCTCTGCTCGTGTCTTTACCCCTTAATAGTCTACCCACTTGAATGCTGCGCACCAGCATAGTGTCTAAAACCGCTATAGCTGATCTAAGACTTTCAGACTACAGTCTAGCACACACTGGTTTACCAAAAGGCACACTGGGGTTACTTTCATGTGTTAAACTGTGTGTATGCCTTCTTTTCACCTTTCCAAGCTGTGCATCAGTACGGTTTATATTAATGTGATATAAATAAACAGGGCTCATGGAAACCTAATCAAGGACACCCAACAGTAAGAGGGTGACCTCATCTACCAGATGAAAATATGAAGAAATGAATGTGAAAAGTCCCCTGTTTGCAGCTAATGATGTCATTTGAACCACATGTAAATTAACACAAATCGAAAAAAAAAAAGAAAAGAAACGGCACATTTATGTGCCGTTTCGTTTTGAATGTAAAATTAACACACTTAAAATGAACACAAATGTAATTAATGCATTAGTTGTAAAAACAAGTGGATAACACATGAAGACAGCTGGAGTCTTTCCATTTGTCACCTACAGTCACTTACGAATGACTTTTGTTTTCAGTCACGTTCCTTTCAGCTTCCACGTCATCGCATCAGGTTTAAAGATCTCCATGAACGTGATCAATCTAAAGACTGGGTGGCGTTCATTCGCATCGTGCATTTTTTTCCCTTTATAAACATTGATTTCTGTGCAGGAAAAGGTGAACATGTGTTTTTTTCTGTGTGTGCCTAAACTGTTTACATATCTGGCTCCAGCCCATCATTTCTTCCCTTCCTCCACTGATCAGAAAGCAGCTTTGTTTCCATCCCAGTCAAGTGAAAGTCATGTATTGTAATCAGAATGAAGTGCGTTGGACGCATTGAAAGCTGTAATAATCAGTGGTAACATTATGAAACTAATTATGGCAAAAAATCTGAAAAATATCATTCCTCAGCTGAAGTCGAGTGCATCCTCTCCTCATCCCGCCCATCAAACCGTCCCAACCTGTGATAACTTAATTACACTTCCACGGTAAAAGTAATAATCATAATAATGATTATTACAGCCATTCCAATCTATTTCCTCAAATACTTGAAAAAGAAATCGGTTCATAAACTGGAAAAATGTTGGATTTTAATATTTATAGGATTTCTAACCACCACCTTTGACACACTATGAAAGAGAGCCTAGGTAGGCAGCTGATTACCGTCCATCTAAACAGATAAACCGCTTTAAAAAATATATAATCTGTGTGGTTTTGGCTCATTATTGTTTTACCCAAATTTCAATCAGCTTCAAAATGACAAATCAAATTACAATATTCACGCCATAGCAAGTGAGATGATCCTTAATTTCCCTGAAGAGATGGTGACAACCAAAATCATGTAGTTGTGCTGAAGAAAACCACTGTACACCCCATACATCTGTCTTACCCACTCTAACCCTTAAAACAAGGTAATTTAATGTTTTTAGGCCTTTTTATCGGCATAATTACCAATAGATTTACTCATTTGTGAAAGCGGGACGAAAAAATAAAGCTTTGAGACAGTTTCATTCCTCCACTCACTGTACATTTTATTATTTTCAACAAGGAGCATTATTGCAGTTTTTTTTCAATAAAAAACTGTAGCCACAGTCCTATGATAGTCCTGACTGATTATAACAAGGCATCTAACCAAAAGAGGCTCGACTTCTTTTCTTTCTAATAATTGGAGCCATCTCTGTGTTGCAGAATTATTCAAAAGGTGACGATGCAGCAAGAGATGACCGGGTTGAGATTTTCTGTGCAGTTTCTGTTCCTTCTCTCTCTAGTAAAGTATCATGCTGACATCATCCAGTTTTCTGACTTAAAGTGTTTTTGCATAACTACCTCAGCAGTTTATTAAGAGCAGCGCTTCGGTAAAAGGCACTTTGGTAAATGCTGAGATGCACCAAACCAACATTGATTTGCATCTTTAATCTAAACTTGCACTGTGTAAATTACAGTAATAAATGAAAAAGAAAATGTACACACAGCTAAAATACACAATACTTGATGTTCTACAGGCTCTGCTCACACCGGTCCAGAAAGAGGAAGCAGATGGTCAGTCTGGATTGGTGTTACTGTGACACCGAGGTTGACCAGCCCCAGATTCCTGGATGCTGGTCTCAGTTCTCTTTTACACTTCCCTCTCTCCGAGAGGTGGGATTGGGGGGTTCGCTCAAATCCAGAGATCACCACAACACCGGGAAGTCCATTCTGCTGAACCCGGGGTCTCTGCGCGTCTCCCAGTATGTGTTGTTGCTCACCCAAGTGTCGTCCTTTGACTTTCTGTCCACACAAACGGCAGCAAAAGGAAATTGGTGAGTTTTAAATGATGAAAAGAGTTAAAAGTGACATATTTAGATAAACGCGATCTGAACATGTGAACGCAAACTGCTCATGAGGATTCACATGCTTGAAGGCACACGGAGACGAGCGTACATGAAAAAGCGCGGCTGATGTGTCATGTTATTGTCCTGCAGCACTTTCCTCCTCTCCCTCTGGAGCTGTTCAATCCTCTGTTTCTGCTCCTCCGCTCCGTCCACATTCCCCTCCTCCAGTAGCCTGGAAGAAATGCATACAGGCGGGGAACAGGTGAACAGGTGGCTCCATTACTCTAGTTAGCCCCCCCACACTCACAAATGAGAAAACTCTGTATACAAGTAATAAATATTAACCCAAATGAAAGAGCTTGAACCCCACTGCCTCAAAAATTCATTATAATATACATTATTTATGCTGGACGACAGTATTTCTTCATTCTCCTGTTGCCATGGTAATGTTCATATCGTTGATTTCACACCATATGGACTAAAACAAGACTTGGCGCACAACATTTATATTTGTGGAAAAAAGGTAAAGAAAAAAGGTTTGAGACAAAATGGTTGGATTTGAAAGCTTTAAATCTCAAACAGTCATATTGTACATTTTAAGAAGGAATTATGTCGACATAAATCAGGGAGTAAGAGCACAGACCTCTGGTCCAGCCGGAAGCGCGTGTCTGTGGGGGGCAGCAGCGGTTTTAAGTTGGAGTCCAGCTCATTTAGCTCCACTGCAAACTGGGTGAAACCGTAGTACTGGTCTTGGTTCACCGGCATGGGATCTGCAGACAGAAACACGTGCAATGAACGTGACGCGATATCCTGCGACATATTCTGATTGAACCGGTTTGTCGTAAAAAGCATTTCCGGGGAGGATTCACTCACTCGCTCTCCAGATACATGTGGCAGACGGTGGGTCTCCTTGAAATACCGACTCGTGCCATTTGCCAAAGAGGGAATGCACCACTTTCCCTTTTGAATCCGTAATCACACCCTCTATTTCATTTACCGCAGAGCTCCATGATCTTGCCTTAGAAGACAAACAGAAAATAAATGCTTGTTAAGAACAAGATAAATATCAGGGATATACTGTGTGGTCTGCTCCTCTTGTACCTATATATATATAAAAAAAAAAAAGGATGGAAGTATAGATCATGTTTGAGATGACGACAGCAAGAACTAATATTAAAAAGAGATGTACATCAGTTAAGGCTAGAGAAATTTGGAATAGTTGTAATAACAACCTAAAATATGTCGCTCTATCGTCAAGTTTAAGAAATTGTTTAAAGAAAATACTGTAAATAAATATAAAACACTATAATTATAAAGTATACTATCAAAAACATTCTAGGATGTGAAACGTCACTTTTATATTTTGTCTTACTTATTTTTTTCTTCTTTATGTATTGTTTGTTTCCACTGAGTAAAAGCTAATGTCTCATATTTTTGCTGATCATAAGAAAAAAGGGTAGGCACTATAAGCTACGGCTTCAGCCTACACCTTTTCGGCAAAAGAAATTTTGTTCCTTCCTTTTCATCTTGTTCTGTACAAGCCGAAATAAAGATTCATAACATAACATAACATCAACCCCTGTCCACTAGATGGCGCTGTTTCCTTTAGTATTAGCTGAAAATCAGTGTATTTTAAAAGGCTGTCAAGCAAAACTTCCTCAACTTTTAACACATGTGTAGCTAATAATCACATGATTAATTCCAACTAACTGCACTTATAAAAGGATGTGAAGAGAAGCTTATATGAATGTCAGAAACCAAAAGAACAAAGACATTTTTCTATAGTTTGTCTTTGCAGCACAGAATCCCCCTAAATTAAATCAGTTCACAGCAAAAACACCATTTACTAACTCTGCACCATCCTACCTTGATAAATGTCACTTTGCACTGACAGCCGTTACTGTTTACATTTTTGATAGCCATCTCTCCATAGTGTTCAATCCAGCGTTGACCACTCAGGATGTTATGGATGCAGGATGTCACTTTGTTCCATTCATAGTGGTCCCCAAAGCTGGAGAGATCACAGACACGCTGCGGTTATTGTGTCGAAAGCGCAGCACAATTACACACACATGATACAGACACCCGCATGTGCACGAAAACACACCCACACAGAATGAGTAAGGACCTACGCAGGTAGTGTGACATGTGTGGTTCCCATGGGAACTATTTCCATGGATTTCCCCCAGAATTTATTCTTCCATCGCACATCTAAAAGAGAAATTATCACAAATCAACGAGTGAGCCCATGTGACGATAGAGAGTACATGATCTTCGGGGTTGTTAATCTGATCCCCTCACCAACACAATAGCTTCATTTCATGCTGTTCCTTTATTTATGGACACATAAGCGGAAAAGAAAAGCCACACGTAGAAATCTTAAAAGATTGCAGTTGGTTGTTGGATTCCTTTTGAAAAACATATTCAAGTTCAAGCCATTAGACCTAACAAATGAGGTCAAATGCTTCGTGGTAATTCATTATACTTCATTTGACCTCATTTGTCATGATGATCTCACGATGAGAAATGAGGTTAAGTCTTCCACAGTAACTTTTTTTAAGAATTAAATATAAAACAGGGCACGGTGGGAGCAGCGAGGATAAAGAGGTGTGGGAGCACTGAAAGCGTCTACAAGTCGACCCAGGCAGTTCATACCGTACATGTCCTCACCTTGCCAAAAGCTGAAGTTCCTTGAATCGGAGTGACATGCTGACACAGGCGGGTGATGACTCACCTGGAAAGTGGAGAGATAATAAGGCTGCTTATCTAATGCTCCACGTGTATTTAATAGTCAATCGAAGCAAGCTGTTAATAATACTGTTAACTCTAAACCAGCTGCTCGATTTGTGTAACAGATGCGTTGATGAGCTCTGCAACGAACAAAAAAGGGCCTAGAAACATTACGAAGCCTGAAAATGCTCGAAGACAACTTGACTGAGATGTCGCAATCTTCTCACATGAGAAACTTTTTATCATCAGGAAAGATACAGATCAAATGTCTTCAAAAAAATTATTTTACTATGAAAATGTCTGAAACCCCCCCATAAGAACACTAAACATGCAGCCGTTCTTGAGAGGAGAGGAGAGTTCAGTCTGAATTGCAGAGCCATGTGTGCAGTGTGCCGTGTACCTGCTCGGCAATAAACCTGAAGCCCTTATCAGGTCTGTCACACTCGAACGTCTCTCCCAGCAGAGGGTTGAACGGCTTACTTCCTGCTCGATAATAGCTGGATGCATAGGCGGATATTGCAAACGTAGCAACATAAACCTGTGCGGGGAAAGGATGGAGAGCAAGAGTCAACAAGAAGTGCTGGATTTTCCCATACCATACATATTCATGACTAGTCCAGGTATGCACCGCTTTGCTTGTAAGTAACATGTGTTGATGTCAGAGGAGGATTTAAAGTTAATGTGTGCATCATGCCTGAAAGCCCCGTTTGTTTCAGATATGAATAAGACTTCTATGAATCAGTGCATGGAGATGGAAACTTTTTCAACTCATCCATTTCAAGTGCGAGTTGGTGTGAATGTTGGGGATTCTCAGCATTTAAAAGGGCAAATGTGCAAGACTATCTGGTCATCAGAGCTCGTCAGTCCGCCATGAACTGCTGTTTAATCATCAAAAGCTGATATAATAACACAGACATGGGACGCGTGGGGGAAATCTTTGTTAAGCGCTACAATATGGAGTCACATTCATACATTTCACTTAAGTGTGATATGGTATTCCGGTATTCCACATCTGTCTGTGAACAACTGGACAGCATGTCGGACAAAAAGTCCAAAAGGCAGGATCTGTGACGGTACGGGGCTGAAATGCAATCGTTAATGTAAATCTATTCACCATGCGCTGGTAGGGGTCCTCGGTCTGGTTTGCGGTATCCAGCAGGTCGCTGTACTCCAGCTCCTCGCACAGCCGCTGCAGGGTGTTGAGGGGCTCGTTGAGCTGCACAGGCATGGCCACCTTGGACAGGTCCTTGCCGATGTTGTTTTTCAGGATGTTCCACAGGCTCACGCTGCTGGTGGGGCAGGTGGACGGCAGCGTGGGGCGCCGGCGGGCCAGGGTCACTACACTGCTAACTGGAGGGCAAATACGTGGCGAGACAAGAGAAGGAAAGGGAGGTTTTTGGGTTATTTTTTTGTTTAACTATAAGTACTGTTGTCATAGTACTGTCGCATCATTAACTCTATTGAGAGACGAAGATTTATGCAGTGAAAATATAAAACTAGCATCATCTGCTGCAGTGAATTAACGATGACTATTCACAGATTCTGTGTCACTTACTGAATGATGAAACATCACATTGAGTTGGCAAACATGTCTAAAGTCAGCGGTGTTTATGTTCTGCACATGATGAGTAAGTGAGTAAATCAGCAGATAACAGATGGTATGAATTTATTTGATGCCGACTCTTTGTGTAAAGCTCACAGTCACAGAAATGCATGAAGACAATCTGTGGTGGAATAAACTTTATCCCCCACCCCCCCCACACACACAACTTTTATCTAAGTCATGCACCAGAGTTGTGTCTCTCGCTGCCTCCATCGTAGGTGTCCATGGAGACGCTGTCACTGACATCACTGACGTAAGAGTCATCGTCAGACACCTGCAGACAAAACAATCCATAAGGAAAGGTCAGCGAGCCTCTACAATTAAGAAATAAAGACAAAACTGTTTTATTTATTTTAGAAATACATTTAAAAAAAAGTATGAATTTCATAGTTTCCTTCTTAAGTAGACTCAGTTTTTGTTAATTCGTCACTGGCACATTTAAAATAATATGTTTATGGAGCAATTATATATTAAAAAACAACAACAAATAGTTAGACTGAAGTACTTCATTATTTTTTTTAGTTCTTATAAAAAGTTTGACCTTGTTTCCCAAGATGATTATCCATCTCATGGATGCCTACTAGTGTTCCTTATCGTACATTTGCGGCCATGACCCAGGTTGTATTTTTAAACATTGAGTCTATTTTTCTCTTTAAATTTGGTTAACTTCAAGGTTCAAGGTTCAAGGTTTTACTTTATTAGTCTCCCACGGGAGAAATTGGTCTCGGAGTAGAGGCCACAATGCTGCAACTTCATAGTGTATTTAAAATGTAAGAGATTTACTTTCAACACTGTAGTTGTGCATCTCCTGCATTGTACTCGGACAGAGTGCAATATAATCTACAGTTACACTTTCTGTGCAAGCATGGCATTGGGGAGATGGTTCAGCTGATTTTATGACAGATTCCTGCATTCAGCCTCGGCCGGGAGGAAGACAACAACAGCATGCATCAGGTACCGTCTGACCTCATTCTCAGATGAAGAAGACGAGATGAGGTACTCCTGAGCATCAAAGAACTCTGAAATAGACTCTGGAATAGATGCTTTGCTCTCATTGGAGACCTGGTGGACCAGCGAGTGGGGCGCATCTGCACAATCCTGATTAAAGACATGGGTTGAGAGAAAATTAGACAGATGCAGGATGGCGTCATTCAGCGCCAGGAGTTTTGATTTAGTGTCTCTCACCGAGGAGTAGCCAGCCTTCAAACCCATGACTTGAGCCGGCTGGGGGGCCTGCAGGTCGATGGTGTGCTTAAGCCTGTCTCTTTCTACTACCATGGAGCTATATGCTGATTTCAGAGTAACGTGGACTGGAGAGAATCGAGTAACCGATACAGGGAAAAAAAAGGAGGGGGAAAGGAGGTAGAGAGCTGTTATGGAAACCATGTTGCTATATAAAAGCAAAAGGCATGAAAAGCATTTTTGTCTCGACAGCAAACACATGCCCTAGCAGTGTGCCAGGCACGGACTCACTGTTGTTAGCCAGTCGGTAGAAGTCTTCCTGCAGACGAGACACGTCTGTGGGTGAATCTGGGGATACGGGACCGGGCTCCTGGGAGACTGTGGTGGATAGGTTGGGATTGGAGGCATGAAGGCGAGGAGACTGGGAGGAGATGCAGCTTGGGACCTGGTCGTCAAGCGCAGAGAAAGATGCGGCATTATTTTCACAAATATTCCCTCCATGATGTTGGTTTACTGGTATTAAAAAAATGCATAAAAAACAGAGGCTGCAAATGTACTTGTAGTGTGGGTTTGGCTTCTTTGCCATTATTTTTGGATCGCCATCTCCGTGGTCGCTTCTCTTTTTTGGGGATATCATATGTTGATGCCTGTTGTAGCAAAATAGATGCAGAAGTAGGATGAAGGAATATCCCTAGAAATTACTCTACGGCAAACTTAATACGGCTGTCTGTCCTTACTGGCAGTCCGCTGATGGCCGGAGCCGAGTATGTGCGGTGCACGACCTCCATGCTCTTAAGCAGCAGGTTGAGCTCCAGCAGATAAGATTCACATTCCTCCAACTCTGTGTGAAGAACAGATTATTATTAGATGAGAGTGAAGGTCCATGCAGGCACAATGAGGCAGGGAAGAACAGATCATTAAAGACTGCAGTGACACATGCTGCGGTTAAAACTGCTGACAATCTGCAACGACGGCCAAAACAAGCGACTATTTGAGAGTCAAGAAAGCAGAGAAGGGTGACAAAAAAAAAAAAGAAGAGAAGAAAAAGCAATCAACCTTTGCAGCACTTGTTCATGTCATCTGATGAGTGGAGCCAGGAGCTGACCATGGCCTGGTGGACCGAAGCCTGCTTGGTGAGCGTGGACCGCTGTTTGAGACAGAAAAGCAGGGTAAGGAAAAGAATGGTGCACTAAGTTTCTTTTTAACTGTATTAAAGTATTATTATTAGTTATTGTTAACTGTAACAATGCAAGCTTTGTAAAGCAAACGATTAGGCTGGCATGACACAACCTTTCGACTTTTTTTTCATCCGCCCCTCAACTCTGTTTGACAGCTTACTTTTCTAAGTGAATCACTGAGGGAGGGTGAGGCGTGAGGGTGGAAGAGGTGCCTCTCATGAGGATATGTAGAAATTTCATGCTGCCGAAACACTCGGTGGTGACGCAGCTTCGACACCCACTCCTCAAACAGCTCCGGAGACTTCACCTGTGTGCCAAAGAACCAGATTAGGAGATGCAAATCCAAGAAAGTCCCTGACTGAAAAGGCCTGCAGCTAGTGAGGCATTTGTTTAGTCTTTTCACAACTCGGGCACCACACTGTCCTATGGAGTTACACAAAACTTTTTAAGCATTTACCTTAAGGTGATAAATGTTGTCCTCCGTGTCCAGGTCGATGCACATGGCTTTCTTTTTGATTGACATGACGGAGAGGCCAACATCTATGCAGCCATGGATCTTTCCTTTCTGCAACTGTACAAGGATTTTTAGTTCCAACTTTTAAATGTTGTGAAATTGACAGACGGATATTTGTGAAGTGACACCTACATCATTTCCCCGCTTTGCATACTTCAAGATGCCTTTGTCCAAAACGAAGTATCTCTAAGTATCATGGAAACAAAAAAACACGATTACATTTTTTGATTTACATGAGTGATGTGATTCTTGCATTTTGAAGAGTTAAATTAACAAAAAACGCATGCAGACATTGTGCATTAAAACACCAAATTTCCCTCAAATGTGCCATTCAAGTTAGACAACAGCAGCAGTGAGCTTGAAGATCACACAGACGTAACCACAGAGTCCAAGCGCGTTTTAGCCTTACAAGCAGAAGTGTACGCTGACATGGCACTCTGACGGAGCTAAAGGACCCGTTATCAGTAAAGTGGACAATAAAGCGTCAGTTCTATGGTGATGCGCTGCAGAGTATGCATGAGTGTCCACTCACTAGCGGTGGGGGGGGGGGGTGAGTCAAGGCTACAGTATAATCAGCTGGAAGTGAAAGAAACGGACAGAAGGAAATATATAGCAATGCATGACAAAGTGGAGGAAATGTGGGAATAACTTGAGGCATTCAAAGATAGAAGGATAGAGATGTAGTTAGTCATTCTGAGATGACAATATGGTTTGCTATTTATTTACTAAACTACATTAAGACAATTGAATCAAACCGATTGAGTTTACTATAAACAGACTGCGGCAGAGATCCCGCTGATGTTGCTGCCCGAAGCTTTAAGATGCCTGCTGAGGCTTTCACCTTGTGCCATCCTTTCATCGGCCACTTCCTCCTCTTGAGCAGAAAACCCTCATGTTTGTCCGGCTCCTGCATGCTGGCAGGAACCCCGCGCAGGCCCTCCACAATCTCCCAGCTGTCCTGAAGGGGAAGACACACGGGCAGCAATCCATGAGATACATGGGAAAGTGAAATCTTTTCCCTGCAAATAACAGCGGCGTGCACACAGGTGTATCTCAGCAAACAAACACCTACCTGTCACAGTGTTTGCTGCCACTTGGCAACGGTCTCCGAAGCCTCGTAAACTGCTGCACCAACGCAAACAAAAGTTGCATTGGTGCAGCTGTTGGCCCCGCTGCAGTTGCTTTGCTCTGCCATAGACAGAAGTCACACTGCACAAAGAACTGCTTGACGGTGGGGTTGAACAAGGTTTTTAAAATAAGCCTTTCGAGGAAAGCCATTGTGGGGGATTTTCATTTTTTAAATAGTTTTTCCACACTTCACGAGCTGAAGTCCAACCAATCAGATATTTTTCCAAGTTAATAGTGTTTCCTTTAGCTACATCCAAAACCGTGACTCTCGATGGCACAAGAGCGATGCCAAAGGACGCATAGCGCTGCTATGGACAACCTTACGGGTAACATGGTGCAAATTAAAGGCCCCGTAATGAAAACTGGGGAAATAAATCAATCAATTCATTTCAAAAAAGGTACCTGGTGGCTGTCGTGTTTGGAGGAGCTGCTGCTGTCGCTGTGAGTGGGCGACGGCGACGTCATCTTTCTTGCAACTCGGCTGCTCTCTGCCGAGTGTTGTCTTGTCTCTGTGGAAACGCCGAAAACCGAGATCACAGCCAAGCCACCGGGAGCCCCGCTCTGACCTTTGAAGGCCAAGCCAACAGTCAGCACTGCAGAGAAAGGTTACAAGCAGGAAGGATTATTACACCTATTGTAAAGAGACGCGCAGCTGAGGAATCTTTTATCATGTGTCTGACTGACTTTAAGATTCCCAAAGACAAAAGTAGCAGAGTTTTAGGGAAGCTTGACACAAATATCCTGACTACAATCATTATCACGAGCTCTCACACTATGAATAGATGTGCTCCGAATGCTGCGTGTCCTTCTGCGGACTGTTTTGATTCATGAGAACTAAGTATATGCACAAGTTCAAACAAAAGCTTTAAAGTCAGTATTTATGGCCGTGGCAGAACCGATCAAAGACCCACTTACTTTGATCGCTGCTCTTGTATTGTGATGGAAGCATGTGAGAGCTGAAAATGCAGCCACGATAACCCGCACAACACCAAACAAGCAAAACTGTGATGATATTATAAAAGAATCAAACACTAAACTGTCTGACTTTGGAGCACACTAGCTGCAACTTCAGCATCGTTAATGCCAAACTCTCTCAGGTTAAAACATCACATGAGGCCATAATGATGACGTTAAGAGTTAAGCATTTGAGACCAGTACCGATGTTTTATAATCCCATGTTCCTTATCTTCCATCCATGCATATTTATACGCGCTTGTATAACACCAAGAGGCTTCAACTGCACACGCGTACAATTTGGCAGTCATTCCACTTGCATACAGTGTTTTGTGCCCCCCCCCCCATCTTTCTTCCTCTTTCAACATGTTACAGGTTGGATGGGGTATACCAGGTGTCCCAGGTGGCAGACATGAAAACTATACATAGTTTGAGGACAACTGTGAGTATATGCAAAGACAGACACGTGGATACATTCTCTTCCCATCAGCTTCATAAAAACAATCAATATGTGATCAAAGTGTAGACTTTCAGCTCATTTTCTCTTGGACAATGGTCTTTCATTTAGATCATGTATTTTAAAGAGAAATATCTTCTTTCTGGCTACCATGAATGGCTGATTACTGCCCTCAAGCATGATGCATCAGAACTGAAATGTTAACACCACCACATTTTAGGGTGAAATAAATCACTGTAATTCCAGAAACACACACTCACACTGTGATGCAACACCTTTCTTCATCCCAAATGTTATATCCCAACCTGCCTGCGTGCTGTGTGTTAGATAGGCCTCTGTGTGTGTTTAAATACCCCTCCCTTTGTTTGCTGGTCCTGTCAAAAGGTCTGTTTCCATGGATGAGCGTTGCACATATGAGAAATGAATTCCTGTCTTCTGGGAAGTCCTGCCGCCTTTGCGCCTGCGCGAACGCATGCAAATCTGTGTAGACTTGTGGATTTTTATATCTAGAGCTACAACCTCTACAAGTGCGCTGGTGGTTTAAATGAGTGTGTGTGTTTATTTTGAAGTTCCCCAAGGCCTTGCTCACAGTCTGCAGCCTGCCGAGTACAGGACATGAGTCATCAACAGAAAGAATGTGCTCCCTGCTTCGATACCTCTGACACACCATAACACCAGGCTAGCTACAGTAAACACTACTAAAAGCAGACTGAACACACCGACGGCCCACTTACTTCACAGCTCCGGGGCACAGGCTAAAAGGACAGACAGCACATTTGAGTAGGTTTCCAAAAGATAACCTTGGAGGAGTTCGATTTAGCTCATCAAGCTGTTCAGTTTGCACTTTTCAGGCCAATATTTGCTTGCTGTCTTCAGCTTCATCCGACGATTTACTGACATAAAGCAAAATTAGAATACATTACATAAAATATTTGCATATTACAGCCATTTAAATGCACCTATATGTAGTATTTGAATATAACAACACAAAGTACATTAGTTCAACCATAAAACTGTTTGTTTTTGCACTTGGTACAGTAGCTTAGTGTCGATTTTACAGCTCCATCTTAAATCTTATAATAAAACCAAATGTGCTGGAGTAGAAGCATCAGATCCTTTCTACACTTCCTCATTATTTTTCTCTTTCAACTTAATAGCAAAATTTACAACCACGCACTTCCTGAGAGTAAAACCTCAACAACAACAAAAAACTAAAAAAAAATCCCTTCAGTTCATCAGTGAGAATATTTTTCATCGAGGACTCAGAGCCTCATGATACTCCTGCACTTTACTAGCTTGTGTCGAATCTCTTGTAAAAGCTACAAAAGGACTATCTGCTGTATATAAACTGTGAACGAAGCAGAGACATGAGTCTCTTAACATCTCACTTACGAGTTCCCCCACTGAGTGATTACTGCAGGACTGTACACCACCGAACCTCCGGCGCTGAAAGACCAGGAGAGTTTATGTTCCTTGCTTCTGGTGTAACATAATGCAAGTCAATCATTAATCCCCCAGCACCTCGTTAATGGTCTCTTAACAGTGAATATTGTGGCAGAGGGCCAATGCTAAATAATCACAAGGCCAAAATAAGGGGCTAAAGGGCTTAAAAGTGGTGGAAAAGTGACTATTTTGCACCTTTGCATTAAGTGTCAGAACTTGTGAGACTTGTGAGATCAGCTGATAAGATGAAGGAAAGAGGGAGAGAAAAGATCAACAGTTTGGTCACTACTTATTAGACCACAGAGCAACATTTAGCAGCACTATGGCTGCCTGGTTGAACAATCAACTTGCCAAGATGAGTATGTGCACATCTGTTCTGTCCACTTTAGTTTCAATTTTCTTCTGCTGTGCAAAAGTACCTAAAAGGCCCCTGAATTGTGCCCATTTTTTTTCTTTATGTCCCCCTGTTGAAATGGGACTGTCAAGTTTAAAAAGGAAAGTGAGGGTTAGACTAAGAACAGATGTGCACAAGTTACTGGATTTATGTATACAATTAAAACGGAACCACAACTTAACCAAAACCATTTTTAAGATAAGCATGACTACATTAAGTACAGTTTATATATACAAATTTAAAAATCCTGGGATCTGTTTAAAGCAAAGTCAAATGTTAATGTCACACAGCTTAAGGCTGACACCTGAAAGATGGCCAGGCTGGAGTTTCCAGTACTGTCATGACAAACACGAGGACTTGGATGGAGCAGCCTCTCCATTAGGGCTGGGCGATATATCGAGATTTTAATATATATCGATATATTTTCAAACACGATATGGTACGAGACAATATCGTTTATATCGATTTAAAAAAAAAATATATATATATATATTTTTTTACATATCTTTTTTTTTTTTTACATTTTTTTTTTTCATGATTTTGATATAGCTTATTTTGTGACAAATTGACTTGAATGTTTTATTTGAGATTTGCACAAATGTTTTGTTATTTGCATAACTGTCAACCTCAGTGGAAAAGTCTGCCTGTTACTGTCTACATTGTATTAATTGCACAGTGTAATTTAATTTAATTGTTATGCAGGAAAGGGATATTTGTTTTATTTTATTCAAGAAGCATTTTTATTCTATATATGCAGGCAGTTTATTTTTATTTCATTTGTTTTATACATTTTGATATTGTGCAGACCTCTGTTAACAAAGGCACCTGTGTGACATTTGGCACGAGGCTTTTTATTAAAACTGACTGTTTTTTTAAGGGTTTGCCTCAGAAAAAAATGAAGCTAACAGAGATGCTATGCTATAATGCTTTGGGGGAAACCCCAATTATGGCACGGAAAAAATATCGAGATATATATCGAGTATCGCCATTCAGCTAGAAAATATCGAGATATGACTTTGTGTCCATATCGCCCAGCCCTACTCTCCATCCACTTTCTGCCACATGTTCTTGCATCAGCACGACCTGCATCTTCAACCTGACAGTCTACATAGCTGTATATCCTCCCCATTACTGCTTTGCAAGGGCTGAAAAAAGATCCTTACAGATTTCAGAATTATCAGGCTAAATCTGTGGATGATCCAGTGATTATCAGAAAGCAGCATAAGAAGCTTTAAATAGACTTGCATCTGGCAACACGTATTTATAGTTCAAACAAAAATGGAGAAACGGATGTCTAGCAGCATATAGTTTTGACATGGTTGATGGCAGCTGTATTTATCTGTCTGCTGACTTCAAGTGTAAATGATGATAGTTGAGACTGCTTTGAAACTATTTTAATCCTATCTGAAAGGGAGAAAAGATGTCTGTTTCTGAAACAAAGTCAGAGAAAAACAACTAATGTGATTATCTGCAGTTGATCAAAAGCGACAAAACAGCCCCAATATGTCATGCAATATATTTCTGTATCTACTAAGTGAGCAAGTCTGAGAAAAGACATACCCTCAGTTTCCTGACCAACATATTTTTCAAAATCTGCTTCACAAAAGACGCCTTTTGTATTTCCTGCTGAGACAAGGGACACTTTGTGTGAAAGCTCAATCCCAGGTTGCTATGGATACAAAAAAGAAAAAGAAAACTCAAGGCCCCAACATATTTAGTTTGTTTTTTGTTAATGAAAAATGTGAGGGCATCAACATGGGACTGTTTATAGACGCTGCACCAGCAGAAAGACGATTTCACATGAATTTCTGCGACAGTCGCTGCTCCTGAATGGATGTAGGCCACTACATCCTTCAACTTCATACAGGCACAGGTGGGCTATTCTCAGAGCAACCACTTGGCATATTGGCCGAGTCCGTATTTACCAGCTTTTCAGTGGGTGTTGTGTAAAGGAGAAAAAGTGACACAGAGATAAATCAGTGATTCATATCAGCCACGTTGGACTTTTATGTCCCAGAATTGGAGCAGCGAAGAAAAGAAAAAAGGGAAAGAAAAAAAAAGTCAGCTGGACAGCAGTCAGCTGATCGACATAAAACAGACTCTGTGACACAATCGTGCTTTAGATAATAGCAGTGCTAGAGGACAAGCCTGCACACCTGGAGCAGGAAATGTATCTCTTGCTCAAGAGCACTTTAGCAAGGAGGATGGATGTTAACAAATGTGACTGTGTATGAAAATACTTTCCAATATTTCAATATAATGTATAAAATAAAAGCCATTTATAACATGTGTAACATGTGCAGGTATAACATATGAATAACCTGAAAAGATCTATGTGTAAAGACTGAATCAATTTCGTTCACAGCCATTTCCACCGGTACAGAACCTATTAAACCAATTGCAAGAGAACAGAGGCGGCTTTACGCAATGACTCATACCGGAGCATCCAACAGCAACTAAACAACCAAGACAAAGACAGTTGCAGAGTTGATGACAACACCTTGGAATAGCAGGTTTTCACTGCAAAACCAACAGCAGTCATTCACCTGCATTGCTAATCCACTGCCCATCCTTTTTAATGCGTTTCGTATGGATGTTGCTCTGTGTATGTCGCACACTTTCTCCCATTGGTTGTGTGCCTATCCAGTGGCATCCAGCTGCAACCTTTGGTGCTGTACCCATGGGAGTCAGACCCAGAGTAAAAATTAATTGTACCAAAGAAGAAAAAAAAAAGTTATGGTGGCATGTGGCTGAAGAAAAAAAAACATACAGTATACCAAACATTTGGACACCTCTTCTCATTCAAACAAATGGGGAAGTGTGTCCAAACCTTTGGTCTGTACTGTATATAGCAAATTAAGAAAATAGACTTTCTTTTACTGTGAAGGTTCTTTTTTTTTTTTATAAATGACCCATTTCTATGAACTATCACATCTTGGCTATTATGCTACACAACTGGTTTAAATGCACAAAACACCATGGTTTTGGTGTTGATAATGTGTAACAGTAATACCCTGGCTGTTTAATGTTGACAGTCACATTCATATAATACCTTTCTATTCAGCCAAGTTATCAATGCCAAAAATCAGTGATCAAACTAGTAGGAATTTAGGTTTTTCATACATCAAGTCGCTCTTCAGATCTGACTTTATTTCACAGAGCTGTTATGGAAATTTAAATGAGGGGGGAACAAGCGGTCACATTTAAAACTATGAGGACATATTGTGCTAGTAATCTCTTCTGAAGCTGTAATATTTCCATAAAATCCTTGTTGGCTCTAATATCAAGTAGATGTTATTTTCCCACTTTGCCCTTGTTGAGTCTGCATGACAATCAATGACAACATAGACCATAAAGTCAGAGCAATTTATTTCGAATCAGACACCTCTCCATTAAAATGAGAAAGCACCAATCAAGTTGCAAAACAAAGCTAAAGCAATATTACTTGAGTGTTTATTTTCTTTCATTGCTAGTTTAAGTGTTACATTTCCCCAACCACAGCTGAAAGTACACTGAAAAAACAGAGTACTATAGGAGTAAACATTGTTAAACTTCACAAGAAAAAGGCTGAAAGTTGGAAAATCCTTTATGTTCATTTTGTTTTGATTATATAAACAAAAACTGGAAACTGGAACTAAACAGATGCTCTTTGTAGATAACTAGATCATTTACAGTAACTAGAGGATCTGCATTACAATTGAACCAATTTCCCAACTATTACTTCTGTAATGTGAAATCATTCACATATAATAGCCTCGCTGGGAAATTAAACGTGTTAAACGTACAGGGCTGCAGTTGTGTTTACTCATGGCTTTAGCTCTGGGTTTGCAAGGCGGCACAAAAGCCTATATCAGTGAATGTGATGCCATCACTGCTCATGCATAAAATGATCTTGTCTGGACCAGGAGGTGCTCAAGACCGGTATCGACTTACAGTATAATGAGAACAAAGTCACTCAGGCTCCACAAAAACCACACAGAAAGGATTATCTCAGAGCTGATTTTGTTTGGTTTTGATTGAGCACTTAATGTTAATCATTTCATTTGCAGCCTGCAGGAAAACCATCTCTACTAAACATGTAAACTACAAAGTCTTCCGTAAATAAAGCTGAACAGGCTCAGTCAGGGGCGAAAATCCCGTTTCATAGTTGGGGGGGACAATAAACAGTAACATTTTAGAGAATAAATCCAGGGGGGGACAAGGAATAAAAGTCTTAGCCTTCCTTTAATACAGTATTTTGACATTTTCATCTCTATCTCGCAAACAGGCAGAAGACCTTTCTAAGAGTAATACAAAACAATGGTATTAGGTGGAAGGTGGCAATAATACAGCACATCTGACATAATACACTGCAAAAACCCAAAATCTTAACAAGAATATCTGTCTTATTTCTAGTTAAAATGTCTCATTTTTAGTTAAAAAAAATCTCATTACACTTAAAACAAGACTCACTGGAAAAAACAACAATTTTCACCTGTTTCAAGTAGATTTTCACTTGAAATAAGTAGAAAAATCTGCCAGTGGAACAAGATTTTTTTTGCTTGTAATAAGAAGATAAATCTTGTCCCACTGGCAGATTTTTTTTACTTATTCCAAGTGAAAATCTACTTGAAACAGGTGAAAATTGTAGTTTTTTTCCCAGTGATGAGTCTTGTTTTAAGTGTAATGAGATTTTACTGTTTATTATTATTTTCGATTTCGGTTTTGGCCGCAAATTTTCATTTTGGTGCATCACTACTAAATACTACTACATTGTTACAAAATTATTAATTCTGTCTCAAATTATTCTAGGGGGGGACAGCTTTACTAATGGGGGGGACTTGTCCCCCCTGTCCCCCCCGGGATTTTCGCCCCTGGGCTCAGTGCAATCTCACCATTTATTATTATAAATGGGCAGAACAATTATAATAATAAAAAATAAGTGCTATTTGATTATATCGTGGGGAATCTCAAAAGAGAAGTGATTAATGCACATAAATCAAATATGTATTAAGTCCACAGGGACTACAGGTGGCTCCTGCTGCCAACACGGCAAGTCAAACTTGTCAGCGTTTACAAAACGTCCTAGGATTTCCCTATCGGCGAGATTCATGAAGCTTCGACAAAACAATCTCAGTTTTAATGTATATAAGCAGACTCTCCCGCAACAGCCGAGGTCAAAATATCAAGAGCAGCGCATTAGTAATTCTATCGAAAGAGATATTTCACGCTGAAGCCGGAATTATGGTCTGCGTTAAATCGACGCAGAGCCTACGGCGTAGGGTACGCTGTAGGCTCTGCGTTGGTGTAACGCGGGACCATAAATCAGCCTTGAGCGTCAGCGGCGGGCAGCGCGACCAGCGATGTCAGCTCTGCCGCTTCATTCAAGCGGAACACCGGAGGAGCAGACCCACTTTTACCTGAGTTTTGAGAGTTAATAAATATATAAAAAAAAGACAGATATGGTCAACTTACGGTTATTTGGCGACAGCTACCACATCCTTCCCGGCAGCGCTGCGTTACAGGCTCTCCCTCGTTTCACAGCTCCAGCAGAGACTCGCTCAGGGGGAGGGGCTTGGTCGAGCAGCAGTTGACTGACATCCCTCTTGACCAATCACAGCCAGGGATTAGAGTGAGGGGCGGGGACAAATACGTGCAATTTAAAATAATGGGCGGGCTGGCTCGTTTAACTGAAGTGACGTAGACAACAATGTAAAAGAAAGGAAACTAATCAAGGTGAGAGTTTAAAGTCAGCCAAGTCAGACAGAGTGGCAGGTACATTCCGGAGCTACAGAGGTTAAGGCCCTTTAAATTAACACATAGTTTGCTAAGATCTTCATTTCCATTTAAACAACCAGACTTTTACTCTTAAAGCCAATTACATATACATTTTACTTTCTGAAAGCTCCTTCTGCCATTATTTTGTATGTTCCCGATTTTGCACCCAACAAAGGCATAACTATCCATCCACACATCTATTTCCTAAACCCCTTTAATCCTATTCAGTGTCATTCTGTGTCCCTTCTGTCACTGCAGGCATCCATGACAACATCCATAATAAATAATTAAAAGCTAATTTAGGCAGAAGTTAGAAAAAGACCCACCAAACTACAACTGTGTGAACAATATTTCAAGAAATAATGTACTAGCATTATTTGTCTAATTGTCTACTCAGTAGTTAGTTTTTAGACCAGTTCTGGACTAGAAGGACCATTTTGTTAGATAAAACTAAAGACCTGCTGGCTGTGGAGATCCAGTGTGTCTCTGCAATCTGCCTGGTCTTATTGCCTCATAACTCAGCTAATACTTGCATGACAGATTGTCAACGGATTGGTCTCAACGATTTTGATTGCGAAAAGAAAACTTTACAAATACTGACTTGAAGGACGACGAAGTGAGGGAAGTTGCGTGATTGCACCAAGATGAAATGAGCACGTAGGTGAATGAATGAACATGTGTCCTGGCAGCGGTGCTCAGTAGACCGTGTCTTCTCTGAAAAGCTTGCAACCTCTGTTTCTGTGTGGAGCCTTCGTGCTGCAGATTTGTTTACCCAACAAAACAAATGCCCTCCTTTGCATGGGCATGAGGCTGACTTCCTGACTGCTCTTATTGCTATGACAACAGAGCGAAGGAAAAACATCGAAAAAAGGGTTAAAGGATTGGACGGGAGGGGTGGGGGGGAGAGTCTTTGAAAAAGAGAGTCAGGGCTGGGTGTGCCCAGAAGCTTAGGACTAGTAATAGCAATGTTCATGGCATAAAGGAATGTGGGGCTCTGACGCTTGTTGAGGTTGGGAGTAATGGAGAGAATGTTGAGTGCTTAAACATACGTTGTGGTTCAAAGTTGAACGGACAGAAAAGTGATTGTTATCTCTGTTTGCATCACAAGGTCTTTCATCATCAAACTTTTCTTTTGTAGTCACTTGAGAAGTGCACAGTCATAACCACCAGCAGCAGACACGCCCTCGCCTAGTTTACAGGAGAAACACTGGGAAGGACGCCTGTCTTTATGCAATAGGTTGTTATCACCTCTTTGCCCCTGACAACACAGACACACTATGCCAGCAGAGCATGTATTGCAGTGTCATCTGTAGGTTAGATAATGCTACTGCACACAGAGTATATTGTATTCAGGCAGGAAGGAGCGAGCAACATAAGAGGGCCCTCGTTAGCATGTTACTGAAAGCCAGTTTGAGGAGTGTGCTGTTTCGTTTCAACGGTGGTAACGACAGGAGGCGAGACTCTGCAACTGTAGGGCCTCTATGTTCGGGATCTGAGCCCGGCCTTGATTCTCACCCTTCAAGAAGGTGTGGACTCACTGTGAAAACCTTTTTTTTTTTTAAATGCAACGATTTGCATGTAATTTAGGCTCTGTATTTGATACAAATGTGTATGCACGCGACATGACAAATGTTGAAGTTGAAGTGTAGATATGGGCAGATCATAAAGTCTGTGCATACAGGAAAACTGTGATGAAGCAGCATGACTGTAGTTTCCTGCTGACAGTGCATGAAAAAAGCAAACCTTCAAAATACATGGTCCTGTTACCATACCGTCACTCCTAATGAGCAGTATTTATTAAAAAACCCATTTCTCATTTTGTGATCTTTTGTGAACAATTTCAAGTATTATTGCATCAACACATGCAAATAAAACAATTTCCAGATTCTGTTTCAGTTCAGTTGAGTCTAATTCAGTAATACTTTATTACATATTGCAGTTACGCTGTCTGTACATTCAACTGAGAATATGTGCTTACAACTGTGGCCTGCAGGGATCTCCTGAAGCCGTTGCACAGCTGCTGACCGCCTGGTCAGACACCCTTGAGTCTCACAAACTATGGTCCGTTTGTCAGGTAGTCAGTGATCCAGGTGGAGGCATCCACCCGTCTGTTCTGGAGATTCTTACATAATAAAACAAGCTGAATCATGTTAAACACACTGGAAAAATTGAAGAACATGATCCTGCCAGAGCTGCCTTTTCCAGATGACAGTGGGTTTGTTGAAAGATTCAACTCAACTCAGCCCCATGACGATAAGGAAACTGCAGTTTGTCCTGCTTGTTTGCTTACTCAGGTATGCTCGAGGGCTTTCAAGATGTGTGATATCAGGGCGACAGGTCTATAGTTGTTAGGGACAGATGGATGTCCCTTTTGTTAAATTAAATTCTCCAACATAGGATGATGGGCTTCCTCATCTTTCTCCTGACTGAGTAAAGCTGAAGAGGTGCTGCAGAATCCCACATACCTGTCTGCACGTTTCCTGTGCTGATTGTCTCTTGTAACAACTGTATATAACTTTAAATAATAACTGCCATCCATCAGCAATGAAACTAACTTGTTATGATAGCGTCTTTACCTCCAAGGCTCTGACCGGCACCCTGTCAGCTCAGACCTGCAAAGGTCCCCTTGTACTTTATGATCAAACAAACATGATAAATCCTAAGATTGTTTTCAAAGTCTGAATTATTTAAAAGGGACTATGTACAATTTTCTGTGCATTTACCCTTAACCTAGCCTAAAATCCAGATGTACTGCTTATGAATTTAAATTTGCTTTGCAGGTACATCTTAGATCACATCTAGCATCTGTCAGGCGACACTTCACCTGCACATTGATGGAGTTGTAAGATACCTAAAAACCTATTTTCAGGCCCCTCACATTATTTTTTATAGATAAGGGTTGAGTATTTGAATGTGGTTTTATGTCTGTTAAAATGGTTTTCACTGGAAATTAGATAAAGGCATTTTTATGACAAAAACTATAGATAAAGAGTATAAAAAGATGTTAGGTCCAGACCTTGCAGTGTAATGTCTGGTCTGCACAGGCCTCCAGCATTCTGTTGGGTGAGTTGGGTATTTTATCTTTTAATAAGGTATAATTTATATATAAATTGATTTATATTGAGCATATGTTTGGTAATCCAGTCTTTTTTGTATCTCTCTTTGAGGAACGGATATGAAGTTCCTGCGTTTCCCGCAGTTCTGAAATGTGTATAATGTTCTGTGCCGCCAGGGGGCGACGTCGCACACCAGCAGTGCCGTGGGGGGACTCAGACAGCTGCTGAGCACATGTCTCCACCTCAATTACTGACTGAGGACTTTGTTTTAATGACTCATAAAGGCCACATTTTCTGCGCCCTTGTTTGTGACTTGTGCTGCATTGTGTCTTAGACGGAGCGATGCTAATCCAGAGATCACGTCCATGTGTGCGTTTTCCTGCTTGCTTTCATCATTTTGTGTGCACATGCATCTCTGTCTCCGTTTCAGGGTCTTTGAGCATTATCTTGTGTGAGGTGCAGTCAGCTTAACATCTAACGGCATTCTGCTTGTGTCATTATGTGATTGAGGATGATTATGGGTATACAGGCAGTTTCTTAGAGATTTGTTAGATCAAAGTGTTTACTTCTCACTACACACATACACACACACACTTTATTCCCCTATCTCCCTCCACTCTGCCCAGACTTTCAACAAGGCAATGACGCGCTGTCTAAATGTTTTCCAGATGTTGAGCACCTCCCTTTCCCTCCTCTGCTGCCTTCGTTCTCGTTGCTCCCAGAGTTTAGTGAGACTGCGAAGGCTCTCAGCTCTCCCTCCTTCAATTTCATCCTTGGCCTTCCCACCTCCTTCAACGCGCTGGCCTCAGTAACGAAACATGACCCCAGGAGTGCAGAGGTTGGAGCCGTCCCAAGGCATGAAAAACGCTTTTCCCACATGTTTTTTTTTTTTCTTTTGGTGCATTCAGCATCCACGGTGCAACTCTTTGTGACATTCTTTCGTTTTAACTGCGATGGTTAATTTTTCGAGCAGACTGATGATTTCTTGAAAAAGTGCCCTGACTTCCTTTACTGTTTCTGTCCACTTTGGCCTCCTCCTTTTCTCCTGCCCGTGATGGGAACCAGCTGGGGAGGACTGGGAATGTGGACGGCTGCTGGGCATGGGGCCCAGGTGCTCCTCTCACTCTTCCTCCATCATTTCTCCACATGTTGGCTCTCATAAAACATGTCCTCACCGTCACGTGCTCCACTCAGAGTCTGTCTCTTTCACCAGCTCAGCCTAATTGCAGAAACACACTCACATCCCCTTCACATACATTACAGACTTGTGCACACTGTTAATGTGAGCATGAAATAGCTCTATGATCCCCAGCTCTAGCTAAAGCACTTAATAATCGCAACAGCTGTTGCTCATCTAAGCTTCCCACACACACACACACACACACACACACACACACACACACACACACACACTGACCAGCGCATACAATTTTTCTTTGCTTTCCTGCTTTCATCCCTGCATGTGTTTTGAAATGCAAAAGCATCTAGAAAATAAAGCACGTAGATGTTTGAACAAATAAATATGGCATTCTTGTTTTTGTGCTTGTGAACCTGCACAACTCCACATGTTCAAAGAGAGCTGCACATGCTCACTGGCCCTGCTGCACACAAGGGCAGACTACAGTTTGCTTAAAATGTTTGATATTGATTATAGATAGTTATTATATAGTTCTAACATGGAGGGTATTTAATGCAACCCAGCTTATAAACTGAGCACTATGTTCCATTCAAGAGCTGTTCCCTGCAGCATCATACCACCAGGACAGAGATGCAGAGAATCTTGCATTTTGACACAATAGGATACATGTGTTTTTTACATTTCTTTCTTTCTGTGTGGCTCATTTGTCCTTGTGCTGTGAGTTCTGCTGTATTTGATCCATGTATGCGTGGAATGCTTCAAAAATCGTTACTTTCAGGGTAGCAATCGCTGTTTTAGTGGCTGCTACCCTGTGTAATATATGTGCAAGTGCAAGTAGCACTTGCACATTCCGAGAAAAACCTGCTTCAGCTGCAGATGCATATGCACATGTTCTAACAGACTAAATAGCTCATCAAACACTTGTTGACTGGACAGGGACAGGCCGGCTGAGATCAGTCTGTGATGCTTCCAACCACCTCATACACTGTTCACTGAGTTTATTTGACCACCTTTTTGAATCTGGGCCAACTCTGAAACATTTTACCCTCAAAATAACCTCCGTCTGCATCAGTCAAACTCTGCTCTCACTGACCAAAGTTTGTTTATATTTTTGCCTCCTTCCTTCTCTGAGACGTTCTATCCATCTCATTTACACACTGAACCCACAGAGGAATCACTCATGCTAAAGAATTTGATCTGATGTCACAGTTAAATTCAGTCTATACAAATGAAGCCTCTGTTGATCCATCTCAGGTTTTAGACAAAGCAGGTAGCTGACATAAAAGCGTGGACGGGGTCCCTGGAGCCAGATCAGTGACTGCTTTGTTGGCGATTGTGTTCCCTGAGGAGGGGGAGAGCGATACCATACAGAGACAGGCAGAGAAGAGCCAGCACAATACTTGCAAAGCAATACAGCAGAAATATGGTCCGACAGGAAATTACTTCCCAGAGAGAGGGGCTTCCCCATGGTTTACATTTCTCACTGTTTCTCACAGACACTCTGAACTACACCGTCTGATGATGTGTCCCGGGAGATATGCATGAGAAGGAGGTCAGCGCTTTCAGCGGTTGCTGAGAATGCAAAGAGCTGCAAAAGTCATGCATTAGCTCAGCTTTGGAAACATTGCATCACGTGTCTCTGAAGGGTGGCTGAAAGAGCATTTATGAGTGTGTTTGAATTTCATGCTTGAGAAAAAAAATGTTTGTTTTACTTGGCTCAAAGGTCATCCAGGTGAGTATTTTCTCACACTTTGCAACTGCTATGATCTTTGTGTTTTGTGATGCAGGAATGAAGCTGACCGTGGCCTTGTTTACTGAGGTAGCTTTATTCTGATTATGCTCTCCACTGTGCAGCTTCTAGTCGTCTGAGCGTTAACACAATGATCCCCTGACCCAAAATTACATAAATAAATTCAAACAGAAGTTCTTTATATAGTGACTGTGTAGTCAAAAAGTCCCGCTGAGAAAGGAAAATAGGGAATCTACAGGAAGTGACATCACAGGAAACCAAGAAATGCACTGAAAAGAAAAGCCCCACACCATGACAAATATACAAGAGAACTATTCATCCATCTCTCTATCGGTACCCACCTATATCTATTTAGGGGCACAGCAGTCTGCTGGAGTAAATATGACAAAAGTATGAGTAGATGATAATTTCCTGAACACTGACTAATGAAAATTCAGTCACTGCTTTTAAATGATGGTTCAACAGAATCATTAAAGAACTGGTTTAGAGTAATTAGTTGGTACCTCAAGAACATGTTGAAATGAATTTGACCACAGTGAAATACTAAACTAAAGTGTGTCCAGTAATTACTATCACAGGTGTCTTCACCCTTCAGTCAGTCAGTCTGATCATTTAAAATGTGAAAAGTCATCACTCTGCTGTTTGGTATCACGATGTCCACCACACTGAACAAGGGCCAGAAAAAGCAAAAGGAGAGTTTTGTCTGTGGAGATCAGAGAGGAATGGTAGACAAGAGTAGTAAAGGTAGAAGTTGTAAAACCATCTCTGAGCAGCTTGATGTTCCTGCGACTACAGCTGTAAAGTTCATTCAGGAGTTTAGGGGCCACAGGACTGCAGCCAGCCTCCCTGGATGTGGCTGCAACGGGGAAACTGATGACAAATTTAGGAGATGGATAACATGCACGGTAACCAAAGAAACCAGAACAGCTTTCAAAGAGATTCAGTGTGAACTCTAAGGTCAGGGTACGTCAGTGCCGGATCACACCATCGGACAACTGATGAGGACTCCACCTCATGAAAGCAAATTATAGGAACCCAAGACTATAATTTGTCAAAATACATATTGACAAGCCACAAAGCTTCTTGGAGAAGATGAGACCCAAACTGGAGCCTGTTGAAAAATCACATCAGCTCTGTGTTTACCGACACAAAAGTGAAGCATTCAAAGAAAAGACTGTAGCAACGGTGAAAAATGGAGCAGGCTGCGTCATGGTCTGGAGCCGCTTTGCTGCATCTTGCACAGGTTTTCTTGAATCTGTATAGGTAACATGAAATACCCAAACTATCAAAGCATGTTGGAGACAAATGTGCTGCCCAGTGTCAGAAAGCTTGGTCTCAGTTGCAGGTCATGGATCCTCCAAGAGGTTAACGACCCAAAACACACAACTAAACACACTCAAGAATGACTAAGAACAAAACACTGGACTGATCTAATCTGAAGTGGCCTCCTTTCTAAACATCTGTGGAAAGAGCTGAAGCATGCAGTCTAGACAACAAACCTCCCAAACCCTAGACACCCGGAGAAGTGGACCAAAATACCTGTCTACAGGTGCGGACACCCCATTGATCCCTCGACCGCAGTGATCGCCTCAGATTCACAGTGTTTTATTATTATCATTATTATGTTGTACCACAACTCAGAAGCAAGTTCTGCTTTTCATGAATGTTTAGTAAATTATAAGTTCTTCTGCCAGTTCCAAGTTATATCCGTGACTATTTTGGGGTTTTCTTTCTTGAATGGAGGAGTACCAACATATTTGTCCACATATGAAAATCAATAATGTTAAGGAGAATTGAGGATGGATTTCTGGTCAAATCATATATCAGTTTAATAAACCCTGTTTCACTAACAAGATGAAAGCTTGATCTACACCAAAAAAAAACCCAGTTTTAATATAAATGCAGGTGAAATCTGGCCAAATTGTCAATTCCTAAGAAACATCTAAGATGATGAAAGTTAGTTTATTTTTGAACCATCTTGTAGGGTATTTTAATGTGTCTATTCTGCTTTGTACAGGTTTTTTTTCTTACACTCATGCCCCCTTGTTCACTGCTCTTATAAGATAAGATAAGATATCCTTTATTTTCTCCCTCAGTGGGGAAACTTATATTGTTGTCAGCAGTACACTTAGCACACACATGTAGGGGAGGCGTAAAAAGACTGAAAAGTCAGAAATAAAAAATATATAAAAAATACAAAAAGATACGTATAAAATATGTATAAACACAGGATATGAACAGTATATACAGTTAAACAGTGCAGAAAAGCAGGTGGAGTGTTGTGAGGTAGATTGGCAGATATTGCACATCTTATGTTATTGCACATCTTATTGTCCACTGGCTACTGAGAGCAGGCGTGGTTGTACAGTCTGATGGCAGCGGGGAGGAAGGACCTGCGATGCCTCTCGGTGGTGCATCGTGGGTGACGAAGCCGGTCACTGATGGAGCTCTCCAGGGCTCTGACAGTCTCATGAAGGGGGGGGGGGGTACATTGTCCATGATGGAGGACAGCTTAGCCACCATCCGCCTCTCCCCCACCACCTCCACCCGGTCCAGACTGCAGCCCAGGACAGAGCCGGCTTTCCTCACCACCTTGTCCAGTCTCTTCCTCTCTGCTGCAGTGATGCTGATGCTTATAGTGATGCAACAGCCAATCGGCCAGCCTCTCTTAACTCAACTATGAGGGTCTTTGGGTCTGTTCCTCTTGAAATACTGACACAAAACACAAATCAACTGTCTCAGTTCAGCATTACAACAGTATGACCACTTCATGTAAAGCCTTAGCTGTGGTGATTGCTGTGTTTCTTAGTCATTTCAAATATGTCATTAATGATTAAATAGATTGACAGCTGATAAACTGGTTGAACTTTCTTGTGTCATATTCTCCACATATGCATGGACAAAACAAAGGAAGATATGCAGCTTCTGCTACAAGCTCTTTGACACTTTTTTGTCACTGGGTAAGACTTTTTACTTCCTGCTTGTTACAAATGTGCAGATGTTTTGGCTGGTGTCACATGCTTTGAGACCGGCCCGGAAACCCCCATGAGCTGTGCAGAGAACTCATCAGCAAAATAATACACAAAATGCTCACATGCTACTGTCATTCATGCGCAACTGACCCGTACTCCTTTAGAGACGTTAGAGACTGAGTTAGAGACTCACTCAGGTCTGGCCCCTCTCACTCACCGAGTTTAACTTCTAAACTGAAAAATTTGATTAGCAAATGTGAACCATCTGTGCTCGATAAGAGGAGACTTTAATGAGAGAACATGAATTACAGTTCTCTATGTGGTGACGGCGTTCCTGTTGCACAGACGGCATGCAGGCTGCCTGGTGTGTCATTGGAGGTTTTCTGTGTGATTTATCTCTACTGAGTAGAAAAAAAGTTACTCATAACAGTTTAAGAATGATTTCCATGGCTTTAACCAAAGCAGCGGCATAATGGATTGTGTGTTTATACATACAGTACAGACCAAAAGTTTGGACACACTACTCAATTTGTTCGAATGATAAGGTGTGTCTAAACTTTTGGTCTGTACTGTTATGTATATGTATATACATATATATCATATACATGTATATGAATATATACATATACAGTACAGACCAAAAGTTTGGACACACTTTTCAATTTATTCAAATGATAAGGTGTGTCCAAACTTTTGGTCTGTACTGTATATGTATATATACATATATATTCAGGGGTGCACACAAGCCGGTACTCGAGGGCCAGTCTACTGCACGTTTTAGATGTTTCCTGCCTCAACACAACCCTGATAGACAAGGCTGTGTCACCAACAGAGTTGTGTAAACCTTGATGACATGTTGATGACGACCAGTGATTAGAATCAGGTGTGTTGAAGACGGGGAAACATCTAAAACATGCAGTAGCCCTCGAGTACCGGCTTGTGTGCACCCCTGTATATATGTATGTTTGTGTATTGATACACATATGAATTTAGCACAAAAAGTATGAACATGTGTATGTCTGTAAGATTATTTTTTTGTTGTAAAAATGTTTCTTGGCAATAAATCTTAATCTATTGGAAAGCCTGTTTATTTCCCTTTTAAATGGCGCCACTTGTGAGGAATGTACATTTGTGGGGTGAGCAGCACAGCCGAGTACACTGATACAAATATTGTGCTTGATCTACTTAATAAAAATAAGTCAACTTTTTGCACGAGATTATTATGTAGATGAATTTTGTACATACTAAAAATTAAGTAGTTTATACAAAGACTAGTCTTTCTTGATCTACATAAAAATCTCATGCGAAAAAGTTGCCTTAATATTTTTTAAAGTAGATCAAGCAAGATATTTTTTACTGTGGTGTTCTACTAAAACAAATAAAGCATGTTTCATCTAAACGTTGGTCAATCTGCCCAATAGATTAACATTGTTAAAGGAAAAGTAAATACAACAAGATCATTGCTTGTTGTTTGTGTGTAAATGAAAAGAATGCCTGGGATTACATAAATACTGCTACTGGAAAAAATGCACAATGTCTTGTTTTTTGAACAAATGCAGATTAAGTTCAAAACTGGATCTATTCATGTAAAGCAACAAACTTCATTTTTAATCATTAATATCACAGATTTAAATATGTTATATTTACATGCGCTTAGATTTTATTTTTTATTTTTCAGTGTATGGTTCCATGAAAAATTTGCAAAAAGTTTCTCTGCCAAACAAGTTATATATATATATATATAAATAATATATATATTTGTCTGGGCAGGAAAAAAAGGGGGGGTTATCTTGCTGTTTCCGTGGGAAGGATATCTTCCTGTCTGCTTTGTCCATTCCAAGCAGCGGATCCAGATCTCAGACCCCCAGTGGCTGCGGGGGCGCGCACTAAACTCGGTCACGGGGTTTGTTGGTTGGCTCTGTGTCTCGTGCGACAAAAACAAGGGGAAGAAAAAAAAAGCGCGCACATCTGGTTGCGCATGGTCGCAGAGTTGCAGAGGAGGGATTTCATGGGAGCGCCCGCGGGTGTGCGCGAACACGCTCAGCGGCTGGACTGTGTAATTCGCAGCAGATGACCACTTTTTCGGGGGGGGATGGAGACTTTTAACTGTGGAAGGGAGCTGTGCTCGGACAGCATCAGAGTGGTTTGGACTAATTAACGTGCTGACCAGCGATGGAGCCATGTACCTGAGGCGTGCACAGCTTTCCAGGGAAACAATGGATGAGTCGGTCTGCAGCACGACGGGAGAAAGGCGCGACTGCACCTGAACAGCACGCAGCGACCCTGGTGCGTGCCAGCAGCACTCTGGGGATGGATACCAACGGGTTCCTTGCGGGGATTTGCTTTTTCCTGCTGTCAGTGAGTGGGGTTACAGCTTCAGCACTAGACTATTGTCCCGAGCGCTGCGACTGTCCGCATGCACGGCACCTCATGTGCGCCAACCGCGGGTTGCGCGCTGTGCCAAAGCCCACTGATGCGCGGGTGTCCCATGACGCGCTGATCTTCAGCCTCGGGGGCAACTTCATCACAAACATTTCTGCCTTCGATTTCACCTGGTATACTGACCTTGTGAGGCTCAATTTACAGTATAATCAAATTGCAATTATTCATCCCAAATCGTTTGAGAAACTTTCCAAGTTGGAGGAGCTGTATCTAGGACATAATCTTTTAACAGCTGTACCTGCTGGAACTTTACAACCCCTGAGGAAATTAACTACCCTCTACGGAAATAACAATGACATTAAGAACATCACCGCGGAGCTCTTTTCCAACTTGGATAATCTTACTAAATTGCGCCTGGATGGAAACGCGATAGAAATTCTGCAGGATTCTGTTTTTAAAAGCGTGCCTAGTTTGCATTATCTCCATCTGGAACACAACAACGTGCATTATATACACATGAAGGCTTTCTCAACGCTAACAAACCTGCGCTTTTTAAACCTGGCGCACAACAAGCAGTCTGCAGTGCGCGACGTCCTCACGTTTGCGCCGCTCAGAGCTCTGACGACCTTGCTGCTCTCTGAGAATGAAATACAGCACATCGGAAACGACGTCTTCCAAAACCTGAAAAAGCTATCAAAGCTGTCCCTGAGCAACAACAGGATATCTGGCATGGACAGGGACGCCCTCAGGGGGCTGACGGCTCTCAGGGAGCTGCTGATTGACGGCAACGACCTGCAGGAAATCCCCGCCGGGCTGCTCGACCCTCTGCAGCGCGTCGAGGAGCTGGACCTGAGCCGCAACCGCATCTCCAGCGTGCACCCCTCGGCCTTCTCCAAACTGAGAAAGCTAAAGGTGCTGAGGCTGAAGAACAACTTCCTCAGCAGTCTGTCCGGGGACAGCTTTGCCCTCAACGACGTGCTGCACAAGCTGGACCTGCACGGCAACAACTGGACGTGCGACTGTCGCCTGCAGGAGCTGAAGAGATGGATGAGCGCCGCGCACTCGCAGGGCAAACTTTTGACCGTATTTGTGCAATGTCGTTACCCTGCAACCCTGAGGGGGAAATATTTGGACTATGTGAACAGCTCCCAGCTGCAACCCCTCGGGAACTGGAGTCATTTGTGCAAGAGACGCACTTTGCCTGAGGAGAGCCCGGGAGAGGGTTTGCTGGGGAAGGGAGAGGGGGGGGAGAAAGGTGAGTCCAGCCTAGATGCAGGATGGAGTGAAGAGTTGAGGGGTGAAGGGGTTCAGCAGGGTGCAGGTGAGAAAAATGAAACAGTTGTGGGGGAAGGAGAAGATTTTAGACAAGGGAAGAGGGATGGAGGGATGACTAAGGGAGAGAGAGAGAAAAGGAAAAGACAGGGGCAAGAAGAGGTAGAAGTCCAACAAGACCAAGGCAATCCGGAAGTGACGGAGGAGGCATCAATCCTGAAAGGAAAGAAACCAAGAAGGGAGTCACAAGCTGCTACAGAAAGACAGGGGAAACGTGCCAAAGGTAGACACAGGTCGAATGTTCTTCACAAAACGGATCCATCGACCACGCCGAGCCCCGCGCCGAGCACCGGACCCAAGACCGACACTCCCGTCCGGTCAGGAGAAAGGTTTGATCTCCTGAGGTCAGACCTGCCTGTAATCACAGATCCTTGCACGTTCAACCGTCATTTCATCACCAACGTGTCAGTGGATGACGTGACCTCTAGTACCGCCACCGTCTTCTGGACCACCAGGGAGCATCACCATCACACAGCAGGATCCAGACGAGGCCTCCCCGAAATCCACTACCGGGTTCTGTACGACAGGTTTGGCACCCCGGATCGTTTTCCCCGCTACGTCTACGCACACGGCTCGTCTCGCTCCGTCACCCTGCGAGAGCTCAGCTCAGGAGTCACCTACATGGTCTGTGTGGAGGGAGCGGTGGGGGGATCCGTGTGTCAGGTGGCGCCCCGGGACCACTGCGCGGGACTGGTCACCCTCCACGAGGAGCGGGTCCGGGGAGCCTCGCTGACCTCTGACCTGCAGCTGGTCACGGTGGCGACTCTAGTGGGGAACGCCGTGCTGCTGCTGGTCATCGGCGGGGTGTGGCTGGGGCGGAGCCTCAGGAGAAGGCTGCAGAGGAGGAAGTCGGCCGTCCACGTGCGCCACATGTACTCCACCAGGAGGCCGTTTCGACCCCCCGTGGCCACGGCCTCCGTGTCGACTGACTTCACCAGCTACCAGAGCAGTCGGCCCGCGCGGCTCGCCCCACTGGAGGAGGGAGACCTCATCGAGTTTCCCTGCGACCGCTTTCTAGACAGCTGCAGCACTCGCAGGGACAGCGACATGCAGAGATTCTCCCACTGAAACTACAAAAACTCAAACCAAATACTGACACTGTACAGCAAAGAAAGGCATATGTTTTGTTGAGGTTTCTGACTATTGTTCTCTTGGCTTGACATGCTGCAGTTTCACATTATATGCATGGATTTGCTTGCAGCTGTACAGAGACCCACTGAAAGGCTTCTCTCGGGCCTCCTCAGACTGCAGAGGAAGTCCAATCCCCCTGACTTCCTTTTCCTGCTTTGTGCCTTTTCCTCTTTTATTTCCTTGCACCTGTGAGTGTCCTTAAATGTGTGATTGTTGTGAGTGCAAGTGTGCACATGTGAATGATGTACCACTGATTTCGATAATGGTGCTAATAGTGAATTATCAGACATCATATTGTCTCACATTTGTACAGAATGTAACGATGGCTGCTGGTTAGCAAAAAAGGTTTAAAAAAAAAAAGAAAAAAATTGTCTTGTGCCACACCTATCATGTTTTTTTTTTATACTTTTGTATGGAACTTTGTATCATTTTTCAATATGAAAAGAAGTAAAATCCCCAGCAATGTGACAAGTTCGTCATGACAGTGTTTGTGGATGGTTTAATGGTGAAATAGATGATACTGTTTCCATGGCTACTAAATATTAGCCATAAAACTTATATGTAAACACCTTCAATTTGTAAGGGACAAGAAAAGTATGGGAGTGAGATATATATAAAGTATGCAGTGTAGATAAGTAGATAAGGTTCTTGGAAGCCAGGAACCTTACTCCTTACCATATTTCTAATTTCAGACTGTGTTTTAAATTAGAAGTACTATCTAAACTTTTAGTTTTTACATACTACTGTATATGGTTTTTTGATGTTTTTTTCCCTCAAAATATGAAGGGAAAAATCTAGATCTTTGAAAAAGAGAGCTAAACAGAGAGAAGATAGTGGTATCTTAGAGGAGGTGGTGTGCATGCGCGTCACGAAGGGATCTGGCAGTGGTTAAGCAGACCTTTTGTTTGAGTCACCAGGGTGGAGTGCCTCCCACATTTAGTCCAAATCACACTCACAAGCAAAACCTCTCTGACACAGACTTGTGTGCATGACTGTATCCACAGGAACTACTTTCATATCAGCAGATGGTCAAAGTAGTTTGTTATAAAAACAAGCCACTACTGTGCATGGATGACTTAATTATTTACAGCTTTTGCCAAAATGCCATCTTTAGGTTTGGACTTCTTAGACTGATTTTTACTTTTAAATACGACCAAATACCACTTGAAATGTTTTGTGGGTTTGCTGTGGTCAACCCCATAAATGGCTTCTCTGCTTTGCAGCCCACTTTCATCATCGTGGTCAGCCGCCACTGACAAATCTAGACACTAGATGGCAGAGTAGACCACACAGTCCCAGTTATGACAGTTATAACCTAAACATCACCCACAAACCACTGGATTATTCCACTCCAAAATAAGCCAAATATGTCCAAAAAACCCTAAAAAACCCACATAAATAATCACAAGGAGATACCAGAATAAGTTCTTTTATTTAAAAGCATTAGATTTACAGCGATTGTCTGCAACGTTACAGTACAAAAACGGGATGCAAATGTAAATTAATTGACAGGGATTCAGACATGGAGTGCAATTCATAGTTATTTTATGACTTAAGGCAGTTGTATGTAAGAAAAGAAAAAGTGCCTTACAGGAAACACTGTACAATCATGTGATACATGGCTTTCAGAGACATATGTGGGTTTGCTGACTTTTATTTACAAGACCATGAAATTCCAAAGTTAAAAATATAATTTTGTCTTATACTGATTTACCTTTTTTTAACAAATACAGTCATGTTGTTTATTGCAAGCTGCCATTCTTCAAATAGAAGGGCATAAGGTGCGCGTTAGCAGCGGCATATTTAGAAATAGAACCAAAAATATAGGTTTTTTTTTACGAGACGGAGTAGTGAAAGATGCTGAAAAACACGCGTCTTGATTCAGACTGCAGGTGCAGGTGACGGTTAGGTCCATGTAAACAGAGACAGACATTTTATGCATTAACACAGGATCAAGTTTTATGCATTAACACAGGATCAAGTTGCTAGGTAGCCATCACAGTTTTTAACGAGACTCACAAAGGCGGTCATTTTTTTATTTATCTTTTGTTTTACCTGATATGTAGAGTGATATTTCCGGTCTTGTTTCCAAACAAAACGTCATCTTAACAATACTGAGAAACACCTCAGGGTTCATGTCCAATTAGAAGTTCAGTATTTCATCTATATGTAGGAGACTGGCGTCCGGGCCGGGGACCGTGGCCGGGGTCGCCTGCAGCCACTGAGGAAGTGGAAATGCTGTTGTGTTGGACCGCTTGCAGATGAGACCCAGGACCTGCAGGGGTGGGACTTCCTCCCGGGCTCACCCCTGCAGCTGGACACAGAAACAGCTGTCAAAGTCACTGATAGTTTGGCAAATCACCCGCTCTTGGGACTTTGTTTTTGCGTATTTAACAAGTGAATAAAAACCCATTACAATTCAGATTAAATCAAAAAAAGTTTTTTTTATTTAACAAATGAAAAGTGTACATACAGGTTAAAAAAAACATCATTAGAAACATGGGAATATAGCACATTGCATCCTTCTTTGTTCTCTGATGCTCTTAAAGCATAAGACCCTTTTTTTTTTTGTTCGATTTTAAGGTGCTTTTTTTGAAAAACTATCTTTGATTACAGTCAGGTAAAGTTACTTTACTGCAGAACACTAACTTTAGCCTGTCTGGAGTGCAAGATAGGCACGGTCTGGTTTAATAAAGTAGTACAGCAAAAGAAATGAGACTTGAGCAAGCAGTGCTTTCCTTTGACCGGCTCTAGTTTGCATTAAAAGTGCATTGATTACATTTGAAGACTGGTAGGTTAGGTTTTTACTCATAAATGCTCTGGAAGGCACAGTTCAAGGTCTCTGTGTGTGCAGGAGTGCTTTTTCACAGCAAGACAACGTGGAACCTTGATGTACTTGCTGGTGTGCACACGACGAGCTGCGATATGCCTGAATTAAACCCTCGGTTGTCCGTGGAGATGATCTGGAAAAGATGTAGCGCTTTTCTAAACAGGGGTACAGGGGAGAGGGGGTTTACTCACTGGGGTACCCCTGTGCCTCTCTCTGTCTAGCAGTGACAGGACAGTCTTTGTGGGTGAGGAGAATCTGCTTCAGCTGACCCACTTCCGACCTCAGTGACGTCACCTCGTTCTGGGAATACACAAACACTTCTTCTAAGCATCCTTGAACGGGACATTATTTGAATGTGTGTAAGAGAGCGCGTGTCCCACCTGTAGCTGCAGGTTTGTGTGCGTCAACTCTTCAGCTTTCTTCTCCAGCGACGAGACCCACAGCTTCCTCTTCTGTCGGCAGCGGGTGGCCGCGGCCCGGTTGCGCTCCAGGAACTTCTGCCTCCGCTCGTCGGGGTCCTGCTCAGTTGTGCGTCTGCGGCGGTTGCCTCCTCCTCCGCCACCGCCTGCCTGCACTGCATGCTGGGAGTGGCACAGCTGCGACGGCTGCATCTGTTGGGCAACTGGTGATAACTGACAAAAAATAAATAAATCAGTAACACCCCTTGTGCTTGATGATAACAAATCTTGAGTTTTCAGTCAATATAATGTGGCGCACCTGTGGGGCAGAGAGTGACGGCGACGGCGGCGAGCCCTGGTGTAAGCGTGAAGGCGGGGACTGGTGAGCCTGAGTGTGCGGTCCAGTCCCTGACTGGTGCAGCTGGTGGAGGTGTTGGGGAGGGGGAGCATGGCACTGCTGTTGATAGGGGAGGGGCGGCGCTGGAAGCTGTGCGTGATGAGAATGATGATGAGGATGATGAGGATGATGGTGGGGATGGTGGTGGTGCTGGTGCTGTTGTGGTGCAGGTGCAGAGTGCCGCTGGGACATCATGTCCATCATGTGGCCCATGGATGTCACAGGGTTGTTGACGAGTCCCGGGAGTTGCTGTTGGTAATGGTGGCCCATCGTCGGTTTGGCTCTCTGAATACAGACAGACGACAACAATAGACATTATTTAATTATTTAATTTTTAATTTAATTTAATAATTAATAATTTAAGACATAATTTTTGTTTTCCCCTCATCTAATGTAAAGAAAAAGTAAGATGCAGCAACTGCAAGCAGGTGATTACGATTTTTTTACACCAGTTTCTTTAGTTTAATCCTTTTTTTTAAGGAATCTAAAATAAACAATGTACAAAATATTTCCAGACTCTTTTTTTTAACTAAACATTCAACTCTTAAATTATTTTTTTTAAAGGTGAAATCAATATATATATTTGTAACCTTGAATTACAGATCCCTCTCCATGCAACGAACTGTAATTCCTTAAGATTCAGTTTTTTACTCAAATCCTGAAATCTAAAAGCACATCAAAAAACATGACAAAAATATGTTTGTTTTTTTTTACAAAATACAAATTTTTGTAGTTGTACTTCTGCAAATGAAATCAGGTGATCAAAAGCTGAGCTGCAACACTTTAACCTCATAGTTATCACATGCATTTTTGAGACCCTGCAGCACAAACAAAATAATGATAACAAAAAAACAAAGTTTTTTACAGTTAAAAAAAGAATGAAAGTAACACAAACAAATAATAAAATCATGGTACCAAAAAAAAAAAAGTTATGTAGAAACTATTAGAGACAAAATTGGGGGGTGTTTTGAATTTCAATTTAATGAATGCTCAAAAAAAGAAAAAGAAAACAGATTTTCTTTGTATTATTTTCTATCAGGGATTAAAAGGTTAAATATGGACATCAGTCTGATATCAAGTTTCCAAATTTTGTAACAGTCATTTCTACTTTGATGCAGCTTTCAGTCTGAATGTTAAAACAAGATAAAAAAGTCGTACAATGTTCAAGAAATATTTCCTGTTTGATATCTAGTTATTCTTGTGAACTTTTCAGAAAAACTATTTAAAAAAAAAAACAGAAAAAATATTTTTTCAGTGTTTAAATTATTTAAGAGTGCAATTAAACTTATAATAAATAAACCCATACACAGTTATGATTAAATAAGCACAAGATTTGACTGTAGAATAAATGAGGGAAAAGCAATTGATCGTGGAGATCAGTCAAACAATGTTCACTTCCATGACTAAGGAGTCAAAAAGTCTCGACTAACTTCACTGACCTACATGTAAGTGTGTGAGTGAAGCTGTTAAGCTGTTTGGGGGCAAAAGGTCAGGAGGTTCATGCAACGATGATGTTCTTAGTTACAGTCATGGCTTGTTGTTTTGTTTATTTGACGAGGAGAAAAGGTGATGACCAAATTTAATCTTTACAGTTCTCACGACGGACACTGAAAGATCCCAAACAGATCATGAAACGTACTGTGGATGTCACATCTGCACCGGAGCTGGGGTTTGCAACCACCATTTCCAGGTAATTCATGTTTTTGTTCAAAGAGATGTAAATGTGTCATTATTTATTTTTTTGAGTCACACGACCTCTCCGTTTTTGGCGTGACTTCCGAAATAACCAAAGTAACCACAAAGACGTGGTATATGTTGTAAAGCATGTGTTTTAAACCAAACATGGATTGCTTAAACCTTAATAAGTCGTCTGAAAGGTGAGTTGAGTGACTGTTCAAACCCGTAAACGGAAGAATGCGGTTCCCACGAGTTCAGGATATGTCTAGTGTGGTATCTTGAGAGAATATTTGCCTTAAACCGAGAAGCAGCTTTGGTGCCAAGGTCACTTTTCCGTAGTATCCTGCGTTCCCGGCACTTGTAAAAAATTAAACATTCAACTCTTTTCGTTGGAAATTCTCCACGACAGCGCAGGCTACAACAGCAAAGACAACAAAAATGCTGCCGTTTGCAGCTCGATACCTTCACACTTTATCATTCCTGTGTATCATCTGACTAAACACACTGCACAAGCTAAATTAAAACTCATCTCACCTTTCTCCCACACTGAGCGAGAGAGGGAGAGGTCATGTTTGGAGCATGACATCACCCCCTCCCTACCTCCACACACACACACACACACACACACACACACACACACACACACACACACACACACACATACACACACACACACACACACACACACACACACACACACACACACACACACGCATCCACGCACTCCCCATCCCTTTGCAATATTTCTATCTCCTTGCTGTTACACAATATTTCTTCAAGATTTTTTTTCTCTCTCTTTCTCTCTCTCTCTCTCTGTTCTCTATTCAGTGATGGGGGAAAAAAAAGGAGCACATTTAGCGGGTGCCAAGGATGAGGTCACTCAGCTGAGTGTGCCAGCTTTACCAGCCAGTCAAGCACACACACACACACACACGCACACACACGCAGTAACACACACACGGAGCAGGACGGGACACGAGTACAGCTCTGTTTACTACATAGAAACACCCTGACGCTGGGGCCGCTGGTTACATCATGGGTCTCCTTGGTCTGGATGACACATCACATTGATATTTCTGTCTGGAGGGATCAGTGAATGAAGACACAAAACTGTACATGAAACACTGATCCAGTTGTCAAATGTTTACTTTTCCACTCGCGCTCGGTAACTGCCGTTACTGTACAACGGAGGCATGTTAATTTGCCTCCCGTGGTTTTAAAGGAGCCGGGTACCCTTTCATACCTCGGTAATGCAAAACACCTACAATCCTTAGATTATTGGTAAATATTGTGCTGTACGTCTGGAAAGGAAATCTTTGACTGGGTTGAATGTGTGTTTTTAATTACGTGTATGAAAAAGCAGTCCGACATTGTGATCTTTAGAGTCTGGATATTTATGGAAAATGAGGACATTTCAGCTGGAACAGACACATAACACACATTAGGACGGGCTTTAGCTTTGGTTTGGGGTGAGATTTGCGGTCAGGCGAGAGGTTAGCCGTTTAGCTGCGGTGGGTCCTGTTGCTTTTGGTTTATGATGTATGAAAGCCTGGTTTTCTCTGCGTTTCTCAGACCTTCGCCCGGGACACTGCATTTTCATAAGGGACAACAATCAGGCTTCCTTTAATTTCCTTTATGGCATAAACCATGTACAGTTTGGGAGATATCTATTTATTCTCTGGTTGGGAGTCCTTGATAGCTTTGATAGTATTGCTGTTGTTTAAATCCAGCACAAATGATATAAGCAACGGGGAAATGTGTCGACTTTAAGGACACAAGTTGGTGAATTTTTGTCATTTTTGTCTTTTACAATTCTACCGGAGAACAAATGAGGGTATTTTTTTAAATAAACACACTTGAGTATTAGTTTTAGTTATAAATATGGGCGTTGAAGAGGAGGAGTCGTGTACAGAAGCGTGTGTACCCGCTGCACAGAATATCTGCTTTTGTATTTCAACATGCTGACATCAATCAATCATTTTATTTATTTCAAACCAACAAAACCACAACTCTCGTACTACAAAACAAGAACAGAAAGTTACAGGACACCATTGAACAGAACAAACAACAATACCAACAACAGACACTATAACAAAACAAACACTGTTTGAAAAGGGGATGGCAGAAGCAAAGCTTATTAATTTCCATCCCCCGCCAACACACATATAACAAAGACAACCACAACACAAAGTTACTCCCTTAAGCCCCTCTTCCCCTCAATCATTTCATTTCTTTACATCAGTTTATCTCCTCTTCCCTTTTATACATTTCAAAGACTGCTTTTCTGTACTTGCTTTTAAATTGACCGACACTTTGACTAAGTTTAATTTCATCTTCAACTTTCCTGTCACTGAGCACCCCTAAAAGACCTTGACCCCCTCAGTTGGGTATACCTCCATCTGTAAATCATAACGTGCGTTTGTGCAAGTATGAGCTTTGCATGACAATCAATGCCTCCCATACTTACAGTCATGTGCCGAGCAGATGCCCCTTGCATGGCGGGGTCTGGCAGGGTGCCAGGTAATGAGGCTGGCAGAGGTTGTCTGGGCCTGCTCTGCATGTGGAGGAGGCAGGACAGCGAACCAGGAACCGGGCTGTGGTCGGTCACAGAGAGAGGAAAATGACATTACCAATCCGGCTTAGGTTTTACTAATCCTGGTTCAGATAGAGGTGCAAGCTGAAACATGTATCCACAAGTCTCAATAGCACATGGACGTGACATTGAAATGGATGGGAAGACATAGATGTTGTTAGTAACCACACAAACAAGACAGAGTCTTTCATTTTAAATGGGATTGTTCATAATCATCATCGTTAAACATCAACATATCCTCTAAATTAATCATTTGATCCATGTTTATGTTCATGTTGGTTCATTTCTGTCATTAGAAGTTGGTGGAAGGGATGACATGAGGAATACTCCACCGGTAAACCCTGAGGACACGATGAACAGGGCCAAGTAGGGTAGTGAAACTGGCTGGACGGATGGTTTCATGAAGAGAGTGCTGTGATGCATGATGTTTCCCTGGTCTTAACATGCTTAATTTCACTGCCTAAACCAAACCACATCCTTAGTCACTTCTGAACCTAACTCAAAACGGGTAACTGGGCAGTAAAATGAAGTTTCAAAGTAAACTAAGTAAATACGGTATTTTGTTGGATGGGATAAAAAAGCCCCTCTCACTGCCAAATCCACACTATTTCAACTTTGAGGTTTTTTTTGAAGAGAGAGAGACATATTAATAAACTTCTGTTCAGTTTATATAATATTAATATACAATATACCACAGTTTTAACGGTTAAACCAAATTCAGCATGTGTTAGGAGCACAGCTCCATAAAGAAAAAGATGAAGTTACTAAACTGCCTCTCTGCGGTCCAAACTATAGTAAAAACATTAAGCCTACTAATAAATTACACCAAAGGATGACAGAACACTGAGATTAAGAAAGAATTGGGAAGACGTTTCCCTTTACAGTTTTATGACCTCTTCTGCTCCCTAAGAGAGTTGATCACATGGCCTGGCCCCAACTTTGTTGAAACATCTCACTGGGATCAGGTTTAGTCCTTTACAATCTGATTTTTTTCTTCTTTTTTTTAAATAAATAAAGAATTATTTCCAGCTTAGGGGTTGAAGGTTTTTTTTTATAGTTTTATCCCCAACTTTGCTCATACATCTGAGCATTTATGGGATATTAGTCTTTGATAGAAATGCTGGCTGGACCCTGATTCACTTTCTATATTTTATACTAACTTATATAAACTTTATACAGTACTTTATACTATACTTAATACTACCATTACTGACTTAGTGACAAACCTCAGCTCACAACCACTTTACAGAGAACACTGGAACTACTTTCTTCAGAGGACGGTGTCCGTAACACAGACCTGACAGCGTCCTGAACGATGAAGGAGCCAAAATGATACTGCATATGAGTAAAATGTTGTAATGAGATGTTTGAGGTAAAGAAATGACGGTTGAACAACTGTCAAAGAGATGGGGAAAAAAAAAAGTGACAGCTTGAGAGGGAGGAGATATGCTCCGGCATCGTGGAGGGGGCGGGGGGGTTTTAGAGACCCGGTAAACCATGTGCTGACCTAACCGCTCTGGCTCCGAGCCAGTCGGACAATGTGGGCCTACGTGGACGAGCTGAGGTCATCAGCAGTGATGTCATCGTTGAATCCAGCATTTGCAACCCCGTTTAGCGTCTAACAAGCACAGACGGACCAAAAAAAGCATTTCCTAACGTAACCACAACATCTCGGCAGGGCCAGAAGCCAGACGCTCAAAAAACCAGGTTGCCATAGAAACCAGGGGAAACACAAGGGAAAACTGTCAGATACCCGATCCATAGTTCATTTTTGTACGACTTAGTGGGTTTCGCTGTCTAATGTGCTGTCTGGTTTCAGCTGGCGTGGGTTTATTGTGCCATAATCGACTCCCGGCTTCCTCCCTGCTGTCCTGTCACAGCCTGCTCTGGCCAGGACAGATGTCTGGAGCTGGCTGTGTCACCGACTTACTTCTGGCAAAGTGAATCATCTGCAGACATTTAGTTTACGTACACTATACTATATGTTGTAGCAGGTATTAGCCATGAGCCCGCTGATAGGACGTGAGAAGGCTTTTCATTTTTTGTTATTCATTTGACTTCAGTAAATAAACAAATACAGGACTGTCTCAGAAAATTAGAATATTGTGATTTTCTGTAATCAG
This sequence comes from Cololabis saira, assembly GCF_033807715.1. Classification (NCBI taxonomy): domain Eukaryota; kingdom Metazoa; phylum Chordata; class Actinopteri; order Beloniformes; family Belonidae; genus Cololabis; species Cololabis saira. The sequence continues at coordinate 15,582,838 of NC_084601.1, read as the reverse complement.
AATCAGAATCAGAATCAGAAAAGGGTTTATTGCCAAGTTTTCACACGAGGAAATTGTTATGGGGATTGGTGCAACACAATACAAATATAAAAAAAAAAAAAAAAAAAACAATTACAAATGCAATTACAAAAACAGAAATGTCATACATTCTGGATTCATTACAAATCAACTGAAATATTGCAAGCCTTTTATTATTTTAATATTGCTGATCATGGCTTACAGCTTAAGAAAACTCAAATATCCTATCTCAAAAAATTAGAATATTCTGTGAATCTTAATCTTAATCTGCAGGCCATAATCAGCAATATTAAAATAATAAAAGGCTTGCAATATTTCAGTTGATTTGTAATGAATCCAAAATGTATGACATTTTTGTTTTTTTAATTGCATTACAGAAAATAAAGAACTTTATTACAATATTCTAATTTTCTGAGACAGTCCTGTATATAGAAATCTGTGTCAGCGATGAGATAATGACAGCACTTGAAATAACTCTGGGGAGATGACACAATGGGCTTCATTCGTGAAATCTTTGTAAATCTGTGACGAGATTGGCAAATAAGTTACCATGTGCACGTTTGTGAATCAGTCACAAACTAGCACCATCACATATAGAAGAAAGGTGCTTGCTTACCCCACATGTCTGTCTGTGGACATGGTACATGCTTAAAGAATTTAGGAGAAGAGGAAAAAAAGTCCATGAAACTAGTTTGATACGAGGTTTAAATGAAAAACACAAAAATGCATTTGTCCTAAATCAACAAAACATTCCTGCAACTGCAGCGAGGACGTCTCAGAGTAAACACTCGGTAGCCGGCAGCATCGTCTCTATAATTAACACAGATTGAAGGAAACGCAATCTGTGAAATGTCCATCAGCCCAGACAAACATGTTACATTTCTAATTTACTCTCACGGTTAACACCATGTGTTAGAGGTGTCTGCACAATGTGAAGATAAATGAGTAATTGACGAAAGATGGATTCAATCTGTAAAGTCTCACAATGATCAGCAACATCTAAGTGCACTCCTTATTCACACATGCGTGTGGTCAGAGGTCAGAGGTCAGTGAAAGATCTTGTTGGTACCACTGAAACGTTTGGAACTACTGACAAAGCCTACATTTCGTTCTGCAGAAGGTTTAAGTTTAAATTTGCTCTGCTAGCGTTTCATTAATGAGGCCCGGTGTTACAAGAAAGTTCTCATTGTGCCTGCGACGGACCGGCGGCCCGTCCAGGGTGCAGCTCTGCCCTTCACCTGAAAAACGCAGGTATAGATACAGATGGAGGCTCATTCTGAGAAAAGCGCTTTTTTTTTTTGAGACGGTATCGATTTCTTATGATTTGTAGGATTGTTTGGGTCAATTGAAGATGATTACTGATAAAGTGTGAAATGCTAGTGGAACCATGTAACCCGTGTGTCAAAACACTGGAACGAAAACTGCAGTTTTCATCTACAAAAGCATCAAAATATAGAGAAAAAAGGGTTTTTGTTTTGTTTTAGTTTACAATTTCACAACTTTCATTGCCTACGGTTAAGTATAGGTACGTAAAAAAGAAAACATTTTTCTTCTCAGCCTGATGTGAGTATTTCATGCACTCCCAAGTCCAAATACACGTACACACAAACCCGTAGCAGGACGACTGAGGGCAGCTGGTGGGAGCTGGTCAGATGAAAGACAGGAACTCCTCTAATCTGTCAGCTGAACTGGGTGATAACCAGGGAGCCGGGGAAGCTGCCCACGCATTAACAGACTCCAGTCTGGCTCTGAGTCTTTGCAGACACAACGGAGGTGGTCGCCGGGTGGCGGGGCGGCTAAAGTCGATGGGACCGAGTGGGCGTCATGCAGCAATTCTCCATCTCTGCTTTGTTCTTTCAGTAATTGACGTCTGATGTTTTTTCTTTTTGTTGTTGTTTTTTTAATTTCATTTTTCCTTCCTCTCAGATCATTAATGAAGTGATGGATTATGCAGAAGGAAGTGCCAGCCTGTGCCTGGCAGAACAAGTTATAACATGTCAAGAATGAGAGAATGACAGCGAGAAAGAGGAAACTAGAAGGGGAAATGTGTGCGTGTGTGCAGGGGACGAAATAAGTCATCCTCCGTGACTGAAGTCATTAATGAAGATATTGCATGTGTGTCCAGAAGCCTGTATGTGTTTCCAAAGCGGTACTCACTCTGCTTGTGTTAGTTTGGAAGGAGTGATGACTGATCCAGACTGGGAGGAGGATGCGGAGAGAGCCTGCTGGGCCGCCAGGCTGCAGCTCGGTGCCATCATGGGGACATGGCTCTGGTGATGATGGAGCGGCGGCTGCGGATGTGCGTGCTGCGGCTGCGGGGGATGCTGTAGGTGAAGCGGAGGTTTGAGCTGGTGCTGGTTCATACACGACGGCCCGTTTTCAGAGAGCGTCTGTGGGGGAGAAGCAGGGACCAGCTGGGACCTTGGTGGAACTTAAGGGGTCGTATCTGATTATAGTCGTGTGTACACAGTCCATGTTTTATGATCTGCGATTATGATCTGAGATTATAGCAACAGAAAAGCGTGTATGCATGCGCATGTGTGAGCATGTCTGCCGTTGTTTAAGTGCATTTGTGTTTGATGGCTGGCTGTTTAATTTACAGGGTAGAATGTGATCGCCCGGTGTGCCTTTCCTCCAGCAGGTCGAATATCTGCAATTGTCTAATTGGGTCAGACTGCTCTTTCTCTCACACACAAGCACCCATCACAACACAGACCAGCGAGCTCCAACTGCGACGAGGCACACATTTTTATCGTGTCTTGATTATTGCTCTGAGCTCCTTTAAGGTGAAGCGACAGCCAAATGTAAATGAAAATGTGCATTTCCTGTAATATTTACTTGTTTGTTGTTCTCCTCCTCTTGCGCTTGAAGAAACTCCTCCTCTATCTCCTTGAACAGACCGACCTCTTCACAGTTCTGCAAAAATCGCGTTGGCGTTGGGGTCTGGTCTGAAAACACCACACACAGAAGTGGACACAAAAGAGACGGGTTTGAAAAATCTGCAGATGTCCATACGCTTTCTTTCTTTTTCTTTTTTTCTTTTTTTTGCCGCAGCAGTCTCTGTTGTTTGAGCGTCTTTGCTTCCTAAACCAACTCTCATCCAGGTCGTAATGCAAAGAGGCCAGACGAGTCTCCTCTCAGCCGCGCTCTCTGATAACATCGGTCTGTCTCTGCGAGCCGTCTAAACATGCGGGGGGTCAAAGGTCAGCCGGGCTCTTTGTTTTGACATGAGATTTCCTGCAGGAGGCGAGATGGGCTGCAGGACCGGGGCATGGGGAGAGGGACCCAGCGGGAGAGTCTGCAGAGGCCGGCTCTCACGCTGATGTTTCTATCCAGACAGACAGCTGTTTCTATAGTAACAGACTGTGTAATGTGACAGCATTTCGACTATGACACTGTCGTTAATAGTTGATCACGATGAATGACTTAAGGCTGGAGTGTTTTAGCAGCTTTTTGATTGGCACATATGTTGTACTCTCATTCGGAATTGACGTGTCTAAAAAAAACTGTCCAAAGCATCGTTGGTGTCTCCCTCAAATAGGTTGCCGTATATAATGTCTTGAAAGAATAACGTGCTCACTATTAATGATGTGCTGTTCCACTGATGTTTTGACCACGATTTTTGAACATTTTTACAACAAAGGTTTGATATTTTTTACATAATAACGGAATTCTTTTTGCATTAGCTCTTCAGAATAGATGTCACCAATATGTTGACCAATTAAGAAAAAAACAAGTATAAAAGAAAAGGAAAATGAATCATTTACAAAGCATTTAAAAAAACTGAAGGTCTCACACACAGTTTTGCTGATTTACGTGACTGTGGTATATAAGATCAAAATATCAAGCAAAAAAATATGAATATCTTCCTTTGAGATGCTTTGTTTTTAAGAGAGCAGGGAGGACTAGTCGTGTCGATATTCACGTTGCTTACCCATAGGGGCACTCACCTCTAATCTTGGTAATTACATGCAAAATTTATCAGTGCACTATGCCTGTTAACTAAGGTTTTATGTCTGATCATTAAAACATCCTCATAAGCAATATATGCTATCATCTATCTAATCCTAATAGTCTCCAGCCCCCTTCCTTTTGCAAAAAATCAAGAGTCAAGGGTGAGTTTAATCATCATTACGCAATCCAAGATTGTATAGCAACAACTTCTCAGACAATCCAGAGATGACCTAATAAATACAAGAGCAATTAAAATTAAGCTGTTTCTATTCATGTGATTAATCCTGGGGTCTACATGAACATAAACTCCCCTGAATGTCTGCCGGTGGAGGTTTCGATACTGTTTGCCAGACGACATGAGAGCAAAGTGGTTAAGAAGCTGCCTTGTCCTTTAGCATCTTTTCTGTTCAACAAATTAAAAAAGCCAAAAGTTTGAAATGGGTCCTGCGTTCTGAGGGTTGTGCACCACAGCTCCGTGGCTTTAAATCAAAGCCGGCGTGGACCGGCGATGTTTGGCCTCGTCTGATGGAGTAGGCTGTGCATGCCGAAACACGAGCCGCTCTGTTTCACAGCGCAGACTACCTGAGGGAAGGAAGCCTGTATCGAGTTTATCTGATTTCATACTGTATAACATATCACCATGATTTTTTCATCAAGCGCTGATCCTGAAAAGGGGTCATCAGCACGCACGCGTGCAGGCTCAACTGAGTGGTTTTATAGTGAGTTAAGTCTGGCTTTAACCTGGCTTTGATTGCATTAAATGTTATTTGTTAAAAGAAAAAGGAAAAAGAAGGCACTTTGTGTTTTTGGCTGCTCTCACCTGTGAAAACTGCGTCCGTCTTGATGGAGGGGAACTTGAGAGTCATCTCGTGCTTGCGACTGTGGATGATCAAATGCTCCTCTAGCTGGAAGCGCTGCAGCACAACGACAGAGGGAGAAAGATATGAAGAGATGCATGAAATCCTAAGAGGCGAGAGAAAAGTTGCTCAGGTAAATCAGTTGCTGCATCGTTCCTAACATCACATAACTATATATTATCTGGCCGTACCCACATTTAAAAGTAATTTCAATGACTTTCTGTCAAGATTGAAGCAATTGATTTCTTAACGTTACTTTATTTTGCCAGGTGGCATGATCACATTTGGTTTGCACAACCTCGCTACCGTCACAACTCCAACAAGTGCAAGTCATGCCACATCCAACTGACCTGCAGGCAGCCAGGGGCGCCGCACACATAAGGCCTGTCCTGTTTGTCATTCATGTCATACACAAGCCTATGCAAACAGAAGAAGTGAGAACAGTATGTTAACTTGCAGCCTGGTCAAAGAGAAGGAGTTGTGTTTGTTTTTTTAGGGGGAGGGGGGGGGTCATTCAGTGGAAACCTGCAGTTCCCTGTTTCATATTTGAATTTATACATAGACAATGCATACTTAGCCCCACACCACGTCTTGAACGTGGAAGCTGAGTGTAATGAGATAGTTGCCACAGATGATGGATGTTTGACTCTGAGACACAACATCATCTTGAGGAAAATGATCCTCTTTGTGCCAGCGGGAGTTCAGAGGCCTTGGGTTGTGAGAGCATCGCTGTGCGCTCTAGGTATCCATTTTTATTAGCATCATTACAACGGTAAACACAATCAGCCTGTGTTTTTCTCCCAGCCTTTCATTATCTGTGCTTACAAACATGTAAGCACCAGAAGGGGCAAATCTTTACCAGTCGTTGTTGTCGCGTAGTGAAACGTTAAGTGCAGTGCAAACTGGTTCGGCCTGCAATTAAGCTTTCATCGTGACACGGTTAATAATACGAGCGTGATGAAAAGATGAGGGCTCACGTCAAGTCATCACGGGATAAAAATATCAACACGGATGCAGGACAGAGAACACATGACACAATCTGACAGCTAGTAGTTGTGGGGAGGAGTTTACACCAAGGAACTGTTGCCGATCAGTCATTGTTGTTGGAAAGAATCAGAAATATGCTGTTACTAGAGGACAGTGACGTGTGTTTTGGTGTCACGAGAAAGCTTGTGAGCAGAAAAGAGTAAAACAAAAGGGAAATAAAGTATATGCTTCCATAAGAAATGGAAAATGGGTGTGTGTGTGTTTGTGTGACAGAATGGATGTGGGGAAACATAAGGGTTAGGGAGAGGGGAATGGAAAGGGCAAGTGGCAGTGAGTGAGAGCGGAGGAGGACGGAAAGAGAAGGATGAGGACGCAATGAATGGGAGAGAGGAGGAATGAGGGCGGGAGGCAGGGCGAGGGAGGGCTGCGCTTCAGCCCCGATGCTCCTGACAGGTTTCAACCTGCCTCAACCCCCATTTTCCAACCCCAGGCAAGTAGAGGTGACTTCATAGGTGTGTATAAGTGTTACAAAATAAAACAAGTGAGCGAGTGTCCGCAAGGTTCTCAGATACAGACTGGTTGGCTTATGAAAAACAGATAGGCCCGAAACAAAGGCTAAAAAGTTGTCATAGCTGGAAACAGAGCGCAATTTACACACAGCAAACCCACTTGTATAATCTGACACTTCATAGAAAAGCTGATATTAAAGATAAGCAACTTTGTATTTCAATTTGACATGGCCAGTCTCTAAAGCAGTACTTGTAGGACTTTGTCAGACTCAGCACATTTCCAATAAAACCTTCTGTCAGAGTGGTTGCATCAATCCCCAAATGACGTCACCTTTAATGCACAAATCCCACATACAACAGAGCAGACAGCACACTGCGAATAAGACGGATTATAATAAAAAAAAACTAAAAAAACGGAAGCAACTAAATCTCAACCCTTTTCCCGCCTCCTCCTGTCACTTGTGACAATGAATGACCCAACACACATAGCCCATCAACTCAACTCAAAAAAAAAGTCTTGTCTCCGCAAATCTACTTACTGTTTCTTTAAGTTCCCATATTTGATGGATGACTCATGACAAGAGCGTCGAACCGGGCCGGGGCCGGCATGGACTTCACTCACTCACTCAGCTGTAAATGTCACCACCGGTAAAGATCCTGCAGGTTCGGGGAGGAGAGAGGTCGGTTTCCCGGAGCGCGTCTCGCAACAACTTTCATAAACAAGTCCGGCGCGGCTTTATGGGGAGAGCGCTCACTCACACCCCCCGACCCAATCACACCACCCCCCGCCCCGACGGCCCTCCCGCTGCTGGGATGAGACCACTGGGATCCTGACACCCCCCCCTGTCAACCTGATCAGTGCAACTACAGAGAAAGCAGGACGCAAGACTCAAGGCAGATCCATACGCGCAACTTTTCTTTTGCGGAGAGAGAGAGACGGCTGCGGCGGAGAGAGTTGGAGTTTCCAATTGTTGTAATTTTTTTTTTTTTTTTTTTTTGTGAATGAAAGTAGACGGAGGGCTTACCAGCGGAGCAGGAGAGAGGGGACGAGCGGCGCTCCAGAGAGGAACCACGTTGGACTGGAGCGCGATTACAATACGATCTATTTACAGACGCATTACATCACCCCCCCGGTGACGTCACGTGGAATTCCTGAACTTCTAAATCATTGCGGTCCCGTACGGAGAGAGAGAGAGAGAGGGAGAGGGAGAGAGGGAGGGAGAGACAGAGAGAGAGAAAGAGAGAGAGAAAGAGAGAGAGGGGGGGGGGGGGGCACGGACCAGCAGCGTGGACCCGCTGCGCGGGCCAGGACTCAAGCATGGTTTATGGTTCCGCGTTAAAAAGACGGCGTAGCCTACGGCGTAGGTTACGCGGCGACGCGCACCGTAACCGCGTACCCCTCGCCGTAGGCTCTGCGTCGGTGTAACGTGGAACCATAAATCAGCCTTGACAGTCACGAGTAGGTGACATGATCGGGTGGGCCCGTGTGAGTGTGACCCATTTCTGTCTAGCCTAGTGCCCCCCACTTAAATATCAATGTGTCAAGTGGGGAAATAAAATGTACAATGATAATAATAGTAGTGATAATAACAATAATATAGACCCATATATCCAGGGGCGAAAATCCCGTTTCATAGTTGGGGGGGGACAATAAACAGTAACGTTTTAGAGAATAAATCCAGTGGGGGACAAGGAATAAAAGTTTTAGCCTTCCTTTAATACAGCATTTTGACATTTTCATCTCCATCTCGCAAACATACCTTTCTAAGAGCAATACAAAACAATGGTATTAGGTGGAAGGTGGCAATAATACAGCACATCTGACATAATACACTGCAAAAACCCAAAATCTTAACAAGAATATTTGCCTTATTTTTAGTTGAAATGTCTAATTTTTAGTAAAAAAAAATCTCATTACACTTAAAACAAGACTCATCACTGGAAAAAACAACAATTTTCACCTGTTTCAAGTAGATTTTCACTTAAAATAAGTAGAAAAATCTGCCAGTGGAACAAGATTTTTTTGCTTGTAATGAGAAGATAAATCTTGTCCCACTGGCAGATTTTTCTACTTATTTCAAGTGAAAATCTACTTGAAACAGGTGAAAATTGTTGTTTTTTTTCCAGTGATGAGTCTTGTTTTAAGTGTAATGAGATTTTACTGTTTATTATTATTTTCGATTTCGGTTTTGGCCACAAATTTTCATTTTGGTGGATCACTACTAAATACTACTGCATTGTTCCAAAATTATTAATTCTGTCTCAAATTATTCTAGGGGGGGACAGCTTTACTAATGGGGGGACTTGTCCTCCCTGTCCCCCCCGGGATTTTCGCCCCTGCATATATCTATGTAGATCACTTGGGCGGGTAAGGTAAAGCGGCCATAGGCTATTGTGATTAAAGAAATATGCATTTTCTGTTGTTGAAAGTAGGTTTTGAATGAATGAATGAGTGAATGAAGTTTATTCAATCATGACAACACAAAAAAAAACAACACCAAAAAAACATTGTGCACAGCATTAACATTTCACACAAAACCAATAATCATGTGTTGAACAATGACTGAAAAGGCATAGGCAGAAGTAAACTGCTATCTATATTACCAACTTTCTTTTTTTGGCTACCGACCTCCAGAAAACCAAGAAGACAATATAAAGCAAAGAAACAACAGAATAGCAAAGAAACAATATAAAGCAAATAAACATCAGAAAAGCAAAGAAACAACAAAAGGCAAAGAAACAACAGAAGAGCAAAGAAACATTAACAGATAGTCAATCGCACTTATAAGCTTAAAAAATACCATTGAAAAACCAAAAGAGAATGACATGTTTTTAAATTTATGTTGGCATCATTCCAGAATTTAACTCCAGTAATGGAGACACATCTCCTTTTCATATTTTTTAGCTTTTTGTACAGTCAAATTGCAGACAACTCTAACATTATACAGAGTCTCCTGAATTGTAAAAAACCCCTCTGTATTGAGTCAGGGAGCATTTTTGATTTTGCTCTGAACATAATTTGCATGATTTTATAATTAAAAAAATCATAAAATTTAATAAAATGAGAATTTAGAAAAAGTGGCTCTGTGTGAGGAAAGTAATCAGCCTTATTGATGATACATATGGCTCGTTTTTGAAGTTTTATTATTGAATTTAAGGTGGTTTTAAAGGTGGATCCCCATAATTCCACACATTAAGATAAATAGGGAACAATCAATGAGTGGTAGATCAAAGGCAAGGCCTATGACTCTCTAAACTCTATTTTGACACTTTAAAATGACTAATGGGGTTTTTTGTCTGTTTATATCCAATTTTGGGGCATGACACACACACAAAAAAAGTCCACACCATTCAAAAATTGCACCTTTTGTCACCTCCACGTTACATGACGTAGGATGAAAAAGGGTCCCATGCTTCACCGTCATCTTGAATTAAGTCATTGGGGTACCTACTGCCACCCACTGACATGAAAGAGTATTTAATTACTCTGGATACTACACTTCAGTCACAGGCACTCAACACTTGCATCTATTTATTTTGCAGTAACTAATTTAGAAAAAATGAAATTGGATAGTTTCCCAATTGACACTTTGATATTACACAACGCTGCTGCTTTGTCTGGGGGGGCTGTTCAGATTTGTAGGGGACTGTGACATCACCAGTGTTGCTCCCATTCGTATCCTAATACTGTAACTTCATTTCGTCAATGACACCCCTTTTAAACACATGGTTCTGATTCTGTTAAGCTGCTGCAGCAAAGTTATGTCCCAGTCCAACTCTGTCCAACTGGATTGTCTGTAATTGTTAGACCTCAAACTGATTGTTGCACTTTGCAGACAAATGAATAAAAGTTTTTATTATTTTTATTTTCCACTTCGCTCTGAAAGATCCATGCATCCTTTCTTTAGGTGAGCCCTCTTTTCCAGCAGCAAACACTATCCCCTCCATTTAAGCGACAAACACCTCCTCCGCTCATCATCACTTCTGACGGTAAAGAGGCGGAGCCCGTGATGGACAAATGCACCACAGAGTAACAGTAACTGAGTTACTTTATTTAAAGAGTAATGCATTAGTAATGGCGTTACTACCCAACACTGGACATCACAGACACAAATCAGAGGTGAATCATTTTCCTCCAACATCTTTATGTCCACCCATTTGCTGTACATTGATCTGGGTGAGATTTAACACTGATTTAATTTAAAAAAAAAATGTGATAAAATGCACACTTGGAGTGGAGTTACTGCACTGACTCCACTTCCTGGAACCAGGTGCTTGAACAGAGCTGTCGCCACAAGGTTAAAAAGAGTACTGTTGTAATGCATATCTGAGGCATGTTACAGACATTTCACTAATATTCAATGAAAGTCACAATATCCACCTTCAAAAACCACCTTTAATGTTAATGTTAATATTAATGTTAACAATATACAGTAAGTAATTGGTTTATAATGAGAAAAAATGACAATGAATCAGACCTTTAGTAAATTTCTGTAAAAGTTTTTATAAATAAAGCTGTAAAACCTCAGGTTAATAACTTGGCTGAAACCCGATTTGATGCTCATTTTCTTTCAGATATCAGTACTGGACTCAAAACTGTGAAGTGCAGACAGGAGAAACATCTCGGAGTTGTTTCTTCATTGGGTTGAGTCTGAGAAATAACCATCCGTAGTGTTACAAAGGGTTAACAGGCCTTGTTACAATGATAAAGATGACTTTTATAAAGTTTGAAACATTGTGATAGACTGGGTTAAGTGTTCATTGCCATGTTTGTGGGTGAGTAACATGACTTCATACATAATATCTTTAACCGGATGACCTGATGTCAAACTAAACTGGTTGCTATGGTAGCGGATTTACTCCTGGCAGTGGTGGGAGCCAGGTGTGGGCAATGAGGGGAAGGCGAACAGGTTTTGACTGTGACACGGTATGAGAATACCTGTTTTGTGGGTATTGTGATGGACTGTGCAGGTTATCATTCAACATCTGTCATTTTTGGAGTATGATACATATTTTGGCTTGATATGCAAATAAATGACTGGGCATATCCAAAGTGAAAAATGATTCTGGACATTGAATTTTATGGACTAGCACACTTCAAACTTAAGGAAAGCTCTTTGCCCCTGGCAGTAGAGCTACATGCATGGGCTCTAAAAGTGTCACTATTCAAAATGTATCTGTGGAGTTCCTATAGGATCTTATGAGTTTTGACAATATAACTTTCAGGCTTTTCAGCGATTCATTGAAATTACCTAAGAAGAAGTAAATACTAACATCGAACAACATGAGAGATTCTGCCCATTGACGTGAGGAGAAAAAAAACAGAAAAACGAGTCTCTTCCATGTTTGGTCAAGTTTTCCGGTGCTCCAGCACAGCTGGAATTGAGCATGAGAGCATGGTTTTGTTGTGGTTGTACAAGAAAAGTGAGACCAAACCCTTCTGACTCATCATCGACCAATCTCCTGAGGTATGCAAATATCGGGCACCATGACAACTCGAAGAAACAGGAAGTTGTAATGAAGTCACTGTGTTTTTGAGACAACCCCCCCCCCAACCCCTCCCCCAATGTGGATATGAATCACAGAGTCCTTAATTTGAGAGAAGATAAGGGATGTGTACGTGAAGAGTGCGCAGTCACACTAAAACGTGTATGACGGCAGTCAGGAAGTCTCCGGCTGCTGCCCTGGAGCCAACAATGCTGCTGAGATTACAACAATCTCTCTGTGCTTTTCGGGTATACACCAGCCATTTGCAATCTGGGAACTTCATCTTCACGGCTTTTAACAGCCCGTCTGGGAAAATTAGAGCAGCTTCTCTGAGCCTGATGTCACCCTGGTTATGCTGATTCAGGTTAACGATCATACGAACCCACTGACCTCATTATAACCTTTTTGTGTCTCATAACTGAGACAAATGCTGACCCCTTGAAATGAAGTTTTCTAGTGACACTCACTGTGCAGGTGGGACAAGTGAGTGAATCTAAGCGTTACTTAGACCACTGCTTATTGTAATCATTTGTTTGCGTACTTGGAATCCTGGTAATGAACTGAGGATGGAGGTGTGATTTCGAGCTACTTTTATTTATAACTGACAGACAAACATTCTGTTACAGCATCTGCTGAGGTGAACAATGCCTCTCAAACAAGGAGATCTCTGAAGACATGTGAAGAAAACTAGCTGATCTGCATAAGCCTGATTCATCCCAAAGTGTTTAGACACCTATTAGTCCACATGCTGACAAACTATTGATAAATGAGGATAAGTAGCACTGTGGCCACTCTTTCCACAAGTGGGCACCCAGGCACACTGCAAAACCCTCAATGAGGTAATGAAGAACGCACTGGTAACAACTAAAGGCTTGAAGACATCAGTGGAGCTGGCAAACGTCATTCATGACTCTACCATAAGTGAGTCATCGAGCTGGCAAAGTGTCCGTGGTAGAAGACGAGGAAGCCGCTGCTCTTGTCACGATCCTGCTCAGCCAGCCTCCAGCTACCTGTACCTCGCTCTCGTCAGTTTCTCTCCCTGCCAGTTAATCGGCCTCATTAGTGTACACCTATTCTATATTTAAACACTCTTCAGCTCCCCCTCTCTGTCAGAATGTGTTTGTGTTTGGATACCACTCTCCACCCCTTACTTTTTAGATTATATTAAATTAGATTCAACTACAGCTTTTTTTTTTTATTGTATATATGTTAATAAGAGCTGTCAATTGTCTATTTACTGTACAGTGAGCGAAACACCCGGAGTCAAATTCCCTGTCTTGTTTGACCTGACTTGGCCAAATAAACCTGATTCTGATTCTGATTTATTGTCATTGCACAGAGTACACATAGGGAGACAAAGAAATGCAGTTAGCATCTAACCAGAAGTGCAAAGAAGCAGAAAGTGAGGAATGTACAGTCGTATAAAATAATGAGGTACAGTGTGTGCAAAGTGAGCAGCAGTTTTGTCAACTGTGACAAGCTATGAAAGGATACAGTATGAAAGATATGTACAATACAGTAAAGTAGTAAATTATGCTGAGACTACAAACATGAGAATATACAGTATAAAGAATAGAATATGTGCAGTCCGATTGGAGACAATAAAAATGAGCAGCAGTTTGTTAAATATCAGATGTTTTTGGTTGTTTTTGTCATCCATCCATCCATCCATCCATTATCTATACCCGCTTTATCCTTTGCAGGGTCACGGGGGTCTGCTGGAGCCTATCCCAGCTAATTTCAGGCGAGAGGCAGGGATTACACCCTGGACAGGTCGCCAGTCCATCGCAGGGCCACATATATACAAACAACCAGACACACTCACACCTACGGGCAATTTAGAATCACCAATTAACCTAATATGCATGTTTTTGGACTGGGGGAGGAAACCGGAGTACCCGGAGGAAACCCACGCAAGCACGGGGAGAACATGCAAACTCCACACAGAAAGACCCTGCTGGGCCTACCATTGGCCTCACCCTGACTGGTACCTCTGTCTGAGCGTATCTGCCTGTGTTCGGTTCTGACCCTGACCTGCTGCTCCTGGATCTGTCTTCTGCCTGACACTAACCACCAGACTTCAAACCCTCCTGGTTTCTGGGCCGCTATGCCAACCCTGTGCAGTCATCAGCTTGCCTCACCTCATCACCTATTAGTAATTGTGTTGATGAATATTTTAATTACCACTCCTTACCCCCAGTCATTTCTTTCAAACCTTAAAACAAAATTTCTTCAATAAAAGGGTAAATAATTAAAGAAAGAAATTGCTTCGTGCATTAATTTTGCCAAAGAGCACCTTGACAATCTGCAATACTAAGTTTGTTCTAGCTATTTCTATGGACCATTTAACATTGTATGTAAAATATTATAATTATTATGCTATTTGGTAGTTATTTTTATCATGGCATTACATCTTCGGTTAGAGAAAAAAAACAATATGCATGTTTAATGCATTTTAATGAATACTGAAAACGTCTCAATCTTTACAGTCAATATTATTTGTTGTCTGTAGTTAAGTCTTTTAATTCCTGCTTGTGAACTGAATAAAGTATCAGAACGAGAACTTTTGGTATCAAGACTTTTGAATTTGGTACTGTGTAAAAGTGTGTATCACTGTATAGGCTGTTGAGAGCCTGCTGCCCTCAGAACTGAGTTGCACACAAATGAAATAAAAGTTGAATTATTCAGAAAAAAATAGGCTACTCAGCACTATGTACAGCAAAAAATTAAAAAATTAAAAAAAGGGGAAGAATTTACTATGAGCAAAACATTGTTCCAGCAGAAGTATGGTGGAGAAAGCACCCTGACTGGAGTGTGTATTCCTGTCTCGGGGTCTGGACCCCTTGGCATTATCAAAGGGAATATTAATGATCAAGTCCCCTTACTTTTGCCAGCAACACTGAATCTTTAATAGGCATGTTGAATAAAGACTTGAGAAATTATATTTTTTTTCATGTTATTTTCTCATCTTAAGCACATTTATGGCTTATATGACATTTTTATTCTATGGCAAAATTATGCAGAGGACCAGTTATTACAAAGGTGTTTGGAGTACTTCTTCTTGCTCCTGTGCAGTTAGTGAACCCAAAGAAAACTGCTAATAACTACTTTGAACATCATCTGATTATCTGCAGTGCAGTAATGGTGCATTATCAGCTCCATTATCCTCACGGACAACCTGTGAGTCGAACACTTGACAAGCGTGTACTTGTTGTGATATTGTTTGGTTCACATGACACATCACTTATCAAATGTAGGTTTGTGCTCATAATCCAATTCTTTTGGACTGCCTTTCCTCATTGTAAAAAAAAAAAAAAAAAAAAAAAAAAGCTGATGAACTAAAGTTCAGATTCCTAATTCCCAAACTGTATCAATGTGCACCACCCACTGGCTTCAGCTCTGATGACTTCATGCACCGTGAACTCCCCCCTTCGCACTCCCCTTCTCATGTGCATTTTGCCACACGTGTGTCCACTTCAGAGTTGCGCAAGGCTGTCAGCAACTGCGTCACTGTCACAGGTTTGTTGTGCTGTGTGTGTGTAATGATCCTGTTTCTATTGAGTGTGTGTCAGCGTGTTAGTGCGTAAGAGAAAACATCTGTGCTAGGCTGATGAAGTCACTGTATCTCTACACCATGCATGTGCAAAGGACCATGCACTCTGGTGATGTCATGCTGTCTCTGTGAGTGTGTTTGCGTATGATGGTTGTTACACCAGCACTGAGAATAATTCTGGCTCCAGCTTATTATTTTTCAATTACTGAATTGGTTTCATCACAACAAAATACCAAAGTCAAGGGAACCATTTACATGGCACGTGTCAATCAAAGGAGGCAATTCAGTGATAGTCTAAAGCAGGGGTTGGGAACCCTGGTCCTCGAGGGCTGGTGTCCTGCATGGTTTAGATGTATATATTCATATCTATATATGAGCCAGCCTGATGCAAGTGGGTGTGTCATAAACAGACTTGTACAGACCGTGATGACGTGCTGATAACGACCATTAATTTGAATCAGGTGTGTTGATGCAAGGGACACATCTAAAACACGCAGGACTGCAGCCCTTGAGGACAGGAGTTCCCCACCCCCCGGTCTAAACCATAAAATACATGCTAAAAAGACAGTGTAGTAGGATGTGTGATAGCAAAAATCACTGTTTTGGAGACTTTTTACTATCATGAATCTAAGAGAAATGATGTAGATCATCAGCATCTGTTGTGTTAAGGGGTTATGAAGGGTCTATGATATCTGTTAATATTCTTTCAAACCCTTCATTTATCTAAATAACATCTACAGGACAGTTTCGGTCCATGAAATCATCTAAAGGAACTTTTATTTCATGTTTTATTATAGGCTGAGTGGAGCTTCTTCTTCTTTCTGCTTTTATATTTAGGAGTCCCCAAAGGATCTACTCGCTTTCCATCTTCCCCTGTCTTCTGCACCTTCCTCTTTCACGCCAACTCACTGCACATCCTCCGTCACAGCATCCAGAAATCTCTTCACCTTCTCCTGCCTGGCAGCTCCATCTCAGGCATCCTTCCATCACTGTTTCCTATCCCTTCTCTTTACAAGTGCAAACCATCTCAGTCTAGCCTCTCTAGCCTCCGTTCCTATGACTGGCTCGTTTTTTAATCCTATCCATCATCATCATCACTCCCCCAAAAAATCTAAACATCTTCAACTTTGGCCGAGCTCCTTGTCTTCAGGTCAGTGCTGTCATCTTCAAGCTGAAAAGGGCTGCTTTATCCTGTAAACTCTCCCTTCCCCTCTGATAATCTTCTTCTTGTAGTTTGTTGTGCTGGTCTGCGCCACCCCCCCGTCCCCTTTTGTGCATGTTTGCAGGGCAGAGCTGCATGCTCACCTGCAGTCCCAATCTCTGCTCATCCCACTGCTTGCTTCCACTTGTCTGTATGGATGTCTGGTAGAAGCCTGTTGACGTCCTGACCTGCAGGACGGGTAAACAGTAAACATGTAAACAGCAGACCCCTCTGACCACCTCAGTGTCTGCTTTACATCTGCTTGTATAGTCATCCCTGTAGTGCACCAGTTAGCCATTATGTCTGTCTCTCCTGTCTCTGTTCTTCATTCTGTCTGTTCTCTCTTTTCCTGCTCTGCCCAGCTATACATATGTACATACATGTATATATATCTTGTTATGTTACAGCCTTATTCCAAAATGGATTAAATTCATTTTTCTCCTCAAAATTCTACACACAACACCCCATATTGACAATGTGTAAAAGTTTTTTTCAAAAGTTTTGCAAATTTATTAAAAATAAAAAACTAAGAAATCACATGCACATAAGTATTCACAGCCTTTGCCATTAATGTCAATGTTTTTAATCAAGTGTCATTCTTTGTCATGAATTCTTTTTAGCTTTCTGATCCTTGTATATGTTTGTTTCTTGTTTTGATATGTTTTTATTTATTTTTTTGTAAAGTTACTTGTCCTTGTATGTATTTTCTTTTATATGAAACTGAATTTATTTTTCTGCTGCCATCTTGACCAGGACTCCCTGGCAGAAGAGATAGTGTATCTCAATGGGACTTTCCTGGATAAATAAAGGATAAATAAATTAAGCTCAAAATTGAGCTAAGGTGCATGCTGTTTCCACTGATCAGCCTTGAGGTGTTTCTACAGCTTAATTGGAGTCCACCTTTGGTAAATTCAGTTGATTGGACATGATTTGGAAAGGCACACACCTGTCTATAGAAGGTCCCACAGTTGACAGTGCATGTCAGAGCACAAGCCAAGCATGAAGTCAAAGGAATTGCCTGTAGACCTCCAAGACAGGATTGTCTCGAGGCACAAATCTGGGGAAGGGTACAGAAAAATGTCTGCTGCTTTGAAGGTTCCACTTTTTTCTCGAAATTGTACTTCAACATTATTCTCAACATTTTGAATTTTTCTCGACATTTAAAATTTTTTCTCGAAGTGGATAATGAAAAAAAAAATACCTCCTCTAAAATATTATTTTTATTTTTCTCCTGCCTGGCCCTAATACTCTTCCGTAGAATCAAGAGAAAAAAAATTTGAGTGGATTTTTTTTTTTATTGTGCACTTCGAGAAAAAAGTCCTAATGTCCAGAAAAAAGTCGAAATGTCGAGATTAATGTTGAAATACAATTTCGAGAAAAAAGTCGAAATTTCGTTAATAAAGTCGGAATTTCGAGAATAAAGTTGAACAACATTTCGACTTTTTTCTCCGTATGAAATGTCGAGATTAATGTTGAAATACAATTTCAAGAATAAAGTCGAAATTTCGTGAATAAAGTCGGAATTTCGAGAATAAAGTTTTTTTTTTCTCGAAATTGTACTTAAACGTAAATTTCGTGAATAAAGTCGAAATGTTGAAAAAAAAGTCGTAATGTCGAGGAAAAAAGTCAAAATGTCGAGATTAATGTTTCGACTTTTTTCTCGACATTTCGACTTTTTTTTCAACATTTCGACTTTATTCACGAAATTTTGACTTTTTTCTCAACATTTCGACTTTTTTCTCAACATTTTGACTTTTTTTCTCGAAATTTTACTTCAACATTAATCTCGACTTTTTGACTTTTTTTGTCAACATTTCGATTTTTTTTCTCGACATTTCGACTTTTTTCTCAACATTTCGACTTTATTCACGAAATTTTGACATTTTTCTCAACATTTCGACTTTTTTCTCGACATTTCGACTTTTTTCTCAACATTTTGACTTCATTCACGAAATTTTGACTTTTTTCTCAACATTTCGACTTTTTTCTCAACATTTCGACTTTTTTCTCGAAATTTTACTTCAACATTAATCCCGACTTTTCGACTTTTTTTGTTGACATTTCGATTTTTTTTCTCGACATTTTGACTTTTTTCTCGACATTTCGACTTTTTTCTCGAAGTACATAATGAAAAAACATCTACCTCTTCTAAAATATTATTTTTATTTTTCTCCTGCCTGGCCCTAATACTCTTCTGTATGAACGAGCTGAGACTTCGGGGATCTTTTTTGTTGCCATCAGTGATTTCAGAGGCTGCCTGAGCCTGAATTATGGTTCCGCGTTAAATCGACGGCGTCGCCGCGTACCCTACACCGTAGGCTCTGCGTAGGTGTAACGCGGAACCATAAATCCTTTCACTCCAACAGGTAGGCTCTTCGTGACGTGGACGCCCCCTCCCCTCCGGCCGTGACGCTGCTGCCAGCTGCGTCTCCTCCTCCTCCTCCTCCTCCCGTCCGCCGGTGTCTGCTCCGCGCTCCGCGCCGCTCCCGCCCCGGACCCCGGACCCCCGGTTCCCCGGTTCCTCCAGCCCCCCCGCCCCCCCGACCCCCCCCAGCCCCGGCCCCGGTGGATGCCCCAGCCAGCGCCGCGACCATGACGGGCATCGCCGCCGCCTCTTTCTTCTCCAACTGCTGCAGGTTCGCGGGCTGCGGGCTGCAGTTCGAGTCGCTGGCCGAGCTCATCGTGCACATCGAGGACAGCCACATCGGTGAGTCCGGCCCTGGCCCCGGGGGGGGCCCGGGGGGCCCGGGGGGCCCCGGGGCCGGGGCTAGCCGCTACCCGCTAACTAGCACTAGCCCGGTGCCCCTGCAGCTGATCCACCTCTGCAGAACCGAACCTGCAAGGGGGGGCCGGTCCCAGGGCCGGGCTGGACCGAGCCAAATGGTTTCTTCTGCAGCGGGGGCCGGGGGGAGTAGCAGCCGGGCCGGGCAGCCGGTCCCCGGCTAGCGGTCCTGCCGGCTCCAGGCCCGCCCCTGGTACCGAGCCGGGTACCGAGCCTGGTACCGAGCCTGCCACCGCTGCAGGCTCGGTACCAGGCTCGGTACCAAGTCGCTGCTTCAGCATGCATGCATGCATGTCAGTGCAGCTGCAGCTGCAGCCGCACTGACACACCTATAACCCGCTAGACAGATGTGCAGCGACATCAGCACAGACGGACACACACTTTCACTGGTGCCAAAAATAAGCAAAAGTGCATGTATGATTTTGCTGATAAAATGCACAAAAAAAAGAAACTCAATGCAATAGAAAGTGTTTATAAAGGTGTCTTGTTTTGCTCTTTTTGTGTTAATATGACAAGAAAACCATCATTCTAACCTGGTAACCTGCAGTGCTACTACTACTACTACTGTCATTTAGTAGACACTTTTAAAATGCAAAAAGAAACTCAATGCTGATGCAATAGAAAGTGTGTAAATGTGTCTTGTTTTGCTCTATTTGTGTTAATATGACAAGAAAACCATCATTCTAACCTGGTAACCTGCAGTGCTACAACTACTACTGTCATTTAGCAGACGCTTTTATCATAGTCATAATCATGTTTATTTGGCCATGTCAGGTCAAACAGGACAGGGAATTTGACTCGGTTATTTTCGCTCACTGTACAGTAAATATACAAATGGCTCTTAACATATATACAGTTTTAAAAAAAAGTGCAGAAGTATGAGGTAGACAGGTAGGTTATTGGAAGGTGCATTGTCACAGCATATGATTGTGGTTGTTGTTATTATTATTGTTATTATTATTATTGTTATTATTATTGCACAGTGATTGATTACTAGTGGTTAGCACTGTTGCCTCACAGCAAGAAAGTTCCCGGTTCGACTCCCAGGCCTGACAGGGTCTTTCTATGAGGAGTTTGCATGTTCTCCCCGTGCTTGCGTGGGTTCCCTCCGGGTACTCCGGCTTCCTCCCACAGTCCAAAAGCATGCTAAGTTAATTGATGATTCTAAATTGCCTCTAGGCAAATGTGATTGTGAGTGTGCATGGTTGTGTGTGTATATATGTGGCCCTGCGACCTGTCCAGGGTGAACCCCTGCCTCTCGCCTGAAATGAGCTGGGATAGGCTCCAGCAGACCCCCATGACCCTGCAAAGGATAAAGTGGGTATAGATAATGGATGGATGGATGATTACTATGAGACTCTATGAGTGTTGAGAGTTCATCAGAGCAACAGCTTTGGGGAAGAAATTGAGTCTCTGAGTCTGGAGGTTTTGCGTACATTGCTCTGTAGTGCCGTCCAGAGGGGAGGAGCAAACAGACTGTGTCCTGGGTGTGAGGGGTCTGCAGAGATACCTGCACGTTTCCTGGTCCTGGAGCGGTACAGGTCCTGGATAGATGGGAGATTAGTCCCAATTATCCTCTCTCCAGACCTGATTGTCCGTTGCAGTCTGTGCCTGTCTAGTTTGCTGGCCGATCCGAACCAGACAGTGATGGACGTGCAGAGAACAGACTGTATGATGGCAGAGTAGAAGGTGCCAAAGCGACTTACATTTGAGAGAACGACACAAGCACAAAATTACACATGAAGTGCTACTTCCAGTGCTCCTAATAATAGTGATCATAATAATAATAAT
Organism: Cololabis saira; assembly: GCF_033807715.1. NCBI lineage: Eukaryota > Metazoa > Chordata > Actinopteri > Beloniformes > Belonidae > Cololabis > Cololabis saira. Next base: position 15,561,699 of record NC_084601.1, on the reverse strand, counting down.
AATAATAACAACTGGTATTACATAACTTCTGGAAACAAGCCAAACTCTTCCCTCTGCTTAAACACCAGATACACATACTGGCAGATTGGACTTTGCTACATCATAAACGTGACACGGCCGAAGCATTTAGTGAGTCGTGAAACCGCTGCTGAGCCTAATGCCTAATGCCCGACTCGCTCTAATCATTATTTGTTGCAAGGATCCATCTTCATGAGGCCGTTTGAATGGGGGGTGAGGGAGTAAAATGGATGCTTCAGTGAGCCGGTCTCCATGGCAACTGGCTGTCTCCAACGGGGTTGGGGGCAGTTTATTGGCGGAGTTATTGCACACCTGCTGTCTCACTAACAAAGCGCTTTGCTGAGCCGCCAGCTGTGGTGATGACACTTCATGTAATTTCACTTTGGCGTGTGGGATGAGACTGCGTGCAGGTGTTTAAGGATGGCTTATATTGTGGAGGTTTGTGTTCAATGGAGGAGGAGATACATAAGGGGGGGTGGGCAGTGCTGTGAACCGCTTTCCTTCTTACCCATATGCCCCATGGATCACTTCCAAAATTAGCCAAAGAGGGTTGAAAATGTGCCTCCTACATTTCTTGACCGGCAGCTATATAAAAGCAAAACCCAGCAGTCAAACGGTTGAAAGAGATAGACATTGTTCCCCTATTCCAACAACCCAAACACAACAGACTCTGATATATGCCCCATCTGGCTTTTGTGACCTTTGACTCCAACTGTCAGCTGAGCAGGGTGTTGGTTTACCAGCCTCCTCTTTCGGATTAATGAATCGCCCCGTGCTCCTGTTATACCGTCGCTTGTCATCAGCAGTGTCAAGATCATACGCTGTTTAATCAATACAGATCCGTTACCACTGGGACCAGTGTGACAGATGGAGAGGATTTAGGTGGGGGTGTGGTAGCGAGTAGGAGGGGGTTACTTGCATTTGACTTTGAACCCTCCTCCTTTTGCTTTTGCGGTAACAGAGTGGTGGCAACAGAATCATTTAAATGATAAGCAAACTTAGCTTTCTCATAAATTGTAGATTCATGGAAAATAGGTAGACTTTATTATCTAGAGGTGAGAGTACATTGGTGCCCCAAGATGTAGCAGTGACTAAGTCAGTGGGACCTGGATCAGGGTGCAGATATCAGAGCAAGCCTGTGCCTGTTATGGTCTGTGCTGCCCTCTTGTGGCAGGGCATTTTATGTGCGCCATATGCAGAAACTAGTTAAGTTTACAGAGTATCACAGGTTTGGACCCCTGTTTAACTTGGTATCGGCAAGTTGCATCACTTTTGGACTGGTGCCCTCATTGATGCTGCACACAATACCTGGGAGCAAACGGACCAGATGAGCCTATCAAGATCCTTTCCGTGAGAAAATCAGGAAATATGTGGGATTTAGGAGCTGACCTCATCCCAGAAGAAAGGGTAGCAGCCTTTCAATGACATACCCCACTGTTTAGATTACAGCTGGATGCAAGAGGAAGTGGCTTAGGAGGACTGTGTTTAACGTGTGGAGCTTGGTTGTTGTTGTTGTGTGCTTTGTGCAGTGAGTCTAGGTAAGGTCTAAGGAATGTAATGATGTCAGGCTCCTGTGCTTGTGTGCACGACTGCAGTGTGTTGTGTTCTTACCTGTGCAAGCACATACCTGCCTCTTACCTCAACAGAAAAGCAACTGTTAAGGAGGAGGGGCATAGATAAAAGAGTGGATGAGATTTGTAAGACAAGGATAAGAAAGAGAAAGAGAGAGGAAAAAAGGGTGCACGTCCAAGGAAATCTAATTTTTGTTTGGACAGATTTAAATAGGGCTTTTTTCAGTTGGATTTGCTTCTTCATTTATTCAAGATAGCACCGTTGCTTGGTGGTTGTTACTGTTATCTTGCTGCCAGGTGATCCTGGTCCAAAGGCTGGGGGCTCTCTGGATGAAATATGGATGTTCTCCCAGTACTTGCTTGTGTTCTCTCCAGGTACTCTGGCTTCCCTTCACGGCCCCAAAACACGTAGATTACTCTCATTGGTGGCTCTAAATTGAGCTTAGAAGTGAGTGTGAGCCTGCATGGTTGTCTGTATATGTGTGTTCCTGTGATTGACTGGGGACTTGTCCAGGGCGCCCCCTGCCTTTTGCCCAGGGATAGGCGGGATAGGCTTCTGCAGATCCCCCGGCCCTGAAGAGGATTGAAGCAGACTTATAAAATGAATGCATGTATGGATCTTGAATCAGAGGTGTAGCTGTGACTTAATATGAGGAGTTCAAGCAGCATGTTGGTGGTTAACTCTCATCAGTCATTTCCAGAGCTGTATGTTTTAAGCAGATTAACATCAACAAATTGGCAGACTTGTTGCAATGATGATTTAATGGACTGATCACATCTATATGAGCCAACGACGATAAGTATATAAGAGCTGGTAGATTTGTTTAGGTATGAACACAGTAGACTCAAATGAACAGATATGTTTCATTTTAATCACTGTTATTCTCTTTAATTTGCACCATGTTCTTTTACTATGGTTAAATTGCATTAATTGTGTATTTCAAGCAGTTGAGTGTATTTTTAGTTAGTGTCTTGTTATATTAGCATCTTGGATTTAGTAAGAAGGAGCTTTTAATCATAATTATTTTTGATGAAATCTAAAAGTGAAGTTTGGTTTGATTGGTTGGATAATTGAATTTTGAGCTGACTCTGACTTCACAGCACTCTGCAATCCGGTGGGGTTCACCGAATGACATATCTGAAGACTCAAAGTGCAATTTCTTTGTTTTTTTTTTTGTTGTTTTGTTTTTTGCTTTTGAGTTGTGACTTCACATACCCAAATAAACACCAAGGCATTTTTCCAACACTTAAGACGCCATCTGAAAATGTCAATTTTCACAAAGCCTTAGGGGATCAAATAAAGCTGGTGGAGCACAGAAGCATCAGCCAAGTTGTTAAGGATGAAATTAGAAAACGGTTCAACACTGTTATTATGGTGCATAAAGGGGGACATGAAGCATTTCCTTTTGTTTCGGAGTTTGAACAAATAACTGATCAGTGACTTGGAGCATATTTTTAATTTACTGGAACAGAGAGAAGTTGTGTAATTTATTTTTTTAAATGTATATTAAAATATAATTTAATTTAAAGGAATATCTTTGTTACGGGCAGCACTGTGACTCGGTAGTTATGCCTGATGTCCCTCAGATAAAAGTTTGCTGGTTTAAACCACAGGTGGCGGCACCTCTGCGTGTAGTTTTCATGTTCTTCCTGTGCTTGCGTGGGTTTCCCTCAGGGTACTCTGATTTCCTCACATTCCAAAATCACGCATGTTCGGCCAACCGGTGCTTCTAAGCTGACCATAGAAGTGAATGTAAGTGGCCACTTGTCTGTGTCTTGCACTCAAAATGGCTCGCTGACCTATCCAGGGTTTCACCAAAACACAGCTGGGATAGGCTCCCCCTCACCTCTGTGACCAGGAATACCAAGACGTGGTTTTGCTTTGATAAAACTGGTCTTGGGAAACCGACCAAAAAAAATTGCTCTGACTATTTCAGATTTTTACGGAGTACGTCCTCTTTAAGAACTCAGTTGACAAACGAATACGACTTGCAGGCACATGAATAAGTTAGTAAGTAAGTTACATGATAGCCTAGTTACCTGAATGTCCAGCTCTCAGAGGTGTTATACAGGAATGGGTGCATGTTTGTTCATGTGAGAGGGGTATGTTCACCACACTTCCTAAATGACCTGTGAGGGTGTAGCCGAGCAATTACTGAACTGGCATCCCAGGCTGGAATCAGCAGACCTTCTCTTTTAACCCTACCGCACACACACACATACACACACACACACACACACACACACAATGCCTTGCGGATGTTGCAGGCCCAGCGCACACCGCCAAGCATCGGGATGTGTAATTACAGAGGGGGCTAGCCACACCTCCTCCCCCTCCTCCTCCTCCTCTCATCTCCCTTCATCCGGTTGCCTGCTGCTCTTGAAACACGTTAAAATGCTCTCTGTGGCTTAATTAGCAGGCTGCAAAACAAGCCATGCATTCTTGGTCTGGTTCAAACACATGCACACATAAAGATGCATATGCACAGAGCACGTCATGACGCACAGGCAGCCGTGGACGCACACCGACCGCTTGTCGCCAGCAGGGGGCAGCAGTGTGCCGTCGGTGCCACATGCATTGGAAACAAATGGCGTGCGGTGGATTGGATGCAGGAATGTTGATTAGGGATATATTAACAGCCCTTTTGAAGACTAAATACAGACACACACGTGCAGTGGCCTGCTGAAATTACGGATGCGGCATGGGGGAATTTGAAAAGGAAAACGTTGAGAGGAAATCACGCTTAGTTGACTTGACTGCATGTGCAGATCTTCATGCAGGTCCAGCTACAGGATGATCGATCAGAGTGTTAGTTTCCAGTCCTGTTAGGTGCTCGGAAGTTGTAAAGGTGTCAGACTCTGCAGCTTTAGCTCGCTGCACCTGGCTTAATACTTTAGCAGCGACGCCAAACACACGCACACACACAGCTTATCCAAGGTCCTCATCGACTTGAGCATCCAAAATGGTTAGGTTTTGACTGAGTCATGCCTGGTTTTTCCCTGTATTTTATCTCAGTATGGTTAGATATAAGCGTGTACGTGTGTGTGCGTGTGCGTGCGTGTGTGTGTGTGTCATGTGGGTTCAGAGAGCTCCACATCTGAGCAGCAGGTAGGATTTTTAAAGCGCAGCTATAAAAGCCTCTCAGAGACCACCTCTGTGAAGCATGTCACATTTAAGAGTGTGCGAACTTGTGTTTATGAACACACACACACAAAAGAAAAACCTCAGCTCCTTCAACCTTTTTTTTTCTCAGCTGGATTTTTACAGTTTAGAGTCTGTTTTTGTCTTTTTTTAGAACTGTTGTTTGTAATGCAGCCTCAGTAGCGTGCATGACTTTCTCAGGGTTGTTTTCTAGTTCGGTGGCCCCGTCTGTGTTCTCCTGCACCGTGGGAAGTCTCTGCATTTTCTTTCTTTCTTTTTTTTTAAATTATGAGGTGCGAAAGCCTGAAAACCAAAGGGCTAAGAAGGCCAGAGCACACAAATAGTAGGGGATTAGTTGGAAGGAGGGTCCCGGAGTGCACACATCTGAACTGCAATCCATCTGAAAGCTTTTAAATATTCATCTGCAATTATTTCTATTCTCACTCATGGAAGAGAGAGACAGCTTTGTTCCACGGCTGAACACTTGATGGCACTGGTAGTTCACATATTCAACACTTTGGTCAGTGTTTTCATATACAGTTGCTTCTGTTTTCCAGGGGATGGGGGGGAGAGTGGGGCTTTGAAGTTCCCACTGCAACCCTCAGGGAGTGGAAGTTGCCTACTGTTGTGTTACTGACTAAGCAAGTCAGCTGGAAAAAGCGCATGTGTACGTCTTGACTAAGACTTTGTGCACATTCATCACAGTCTCCTTCAAGTCGCTCCCTCAGCCTCTGACAAATCTCTTCTCGGCCGCACTGAGATTTGGGAAATGATTGAAAAGCCTCGGCCCACTTGTGGAGAAAGGGCATCGGTTTGTCGACTAGACTGAGGTCGGTGCTGGTCGAGAAATTCACTTAAAAACAAAAAGAAAGTAGTATCTGAAACTAATCTGCAGGGCACCATGCGTTGTAGACTAATACAGTGTGGGAAACCTTCAGCAATCCATCAGCCTGTCTGGCAGGAAGACTGGATGTATGAGTCAGCTACATACCAACAGTATTCACACACTTTTCCTCCACAGGATGAGTTAATTAAATGTGGTTGTTTTCTGTCTTTTTCAGACACGGATCCGCGGGTCTTGGAGAAGCAGGAGCAACAGCAGCCCACTTATCTGGCCCTGAGCTACATCAACAGGTACACCCCCTTCGCACACTCACAGAAAAAAAGCGTGCATCTGCAGAGGGCAGTGTTGTTCCACCAGTGGAAGTCTACGTGTGTGTTCATGTGACTCACTGAGACGATCTCAAATGACTGATGTGCACGAAAACCACACAAAACAACCTCTCCTAACTCGCTGTCCTGCCAAAGTTGGGGTTTCAGGTTTATGACACGTGCGTGGTGAACCAATGTGCCACATCCCATTTAATGTCCCATTAAATTGCTGCAAGATGAAACTCTTGAGTGAGATATTGGCAAAATGAAGAGAGGAAGTAAGGTTTACCCTTTTTTTGTGTGTGTGTGTGTGTGTGTGTGTGTGAAAATTGCTCAAGTGTTGAGGTTGTAAATGTCATCCAGATTCATTGTCTGCGTTGTCAAAGCTGTGTATTCAGTAGCTCAGTTATGTTTTACAACACCACAGATTTACTTGTAGCTGGATGACATAAAGACATCAAGTTTCAGACTGTCAATATCAAATAACATTAAAAATAATTTAATGAAGGGGTAATCCCACTTAATCATAACTTCGACCTAATCTAATAGTATCCTGTCAGTAACCGTACCCAAACAGGGCATGACTGCTTTGACAAATTAAACAGGCAGTAAATTTGAGTTATGAGTAAAGCACACAGATTTTATATGAAGATATAACTATTAATAAATTAGATAAAACAGAATGTGACTCTGTGGTTCCAGCTCAGTTTGTTCGGCGCATGCCGTCATTATTTATCCACAAGGTGCTCGAGCCGTTATGAACATGTTTTCTGGCGTGTATCAACACATGGCCTCAAAAAATCTGCGTCTGAGCGGAGCATCGATCAGAGGCCTCTCTTGTGTGCCGTCAGGTTCATGACTGACGCGGCGCGCCGGGAGCAAGAAACCCTGAAGAAGAAGGCCACACCCAAGCTGTCCCTGTCCATCACGGGCGGAATGTCCAGGAGCAGCACGGCCACGCCTCCTCGCCACACCAGCGGTAACCTGACGCCTCCCGTCACGCCCCCCATCACCCCTTCCTCCTCATTCCGCAGCAGCACACCCACAGGTACGACAGGTGTGTGTGCGGATGTGTGCGTGTCGAAGTGTGTGTTTGACAGGAATAAAGGGGGTTTTGCTAATACATGTGGTGTTGAAAGGAGGTATCGAAATGAAGCCTTCCGGCAGAAACGGAGGAAAAACCTCATGGTTGTAATTGCGCCATCGGGAGTCCATCCATCAGATTCAGACAGCACAGCGAAGAAAATGCATGTAATGCAAATGGAATGCAGTTTATTTCATACTTGTCCAATGACGTTGCATTATCGTAAGAGAGCATAGTCACAGATTTTATGTTTTATTACTTAAAAAAAAAAAAACCAACCCACCCACTATCACCTGACAAGTGTGTGTGTGCTGTTTGAGAGTTGGAGCTGGTGGCTCCTGTAGTGATCGAGCCAGTCAACACTCTGCTAATTACATAGCAGCTGTCACGCTGAGTGTGCATGGGGCCGTGTGCTGCACAGCCCCAAAGCAGATGTCCATTTCCAGCCCAAATGGTTCCAAACATAGTGTTAGGTCTGGGGTTACACACCAGCACTGCTCAAGCATCACACACACACACACACACACACATACACACATTCTTTTAACATGTGCCAGGGTGCCATCCACTTCCTCATGCTGAGGTGCAGCATTTCCTGTCTGATGGTGGGGAGTCCGTGGGCCTTTATGTGTGCATGTTTGAGTGCCTGAACATTGTAGTTATGTGGATGCCTGTGTGTGTGTGTCTGTGTGTGTGTGGAGTGGAAAATGTTCTGCACTTAGCAATGCACTTTTTTCCAGGCTGAGCAATGGGGATCACTCCCACTTAATGATCCCTTTCTCCATGCCAGTCCCCACATTTTGACTCACACACACACACACATACATGCGCACCACTTTTGTTTTGTCTGCCTTCTGTGGCATGTGCGCTGCTCGGTTATTAAATTAGCAGCAGAATACAGAGAAAAGCATTAATAAAGAGTCACATATCATTTTTGTGTGTGGTGAAGCCCCGTGGCATAATGCTCTCTTAGCTGTGTCCCCATCCATATTTCATTCGGGATGACAAATGTTTTTTTTGTTCTGCGTGGCTCCAATGTGCCTTCAGGCAGCGAGTATGATGAGGAGGAAGTAGACTACGAGGAGTCGGACAGCGATGAGTCGTGGACCACAGAAAGCGCCATCAGCTCTGAGTCCATCCTCAGCTCCATGTGCATGAATGGGGGAGAGGAGAAGCCGTTCGCCTGCCCTGTCCCCGGGTGCAAGAAGAGATACAAGGTGAGGAGAAACCCCAGGCTGGAAAAGTAATTTCCAACATAAGACATGAGGTTTAATCTGTGTTTAAATCAACACTGGAGCTTTTGTCTGGGTATCACATGTCTGGGCATAATGTGCAAAAGTGCAGCATAAATCCAGACGGTCGTGATTGGGGGTACTGATAAATACATAATGGTGCATTTGCTCTGGTTGAAAATTATCGCAGCCGCTAACAAGAACCTCATTCAGGTCCCTGTCCCTGTTCCTGAGCTGATGGACAGCATTGCAACGTTGATCCTTAACTTCCCTTTCAGGCGAAAACAGTGATGTGGGAAAAGCCTTATTCTTTGTAAATCTGGGTGATTCCTCCAGGACTCTAATACCAATCTGACACGTTCAACCTTTTTATTGTGCAAATTAACGTCAGCTGAGAATAATGTGCAGAAGTGAAGCAGTGTTCTGATATTCTCTGAAAATCCTTTAGGGGTTGAATTTTTTAAAATCCAAATATTTAATTGAGCGTCCTGTAAAGACATAAATGTGACGTATGAATGAAGATCCCTATCAAGCAGCTGATGGAGAAGTGTGCAAAGAGGATGGAAAGACCTCCCATGACCTGATGCGAGTCAGTGTTGGAGAACGTAGATCTACAACAGTCAGAAATCTAATAAATGTGAAATACTTCAATTATTTGTGATCAAAACGTAAAAAACAGAATTGATTGATTTATTTAATGCATATGGATCTATGTGCCAAGACTTCCTGTTTTGCACAAATGATGCAGACTAACCAGGAATCTTCAGGGAACAAGAAAACTCGCCCCTGCTTGCAGATTTAGCAAATTCATGCAATGACGTCAGTTGAAAAAGATTGCCATGTTACTTTCTTTAACTTTCTGTTGTATTAGAAAGTGAACGTTCCTTACTATGTAATAATAGATGGTAAGGTTGATTTAACGTCTGTAAGCAAAGAAGTTGGTGTAAATGTCCCAAACCTCCTTAGTGACGATGAAGTGCCCTCACAGGTTTGATGTGTTTGTCGTTTTCATTTTGCATCGTCTCAACAGTTTCAAAAACACAGATTTAAGTAAAAAAGAAAAAAGAAGAAGGGTTAGGGTTTGACCTACATATTTGCTTTTAACGATAATTTAGAGAAAGTATGTATATATATGTTTGTGTGTATATGTATGTGTGTGTGTGTATGTATGTATATATATATATGTATACATACATACATACATACATACACACACACACACACACACACACACACACACACACACACACACACACACACATATACAGATTACAATGTTGTTGTATTGTATATTGAGGATTTTCTGTTTCTGGTGTTTTATAATCCTGTAAGGGATCGGTTTTATTTATTTCATTTTACTTCCCTTCATTCATTCACTATTATTGTTTCATGCAGTTTACCTCTTTTATTGTGTTTCTCAAACAGTTTATCCACATATGTATTTATTTATATAGTTTCTTTATACATTTATGTCTTGCAGTGGAATCTTTATGTGGCACCTTGAGTAATGCCTCTCTTTGTTTCTCTTCCTCTTCCTCTCACTTTATTTCCCGATCCACCAGAATGTGAACGGTATCAAATACCACGCCAAGAACGGCCACCGCACTCAGATCCGCGTGAGGAAGCCCTTCAAGTGTCGCTGTGGCAAGAGCTACAAGACGTCGCAGGGGCTGAGACACCACACCATCAACTTCCACCCCCCCGTCTCTACGGAGATGCTGCGCAAGATCCAAGGCTAGAAGCCGCGGCCACAGAAGGCGCCTGCCCCCAAACATAGCCCTGTCCTGACTTTCTTTACCCTTCTACACACTAAAGGATCAAGTGCATGCTTTAAGTTTGTTTTTATTGTTATTTTCCTGTCACCTCTTTTGTTTATGTTACTTATTTTTTTTTCTACTTGTTATATCACTTTGAAAAAGAGTTATCGTTGTAGTATTTTTTATTGATGTACATTTGCACATTCGTATATGCTATCATTTTATTATATTTCATATTGTTTGACTTACATAAGGTGCTAACTGTAAAAAAAAAAACAAAAAACAAAAAAAAACTCCAAGAAAAGACAAAAAAAAAAAGAACAGAGGGAAAGAAGAGATTAATCAGGAAGCGTGACAGCTCCTGCTCGTCTCCCGCTCGTCTCGGAGAAGCTTTCTGCTGCGTTTTTCTGCTCCCTGTCCGCTGAGGTCTGTGCCTTCCACGTCTGTCACGGGAGTCTAAGAGAAAGAGTTAAGTTATACTTTAACAGATATATTGATATATAAACAATAGACAGATATGTAAGTGTACATAAAAACAAATATAAAAGTATTCATGAGCATATCCATAAATAGTTACACTTTATTTTCAAGCTTTATTTTATATATATTTTGTCAGTGTTTTAGAGTTAGTGTTTTTTATGTATCAGTAAGTGTTCCTTTTTGTTTATTTGCTGAGATGGCCAGTTTTGTTGTTTTTAAAACAAAAAAAAGAGACTGATTTGAGCATTAAAGGGGAGATTTTCTTACATGAGGAGCCGAAGCCGCGAGCGTCTGCCGCGCGTCCTCGTTCAGACTCGGCTGCTTCAGCATCAATCCGGATTCAAGTTGCCAAGACGATTGTTTTGTTGTGTCTGTTGTCTCGATCCTTTCCAACAGCTCTCCACTGCCAAACATTGACCATACCATGTGCCTGATGGGGGTGGGGTGGGGTCGGGGGGGGGTCACCTAACGTGTGACAGTAATTCCTTGAGCAGAATGTTTTCATGTAAACGAGATCGTCTACAACTTGTCATTTGTGTGTGTGTGTGTGCGTGCGTGTGTGTGTGTTTTTACACGGCAGCATTCCAGTGAATTGTTTTGTATTTCCAGCAGCGTCCCAGTCATCAGCCTAGAGAGTATTGTTGTATCTGTGTGCTACAGTGCTTGAATGTCTCATGCGTCTGTGCCGGGCTGCTGGTTCGACTCCCATGTGTCATGGTTCACTATGATGGTCCATCTTCATTTTTTTCTCCCTCGTACCAGAGTTTATAGTGCTCTGAAAGCTCAGAGACGCCCTCCCGTCCTCCAGTTTACTTCTGGGTTGTCACACCTTGCGTGGGCAGAGATTATAACCGTTAAAGGGTGGCCACCACACACCTGCTGGGGGGGAAAGGAATCATAATAGCAGCTTCTGAGATGCCCGAGTCCGTTCTGAGGTTACAGGTGTGAAGTCTTTCTTAGGATGGAGAGACTGCGGGCTCAGTCATCCTCGCTTCACAAACACTGCCAGCACCATGGCGATGGTTTGTGCTGTTTTGAAGTATTATCACAAATCGGAGAAGAGTTTTTCAGGAGGAGCGGATGAGGGAGGGACTTCAATATACCATGTACAGTGAATGTATTGTAACGTGCGTCTGTTGTCAAGTGCTTTTAAATTATATTTTCATATGTAACGTGGAGACCAACGTTTCCTTTTTGTATGGGGGTTAAACAAGTTCAGAGAAGAGTGATTTGTAAATTACGTCAAACCGTCTTTCTTTATAAAAGTAAGCTGCTTAAATGTAAACAAGAAATGACTGACATTAAAAGAAAAAAACAGCAAAATAAAGTAAAATATTCTGCAGCTCAGCCTGTTGGAGTTTGTTTCTTCTCTGTTTAGCACAAATCAAGGAAAACGGGACAATAAAAATGCATTTTAACGAGCTTAATTTATTCATAAAGATCTTTGCAATACACACATAAACCACCTTCATGACATTCACACGTGAAAACTGCAGGGTAGGACACATGACGTACACAGATCGGCCTGCAGATTAGTGGGCATGTGCAGATTTTAAAGCCTGAATACGAACACTGTTAGAACCACTTAGTAACGAACAGAGAGTCAGATCAGCGGTGGTGGTCTGGAGCCCCGAGAAAATAGTTTTATGACATTCACTCATCAGGGCACACAAAGCAGCAACTTTCCACACTTCGAAAATAAATACAAATTTAAATGAAAAAAAAAAAGTGCATGACGATAAAAGTGTCGATAAGTCAGCATCCTGCAGGCGGTGGGTTGGAAACATGATCCATCGCCTCTCAGCTCAGCTGCTTGTGATAAAAGTGCACAACAGGAAGTTAAACATCATTGGCCCTTCATTTCGTTGTTTAAAACATGAGGGAGGGGAGACGAGGGTTACGACAGTTATTCACAGGTCTCTTCACAATTTAGACTGAATTTCTTCTATGTACAGTACATTCAGAATAAAGCCTTTAAGTTTAGTGCTGACACGTTCCGGTTTACGCCATGTCACATCGTTACAAAACTCTTGCAGTCCACCCCGTATAAAATCAACGTTTTACAGTTTATAAGACATGAAAATAAAAATGATCGGTCTTCAATGAGGCAAATAAACCTCAGCTGAACACACGACATATACAACATTAATCAGTTGATTCCAGCATCTGGTTTCTTCTCACACTCCTTCCTGCTTATCTGCCACCACGAACACAATGTATTCCTTCATGGCTTAGTTTGTGTCAAATAGATCATGGCGTGATGTATTAAGTCATGTGTTCTTGTTTATCTGAGGTTTCATTTTCATTTCAATGCCTAGTGAGGACCAGATGTTTTTTACTATTATGTCCTGATATGTAAAACCTTTGATTTTGACTGAGGGGGTTTCTTTCTCCATCACGTGACTGAACATACAGCAGGATTGGAGTCAATCTCCACCACATGGTTTTACAGATATATGTACACATTCAGCTCCCATTCTGCATTTACGCCTCTGCCGAGCTTCAAATTCTCTCGTTGACCTTAAAGAAAGAAACCCAACAAAAACACAGACTTGATTGCTTTACTACTGAACGGTAAGCGTGTTTGGGTTAGTTTAAGGGGGAATAATATTTCCCTTTTTTTCTTCAAAGCCACAAATCAGGCTCCTGTCATAGTTGGAGAAGTAGGACTTTTTCTAGAAGGGCATTTTTTTTTATTTAGTTTTTTTAGTTTTAATTACAGAAGATGAGCATGCACTTTAAAAGGTGCTGTAATGAGCATAAAACTATACAAAAGTAAACATTAATGGCACTATCCTCATATATTTCTATGTTCCTCACTGTGTTTCCAGGCGAAAGCTACGAAACCTTGTGGAATATCCTCCACAGCACATACTCGGCTTTTAATCGATAGATCAACTACATTCTTTCACACCTCTAACTTTGCAAAGAAGTGCTAATGATTGTATATTAACAAAACAACGTAACGGACCCCAAATGAAAAATCGAGTAACAGCTGACAACATCCATCCATCGATGCCGTACGTTTCCGGCACAGTCCTCTACGTCCTTCATTCATTCATTCATTCATTTATTCATTCATTCATTCATTCATTCATTCAATCTGATCGAAGTTGAGCACGTGGCCGTCGAAGTGTGTGAGCACGTGCCTCTCGAAGAGCTGCTGCTGGCAGTCGAGGGGGAACTGCTCGGAGCAGATGGGGCACACCTTCCAGTGGCTCTCCACGTGCTGCTCGAAGCTGCGCTGCTCGAAGTGTGGCGGGAAGATCACCTCGCACAGCGGGCAGCGCTTGTGCACGTCGCTACTGGAGAAGAGGAAAAACGTAGGAGGGGAGAGAGGGATACAGGGGGGAGATGTAAACACAAGCGAGTCTAGGTGAGATCATGAGGCGGATGAACAAAAAGCAATGGCCCCTTCAAAGAAATGAAGCCTTTTTGGCCAAGTCATGATAGTCACACCGTTTATGAATATATTTGATCTTCAGACCAAATTACAACTACTGACATCGAGTATTTCTTCCCTCAAAAACAATCAAAAAAGCAGCTGCTGAGTCCTGGTATTAACACATTCAGATCTGAAGTTTACCTCCCTCCGGAGACCCTCACACTAAAGATGTACATGCACAAAAAACTACAATAAAAATCACCATACAGCTGTGTCTTTTTGTTTCCTTTTGCCTTTTTCTACACTCATCTCTTGAACCACTTGATCTACCAAATGATCAATCATTTTTCACAATTTTAACCTGAATTATTGAATATTTGCTAGTTTTGACCAGAGCTGCAGGACTTAACAGATTTATGCAGAAAATAATCTTGATGCATGACTATTGTATAGCAGGTTTTTTTGTGTATACATTATAGGGTCCCCCAAAGGGTGCAGAGCATTGGGATCGACTTGGATCAATGATGGTTTTATCATCCCAAATGTGATCAGCCAGATTGTTTTCTGTCTCCAAATGATTTAAATTGATCACATAGACGAGGAAACCTATCCAAATGTGTCATCGACAGCATTTAGCATTCACTACAGAACTATACACTACATGGTCTTTGTGTTGATTAATCTACCTGGAGTCAAAGCAGAAGCTGCTCCTCGCCTCGCTGCGACTGTTGGACTGATGATCACATGACTGCTGAGCTCCACCGCCCACCTTTAACACATGCACAAAGGGGTGGAACAACAAATCTGATCATTCACAGAACTGTGTAGGTTCCTAAACAGCCAATCGCTTAAAAAAAGGAGGAGGTTGGAAATGGCTCTGAGGACGTAAATGCACACAGTAAAAAAAACTAAAGGAAACACTCTTTTCTGTTCAGGTTTCTTATAAAACAGCCAAAAACATTTAATTTGACAATCGGAGACTGATCTCAGGTGTGTTCATATGCAAAACATCCTCCTAATTACTCTCTCCCAGCTCTCATTATCCCTCTCTCTTGAGCTCTAGGGGAATGACATTAATCTCAGCTTTATGCAAATGAGTTCAAAGCTCCCACTTTTAAGGGCAGCCTGTATTTTCTCATTTTCTCTCAGTCGGAGGTGCAGCAAAGGCGGGGTCGAGACAAGAATTCACTGGCTGAGAAACACACAGTCAAAGCAGAATAGGAAAAGACCAGGACTGAACCGCGGATGTCACATGTGTATATAGCTGAGGACAAATGAACGATGGTCTTGTAGCTCACTGGAATGTGATAAAACCGCGAAAATTTAAAAAAGAAATGTTTTGATGTAATGTCAGCTTCCTTTTCAAATTGAATGGAATGATTCTGTGAGGTATTAACTTCACTAATTAATAGTCAGCATCAATCAGGCTCCAACTTTCTCCTGTAACAGCTGATAGATCCACTTTGGAGCGTGGGGTCTGGCCGCCGAGCTTCTGGTCACCGTCTTGGTCCATTTCTCCCATAAACTCTTAAAACAACTGAGAGATTCAAACTGTTTCCTCGTCATGTGAGCGCTTTGCTTTGTGGAAAAATGTTTGACTGTCCTGAAAAAGGCTACAGCGTTTAAAAGTGAGTTGTAATTTTCCCCGTTCCTTTACCTGCCTGACACGAAACCTTCAAACCGGCAGTGACTGTGTGGAAATGTGCTTGTTCTCCTGGGTTAGTCGTCTTTGTACGTGTCCCGGGGTCTGTCCCAGGAGGAAAGTCTCCTTGGGTTCATGATTCAACACTGAATATCAATGTCATCCAATCCTCCAGAGCCTGGCTGCGCCTCTTTAGCCCACTGTAACCCTTTTCCCTTTTTTCTCTTCCAGTTTGGTCACAAACATCGACCAAACTGTCACAGTTTTTTTTAATTTTCTTTTTCTTTTATTTATTTTTTGTTTATATGAAGATTTTCTGTCCTGATATTTTGATATCTTTGATGGCCTGCCCTTTTTTTTTTTTTTTTAAAAAAAAAGGTATGTTTTAAAAAAACTGTTAATGTTCAGCTTTTAAATAAAATAGTTTTAAGTCTTTATTAGGGCCCGAGCACTGACAGTGCGAAGGCCCTATTGTATCTGTAGGAATTTTTTTATTTAGATTATTATTATTTTTTTTTTATTTTTCCGACGAAATGAGGGCCTTTTTGCCCCCCTAAACGTGCCCCAAAAGTCACCAAATTTTGCACGCAAGCCAGGCCGTGGCCTAACGGCTCAACAGCGCCCCTTAGAAAACTTTGTGCCTCAAGCGCCACAATACGGTTTGACGGAAAATCGGTACACACCTGTATCATGTCGCAACTTATAGAAAAGTTTCTTGGCGCCATGGCCGAAACCCAACAGGAAGTCGGCCATTTTGAAATAATCGTGTAATTTTGGCGCAATTTATGCCATTTCTTCGGCCGTTAATGCGGCCCGAACCATAACGTGCACCCAGGTGTGTTATACATCAAAATGTGCGTCTCCATCCTGCGACGACGGGCATTACTTTTCTCAGTCAAAAGCGTTACCGTGGCGACGATAGACGCCAAAAAGCGCGCCCCCCCCCTTCATCTGATTGGTCCATATTTGATAGTCCCTATTTTCTGCAATAACTTTTTAATGGTTTGACATAAAGACTCGTGGGTGGTGTCATTTCTGATATGCTTATGATGATAAGTTGAGTTTTATGTGAACAGCAAAGGCACTTTTTATAGAATTATTGACCTAGGAATGTGGGGCGAAACCGGGGGGGGGGGGCATGAGTGCGAGGGCCCGTTCATCGCTGCTTGCAGCTTTAATTTTTATTTTGAAAACCTACTTTTTGTCTGCCGTGTTTGTGTTGCTACTGACCTGCTGCGACTCCTCTGCTGGGTGCTCGGCGCTCTCTGGCGAACCCGAGCTGCGGGACGGTTGGATGCAGACCACCTTGCGGTCCCAGCCCGGTGCTCCGGGGCCGGGGCTGGGCGGCGTGACTGGAGGTGCACATGGAGGCGCGCAGGGAGGAGGAGCCTCGGGGGGAGGACGTGACATGTGCTCAGGAGACGGCACCACATCCACCTGATCTGTAATTACAATAATATGGGAGAGGGTTATCGCTGCTCGACCATCAGACCATCAGAATTGAAGGGAGAGAGAACAGGTGCAGGAAAGACTGAAGTCTGAGTTCCTCCCACCTCCTGTGGTGTCGGTGGAGTAAGGATTTCCGTACTGAAGCTCCGCGGGCCTCTGTGGAACTAGCGGTGGAGGGGAAGGGTCCTGGGGGTAGGGGAGGGGGTAGCGCAGCACCATCGGCTGCTTCACCTCTGCACCCTGGACGCCGGCTTCCTGCTCCCGCTGCCTGGACACATAACGCTGCAGCTCCTGGAGATACAAACGGGACTGGGTGTCATCAGGTGTCATTTGTGTTTACTTCCTTACTTCCTCCAGGTCTAGTTTGTATTAAAAGAAGTTTCTGACAAAATGTTGTTTTCCCTTAATCCTCTGTTTATATAGGTGCCACTATTTCTGCATATTGTTGTTACATTTACAGCATTTTGTTCTTCATGAAATCATACATGACTTCCTCTCGTCTTTCTCAGTTATTCCTCAACATGTGGAATGTGCCAGTGTTATGAGCGCAGAAGGCGGTCATTATCAGCATCGGTTTCATTCAGTCTGCATTTCCGCGGGAAACATTTTCACTGCTGGAACCGAAAGGTGAGTAAGTACTTTCAATTTACAGGAGGCTTCCCCAAACACCGTTTCTGCCCTTTGTGACTAGATCTAAAGCAAGAGCATTAGTAGCCTACTCATTACTGTAATGGGTGTCAGGCTCCGGCTCCCTCCACAATGGCTTTACGGGGATAGAGGAACTCACTCTCTCCGGTTGTGTCTCTCCTTTATTCCTCCCCGATATTCTCTCTTGATGACTTAATTAGTGCGCTCCTATCAGGTTTAACATTTAAACCAGGGTTGGGAAGGTGAAACAGACACGTAGCGTGGCATTTGCACTGTCTAATGTCACTGTACTGAAGGGCAAAAGAAGCAAGTATAGATGTTTTAATTAGTGGATGGGGGCGGGAGTGTTGAGTTGGAAGGAGAAAGCTGCAGAAAGAGTTCAGATGCTGCAGAAAAACTGCATATAAGCTCCGTCTGGTCCCCGATGGGTCTTAAATATAATCAATTTAGGACCATGTCAATGTTTATTTAGTAAAAACTAGATCAAAATGTAAAAAGAAGTGCACAAAGTACATCCCGACTGCTTCATAAGAGTTAAGATATGTGCTAATTATTAAATATACTCAATTCATTGATCCCCAGCAGGTGTACAGACCTCTATTGAAAGGTAAAATTTTAAAGTTTGCTGGCCAGTAACCTTCAGGTGTGTGCACACAATGCCAAGTAGGAAAGACATCAGTGATTGTTTTATAGAGGCAGTTCCTGCTCATCAATCTGGGAGGTATTACGAGGTCATTTCTTTTCAAATCTGGAGTCAATCATTGGACTATGAGAAAGATTACTCATAAACGGAAAATATTCAAGAGGGCCCTCCCACAATTACACTTTCCAGCATGTTTGCCCCGAGGTGACAGACTGACAAAGTGCCAAGCGAAAAATAAATGAATGAAAGAAGCAACACTGTAAAAGGAGAGTTGGCCAAATTCCTCCACTAAGAGACTGATCACTTTTTTTACAACTTCAGGTGGTTTGAGCTGCATTATTACATGGTCGACTTAACTTTTGACACTGCCAGGCCTTTGCACACCAAATTTAAATTTATTCAATTAATTTACACATGAATTTTGATGGGTGATGTGTTTTTTATGTTTCATGTCTAGAAGTCAGGTTTTGCTTACAACAGAATCACATCTGATCAATCCGATAAAACTAAAAAACCAACAACCGGCTTTTAAATAATGAGAAGATACAAAAGACTTTACCTCCAATATACCCCTAGTCGCTGCCCTGTGTCCGCCAGTCCTCTGAAATGACTCCACATCGCCTTGAGGCGCCGGGGTAACAACTAACAGCTTCTCAAACACTACGACAGATATCCTGAAGTCCGTCCTGAATCGCCTGCAGCTCAGTTTCAGCTCCAGAACCAAGCGGTGGAACTCGCTAACTTCTCTTCCTCAAAATGGGATGGTCCCCTCTATTTCTTTCTTTTTTTTTATGACGGTAAAAGCAACATGAGATCATCGTTACTTGATGATGACTTCACCCCCCACACCCCCGAGTGATTGTTTTTTTTATATCCTCAACATTTTATTAACATCGCACTTGATGTGGTAGATGTGACGAGGTAAGCAGATTCATATTTGACCACAGAGTGATTAGATGCCATCTACTCACTTCACCTTTACTTTTGATTTTTGGCTTTTTTTCCTCTTTTTTTTTTGCCAATCCGCCAATAAGTTGCAATGTTTTAGCAGAAAAGAAGAACATGAAGCTTAGTTTTTGCAGTTTTACCTCTTGTAGCTGCTGTTTGTCTCTAAGAGCCTGGGCAAGGTTCTGTTTGAGTTCGGTCACCTCGCTGGCTCGCTCTGCCATCAGCACCTGCACATGTGCAAAAGAAATAAAGAAAAATAAATCAGAAACACCACAATATAATCATGCATTTTCCTAGATAGATAAGATGTCTTCAAACCACACATCATCCTCTTGGCTTCCAGTCTGTGCCAACTGATGAGCAAGAATACGAGTATGGATGCACTCAGCTAAGCAAAAGCATTTGGCTCCTATTTAACCTGGTGCAGCGTCAGGTTTGTGGGGCTTACTGTAAAACACATAACTAAAGCCAAAAAAAAACCAGGTCAGTGTTCAAAGGAAGATGAAGCGGGTCAGGGGATCATCATAAATCTATCACTCTGTAACAGAACTGACCCTGTGGGATAGTTTACATTGCAAGCTGCTTGCTCGTCTCTTATTTCACTCCATTTCAAAGCCTCCAAACTCCCCCTCCTCTGCTGTGGTTTCTCTTTTTGCTTCACGTCTGTCCGTCTTGATTTCATCACTCTTAAATTCGGTCTGCTTCTTCTGCATCCCCCACTTACTCTCTCTCGTCTCCTTTTGTCCTCTCTTGCTCTCCCCTCTTCTCCTGAATTTACGGCGCAGCATTAGCGGGTTAAGTTCAGGTGAAGGGAGTCTGCTCCAGCGTGCATTTGTGTCTGTCCTCTCCCCCTGTCTGTCTGCGAGCCGGCTGATGTAAACAGCCGTAAAGCTCAGAGTCCTACGTCTGCCCCTCTCGTCGGTGTTCGGGGCCATTAAGAGCAGCTCAGGGCCCCTGGCACTTGCCGCAGACAGCAGACTCTATCAAAGTCAAGGCAGAGCTGTATTTATCGTGTCGATAAACAAACACTCATTCACTGAGATTAAATGCCACTCAGTACTCTGGCAGAGGCTCGCACACAAATTGCAAGAGGTCTTTTCAAGAACTGGCAGATGCATCAGCTCATTTGTAGAATAGATACAGTGTCCACGGTCCACAACCAGAGCGTGCATCATGCTTGCGTGTATAATTAATACTGACTGCTTTAAAGGGTGAAAATAGCTTTGAGATTTAAATGGTACATCAACATCAAAAGACCAATTCATAAACTCTTATCACGATTTGGAGTCAATCCTCTCTATTTCCTTATACTTTATGATGCTGTGCGTTGCCAAAAAAAAAGCCCACGTAAATTTTGATCACTGTAAGCCAAAAACTTTGATCCTATGAAATTAAAGAGGGCCAAATACTTACAAAACACATGTCAGAAACTGGTTGATTGATTTGACATTTTATGCTTTACTAAAATAATAATAAAATAATAACAACATTCTGCATCAGGAGTCAAAAAAAGGACAAGATAATTGTTCATAATTGCTCAAAATAAGTTATATACAGGAAATATACCTAACTTGAAGCTACAATACTGTTCTTTTTACTTTTTTGTGTAGTATCTTTCGGTATTGCATTTTTTTTTTCCCACATTGCAAATTGTTACTTTGTTATTGCTATTTTATTTGGCTACGTGTGCTATGAGAAGTTTTCAGAAACCTTACATTTTGATAAGGCGAGAATCTGATGGCAGATCAGAATTTATTTAAATGCAGACACTGAAAATGCAAATTTAAAATGTTTGGTGTCAATATCCCCCCAAAAAAAAGAAAACAAAGAAAAAGAAAAAAGGGAGAGCATAAGTCAATTATTTCTTTGTCACCTTTTCTCTCCTAAGCATTTAAATTGTACATCTGCTTCTACTAGAGGTTTCTTCCTGTTTCCTTCCTGAAACTGCCCAAATGTTGGGTTTCTAGATGAAAAGGATGGCTTTTCATTCTGAATTAGCATTAAATAAATAAAATCCAAATTAACTGAATAAAATGTTTTTTTTACTTTAGAAAAATTAAAAAAATACAAAAAACAAAATGACTAAACTTATTTAAAAGACAAATAATGATCAGTTAGAATGTCATAGTCATGACGGATCTACATATGAATAGAAAGAACTGAAGCCAAACTCAATCGCACTGATGTTAATGTGATTGAAAAAAAAACTAAAAACTAAAATAATTATGCTGAAAAAGAGCAACCCCTGACGTAATCCATACATTAAGCATGGGAGTGGGCCTGACAGACATTTCATCATTCATCAAGATGACGCTCTGAAGCTAATGGCCAAATCAAGTAGAGAACTCTCCAGAAGGAAGAGACTCATCTGTGCACGTCGTCAATGATCTGATCTCACCGTCAGCGAGACAACAATGTAAACATATCAAGTGGACCTGCATTTTAGTTGCTGAAGGACAGATTAAAAGGGTACTACTCCAACTATGAAACTTCAGCTGATAAATCACGTGCTGTCCAAATATAACATACTATATGTATATGTAAACCTTCAAAATCGAAACTGATATTTGGCTCCTAATGTGATTGTAACCATCAGGCGCGTCATTTCCGCCGGGGACGGTGGGGACACGTCCCTACCACTTTGTCTGACGAGCAGATTTGTCCCCACCACTTAAAAAAATAAATAAATAAATTAAGTAGAGAAAGTGCAAACGCCGCTTTTGGTGCAGAAGCTGAATTTTGGTTCAGAAGCTGCTCAAGAACGCCCCTCCCCTAGCCAGGCCTTGCCCTCCTAGTGACGCAACGCCTTCAGCAAGTCTCGAACAGAAGTGATTTGGAAGTGGATGGTAATCAGGCTACCCCTGGGGGGGTGTGTGCTTTGTGATGTTTGCAACAATGTTGCAGCCCAGGATGCTTGCAACATCCCATTGTGGTACAGCGCTCGGCCATATGTGGATGTATTGATTTGACCAGTCTGTGCATCATGCATGCAACAGACTACTCTGCAAAAACTATAATTGTATATCATGGCATTCTCCTAACCAAAGACTATTTGCTCCGCTCTGCTTTCACTCTCCTTGTATGAATGCGCTTGCGATCAGCCCCCATTGCCTTAGCAACTATGTTGAATCCGCTCCGCTCCCACACACTGCGCTTGCGGTCTGCAGTCTGTTACAGTGTAACGAGCGATGAAAGAAGTAGCTGGTGTTGCAGGTGAAGATTCGTCAGTGTTCATGATGCATATCAGGCGAGATAGACAAAAAAGACAATTAATGAAAACTTATTTCACAGAGGGGTTGCTGCTCGTTCACTCTTGCCCGACGTTTCATAGCCTGGCAATGTTTGAAAACTTTGTAAGGGCAAGGGCTGTTTGCCAGGCTACGTCTCCTGATGCGCTCTTGCTTGGTCGAGGTTTGTCTGAGATTTGTTGGTGTGTCAAGGGCTGTGCAATTACCGAAATCGTGTCTTGTACTGAAATGCGGATTTTGAAATACGAATAGGGCCTACCCATGACGAATTGTCCCAACCCATGATGTTTCTGACGACCTAAATAAGACCGGGGCAGATGGCTTTTAATATGGGGACAATATCGCGTCAATACGCATCATCTAATGCAATGCCTATTATTTATCATGAAACCTCAATTCGGAAGTAATGGGCCTAGCTCGTACCCAGCACTTTTCAAACCTTACTCAGGTTTATGGTAAATGTCCCCAGCACTTCTGAAATCAAACTGACGCCCATGGTAACCATCCAAATAAAATATGCAGTAACCTGTTTAATCAGGTTAAATCTATTATCGTATCAACACTGATGAATATTTAACACTTCTGAGCAACAGATGTTCAAAAGCAGCAGCTGCTGCTTTGTTTGCAACAGTAAGCTTTTTCTTTTGGAGTAAAAAGACAAAAAAAAAAAATCTAACTCAGTTATTTAGTCATTTTAGCCTTCATTTTTAAATCAGAAAGACACATAAATGGAACAAATGTGACGCCTTATTAGCCTTATTGATGACCATGTGCAAAAACCCGTGATCCCCCATCATCCCTGAGTGCACGTGTGCGTATGTATCTCACTCTGAATCGCTCCTCCTCATTGGCCAGCCGCTGTTTGAGTGTCTCGTTGATGGCGCACTGCTCCTTCCACTTCTCCTCCATCATTGCAAGCTCTGCCTCCACCGAGCGCGTCTGCTCCTTGTCCGCCTCCTCCTGGCTCCTCCCCTCCACCTCCGCCAGCAGCAGCTCCTGCTCCTTCTCTTTCTCCCCATCCATTCCTCCCTCTGCCTTCAGCGGAGCGTCCTCGCTGGTGTTCTCTTCAGCGCACAGCGTCTCCTTCCCCACGTCCACCCAGCTCGCCATCCTCAGGCTGTCCTCTGGCAAGCTCTGCTTCTGCTCATCCTTTTCATTCTCTCTGTTTTCCTTAGCGCCGTCTTCCATTTGTTTCACTTCCTTGTCAGTCTCTACACCGGGACTCTCCTCTGGCGTCTTGTCTCTCTCTGTTCTCTCCATCTCTGAGATGGAGGGAGCATCGGCGTACGTGGAGTTCTGCAGTTCTGGGCTGACTGCCGTCCCCATGGCTTCTTGTAGTGCTGCAGTAGCGATATTTACTGTTTAAAAAGGAAAAAAAAACAAAAACAATATCAATTCAGACCATTTAAATTTAATGAGCATCAGGATGAGATGAGGTTTTTCTGTCTGTTTAGATTTTACAGGCTCATCCATTTCAAAATCAACACTGCAAAATGGATTTGAGGCGGTTGGCAGTGTTTGGTTATCATTTGAATGTAATTGATATTTCTCGAGCACTCATTATATTAAAACACGTCTACTCATATTACTGATTTTCTAAAGAATGATTTTGGAGATGATTTAAGTTAAAAGCCTTCAAACTAACTCACAAATATTTTATTCACTGCAACAAGACTTGGTTCTCTTAAACTTGGCTATTTCAATAAACAGGGATGTCTCATTTCCAGTTGAATAGGGCGTTAATGAAGTGTCTACACTTCTGCACATGAGGATGCACACCTTCTGTGGGCGAGTCCGGACTGGGAGTAAGTGGCTCCGGTGTCGTCTCGGTGGATGCATTCCTCTTCGACTCCTGCAAAGCATCAACAAGCATGCATCAGTTGAATATGAATGCTGCTGTTATACGCAGCGGCAAGTTACTGAGATGTAAATGTCAGCGCTCACCCCTTGCGACTCCGTGGAGTTGAGCTTGGCCACCTGCCTGCGGAGCCGCTGGCACTCCCGGTACTTCTCCTTGTAATGCTCAGCGGCCATGTGCAAACGCAGCTTCAGCTCCTCCACCTCCCTCTGCAGCTCCGCCTCGGCCTCCGACACCACCATGATGCTGGGGGTCACGTCCCCGCTGGTGCCAACGCCCTGGAAAAGAGAAGGACATCCACGTGAAACATAGAATGTAAACAAAACCACAAGACGATGGAGTTGGCTCTCAGTTAAAAACACATTCTGTGATTACTCACAAAAAAGTGCTTTCTCAAAATGCAAACAGGTGTAACTCATAGCTCTCATATGAAGAAAACTTAGGATTGAAAGACATTTGGGAGAGAAAGAAGGTTGGACACTGACCACCTCCCTGTGTGCAGTGCTCCTCATCCGATCCAGCTGACTCTCTATGCGCTGGCACTCGGCCTGAGCATCAGCCAGACTGGCACGGAGCTTGTCGGCCTCCACGCGGGCTCGGTACAGCTCAGTCATTGTGTGGTCGCGAGCGCTGGCTGAGTCACGGAGCTCTGCGGCGAGTAGAGAAGCCTGTTGCCGGGAGGCCTGGAGTTGCTCCTCAGCCTGACGGAGCTGCTCACGCACGCGGGCCAGCTCCGCCTAAACACAAGCACAAGGGACTCAACTATCTTGTATGAGAACTCATTTATCTAAGAAGATCAAGACAGAAGTTTAAAAAACGACTTTTTTACTACTTGATGTTTCAGAGTCGATAAAAATAAAACAAAAAAAACAGTAGTTACCTTGTCGGCTTTGTGTGCCAGCAGCTCTTTCTCCAGACTGTCTCGTTGGGAAACACAGGCCCGGAGCCGGTCCAGCTCCTCCTGGAACTGAGCGATGGTCACCTCCCTGTTCAGCTCCACTGCCTTCAGCATCTGCAGCTCCGCACTCAGCTTGGTGTTTTCCAGCTCAGTGCTACGTAGGTGGGCCTGAAACAGGTGTTACGGCAGAGAAGGAGACCTTATTCACACAGAAACGCACACACACACACTCTGTCAGCCTTTCCATGTGGAAAGTTTTTCTCCAACCTTATAAAGATCCCTCTCGTCCTTTTCGTTCTTCAGCTGGTTCTCGAGACTCTCTCGCTCGGCTGTCAGCTTCTTCAAGCGCTCACGCAGACTGCAAGGTTGAAAGGAAGTGTTCAGCGTCTTTGAGCCTCAGTATCATTGTACTACGTAGACATTCATGGAGGCAGTCAAGACGCTCTAATGCAGCAGGACACTGATGTTGTGGGGGGGTTTTGGTTGACAGGCGTCTGATATCCGCTTGGATATCAGGGATAGGGCCTCTGCATTGGAGAACAGGGGTGGTGGTCCCCCCTTTTTAAGAGGAGTGACGGGAGCGTGTGTTGCTGAGCAGGGGCGAAAATCCCGGGGGGGACAGGGGGGACAAGTCCCCCCCATTAGTAAAGCTGTCCCCCCCTAGAATAATTTGAGACAGAATTAATAATTTTGGAACAATGCAGTAGTATTTAGTAGTGATGCACCAAAATGAAAATTTGTGGCCGAAACCGAAATCGAAAATAATAATAAACAGTAAAATCTCATTACACTTAAAACAAGAGTCATCACTGGAAAAAAACAACAATTTTCACCTGTTTCAAGTAGATTTTCACTTGAATCAAGTAGAAAAATCTGCCAGTGGGACAAGATTTATCTTCTTATTACAAGCAAAAAAATCTTGTTCCACTGGCAGATTTTTCTACTTATTTTAAGTGAAAATCTACTTGAAACAGGTGAAAATTGTTGTTTTTTCCAGTGATGACTCTTGTTTTAAGTGTAATGAGATTTTTTTTAACTAAAAATGAGACATTTTAACTAGAAATAAGACAAATATTCTTGTTAAGATTTTGGGTTTTTGCAGTGTATTATGTCAGATGTGCTGTATTATTGCCACCTTCCACCTAATACCATTGTTTTGTATTGCTCTAAGAAAGGTCTTCTGCCTGTTTGCGAGATAGAGTTGAAAATGTCAAAATGCTGTATTAAAGGAAGGCTAAAAGTTTTATTCCTTGTCCCCCACTGGATTTATTCTCTAAAATTTTACTGTTTATTGTCCCCCCCAACTATGAAACGGGATTTTCGCCCCTGTTGCTGAGGAATCAACCTCCTCGGCCTCCACGTTTGGGTCTTATCCAGGGGTGCTGACGAACAGCCTGATGGATTGTTGTACCCATAATTCAGGAGGATTCATACCTGGCCTCAGAACACCGGACCACGGCTTTGCCCTTGTTAGGAAATGGTAGTTTGCCCAGCCAGTTTACATGGTCCAATTCAGAGAAGGCATTCAACCCTATTCCTCAAGCCCGAGACATGTGAATGGAATTTGGATACGATCGCAATTCCCACCCACGTTTGTACTCTCATCTATAGTCAGGAACTGCGGCAAGAGACGGAAAGAACAAGATCTCAGACACAAGTGGCTTGAATGAGTTTTCCCCCGAGGGGTGGAGAGACTCTCCTTTGGAGAAAGGATGAGATGTTCACTAATTCGGGACGGAGTCAGAGTAGAATCACTTCTCCTCCCCATTATAGAAGCCAGCTGAGGGGGTTTGGACATCTGGTTAAAGTTCCTCCTGGTCACCACCGAGGAGGTGTTTCCAGGATGTCTGACTGGCAAACCGAGGACTTGCTGGGAAGACTGCGTCTCTCGGACGGCCTGGGAATGTCTCCGTATTCCCCTGGAAGAGCTGGAGGAGGCGGCCGGGAAGGGGGAGGTCTGGAATCTATTCTTACAAAAAACAACAGGCGCGGGGGAAACTCAATGTAGACCAGAGCTCCTTTGCAGCATCTAACCGGAGGGAATATCTCTTTAATTACCATTTGTCAGTTTTGTTATTGTTTATAAACAAAGTAGCCACTTTAAGCAATAATTATCAACTGAGTGCAAGACCGGAATTACCCACTTGATGTTAGTAAAATCTGCTCATGTGTTCGGATGTGGATGGATGGAAAGCATGTAATCAATATATATTTTACAAAAGCATGACATATATAAACTAGGGATGGGCGGTATGGACTAAAAAATGTATCACGATAATTTCTGGCATTTATCCTGATAACGATAAACCTTTGTAACTATAAATCTATCACCACATTCAGTCTTTGGAGCCCCCAAAACACTGCTCTAAAAGAATACTAAATGCTACTAAACGTCATCAATGGGAATCTTTCTTTCCTCGTTCGTTCTTTCTTTCTTTCTTTCTTTCTTTCTTTCTGGCTCATTTCCTTCCTTCCTCCTTCCTTCTTTCCTTCCTTTCTTTCTTTCTTTCTTTCTTTCTTTCTTCCTCCTTCCTTCATCCTTCCTTCCTTCCTTCCTTCCTTCCTTTATTCCTTCCTTCCTCTTTCCTTCATCCTTCCTTCCTTCCTCCTTCCTTTCTTCCTTCCTTCCTTCCTTCCTTCCTTCCTTCCTTCCTTCCTTCCTTCCTTCCTTCCTTCCTTCCTTTCTTTCTCTCTCCTTCCTTCCTTCCTTCCTTTATTCCTTCTTTCCTCTTTCCTTCATCCTTCCTTCCTTTCTCCCTTCCTTTCTTTCTTCCTTCCTCCTTCCTTCCTTCCTTCCTTCCTTCCTTCCTTCCTTCCTTCCTTCCTTCCTTCCTTCCTTCCTTCCTTCCTTCCTTCCTTCCTTCCTTCCTTCCTTCCTTCCTTCCTTCCTTCCTTCCTTCCTTCACGTACGTTGTGCGTGGATTTAACGCAGAACCATAAATCAGCTTTACACAAAAACATCATCAACGGGAATTTATCGTTTTTACCGCGAGATGACAAATTCTTATCATGAGGAATTTTTTTGACGGTTTATCGTGAACGGTAAAATATCGCCCATTCCTAATATAAACCTATCAGTGAATTAATAAAAATGTTGAGGACACAGACAGACAGACAGGATTGCGTGTCAGCATCCTCCACTCACCAATCCAGCTCTGTCTCTTTCTGCAGGCCTCTCTGGGTGACTCCCAGAAGATCCTCCTCCAGCTGACGGACCCGGTCTTTGGCCTCAGTCAGTCTCCTCCGTACCTCCTCCCTCTCCTCCGACAGACCCTGGGACGAGCGCAGCAGCTCCTACGGAACAGACAAGGGAGAAATCACGGCAGCTGGAGCAGCAGGCCGAACCGCTTTCCTCCACTAAATATAGAAATTACATACAAAACAACTGAAGGTGCATAAACACACTGAAATGCGTGCTCTCCTTTTAATAACATTTAATAATAATAACAAATATCATAAAGCATGCACTTTCAGTCTTCATAGTAAAAATCAACAATCAGTAGAGTGGGGGGGGGCTGAACTTGCTAGAATTAGCTCTGAATTTATGTGATCCTTATCATTAATAACAGATAATACTTCACACAGGTCTGATACTGTACCACCAAACAGGTCTGTATTTGTCTGATCTGCTCTTATGCAACACTTACCAAACCAAAGCAAGCTTGGAAATTGGAATTTCTTTCATGTTTTCTCTGTTTATGTTGAACCTGCTACACATATAGTCATACGTATATTTGCTTCTACTTTTAGTTTACCCTCTGCATATTTCTAGAGTAATAGAATGAATGGATTCCCCCTCTGGACATCTGGAAAGCCTTTTCTTATCACCCGTACATCAGCAGCTCTAAGTTATGACTCCTGTGAGCATTGATGGATGTGAATCACATGTTCAGGATGTGCAACTACTAATTGTTTAGTAGCATCAATTAAACGAGTAGCAGCGCAGTGCTGTGAAGTATGACCACCACATTTCCAGGAACAAACCCCTGATAATATAAAAATGATCACATGTGGTCTGTTTTCTCGGTGTGGTGTGCCTGATGAGGAAACGCTTTGTCTGAACTTGAAGGACTTTAAATCACCCAGAGCTAATATTGGTTGTGACAGAGCAGCATGCCTCTGCTCACGGCCGTCACTCAACAGGATGACACACTTTTCTGTCTCTTTTTCTCACTTGCAAACGAGGAGACGCTCACACCGCTGCAGTCAAGGACGGCTGCAGCAGCCCGTCCACGGCGGCGCGCACTCAGACCTGTCTCCCTCTGGGCTTGGCTCTGCATAGATCGCTGTATGATTTTTACGGCTGGCGTTTGGGGAAGCACTTTAGCAGTGCATAAAGACCTTATAAAAAGTGTAGTCGTAAAATTAGCAGCCACAAAATATGTACTTATGTTTTCATGTTAAACTCAAAGGATATTTTCATCAGAGCGCCACGAGTTGACGCACCCCTCTGTAAATGCTTTGGCAAAAGACACACACACACACACACACACACACACACACACCTACTCGCACGAGTCGTATATCCTACAGATGGACATGACTGTTGAATGAAAAGCAGCACGGTAATAGCAGTGTGCGCACGTATTACCGTTTAATTTATGGCGATTTTGTCCTTCGTAAAAAAAGAGCGGCGCACTAACTGAAAGCAGCCCGCTGCGACGGCAGGGCCGAGGCCCCGCAGCTGCACTAGGGGGCGATGCGAGACTGGATTCAGACTGTCGAAACTCCTGGCAAGTTTCAGTGTTTCCACCTCTCTCTGCCAACCCCCCCCTCCACTCCTCCCCCTCTCCTTCCAACCCTGAGCTTCCCTGAGTTGTGTTTGCCAAGCTACCGTTTTCAAATGAGCAACTCATAAAACACTAAAATCTGAATCATTCTCATCTTCATAGTCAAGAACAAGATCATGTCAATACAGGTTGTCAATTCAGAGGTTTGATCTTGAGGTTTCTTTACATTGTTTGAAATTGAACTTTTCTTTTTATGCCGATAAAATAACTTTGGAAGACTTAAAAAGTAACACCGAGTGGAGGACGGAGAGAGAGCAGTCAGGAAAGCGGCGGCCGCTGAATCGCGTGACTGAGTGGTGTTTGTCCCTGAGGCTGGGCAGGACTCTTTTTTCAGACAGGCGGTTTTGTGGACTACCCTCCTCTCATTCCACACGCAGACTAAAAGGTTTCGCGAGCGGGTGGCATAATGAGCGTGCTTGTGCTTGTGTGCGCTTGTGCGTGTGCGAATGCACATTACAGGGGCCCTGTGGTGCAGGAGCTGAAGGCGAGTGTGACACTGTGTGTGTGTGTGTGTGTGTGTGTGTGTGTGTGTGTGTGTGTGTGTGTGTGTGTGTGTGTGTGTGTGTGTGTGTGTGTGTGTGTGCGTTTGACGTCATGTTTGTTCACTCTGTGGTCGCGATGGCATCGTCCCTGACGCCAGATGCCCAGGAAAACTGTGTCCCTGTTCCGTTCTGGCCCAGTGGGCCAGGTCATTAAAGAAAAGAGTGAGAGACTGGTGTGCATACACACATACATGCACACACACAACACACACACACACACACACACACACACACACACACACACACACACACACACACACACACACACACACACAGCAGCTCACTGTGTGTCTGTCAAACACAGATACAGATTATTCATAAATGTAGGCCTTTGAAGTTTTAGCTCTATGATCAACGGTGAGGAACTGGCTCCATATGTATGTACAAATGGTTGTCCATCCACACACACACACACACACACACACACACACACACACACACACACACACACACACACACACCACACACTTAAATAGAAATACACACGTGCAAACATATCGAAACGGTTTCAACCTCAATCTTGATCTCAAAACTGGAATTATTTCTGTAGCTTCATCTGAAACTGTTTGTTTTACAAAAAACATAATGTCTCGTTCTTCTCGTTATCGTTGCTTCCCTCCTCCCCACCCCTCCTCCCTCCAACCTGGTTGTGTGTCCGCAGCAGGCAACACGTCTCCCTCTCTTGCTCCCGCTCCCTGGCCAGTCGTTTCTGCTCCTCCTGCAGCTGTTGTTTCTCCTCCTGCAGGAGGCGCATGGCCTTCAGCAACTCCCTGCGCTCCTGCTGTGCCTCTTCCACGCGCTGCCGGACAGAAGAAAGAGGGAAAAAAAACACAAAAAAAAACTTTCTGGTTTCATTTTCTTAAGATGCATATTTTGGAAACGGGGTTGTGTGTACTCCTGACTAGTTAAGCGTCTCACCTGCATTTGTAACTCCATATCAAGCGCCACGTACTTCAACTCAAACCTCACCACATAACAAAGTCGTGTGAGATATATGTTATTCAGACTGTCCCACCATTATTTCTGTGCTGCTAGGTAACATGGATTTTGGTTCGTGTAGACGTTTGAGACTAAAGTGTCCGCTTTGACTTCTGGGATATTTATACAATTTGATTTATGCTCATTGGGAATAACTATTAGCCTAGTTTGCCATCAATGTTCTCCCTGGTTCTCCAAACAGAGTTACCACTGCAACCTAGGAATGGGCGATATTTTACCGTTCACGATATACCGTCAAAAAAATTCCTCATGATAAGAATTTGTCATTTCGCGGTAAAAACGATAAATTCCCGATGTTTTTGTGTAAAGCTGATTTATAGGAAGGAAGGAAGGAAGGAAGGAAGGAAGGAAGGAAGGAAGGAAGGAAGGAAGGAAGGAAGGAAGGAAGGAAGGAAGGAAGGAAGGAAGGAAGGAAGGAAGGAAGGAAGGAAGGGAGAAAAGAGGAAGGGAAGAAGGAAGGAGAGTGCAGGAGGAAAGAAGGAAGCGAAGGGAAAAAAGAAGGAAGGAAGGAAGGAAGGAAGGAAAGGGGAGAAGGAAGGGAAAAAAGAAGGAAGGAAGGAAGGAAGGAAGGAAGGAAGGAAGGAAGGAAGGAAGGAAGGAAGGAAGGAAGGAAGGAAGGAAATGAGCCTGAAAGAAAGAAAGAAAGAAAGAAAGAAAGAAAGAAAGAAAGAAAGAAAGAAAGAAAGAAAGAAAGAAAGAAAGAAAGAAAGAAAGAAAGAAAGAAAGAAAGAAAGAACAAACGATAAATTCCCATTGATGACGTTTAGTAGTATTTAGTATCTTTTAGAGCAGTGATTTGGCTCCAAAGACTGAATGTGGTGATAGATTTATAGTTAAAAAGTTGGAGTTGAATTGGTATTTTTTTATCGTCATTTTTATCGTTATCGGGGTAAATGCCAGAAATTATCGTGATACATTTTTTAGTCCGTACCGCCCATCCCTACTGCAACCTAACCCCCTCTTAAAAAAAAAAAAAAAATCCTTTACATTTACCTAATTGTTTTTATGTTTTATCCTCCTCCAGTTGGATGAGTCAGTGACAAGATCTGTCATTAACTCTGTACATAAAATCAAACATCTGAATGATGACATGCAGAGGGCCGTGTGCAGCTGTCTGGACGTGACGAGACATAAAATCACACTCAGATCAGAGCTCATCTTTGGAAGTGGGGACTAGAAAAACAGCTGTCCTGATGTTGCGTGGTCGTGTACCTCGAGCAGGCCGGTCTTGGTGGTCACCACCAGTATGTCTGAGTTGTTGTCGTCCTCGGTAACGGTGAGCAGCTCCTCGGTGGGCGTCGCTGGCCTGAACTGGAAGGGGGTGCTGGCTCCTCTGATATCACCGGCGTGGGTTACATAGCAGAACTGGTAAAACTCCCCGTCGGATTTAGGAACATAATAACCTGCAGCAGACAGAAATACAAGCCAGTGTGTTTCCCATTTACTTTAATATTAAATCAATTAAAGTAGTCTCGTGTCACACATTTACAGCGTGTTACAGAACACATCATTTGTTAAACTCTTGACAGTTCAAACGGCTCGCAGTTCCACTCGGAGTGCCTCATTTCGAGCGCTTGAGCCTGTTTCTCTGAGGCAGTCGGAGTAAGTGCAGAGTATCCAGCAGCAGCCAACCGGTTTTACGGACTCCTAACACACCACAGCATGCTCTCATATTTTCACTGTGTAATATCTGACCATTCCAGGTCCAGTAAAACCAGTTCTCAGACCCTCAACGTGTGTAGATGTGTCTGTGTTTGTGTGTGTGTGGTTTGAGAGGTGCTTGGGTCCCAGGCCGCCGTTTGCGGTTATGTTCCCTTATTAAATAAAAGTGCTGGTTTTTATATGCACTGTAAAATGGAGGAGTTACTCTGGAAGAGCCTAGGTCTGTACAGCGGTTTACATCGTGTACCTTGAAACACCACAGTCCTGTGAACGGTACTTCCTGGTTCATAGTTTTCAGGCATTGGAGACCAAAGAAAGGTGTAGTAATCCCTGGCCGTGCTCCAACCCACCTGAGGAAACAGAATGAACACAAATGAAAATCTGCTAATAAATATATATATGTTTATATATACAAAAATAGACCCTTAGGAGAAAAAGCACAGCTTTAAACATTACTCTGGCAAATACTTGGTTCAAAAATATATTTCCTTTAACATGTATGAAGACTAGTTGGAGTTTTTTGAACTGTTACACTTTGAAGGGATTTTTTTCCCCCAAGATTGTGGAAGATTCAATGTGAGAAGGGAAACGTTTAAAACCATGTCCCCTCATTCCTCCACAAAACCTCCTCCTTCTCACAAAAAGAGGGCCAGCAAAGGTGTGAGAATGGGGTGGGAGAGGGGGGCTGTACTTTCTGTCCCCACATGTGCAGACTTGGGAGGCAGCTGCAACCCAAAACCAAACAGGACATGGTGGAGAACATACGAGTTAAGAAGGGGAGGGAGAAGAGGACAAAAAAAGAAAGAAAAAAGAAGACATTTCTCACAAAAAAAGAAAGAAAAAAATTGGGAGAGACTTACAATTTTCTGAATTTCAAGTTTGGTTAGGGGACAGATAAGCGAGCGTTAGTCCGATGTTGCATCATAAATCTTTCCCCGTCCAGATTTTCACACAAACGCATAACTTTTACTCACATATGTGATACAAGTTCATGGCATAACGTGAATTGTGCCTTTCTTAACCACCGGGACAGTAATGCTTTCGCATTCAAAAAAAGAAAGAAAAAAAAGACTCAACATGACACAAGGCGTTTTTTGATAGCTTGAACATACAGTAGTAATATAATATTAATTGTGAAGCTCCTACTTTCTTACTCTGTGCAAAAATAATAATAATAATAATAATAATAATAATAATAATAATAATAATAATAATAATAATAATAATAATAATAATAATAATAATAATAATAAAAAGATAAAAACAGTGGGAGGGCTTTAATTTTAAAGGAGACTTTTTTATTTTCTTTTTTCTTTTTTAAATATGCCTGTAAAATTGAAAATATCAAATAAAAATGGAATAAAGGATAATTATAAATGCATTTACAAGTATTTCACTCAAGTATACAAGACATAACAGCCCAATCCCAGATAAAACATTTGGGAGCTCTCTATTTGTTAAATATTTCAATGTTCCTGCTTCAAACATAATTGCAGGGTGGTTTTTTTCGCCCCCATAAGCTTATTATACTGAGTATAATGCTGTTCCAAACAAATGGTAATACTCAACATGAAAACTTAGGCCAAGAACATTCCTTCCACCTCCACCAGTATCTCGGTGAGAAACAGGGCTGAAGTGGCCTCCTGCCAAGTTTGCTTGTGTGCTCACGTGTATTTGCTTAAGACAGAAAAGACATCAATAATTCAACTAATTGCAGAGTGAGGTTGACTGACGTTTGGTTCGGCGTGGCATAGCATTCCAACACAGGAGTGATGTTATAAAATAATCACAGGCAAAGCAGCTATCAATCATTCAGCCAAAGTGTGACGGGACAGCATGATGACACTTTAATTATACGCTCACACAACGGGTTTCTCCCTGTCGACCCAACAAACATGCCAGAACTAAAAACCCCCGTGCTTTTCTTTCCTCCCTTCTATCTTCTTTTTAAGGAGTTTTTAAGGGTTTTGTATGCATGTATGAACTTAACAGGGATGGACAGAAAAATGGGTTCAATGAAACAGGTTATATATGAAAATATGACAAAGTGGTTTGGAATAAACACTACTGCTGTTTATCGTGTATGCAAAATATGTGGTTACTGCTCGAGGGCATTGTCTTCTTTGCACAGGTTTGTTGCACCAGAGCCATCATCATCTCTGAGCTGCACAAAAGCCCACAGACACTAGGGGGCGTCTGTACACAACTCAATAAGTTACTACCATCCGAGTCATTCTTAAGACAACACTGCTTTATCGCTCAGACGCTTTCTGTCTTTCAAATATACATAACCGGTAAGTGAAAGAGGAAGGAAATATTCTCTCTCATTCATCTCAGCACAAAGATTTTGCCTCTGGGAGAAAATAAAGACTCGTGAATATAAGAAAAAAGAATGAGAAATTGCTGATACTGACATAAAACCTTCCAAACAGCCAAAGCCTAACAAAAATACATAAATAAAATATGTCCTGATTACTGGCATGAGCTTTTTTTCTACTATAAATGACTATTATTTGTAAAACACAAAAAGATTGATCTTTTAAATTGCTGAAATTGGCTAATTCTTTCTTAAATACATGAAGTGCATACTCACTGCTAAGGTGTCACTACTATCAAATAAGTCTTTACGAACACAAAAAAGACAGTCATCTACGTCAAAACGGATTAAAGAAGTGTGGTCTGCTTGTTCCCCAGCATGCCCCGCTAAACATCAAACACATTTCATTAGCATGGATTACCATAATTACATTTTCCAATCGTCCTTTTTCCAAATAAACTCAGCATCTTTATTCCTTTTTAATTGAGCTGGTGGATTTGAAGTCAGTTCTTAAACAACGATAAAATGTTTGTCTTGTGACTTTACAAGACATAAAGTTTCCTAGTTCACATTTCCTCTTAATTACGTGTGAGATTTGATGGTCTTGATAAAAGAGCAGTACAGAAGTGGGGGTTGATTGGCAGGAAGCAGAGAAAAGGCTGATGGAAAGACAGAGGGGAGTCAACATGTAAAGTGAGGGGAAAAGGAGTCCTAATAAGAATCAGAGTGGTTCATAAAGAGCACCAAATGTTTGCCCGCTCCCCCACTGAGACCTACTGCAACCAGCCCACCATGTACACTCTTCCTCTTTCTGCATGCAGAACCACCACACCAAAGCCTGTGGTAACGTTTTAGACATGTATTGAAGAGTAGACTCATTAATGTGAGGGCGGATGTACGTGTTAATGTGCCAAGTGCAAACCTATGGGCGATTAATGAGACCATAGCACACAATCACAAAAACTTGTGCAACGGATGGCAAACTAAGTATCTAAGACTACTAAAGATGTTGTCTTGACCGAATACACTCAACGCTGAAGCTTGAAGTGAGTAGCAGCTGCAGTGTGTATGCACTACCTTGAAAATGCCCACCCAGTCTTTGGGGTGGGGAGTAATGTAAGGGGTCAAGGTGTAACGACACTCCAAGGGTGCCTGGGGTAGGAAACTCTTTCCCACATTCTGGAAAATGACGTGGGCAAAGTTGGATGTTTCCATGATGCTGACGCTGCTGCCAGGCGATGAATCCACCACCTGGAATGATGACATGGTACCGTGTGGGTCACTTCATCTGTCTGCAAGGGAAAAATGGCAGAGGATATGTACACAGGTCATCAGTAACAGTAAAGGGAAAGACACACGAACACACAGCAAAAACTTTACTGTACAGCTCATGTAGCTACACTAAACAATACTG
Source organism: Cololabis saira (assembly GCF_033807715.1). NCBI lineage: Eukaryota > Metazoa > Chordata > Actinopteri > Beloniformes > Belonidae > Cololabis > Cololabis saira. The sequence goes on along the minus strand of NC_084601.1, from coordinate 15,524,820 downwards.
TGTGACCAAACGAAACAGAAGCCAGTAATGTTAAAAAAAAAATCTCATAAAATTTCTTGCGTGTCTCAAAACCTGGAAACTTCAGCTTCACAACTTTACAGTTAAAATAAACACTTCTCAGGGAATGAGTGTAATTGCTACTGTAAAACAGTAGTTTATGCAGCTTTACTGTTTGTAGATGGGTATGGAGGATTTCAATGATACTTCTAAACACTAAAAATGTGGCATCCATAGTTTTACCAGTCAAAATGAACTTGTGAAAAAAAGCTTTGCCTTGCATGTAAAATCTTGGGAATAATGCGTCCTCTTTGGCTCTGGAGTTCAGTCAAGACAGAGACGGTGGCTCCATGGTGGCATGAAGGCGTGCTGTTTCACCCAGACGTGGCAGCCTAAGGAAAGACAATTATTTAATTTAATGTATTATACAAATGGAGCGCAAGTTGTTGTTCGTTTTTTATTCTACCTTTATTCTTTATTAACCCAAAAGAAGTAAATGGACTATCTTGCTGAATACAAAGATGATACAGTGTTTTTACATCCCATGAAGATTCATGCCCATAAATGTTGTTTTAAATCATCAACTGTGACCTGAAACTTCATCGGATTTTGATGCTTATCTGGGAAAAGGGATAAAAAAAATATCTGTTCCATATTTTAGGTCATATGAAAACACCCAAACAGAGGAGTGTTAATGGTTTGCAACTAGCCCTCCAGCTCAAACATAAGCAGCTCTGCAGGAGGGCAGCTGACTTTTACATAGTCCATGGGCCAGAGCCCAAAATTTCACTTGTACCACTCATGGTGACAAAACTTACTTATGATTTTTGAAAGGATCCACATCTATAGATTATATTTTGGTATGATAACCCTTCCTGAGTGGCAGCTGTATCATAGTTATCAGCTCATGAAGTTACCCACCCCTTTCAGAAAATTACATTTTAGATGCTGGTGCATGTCCTAGTTTAGACTCATGTACAGGATATCTGTCAATGTTTCACTATAATGTCTTTGGTATCATTTTAAAGGGTACCTTTGAAGCATTCATTCAAGCTAAGATGTGATGCATTTCCTGAATCCTTATGGTCCTGCGAGTATTCAAATTTTTGTATTTTGTGTCTCTGTTGTTCCTAGATGACACAGGGCTATAAGATAGTGTGTAGATAGAAAAATGTGTGTTGTTTATAGTTTAAAGGACTGCAGTGACCTCAATGTTGGTCAGAAAGATTCACATCTTAGCTTGAATGAATGCTTAAAATGATACCAAAGACAATATTGTGAAACATTGACAGATATCCTGTACATGAGTCTAAACCAGGATATGCACCAACATCTAAAATGTCATTTTATGAACTTCATGAGCTGATAACTATGATACAGCTGCCACTCAGGCAGGGGCGAAAATCCCGGGGGGGACAGGGGGGACAAGTCCCCCCCATTAGTAAAGCTGTCCCCCCCTAGAATAATTTGAGACAGAATTAATAATTTTGGAACAATGCAGTAGTATTTAGTAGTGATGCACCAAAATGAAAATTTGTGGCCGAAACCGAAATCGAAAATAATAATGAACAGTAAAATCTCATTACACTTAAAACATCACCAGAAAAATAACTTGTTATTTGACAATTTTCACCTGTTTCAAGTAAATTTTCACTTGAAATAAGTGGAAAAATCTGCCAGTGGAACAAGATTTATCTTATAAGCAAAACAATCTTGTTCCACTGGCAGATTTTTCTACTTAGTTATTTTAAGTGAAAATCTACTTGAAACAGGTGAAAATTGTTGTTTTTTTCCAGTGATGAGTCTTGTTTTAAGTTTAATAAGATTTTTTTTAACCAAAAATGAGACATTTTAACTAGAAATAAGACAAATATTCTTGTTAAGATTTTGGGTTTTTGCAGTGTATTATGTCAGATGTGCTGTATTATTGCCACCTTCCACCTAATACCATTGTTTTGTATTACTCTAAGAAAGGTCTTCTGCCTGTTTGCGAGATAGAGTTGAAAATGTCAAAATGCTGTATTAAAGGAAGGCTAGAACTTTTATTCCTTGTCCCCCACTGGATTTATTCTCTAAAATTTTACTGTTTATTGTCCCCCCCAACTATGAAACGGGATTTTCGCCCCTGCACTCAGGAAGGGTTATCATACCAAAATATCATCTACAGACATGGATATTTTCAAAAATAATAAGTAAGTTTTGTCACCTTGAGTGGTGCTGATATCTGGTCTGGAACATGGACTATACATGCTGGAATAGATCCTGTGATGAAGATGTAAAACAAGGTGTGAATGTCTGCAGCAGACTCCTCGTCTGGACAGGAACCATTTAAAATAAACACAAAAAAACCCTGTCGATGACATAACAGTGGATCAACTACGATGCAATAATAATAATAATAATGATGGTGATGTGAAACATGACTATGGCAGATCGCGATGATCGATCCAGCTGCTATAAACGTCTCTACACGGACACTGCGCGACGCGTTCGCGGTGGATATCTGACAAAAGCAGGTTAATGACAGCTCAGCCGGCAGAAACCAGAGAACAGATTAGGTTTATGTCCTCACACACAGCTAGGACGCTAACGCTAGCCCGTGGACGAGGCCATGTCGAGTCACTTTCTCCGCCGGATAAACGTCCTCCTGGCCGGACCGACGACACGCGAGCCCCGCGGCACACACGCTGCTTTAGCGGGAAATAAAGAGGCTTACCCTTGTCACTGGTCAGGACCGTCAGGACCGGAGGATGAGTGGAGTTTGGGCCGACGTCTGAGCCGCTGTCCCTGCTGTTGTCAGAGCTGTGACGGCGGAGGCTGCACTTCCGGGATGCTGAGCTCATCCAGGGATGCTGAGCTCAACTAGGGATGCTGAGCTCATCCAGGGATGCTGAGCTCAACTAGAGATGCTGAGCTCATCCAGGGATGCTGAGCTCAACTAGAGATGCTGAGCTCATCCAGGGATGCTGAGCTCAACTAGAGATGCTGAGCTCAACTAGGGATGCTGAGCTCAACTAGGGATGCTGAGCTCAACTAGAGATGCTGAGCTCAACTAGGGATGCTGAACTCAACCTCATCCAGGGATGCTGAGCTCAACTAGAGATGCTGAGCTCAACTAGGGATGCTGAGCTCAACTAGGGATGCTGAGCTCAACTAGGGATGCTGAGCTCAACTAGGGATGCTGAGCTCAACTAGGGATGCTGAGCTCAACTAGGGATGCTGAGCTCAACTAGGGATGTTGAGCTCAACTAGGGATGCTGAGCTCAACAAGGGATGCTGAGCTCAACTAGGGATGCTGAGCTCAACTAGGGATGCTGAGCTCAACTAGAGATGCTGAGCTCAACTAGGGATGCTGAGCTCAACTAGGGATGCTGAGCTCAACTAGAGATGCTGAGCTCAACTAGGGATGCTGAGCTCAACTAGGGATGCTGAGCTCAACTAGAGATGCTGAGCTCAACTAGAGATGCTGAGCTCAACTAGGGATGCTGAGCTCAACTAGGGATGCTGAGCTCAACTAGGGATGCTGAGCTTAACTAGGGATGCTGAGCTCAACTAGAGATGCTGAGCTCAACTAGGGATGCTGAGCTCAACTAGGGATGCTGAGCTCAACTAGGGATGCTGAGCTCAACTAGAGATGCTGAGCTCAACTAGAGATGCTGAGCTCAACTACAGATGCTGAGCTCAACTAGAGATGCTGAGCTCAACTACAGATGCTGAGCTCAACTAGAGATGCTGAGCTCATCCAGGGATCCTGAGCTCAACTAGAGATGCTGAGCTCAACTAGAGATGCTGAGCTCAACTAGGGATGCTGAGCTCATCCAGGGATGCTGAGCTCAACCTCAACTAGGGATGCTGAGCTCATCTAGAGATGCTGAGCTCAACCAGGGATGCTGAGCTCAACTAGAGATGCTGAGCTCAACTAGGGATGCTGAGCTCAACTAGAGATGCTGAGCTCAACTAGAGATGCTGAGCTCAACTAGAGATGCTGAGCTCAACTAGATGCTGAGCTCAACTAGAGATGCTGAGCTCAACTAGAGATGCTGAGCTCAACTAGAGATGCTGAGCTCAACTAGGGATGCTGAGCTCAACTAGAGATGCTGAGCTCAACTAGAGATGCTGAGCTCAACTAGAGATGCTGAGCTCAACTAGAGATGCTGAGCTCAACTAGAGATGCTGAGCTCAACTAGGGATGCTGAGCTCAACTAGGGATGCTGAGCTCAACTAGAGATGCTGAGCTCAACTAGGGATGCTGAGCTCAACTAGAGATGCTGAGCTCAACTAGGGATGCTGAGCTCAACTAGGGATGCTGAGCTCAACCTCATCCAGGGATGCTGAGCTCAACTAGAGATGCTGAGCTCAACTAGAGATGCTGAGCTCAACTAGAGATGCTGAGCTCAACTAGGGATGCTGAGCTCAACTAGGGATGCTGAGCTCAACTAGAGATGCTGAGCTCAACTAGGGATGCTGAGCTCAACTAGAGATGCTGAGCTCAACTAGAGATGCTGAGCTCAACTAGAGATGCTGAGCTCAACTAGAGATGCTGAGCTCAACTAGGGATGCTGAGCTCAACTAGGGATGCTGAGCTCAACTAGGGATGCTGAGCTCATCCAGGGATGCTGAGCTCAACTAGGGATGCTGAGCTCAACCAGGTGATGCTGAACTCATCCAGGGATGCTGAGCTCAACTAGGGATGCTGAGCTCAACCAGGTGATGCTGAACTCATCCAGGGATGCTGAGCTCAACTAGGGATGCTGAGCTCAACCAGGTGATGCTGAACTCATCCAGGGATGCTGAGCTCAACTAGAGATGCTGAGCTCAACTAGAGATGCTGAGCTCAACTAGGGATGCTGAGCTCAACTAGAGATGCTGAGCTCAACTAGAGATGCTGAGCTCAACTAGAGATGCTGAGCTCAACCAGGGATGCTGAGCTCAACTAGTGATGCTGAGCTCAACTAGGGATGCTGAGCTCAACTAGAGATGCTGAGCTCAACTAGAGATGCTGAGCTCAACCAGGGATGCTGAGCTCAACTAGAGATGCTGAACTCAACTAGGGATGCTGAGCTCAACTAGTGATGCTGAGCTCAACCAGGGATGCAGCGTCAAGTCTCCACGGTTACAAACATTTCTTCTTACTTAAGCCAAAATTATGGTTCCGCGTTAAATCGACGCAGAGACTACATCGTATACTCTGCGTTGGTGTAACGCAGAACCATAAATCATCCTTTACTTACACTACTAAAATCAACTCACTATCATCCCTATTACCGCCAATATTTATACACAGTGTTGTATACACATTTAATAATGTGTCCTTTCATCTCAAGACAAAAACGCAACTAAAGAAATAAGGTCACTGTTAAGTTTACCGGACTAGTTTAAACGTTTCCATCTAAAGTGGATACAGTAATAATAATAAGAGTGTCGGCTGGTTTTGAAGTTGAGTCACAGGATGTCCCGCCTCCCCTTCGTTCTGATTGGCTGGTCGGACTGATGCGCTGCTGTGATTGGCTGGTCGGACTGATGCGCTGCTGTGATTGGCTGAGAGCGCTGTTAATCAGCAGGGCTGCGGGGGCTTGACAGCTGCCGCCTGGACGCCGAGGTCAAGAGGAGAGAAGCATGGCTGCGTTGTTTAGGGGCTCCCGAAATATATGGTTGCGGTGCAGCAAGCATGTCGACTTTGCACTCGGTAACGTATTTGTGCATTTTGTCATTTGCCTCGTGTTGCTTTTTTCCCGCGGGTGAAGGAGTTTTCAAGGGTTTGCTCTGCAGCATGTTAGCTAAGCTGTTAGCCCCTCAGAGGAAACTGTAAACACTGACTGGACCACTGGTTTAACTGGTTAACTGGTTAAACTGGTTAAAGGCTGCAGTCTGGACACCATGTTCCTGCATTCACTGTGTGCTTTAAGGAACACGGACATGCTGAAATGTAAAGCATATGTCCAACAAATGGTGGTTTGTGATGATTGCACTGCTTTGTTAGACCTGCTTATGGCTGGGTTTTATCTGTTTTTGTTGGTAAATAATTGATAAGCTCAACTGTGAATGTACATGATTATTGATTAGTCTTGATGGAGTTGCACCACTGCTGCTTCGCCTTTTAAATCCACGACTTCCCACTGATTTCACAGTTAAGAGCACACTTATGACTTTCTGAATCATCAGCAGTGGATGTAGCTCATAAACTCATTGTAAATTAATGTCAACAAATACTTGACAAAGTTTGATATACTTTCAGACTATGACCAGAACCAGATAAACTGCAGTTTTCAGTCTCACCATTACAATTATATCCAATTTCATTAGTTCAAGTATATAGTTCAGAACAATACAGTATTATAGTTATGGCAGTTCCTGAAGAGAAATATTTATACTGAAGATGATTTTAGGCATATTTTGAAAATCTGCTTAAGGAAAACAGGGCGTTAAGGAGATTATATATATATATATATATATATATATATTAGTATGTATACTTGAAATGAGTATCTGTTAAACTATTTTATTTCATGCCATTAGAAATTCATGTTTGTATGTGTCATTGTTTCCTCAAAATAATGCATGCTTGAGCAAATTAGATTTTACTGGTATATTTTGGGCAGTATCATAGCAGTATTTATGAAAGTATTAGTGTGGCCGAACCATATTTGCTAAGCTCTCTGTTTTGGCATCTTTATCCAAATTTTATATTATTTTAGTTTGTCTGGTTTGCTTCCAATTTCAAACTTTTTTTTTTTTTTTTTTTTTTTTAATAATTTAAATCGGTATGGATGTTGTTTTGAGGCAGAAGTTGTTAATAGCGTTGCCAGATTTATTAAAAGTACGTAACAACATAAAGATGTGCTTTATTCATTTAATTCATGCATTTCCTCAAGGAAACATATTTTAATGTCTTTTCTTGCATTTTCGTCTTTGTTCTATGTTCTTATTGGTGGTATTATGTGTGTATTTTACACCAATCTATCTCAACACGTTCTAAAAGAGTGAAACACCATCAGATATCAAATTCAGTTTATAAGGTGTTATAATGCTATATAATTCATATTTATTTTTATGTATAATTGTGTATATGTAAGTTAGCTGGAAGAAATGCAGCATTTTTGTATTTAATAGTTGAAACTTGTGAGGAAAAAGTCTTGATTGACAAACCTTCAAAATAACTTAAAATCAACAATGCCATTATTTTCTTTTCGTCCATCAGTGTCAACACGATCAATGGCCTCAAAAACACCGGTGGGGTTTATCGGTTTGGGAAATATGGGTACTCCCATGGCCAAAAACCTGCTAAAAAATGGTTACCCTATCATTGCCACTGACGTCTTCCCAGAGTCTTGCAAGGACCTGCAAGACACGGGTGCCCAGGTAAAACTCCCAGCAGTTCTTGGAGCATTTGTTTTTAGGGCTGCAACTAACGATTATTTTTGTTGTCGACTAATCTATCGATTATTTTTTCGATTAATCACGATTATCTTCTTTATTTATAAACACCTATTTTAGACTTCTGTTTAACATAACTTACTTAAAATCCTGTTGTACTCCGATAGCATGCTTTTTAACAAATATATAAATAATAATGACATAAAACATTTACCTGCAATATAGTTTATTTATTTTTCAATGTAAAATACCACACAACAAAAATAATTAAATTGTACAAACTTAAAGTTGTACAATTTACAAACTTAAAGTGCAAGGTAGTAAACAAAAACTCTTTATCAAGAAGTATCAAAAAAAAGGTGCAGGTAGCCTGCCTTGCAGGTTGAGGAGGTAATTGGTTTTAAATCAACCAAGGAATTGCTTTTACTTAAAGCAAATAAGCCCATAAAAGTAAAATATATTTTTCAATTTAAAATACCACTTTGACCACAACAAAAATAATTAATTGTACAAACTTAAAGTGCAAGGTAGTAAACAAAAACTCTTTACAAGAAGTATCAAAAAAAAGGTGCAGGTAGCCTGCCTTGCAGGTTGAGGAGGTAATTGGTTTTAAATCAACCAATCAGTTTGGTAAAATGAGTTCTGGATGGCAAGGTGTAGCCTGGATGAAAGGTCTGGATCATCTGCTTGAAGCCATCATCTTCAACCATGGCTATTGGTCTCATGTCGGTCACAATCATGTTAAGGATGCTCTGTGTCAGGACTGTAGCCATTTGGGGGGTGCATGAACCTCTTCTCATGACAAACTCATCTACACGCCTCTGCTTAAAACTACTAAAACAAAGAGAATAAAACGAGTCATATTACTTCACAATTCAAATTATAATTTTTCAAAATTAAATACCTGAAACAAATCACAGATTTCTTAGTTGTGAAATATCTTAAATATTAAACTAATATGCTCCAAATCACACAGTTGATAAGCGCACGAGGTTTACAATTCAGTATAAAAGGCTGATTTATGGTTCCGCCTTACACCAACGGAGAGGCTACGGCGTAGGGTACGCGGCGACGCGCACCGTACGTTGTGCGTCGCCGCGTACCCTACGCCGTAGCTCTGCGTCGATTTAACGCAGAACCATAAGTCAGGCTTAACGCCTGTAATTCATTGATTACTGCCATAAAATATGCATTAACGTAAGTAAATAGCGCTCTGGTAACGGCTGGTGATTAATTAACAAACAAGCATTCGTCGTTTTAAAATATCTCCGAAATATCAAAGTTATTTGTGAACTCACCTTTCTGCGGCACGTGTAGGTGTTACGGCTCCGGGGTGTCGGCGTTTCAGATGCTCATGCATCGCCGTCGTGCTTCCATGGTATGAAAGCTGGGCGTCACATAGCTTGCACTTAACTTGCTTTGTTGGCTTGTTTTCGTTAAAATGTTCCCAAACTGTGGACGTTTTGGGACGAAGTTTTTGGGCGTCATCTTCAGTTCTTCCTGCCATGCTGGGTGCATTCTTCTTCTGTGGTTTCGTCATAGGTTTGCTTGCGGGATATAAACCGCGAGCGCTACTGCCCCCTGCACATCCTGGAGTGCAGTGCAGTTACAGATGAGCATGAGTCGCCGGCATGTGAATTTCAAAAACAATAACACGACGCGTCGACGCTTGTGTTTCCGTGACGACGAATTTTTGTTGTCGACGTCATCGATTACGTCGACTAATCGTTGCAGCCCTATTTGTTTTAATAATGAAATGTATTTCCTTTGCATAAATGATGACTCTGATGTCCAGGTAGTGGATTCCCCTGCAGAGGTTGCAGAGAAAGCAGACCGTATCATCACAATGCTGCCCTCTAGTCCAAATGTTATAGAAGTCTACACGGGTCCAAATGGTATCCTCAAGTAAGCAGATTTTTGTATGGCTACTAATTATGACTTCTGACAATTAAGCAATCCTTATCCACACATGCAACAGTTCTAACATAGAAACAAAAATGTACTGGGTAAGCAAAGGTACACTTCATGTATTTTGTGTGCCCATTTTCAGAAAAGTGAAAAAGGGGACCCTATTGATCGACTCATCGACCATTGATCCTGCTGTCTCCAAAGAAATGGCTGTAGCTGCAGAGAAGATGGGTGCTGTTTTCATGGATGCTCCAGTGTCAGGGGGTAAGGTGTCAACTAAACAAGTAATAAGAATCTCGTCTCTGCTAAGTCTCTCTCTCTCTCTCCATGTATGTACTTGTTCATATTTGTGTTTCAACATAAATACCGAATGCAGTGTAACACATTGAAAAAAGAAAGCAATCATTTATCTTGCACATTTTTTTTTAAATAGTACAGTTCTGACATTAGAGAGTGGAACTAAATTATGTCTTATTTATTGTAATTTTAAAATTGTCAGCAGAAAGTTAAAAAAAACGAAAGTTAGGGCATGTGTTCATGAACTCATTGCATAACCTCTTCTTTCGACAACTATCTTTGTTTGGCAAATGGAGAGAATAATTGCTGTAGTTCCATGTATAGTATGTATAGTCGACAGTAAATTTAGGTTTTGGGTTCATGTGTAATACAGGATTTCAGCTTCAGTTCAAGGTCTCTTTTGTTGTGTTTTGTATTTGATAATGCTCCAGATGTTTTCAGTGTTGGCAAGTCTGGCCAGCTTGCTGGCCAGCTTAACACAAGCTGTTATTACAGAATCTTGCTGCTATACTCTCTACACACTTCAGTTTAGTGTTGTCATGCTGAAATAACCAAGTTACTCTGTGACAAATATATTGTTTGATATCAGAATAAATCTCAAGATTTCTCAGGATAACCACCTAAGGCTTTGTTTGCAACTTTGTAAACTCTAGCCATCATAGCAGTTTGTCATGGAAGCTTGATGTTGCATTTCTAGTCCACATGGGTCCTCCCTTTTTGTTGAAGCATATCTAAGATCAGTTCTGTGGTATTGGGGATTGCATCCTCCTCTTTCTTCATTGGATTTTTGCACATCTTAGAGGTACTGCCTGTTTAAAGTTTGGACATATCAGACGAGTTTCTTCTCTTGTGTGTAAGAGTCCTTCTTTAATTGGAAACTGTGCTGTCCTTCCAGAGTCACTAAGTTGCAAACAGCAGCTATCTGTGAAAAGATGATCCAGGTGCTGCAGCTGGGTGGCTGATTTTTAAGTTGAGCTACCAGCAGTGGATCAGTTGAGCATCTGTCACACAGACAAACGTGTTTTTGCTGACCTACCCTGAGCCTCCCACTCCAGGCAGATCAAATCTACAGCGGGAGATGCTGATGTCCAAAAGCCTTCTATACTGCACCTGGTGTAATGTAGAGCTGTGGGTCGGGGTCTTTTTGTTTGTTGTTTTTGTTTTTTCCTACCATGCAAGAACATGAGAGCATTTATTCCAGCTAAAACATGAGACATTTTTCTAAATTAAAATACAGTTACAGTTTTACTTCAGAAGATGACTTGAAAGTCAACAATTAAGAGGGCTTTTTTGGGGGGGACTGTCAACAATACAGTTCCTTAAACACTGAACTTCAGTGTTTTGTAATGTTCTGTTAAGCATTGTGATTTTGGTGTTCTTTGAAGCTGTTTCATATCAGTAAGTTTGATTTTAAGATTGAAATTTTTCAGGCACAACTATTAGTGTCAAATTAGCGTGTTAATTGCGATTAATTAATTACAGGCATATTTAGCGCATTGTTTTTTTTTTTTAAATCGCTTAATCTATTTTTTAATCTCTAACTTCACTTTTTCTGTTTGCGAGTTGCCTTTTATTATGAAATCTGTGTTTGTGCAGTGGGTTTCTTGTGCTTGAGTTGTGGCTGGAAAACAACGGGCAGTCTCAACTTGAAGTGGACACTGATTAGCTGTCCCTGGAAAATGGAGGAGCATGTGAAAGTTGTCGGTCCAGTGAATGGGAAATTTACATTTTAAAAAAAGGCCCTGACGGCACCATTGATAAAGGTAGAGTGATATGTCTTTGTGTAAAGGACTTTTCTCACCACGAAGCAGCTCAAGTTTAGCCACATAAACACAAAGCACCCGGTCGCGAGCGCAGCCACAGCTAACATTAGCAGCAACGATGTTGCCACAGCAACGATGTTACCACAGCAACGATGTTACCACAGCAACGATGTTACCACAGCAACGATGTTACCACAGCAACGATGTTACCACAGCAACGATGTTACCACAGCAATGCTCTTCACCAAACTAGACTCGAGGAGAGCAGCCGCGCATGCGCACATCTGCGTCAGAGAGGCTGGCGAATGTTCTTGCCAAGCGGATGTAAATGACGAGGACTCAAAACTTTTCTCAAAACTGCTTAATTGTTTTAATGATTTAATTGGGTATAAAATCTTACACATGGACTTTTTTTTAAAACTGGAGTTATTTTATCAAACTGTATAATCCTCTGAGTCAAGGGTTCGGGATTCTTGTTATCCTGCCTCCTGTAGTCTTGGAAAATCTGTCATTCGTAGCTACGCGTTTTGTTCCGTATCAGCAGTAAAGGGCTGTTTGTATTTTGTTGTAAACACTTGATACATAAAATGGTTAGATACTGTTGTGTGCCTATATAGAAGTAGCAATAATGAAGAAAATATACAATGGGGTAACTTTTTATGGCTCATGTTTATTATAAACATGTAAAATGGCACTCTACTCTTACTTCTTGCCAAGCGGATGTAAATGACGAGGACTGACTGTTCAAGTCTATTAAAAAAATGTATAAATTACTTCATAAAACCACATTTGTTTGTTATGTCTTTTGATTTGCCACAATAATGTAATGAATTCAAAGGAAATTTCTCAGCAATTTTTAGGTGAGATTTAAAAAGAGAGTACCGTAATTAGATTAATTACAGATCTTAATTAATCGCTTGTTTTTTTTTGTTTTTTTTAATCGCTTGACAGAACTAACAATTATACACTTTTAAAGATTTTTTTATTGCCTATATATATATATTAGGGCTGTCAAACGATTAATTTTTTTAATCGCATGTTGTCCACAGTTAACTCACAATTAATCGCACATTTATTCACACATTTTTTGCTGTTCTAAATTACCTTAAGGTATTTTTTTTTAATGTTTTTATTACTGTTAACAACATGAGAAAGGGCAAATATGTTTGCTTTATGGCAATGTTTATTCAATTTTTCACAAAAAAAGCTTTTGACCTGAATGTAACATTCCTTCACAAAATACAAACACATTGTAATCCCCAACTTTACACTTTACACTTTACACTGGTCAGTAAAATGTTCCATGTAATTATTATGTCTAACCTCATATGGAGGAAAATAAAAGGCTCAAAAAATATCCCCTTCTCCTAAGTGGGATCAAAACAGGGGGAATACAAAAAAAAAATCACAAATAAAGTGCACATGTAACAGCAGGGAGTGTAACTCAACCTATAAAGTGAAGTTAGGCTATAATAAGCTGATACTTCAGATTCTTTGGAACAGATCTCTCTTTGCTAATCTAATGTATTCAGGTGAGGAACCTCCTTCCCTCACATCTATCCAGCGTTGTCTGCTTTTGACGAGGGGGAGGGGGGCGGCTGCGCTGCGCTGCGCTCTCTGCATCGGCCGTGTTTGGCTGCAAGTGGTATTTAAGACTCGACGTACTTCGATGGTAATTCATTTCAAACAACAGTACATGCAAATAACTTTAGTCTTGTCCAACGAACCCTCTGGCATCTTTTTGAAAGTGATCTTGCTGTTCAAAAGTCCCTTTTTCATTCTCCATCTTTCAGTTCACCAGACTTTTCCTCCAGCTACGGGTGCCGTTGACGGCCAGAACTTTTAGAATGCACTTTTTTTTTTTTTTTTTTTTTTTTTAATCCTGCGCGTTTAAAAAATTGTCAGCGTTAACTTTGACAGCCCTAATACACACACACATATCATATATCACACAAGCTGTTTTTTGAGCTGTGTGTTGAAAGTAAGTCAGCTGGTCGCTTTCATTTTTATCGTGAGGACTCATTATGATGGTTACTAAAAGAAAGACTGTTTTTTTTGTTTGTTCTTTTATTATGATGTTAAACAGGAGCATTTGTCCACTTTGCCTCAGTTCGCCTTAAATAAGAGTTTATCCAGAGAAGCACAACACAACCTTTTCAGTGTCTTCTTTTTAGCCTCAGTGCCAACTGGTTTTCTACATGCTAAGGCTCCTATATACCACATGATTTCTGAACTTTTATAAGATCATGATATTTCACACTGCACGACTTGAATCTGCTTTATCTTGTTTAAGACATGTAGGATGGTATAAGACTATACGATGACTCCTGAGTCGTAGGCTACGGCCTGATGTGGAGGGATGCAGGATTGCATCATCAGCATATGCTGTGGTAAACAAAAATGTGAAAATGGATTGCTCTGTGGCTGCTTTTATGTGTACCGAAAATGGCCTCTTTTGTTTGCAATGGCGCAAAATCATGCAGTTTCTGGAGACTTTACAGGCATAAATTTCAGTATAGGCAAAGTATTTTTCTAAGCAATCAATTTTTTTTCAGTTTCACATGCTTTATGATGTTCTTGTGCTGTATTTTATGGAGGCTCTGAAATTGTTGAGAGAAGTATCGCACTTAAAAATTTCAATTTTCCAGAACGCTAGCTCTGGTTTGCCTCTTTGGTTGTAATAGTGCAGTGACAGACACTCCAAAATATTTGACTTCACAGTCCGTCTGGTTTTCAAAGTGATTGGCACTAAATATCAAGATGAGTAAAATATAACATGGCTCCTTTCTGTTAATAGTATGCAACTATTTCTCTCTTTTCAAACAGCATTGTTACTCTTGACATGAAAGAAGGTTCTAAAAGAGTAACAAAGTCAGGATTTCACTGCTAATTTGACCATTTGGAAAATAAGTCACCATCGTGTGTTAGACCTATGACCCTTTACATGAACTGTCTTACACTCTTTTGTGTTTCTAAACTATAGGACCTTTTGGGTTAGTGGTCGGACACAGGTTGTAATTACTGAGCGGGCCAGCCAGTAGGTGCCCTCATGAGGTTTTTTTATTGCTGCATTTGACCGGGGGTCTTAAAGGCAAGGTTAAGGTTTTAAGTCCTCATTATGTTGGTGCTGTCTGCTTTTGACGGCTTCTTGACAGAGCACAGGATCACCAGTCGTCCTTAATGGGCTGAGCCCGAAGTGGAGAATCTCATGTCAGGACTTTTCATGTTGATGGAGCCGTAATGGCGGGTATCCCATGTTAGTGCCTTTCATGTCAGATAAAGAGTCATAAAAAAGAGAGAAACTGCCCTCACATGGAGAACAGGAGACGAGAGGAGGGAGATAAGACATGAAGGAGATACATTGCAGTAAAACTGTCCATCTCTCTTCCCTTCTCCATCTTTCTCTTTTCACACTCACACACACAGCAATTTTGATTTCAAGTTAAAATTTTTCTGCATGCTGGCACTCCTCCATGTCGGATTGGTAACTCTGCATACAGTAATCTGTGTTCATATTTTCCTGCTCAATCTTTAATTTGTGCACAACGTGCGCTGTACTTCCTGCCCCCTTCCATACAAACACAGACTTAGCCCATTTTTGTGTGTTTACTAGCTGGCGTCTGCAGAACAGACCGACGGAAGATCAGAGCCCCAAGCCTGCTACTCTCATCGCGCATGTATTGTTTACATACGATAGACGTGTGTGTGTGTGTGTGTGTGTGTGTGTGTGTGCGGTCCTCTGTGAAGGTTCGTTCTTTCCAGTCTTCTAACTAAACCTCATTTACTAGCTTGAGATGACCAATGATTTACCTGCTTCCTTTGGTCTCTGAGTCTGCAGGCACTCCTATTTCACATGTCCACGTTCTGCAACTGCCCATTCTGTGTCACCTCAAGAATATGTGTGTGTGTGTGTGTGTGTGTGTGTGTATGTGTGTATATATATATATATATATATATATGTATGTTTGTATGTATGCATGCAGGCTATCACGCATAAGGAATCACTGTTGGTCATTACGAAGGGGAAATCTTTTATTTCGTCTGCTCTACGCAAGTGAATGAAACTTGACAGCCGAGCCAGATGTGTCATGAAACACTGCTCCTGTGTGGGACCACTCGATGGAAAATTTCAGAGATCAAATCACTGCACCCCCACGGTCCCCATCTCTGGGTGGCATGTGAGGTTACACGCTTTGCTCAACCAGGAGATGGCACCCTACCCAAACAGGGTGGTGTGTGTGTGTGTGTGTCTGTGTGAGAAAGAAACTCTATGAGGGGGAACAGAGGACATACAGACTATGATCTTCTGTACTCTTCTTTTGTGGTTTCAGTATTTATTTTTAATGTAGCATTGCTTTTTACGTGAAATAAATCCCTTTGTGTGAGATGGCATATTTTACACAAGTGTCTGCTTCTATGTTGTGTGCGTCAGCAGAGGTTTGGCAGGGAATTGTGGGATCTCATTTGCAGTCACAATCTTTTTTTAAAAAGGGAGCGTTTAAAAAAAAAAAAAAAAAAAGTCACTTTCTTGTTTTCTCATGGTGCTGGCTTTCACTCTTCCACTTTGAGCATTTTCTTGGCTTCAGACTCACGTGCAGTTTGTCAAATTTTAAACATCTTACCCCCAAACACACACAAAATGCCCTCTCGCATAGACGCAGTCGTATTAACTTGGCCTCTGGCTCTTTACAAATGCCAGCGCTTGCTTGTGCGCACACACTCCTACCACTGTCTGCTGTCATTAAAAGCGTCCGCATGCGAAGTTGACCCACAACAAAACAAGCTCTGATGTCACAGGTTCGGGGTGTTGGCACAACCATGGCAAAAATAGGAGGTCTGGCTAACAAGTGGCAGGGTCGTTAGCAGTAATTACCCAGAATGCCTGAATTTGTGTCTGTGTGCCCATGGTGGGCTGCCACATTGCTAACGCACGATGGCTTTAAAAAAAGGCCCTAAAAACCTTTCATTGTGTCTTTTCCCAGTGCTGGGAAAGTCGGCTATCGGCACAATGAAAGCAAAAAAGGAGTCTAACTGCTATGGGAGTATAAGCATCCAGGCTAATGTTGCTTGTTTGTGAGATCTTATGGTCCTCAGTTAATTACCCTCTTAGGCCGAGTCTCAGCACCACTCTAATCATATCCATACCACATCAACTCAGTGGAGGTTTTTCAGGGTGTCATTTGCTGACAGCTTGAACGTCATCCTCCGGCTTGTAGGAGCTTGTTGAAGCCGACGCTGGCATCCGTCAACGCCGCTAAACTGCTCCTCTGCAACTTTTTCTCTCTTGAAACGAGGAAACTTTTTCAGAAAAATGAACTTTGGCAATGGATTATCCGTATTTAAAATATATTTATGTGGAAGAAAGATGAATCATCTTAATCATTAAAATATGGCGGTTAAATACATTTGAGTATAATTAGTTATTATAGTTACTTTTCTCAAAACTGCTTAATTGTTTTAATGATTTAATTGGGTATAAAATCTTACACATGGACTTTTTTTTTTTAAACTGGAGTTATTTTATCAAACTGTATAATCCTCTGAGTCAAGGGTTCTGGATTTTTGTTATCCTGCCTCCTGTAGTCTTGGAAAATCTGTCATTCGTAGCTACGTGTTTTGTTCTGTATGAGCAGTAAAGGGCTGTTTTATATTTTGTTATAAACACTTGATACATAAAATGGTTAGATACTGTTGTGTGCGTATATAGAAGTAGCAATAATTAAGAAAATATACAATGGGGTAACTTTTTATGGCTCATGTTTATTATAAACATGTAAAACAGCACTCTACTCCCACCATGCCTGTTTACCTTTTTAACCTGAGCTCTTCACACATGATGGATTTTATTTTTAGATTGACATCGTATTTTACTGCACTGCTGTTTGGTTTTGCTTTGTTTACAGTTTTGTTTATTAGACTTACTTGAAGAGCTTCTTGGTATTGTTGTTTTTAAAAGAACTGAAATATAGTTGTTCTTTCTGATTTTGTGATTGTTTTTGGTTCAGCTTCTTTCATCATTTGCTTATCAGTTTATGTCATTAAGACTGACGACAGCTGCTAAACACATATGCAGAAAAGCACGTTTGACACCACATAACTTTGTTGGCATGTCTTGGTGGTTTGTAAGTCCCGCACACACGCTGTGGACGCGGTGGACCTGCTCACCTGTCTGTACTTACACCTGGGCAAGAGAAGCCAAGTCTGGGAGGAAGCAGGTGGGGTCAGCTTTGCAGTCTTTGAGATCCTGTATGGATTAAACGACTCAAAAGCCACATCTGATCCAAAATTATAGTCTTGCTATAATTGCTTGCTTGCTTTGGTTAGTAACTGTCACTTTAAAGACGATTTTGTTATATGCCTGTGTGTTTTTTTTGCTTTTATAACTTTATTTACTTCCCTCCTATGACTTCTCATGAGCACTTATAGCCAGCACGGCCACCATGGTGCACAATGAAATGGGTGTTCACAAGTCTTATAATAAGGAAAGCTCATTCTTTTTTTGGGGGGAGGATGTTTTTCAACTTTGTGGACCTTACATTTTAAAAGACTATTACAGTTAAAGGAACACTAAATCAGAAAAATGTCGTCATTCCTTCATTGCGTTTTCCACGTGCGTACCATAACACGTTCTATATATGTTTTTTTTTTTTTTTTTTTTTTTGACACACACCCACACATACACACAAATTAAATAAACAAAAGGAAACTCTGTAGCCACCAGAATCAGACTGATTGGAGACACTTGGCTCTCTCCGTAGACCAATCAATTTTAAATATGTTAAATTGCCACTTATACAACTGCACTTGTCATCAACTAATCCCACTTGATAATCTAATAGTTTTTGGAAGCTGAACAATGAAGCCTTGGCATTAATTATCAGAGTTAAACAGTGAGCTGAGGCATCACGCCGGACAGCCAGGGGGTAGGACTGTCACACTCGCTCATGGCTAACCAGTTCAAGAGTGTCAGTTGTCCACAGACCAGATTAGCATAACAAACCTCTCGCTGACGGGCTCTGCTGACAGAGAGGTGGGGCGAGGGGTGTGTGGGACGACGGGTATACGGTGGTAAAGTGACCAGGGATGGTGATGACAGAGGGGCAGTGAAGTGGGGGGTGTTGTCCCTCCTCCAGATGGAGGTAGACCCACAGCAGCTGGGGGGCTGGTTCGTGTGTGTGTGGTCGGTCAGCTGGTGTATGAGTCACACAAGACATCTCTGTCCATCAAACATAGCCCAAACTTCACACTGCATATCAGTTATCTGAAAGCGAATTAGCATTGTGTCTGCATAAATGTATGTTTTAGGGGTGTAACGATACACTAATCTCACGATACAGTACGATACACGATATTGAGGTCACGATTACGATATTATAGCAGTATTTTTTTTAACAACCTTGAATGAGGAACATATGACTGGAAAAAATTGTCTTTTATTTGAAAAATACAAAACAATACTGTGTTTGCCCTATTGTTCCAGTTTGTAATGCTTTATAACTGTTTAAGTTTTAAAGAGAAAGCCAGGCCAATCATTTTCCACAAACTGAACTAAAAGTAAATGTCAGGTTTGCATTATGCATCTTCAGTTTCATACAAGTACAAATATTTTGCCACAAACTGAATAGTTTCTCTCATGTATGATTTTACTTTTTTCTTTTCCAGAAATGTAACAACTAAAATTAAGTAAATAAATAAATAAATACATACAATTTTACATCATAAAAAAGATTGATTCATGCTCTCCTTATAAGTGTAAGAGGAGGTTTATTTTTGTTAAGGTTATTTTGATAATTCAGGGTTCATTATTTTATAAATATATTCTTTATATTCTGATGTAAATCAGGGACTATAATGACACTAGTCAGTTTATCTGTAGTGATTAGTCTGTTTTAGATTGGGCGGAGTGATACGCCACAGTACGGCACTAGGTGCTGTGTTGATGTTCTAAAATCCTACACTGTTGAGGGACATTAAAGTACACTCGAACTCTGAAGAAGTTTTCCCCGTGTTTATCCTACTCACGACCCGAAAAAGGTTTAATTTAATAAGGTAAGGCTTAACTCTACACCAGACTTAAAGGTTCAGAGCTCAAAACCCTAAAAGTCTGTGATCGGGACCACAAAACGGAACTAGTTTCTTCTGAGCGGAGGAAGATTTTGGTGCTCAGATGCGCGTTACTAGTCAACACAATAGATTAATATTAATAACCCAATATCGCGATACAGTTTGTCACCTCCACGACATGTTTCGTGATGTTTTTGTATCGCGAAATTTCATTGCACGATATATTGTTACACCCCTAGTATGTTTGCTTCTGCTTTTTGCTCCCAACAGCTTAATTGGGGATCATTATGAACTTGCTCTATCCTCGACGAGTCTCGTTGGGCCAGGGGAAGGATTGATTGTGGCTCTCTCTAGCTCCCTTCGTTCTCTGTCACTTACCATTGACCAGCCGCTCCCCTCCGGAGCAGAGCAGTTACTGATGATGATAACAATAATGATGATGATGAGAGCTGACCTGGTGATCAATAGATAAACACTGCAACCCCCGTGGAGCTGTAGTAGCTGCTACATACAAGAAATTACATTTACACTCTAAACTGGGTCGACCTTCTGGCTTTGGTTTTATTTTAGCTCCCAAAAACGCGTAAGAGTCTTCAGTGGCCGACTCACTCGAGGTTCTCATGGAGTGTTTGTGTTCTGAAGTTGGTTCTCATGACTCCATGCTCATTAAGTGCTGCCGATAAAGACTCTGTTTTTGACACAAAGGAAAAGCATTAGTAGAGTTGGCAGAAAAAAAACGTTAAAAGGGCTGAATTTGATGCTGATGTGTGTGAGTGATTTTGGTTAACGTGCAGCTCTCGTCCCATTTCACTTATTTACTTTATATCCGCTATGCTTTTTTTTTTTTTTGCTTTTTTTTTATGGGGTCTGTTTGCATTTTAATTTGTTTGAGAAAAAGATCTGTGCTTGGGTGTAATTATATTGGTGGACCACATGAGGCTGTGTTGTTGGCCTGTAAACATCCTACCCCCACCGGCTCACGACAGCAAGCGGTATTGGCTGAAGGCTGTTACGCTATGAAGGCTGAAGGCTCTTCTCTCCAAATTAGACTGCATCGAGCAAAAACATCTTTGCATAAGCATTTTGTTAAGCATCAAGCATCATACCATACTGCCAAGCCTAGAGTTTGCTTTACAGCAACTATTTTAAGGCTCAAGATGTGAAATACAGCACGTCCTAAAATCCTTCCTTGCATTATTGTACTAAGAACAGCTACATTATCACTTAAAGATATTTCACAGCGCTCTATATACTCTCTCGACAGGAAAGCAGGGTTCTGGAGGGCTATCAAATGCGTCATTCATTACCAAACACTTGGAACGTCCCATTTTATGTGTGGAGTTTGTGTATCCTTGTATCCACAAATGTAGTTTAATTTAAACCTACCACCAATAAAAAGTGGCTACTGGTTTACATGCAGCTCGTAACTCCAAGACGCAGCCTCACAAGCTCCAACTGGCATCTGAGCACTAGGATGTGCACCTGTCTATGGTACACGGACGCAGATGTGGCTCGTACATATACACGCATACTTTTGCTTTGTACATGCACCACTTCAGAGAAAGATCAGAGTTTTTAAAAGGTTATATTGCCGTCATGAACTGCTCTGGTTGATTCCTTTGTGTGTAATGAAAGAAGTGCTAATGAACTTGGTGTTCACTACAAACAGACCAAACCAAAGTTGTTTCTCTGATCTTCTTTGCCATCACAGAACCAGTTTCACACTCGTGTTCTTAATTTTATGCCGTAGTCGGAGCCTGCTGTTAAGCATCTGTCCTAATAGTGCTCGCCTTCTTGCTCGTTAACTGAAAGGTTTTACTACTCGAGGAGTTCAGATGGAGGAGATGGCCTGCACCAAACTTCAAATGCACCAACTTTAACGTGCAAGCCCGTTATGTGTAGGGCCTTTCTATCCTTCGTTCTACGGCCTAGTTGAGCAGCAACTGTAAGTCACTTTCCACTTATCTTGTAAAAACAAAAAACGGTTATTAAGTAGCTTTGCAGTAGCAGTCTTCAGATTGCCGTAAATATTTGTGAGTTTGTCGTTTTTTGAAGGTGAGGAGCTGGACATCCACTAGTAAAACAATTGAAACTTTTGAAAATGTCTCTTTTTGGTGTAAATTGTTTCAATACTCAGTGTTTTTCAGGAGACTTGGAACCAGTAGCAGCAGGGTGGGTCGTTTCAGGATTATTACATTAATTTTCGTAACTGTTGGTAACTTTTACATTGTTTTCTTAGCACCATCATCCTTTCTTTAGTCTTTCCACTGTACGTCCCTGCCTCTTCTATCACAGCAGCCCAGCAACCCTGCACACATACACACTCCACGTCTGTTCCCCCCTAGAGGGCGTCGTGTAGTTGTGCAGTGCTAACGATTCAGTACTGTCACTCCTGGTGGGATGGATGAGCCAGCATACCCGGCACTCACGGAGCCTCATTATAGGATTCCTCCTTAATCCGTCTCTGACAGGGCCGAGGCGAGAACGGGATGCCCCCTCATACATGCACGACACGGTGACGGCGCACGCACCACATACACAAAAAGTCAGAATCACGCAACATGAATACATTTAGTCAGTGCTCAATGAGCAGAGTCACCGATGGCCTCAAGATGCTCACACACGTACACAGTCATGCACACAATTATGTTAATTATGTCTTATTCTTCCTCCAACAAGGATCTTTCATCATCCTGGTGTCACTCCTTATAGAAATCCACTACAGATCATAAGAGCTTATTATGGGTGATTAGTTAATTTGAGGGAGGGATGCTGGGAGGTAGAAGGAGAGGGAGGGAGAGATCGTTTTTTCCTTCTTTGCTATCTCTCTCTGCTTCTTTCTCTCCTGACTGGGATATATTGATCAGCAAGTTGACTGTGTTATCAATAATCTCCTCTTTAGTTGTCTGAAACCAGCGATCTTCACTAATGAACCTGCAGAGTTGTCCCACTGTGTGTGTGTTAGTGTAGATGTATTTGCATTTGTGAGGCTCATTCTGAAATTGAACAAAAAATGATGTAAGAACTTCTATTATGAGTCAGACTTTAACAACTATCTATTTTTTAAATATAATATAACTTGACAGTTAAAGTGTTTTTAAAAATAAAAGTGGGTTAAAATCAAATGCAATAATAAATGTAAGATGTCTGTTAGCCATATGTGTATATGATTGGTGTCTGCGGTGGCCTTATGTTGACCGCGTGTTCGTGCTGGTCCGAAGGCAGCTGCTGCTTCTTGGGTTTTGGGCTTCAATTTGTGGCCCTAATGACCTGCTGACAGCTCATCACCGACAAAGTCACACTGATGCACACAGTGGCATCGTCTTGTACTTGACAACGGTGGAGCCAATTAAAGAAGGGGGAGGGGGAAAGATGTAGATGGAAACGTACTGTAAATTCTGCCTGTCCTCTCCTCTGCAGTGAAGTCTTCATAATGTCATTTCAGCTGTTTTGACTTTAGTAATTCCCTTTTAATTATTAACACTAACATTATTAGGTTTTCACTAGTTACAGGCCTTTCATTACAGCTTGATGGCCCCCTAAAGAGAGATTGGAATTCCATCTCTTCTCGTCAGTTCTTTCCTCAGCAGCTGTGCTCCACTTCCCCTTGTCAAGAAACTGGAAATGTAGACTTTATGAATTTGTGGACCTGATTTAGTTGGAGTTGTTAATTGGTAAGAATATAGGATACTAATCATGGCATTAGTCACAAGATACACGAGGTGGGAATCACAACTGAGCAAGCAAAACTTTGAAGACGAAAAAGACTGGTCGCTTCTACAAATCAAAAGGGGTTACAGTATTTTCAAATGGCCATATTGTAGTTTAGAGCTGGAAATATTTAGGTTATCACACCTTTTGGTTTTGGTTCTTGGGGTCACAGTTCAGTTTAAGTCTATTGTGTGCATTTAAAAAAGATAAAATAATAATTTAAAGTAGAATAAATGTATTTCAATTATTTTGATTTTGATAAAGTCTATATCAACAGATAACAATACTCATCCTGTTAAATGTAAATTACTTTTATTTCTCACAATATTGCCAGTTGATGTTCATCCATAGAAATAAAATGTGAATTTCTCTTCTTACCATTTGACAAATACATGCACAGTTAAAGTGGAGGGAGCATTTAAAAGAATATGCAGTTAGTGCAAAAGGTAAATGTCAACCAAAACATACAGAATTCTTGGTGATATACTGTACTTCTCAAAGATATGCAAAAAAAAGAATCCTTATGCACTGAAGCTATAACTCTGGTATGGAGATTCAGCTTTGTCTTATTTCCAAAGAAACTTTAAACCAAAAGTCCCTCGACTTGTGGCTTTCTCTTTCTGATTTTGAGAAAAACAATAGTTATGTCTCTGGCAAACTCCCTTGACATAGATGCCTCGACTTGCTGTCCTTCAACCTGAGCAATTCAGAAATACTCTTGTGATTACTTTGGCAGCTATGACTACCATTATTATTTTTATTCCCACACCCATGTCCTTTTTTTTTTTTTTTAATTTATTTATTTATTTTTTTTATTCACATCAGCCAGTATTGTGCATATTACCTCTAGACAAGTGTGAAATGCTTATTTAACCATTTGAGTTAAATATTACTGCATCAGAAGTGATGTGGCTAAATTCTTATCCTTAATTTCACACAGAAGCATTGTGTGAAAACGAACTATAACTATACCCATAACTGCTTCATTGCTGGTCTGCAGGTTTTCAGGTGTGTGTTTACACGGGTTCAAGGTGGAAAAACCTGCTGTTAATAGTGTCAAAGGCCAGTTAAAAAAAAAAAAGGTAGATCTTTTTGCGTAAGAGTCTCAAGCTGGCTCGGTTACAGTTTTCTTTCTCAAAAGGAAGGAGGTTGCTTATTTTAAATAAGGGAGAGGGGTGGGATGGGGGCTTAGGTTGCCTCCTACAACATGGCACGCTCCTTAAGCCATCAGGCATGGGGAGGGATGCCTAATTGAACATGATAAAGTGTAAAGTTAATTACCCCTCACGCCTGTCACGGATACCCCCACGGGGGAGGCCGGCCTCAGGCACAGCTGTTTGTGTGTGTGTGAGTGTGTGTGTCTATGTGTATGTGAAAGAGTAGGGGCGACAATACAAAAGGCAAAGGTTCCCACGAGGGTTGTGCAGTGGATGATGGCAAAAATCGGCTTTTAAAGATGCCCCGGTCCCTGTGGTGCTCCGCTACTTAACACGTCTGCCCCACTACAAGAGCTGTGAACACATGTACACAGCAGACTTTTTTTTTTTTTTTGTTTTGTTATGATGACACAGTTATACAGCTCTTTTAAAAAAGTCAAGTCTGTGATTTTATTGTGTTTTGTGGATGTTTTAGTTTCAGTTTACCTAACTTTTCTCCCATTTTTAAAGGATTTTATGTTGATATGCAATAGGTTCTTACTAGTGTTGTCCCGATCGATGATGCCTGATCACGGCATTTTCAAAACATTGGTATCGGCCAAAAAAGTATCGGGACATACCTAGTTGTTGTTGTTTTTAATATATATTAAATCGTTTTATATATTGTTACATTTAACGTCACTTCCGGCCGGAAGTAACGAAGTAAGCGAAACTAACATGGTTTACATGTTTGAATTTGTGAAATTTTATATGTTCATGTTGCATTAAGCTGCTGGTATTCATTTCATGCCATTCAGAATGTTGCACTAAGGTTAAGCCAAAAAGTATTTTAATTTTCTTGTGTTTGAGTTTGACTGGATTTCATTCAACTACCTCTTTTGAAGTTACATTTATTTATTTTTGTTATCGCACTATTCTGCAGTTCTTGTTTTAGTTTACAACTCATGTTTTTACATTTTGTGGCACCAGTGCTGATAAGCTTTGTTGAAATGTATGTCCATGTTGTTCTCCAATGGACATTTAAAGAAACTTGGGATAATTATTATTTTTTTTTTTTTATAATTCATTGCCAAAATGTATCTGATTTGGGAAAAAGTAGCGGAAATGTATCGGGAGCCAAAAAAAGTGATCGGATCGGGAAAAATCAGGATCGGCAGATACTCAAGTGATCGGGATCGGATCGGGAACTAAAAAATCCTGATCGGGACAACCCTAGTTTTTACACATCCAAATCTTTGGCTTGACTGTCTTTGAATCATGGTGCCATTTGTGTGCATTGGCAAAAAGATTGTGAAGCTCTAACACACTATGTGCACTTAGGTGTTGGGGCTGCCAGCATGGCCAAGCTGACGTTCATGGTTGGTGGAGTGGAAGAAGAATACAAAGCAGCACAGGAACTGCTCACCTGCATGGGTGCCAATGTTGTCTACTGTGGACAGGTCGGCACTGGACAGGTAAAGTCAAACGCATGGAAAACTGGACAAACTACTCATAGACAGAATGTACATAAGAATGGGGGGAAAAATGAACATGGGCATAAAATCAACAACATTCATGTCATATTTGTAATCATTACTTATGTTCAATTTTGAACCTTGAATATTGAAACATGCCGGTTATATGTTCTTACCTTTTGAATTTCTTACCATAGTATATTATACAGTAAACTATTTGCAAACCTTAAACATAAAAAAAGCTCCATCTTTTGTTTACAACCTTCTAGGCAGCGAAGATCTGCAACAATATGCTGCTGGCCATCGGGATGATTGGGACAGCAGAGACAATGAACCTTGGCATCAGGTACCGTACCATAATATGTGCCAACTTGTGTCCTTTTGCTCTTTTTAAGGCAAAACAATCACTTCAATCAGTACCATCTGTCACTCCATTTACATGCTAAAGATTTACCTATATTGACAAACCAAGGTATATAGACCAGGATGATCACAAGTACCTCATCTATAGTAGTTACAAATAATCTATCCCAATTTAAATCGGCTACATGAGGTAGTGATTAGAACATTTGCAATGTAGAAATTTGATGTTACTGCTATGAAGGATGTGAATAAATGGGATCTTCTGACCCATGTCGTGTGTATGTAATAGTTTTCATGGTAAATGTGAGAAACATGAACATAATTGTGGCTGCTATCATTTACCCATGCTTTAATTTGGGCGTGAAATTTCACTTGGATACAGCTGTCACTATAGCACCAATTACGATACACACAATCTCGTTGTAACTGCAATTTACAACATCAATACGAGTTTGGAATTTTGGGTGGGTGGGAGCACATACGGCTTGGTTGGTTTATGCAAGTGCTAAGAGGTCATCCCTGCACCAATTCAGAGGCACTTCTGTGAGAACAAGATGGATGAAGGGGTGGAGCCACAATTTCTGATTTACATCTGCTTATTGAGTGCTCACTTGTAACCCCCACCCCTGACAGTAAACCCCCTCTGAAGTCCCAGTTGTCATCATGCCTCACCCTGACGCATAGTATTGTTAGCCATGTGAGCCTTTTGAGTTTAACATTCTCATGAGTGGATTTTTTTTTTTTTAATTCATTTAAAAATGACTAATATGGACCAAGTCTTGCTACAAAAACTATAGTGAATACAAAACAATACAGTTTCCTAATTTGAGTCATTTAGTGAGATGAGACGGGTTTTTAGTTGACATTGAAATACTAGTAAAGAAGAGGAAAACCTGGTTCAGGAGGCAAGTCAGTTCCCGTGTGCTACAGTTGATATCAGAATTTGGATATCAGAAAAAAAACTAAAAGCTATTTGTACAATGAACTAAGACTGCGGCCTAGAGCTAAAAGAGTTCTGACAGGGTTCTGTAGATTGGTGCAAGACCGCTCAAGCACTTGTATTTAATCAGCAGGATTATATAAATTATCCTGTTCTGGGCAGGTAGCTCGTGTAATAATGCCAAGGTAGGTGAAATATGTTCATATTCTCATGTACCAGTCAGGAGTCTGGCTGCAGTCATGATATTAGCACCTGGCCCATTCCAACATATAATGAATTGCAGTAATCCAATCTAGGGGCAATAAATACACGAATGGCCTTCTCAAGGTTATTAAAAGGAGGAGAGGTTTGACCTTTGCTAAATGTATGATCTTGAAAAAGCTTCAAGCACAGATTTTACATGCCAATCTTCAAAACGATGATAACTAAAGATAAGTGCAAGCTTCTTTACACGTAATTTTCTTTAGAGTTCCAGGATAGAATGTTTTTCTGATGTGATGATGGACGTATGATCAAAATGTATAATTAATTTGTATTAATGTTATGAAATATTTTGAATGAACTAAGCATTTTCATCAATAGGAAACAAATGTGTTTATTTAAGAATCAGTTATGATTTCAGTGACAAGTAAATCTGAGTATTGTTAATAGTGTTAACAGATGAGGCTCTCACATGGATCCTTGAGGTACACCTTAGGCTGAATGAGAGTGCCAACAGAAAAAGAACCTCAGTCAGATGAGACCCAGACCAATTTAAAGCAGCTCTGCTCTTGATGGGACTTAAAAATGTATCACTGTATCAAACATCTGTGAGATTTAAAACAAAAGAAAAAAAAAAACATAAGGAGAGACACCACAAACGGCATTTTCAGTTCTTTGTCATTTTAAAACCAGACTGAAAAACTTTCAGATGACGAGTAGGAGTAATCTTTCAAATTCAAGTACATACACCATCTTATTCTTGGTGTATTTTACTTTTAAGAATTTTTGTTATTTGGAAGTGGGGGTCAGGGAAATGGCCCATATACAGTATATCTCGGTGTACATAAATGTATATAGTTTCTCCCTGAGGCGAATCATCCATCACTCTATATTCCGCTTCATTTATGCATATCTCTTGTCAATAATAGACTGTTTCCTCTGGTCACTCTTATACCGTTGTGTTTTTATGAGTTTTGTGATATAAAATGCTGTGTGCATCCAGTTGTTGTGAGTGTAAATTAATTGGTCTTTGCACAGTGCAGCTGTGTTAGAGCAACTGATTTATCTATGCTGAGACAGAGGAGGAAAATTGGCGTGAGCATTCGCACATAAATCCCCTCACTAGGCCTCTGAAATATGGAGGCATTAAGGGAGCAACATGGATTTACACATTGCCACACTGTCTCTGAAAGTGTGCATGCACACACATACACACAGATTTACATCCAGATACATTGAAGACAGCAGATTTCTGCTCGTGCAACAACTTCAGTGTGCATATCCGTATGATGCATTTCTGTGTGTGTATATTATCTAATTTCCGCTGATTCTCACTCAATCACTGGGGCTTCATCCGAGGGTTTGAGTAAGTCTGTCATTATTTAGAGAAAACACACGTGTAACTCTCAGATGTTGCGTTGTGACCTAGTCTGTACTGCAGAGGACTGTCTCTTAAGCAGATGTGTGCAGACACTCGCCAATTCAGTCCCACACAAAGGGGACTGAGCGCTCGCAGCCAATTTACAGGAATATGGCAATAACATTTTGTCATGCTGGACTTTGGCCTGATGGAGCTGCCCTTTCTTCAAATATGTTTGTGTGCTTCTCCTTATCCGCACATGCTATCAGACACGCGCGCGCGCACACACACACACACACACACACACACACACACACACACACACACACACACACACACACACACACACACACAGTTCTGTTCGTACAGCTAATTTGTTGATCTCAGATGGAAGCTCTGGCCATCTCCAGCAGACTGTGACGCTCTCTTAGTGCAGGGAGTCACCATGCGTGACTGTTAGGAATACACGCTCTCCCAAGCTTAAATATGCACATTGTCTTTGAATTTTGATTTTCTTCCACAACTATGTTTGCTTTGCTTGCATATATATATTTTTAATCTCCATCTTGTGTGTTTTCTGCAGTATTTTAATTCATTTCGTTTGTTTCTCATGTTTTTGCAAGCCATTAAGAGGTGGTGAGAAGCAGCAGAGAGCTCCATAGATACAGCCAGTTGTGTTTTTTTTTTTTGATGGAGATGAAAAGAGGCAGAAAATGAAAGGAACAACTACTCTAGAATGAGAGATGATGTTTTTAAACGTGGCTTGCCTTGCAGACCTATGCATCTTCACCGGTTCATACATGCAATCATCATTCATTGATGCAGGACTTGAATTTCTAATATTTGAGTCTTTGATTTAACTGTTGTTTCCTGCCATAAAATAAACAAAGCGTACAACGCACAATCCCCGTTGCCTGACTGATAAAACTGATGAAAAATGGCTTACAACAACACAAAATTGCACAACCACACATCTCTCCTCCGCTCTTTGTAGTTCAAATGAATTGTGAGCATATGTTTTGAGGAAGAGTAAACATGAGTGATTAAATGTGCTTGTTGCCTCTGTAAATGAGATAGTAAAGGCTTGTGTGTCTGTATATGTGCTCGTTAGCTCTTTAATGAAATAATAAATGAGTAGCGGGTTGGGCTTCCTCTTATGTGGCATCAAATGAGGACGAGAAGCTAATCATGATGAAACAGACATTTAATATCGCTTCTGCAAATAAACTCCACCTGCTAGAACTAGCAGCACATAAACACTTATAAACACCCCTTTTATTTCCATCTGCAGCGCCATGTCTATTACTTTTTTTTTTTTTTTTTTTTCTCTCTGCAGCAGCGCATTTGTTTCACCTTTTGATGTCTGTTTGTCCATGTCAATCTTGTTAAAGCATGACACGTCCTATTTTTCACACAAATTACCGCAGACGACAAACACCAACTTGTCAACTGATTGCCACAGTTGAGTGTGTGTGTGATTATTTTTTTATTTTTTTTGGGGTGTGACTGGACCGGGGTTTGGGGGGGGGTTTCATTGATTTATCGTTAACGGAGGACAACGGCTCCCCGTCAGCGTCTCCGGTCGCTATAACAAACGATCTGCGCGCTCGGACGCGCTTTATTGTAGCTCCGCCAGTAACCTTTTCAGCTGCTGACCCAGAACGCAGGGAGGAGCCGCCTCCTTATGGTGCGTAAGTGTGGAGAGCCGAGTGGGGGGAGTGGGCGGGGAGGGGGGGGGGGGTATGTGCGTTGTCGAACATATGTTCCAAAAAGTCCTCAGACAGAGAGGTGTCGACACAGATGACGACAGAGAGGAAGTTTAGAAGAAGAGTAGAGACAAAGACGGCGAGATCCAATTATGAGGAAAACGGCAGTTAAGATTTTTTTGCATGCAGTCGTTGATGCCACATTTCCAAAAGCATTTGCTTAAAAAAATGATGGAGCCTAAGAGGACTCGTAAGCCTTAGAGGGGGAGAGGGAGAGACAGAGAGAGTGTAAATGCAGTCCCGATTCTTAATTGGTTTGTAGACAGCTAATAAAACTGTGGTTGTAATAGCAGAATGAAAGCCAGGTGGAGAGATGGAGGAGGGGGGGGGTGCTGCTGGCTTTAAGGACCAATGATAGTTTAATTGTCATATTGAGAGCAGAATAGAGTTACAGGCCTGTAAGTAACAATAAACGCAGGCAGCTAGGACTTGATGTGGTCAGCTTTACGTTGGCCTTTAAACCATTAATATGCAAAGACTGCACAAGCTCACCAAATCCCTGCCAAAGACGCTGCAGTTCCACCCTCGCTGTTGTAATGGCTGGTGCTTGGTCTCACTCTTTGCTTTTGTCTGGCTGTGCTTTGTTCTCTTCTTTGTCTTTTTTTTCTTTTCTTTCTTTTTCTTTTTTTTTTTTGCTGCTTCTTATCACAGTCTGGAGATTGGTCGTCCTGTATATGGGAGTAGGTTGCTGCAAAATGGGCTAGCAGAGGGAAGAGTGTCTCAAAATGTGACAGCGAGTTTTATGGCTCCCTTGTGCTACTTAACCTCTTCTCCTCCTCCACTTTCATGAAAGAGGGATGATGAAGGATAGTTCTGTGTGTGAACATCAATACTGCATTAGCCAGCATTACAAAGCCTTCAGCCATTAACACTGAGGAATGGTCACACTCAGGCTTAAGGTTCAATGGGGGTCAGTAGGAACATCAGGCACCCCCACAGCCATCTTTTACCACATTGCTCCTTCACACTCTTCTCAAAAATGGTCAGAGCTACTGTTCATCCTGCACCCCTATCTTTCCTATTTTCTTGCTAATCCCATTTCCTTTTTTTTTTTTTTTTTTAACTGTGGTGTCTTGTCTGGTCTTTTCCTCATCTCGTACTAATTTTGTAAAGTATAATCGATACCCACTCTTCTATTTATCCACTAAACCTTTCTCTTGCCTCATCTTACCTAGAAAAATCACAAATCTGTGGTGTTTAACAGGACTGAATGACTTCTGTCTTCTTTGTTGGTTCAGGCTCGGTCTAGACCCCAAGCTGTTGGCACAGATCCTCAACATGTCTTCAGGTCGTTGCTGGTCCAGCGACACGTACAACCCTGTGCCTGGAGTGTTGGAAGGAGTCCCTTCTGCCAACAACTACCAGGGCGGCTTTGGAACGACACTAATGGCCAAGGTACGAGACCTGCTCACGCTTCTTGTGTCAGGTTTTTCTTAAATTTGGCTCATGTAATGAAGCTAATCTGCCGCTATGATGCTTGATGGGAGATTGATGTTGTGCAGGGGTGTGGTGCTCCGCGATCAGAAATGTCTGGTTTAACTCCTCTGTTTGAGTCCATCCATTAGCGTCTGGTTAATTTGTGTTAATCGGGGGAGGTTAGTTTCATTAACAAATACGGCCCGGTACGGTCCAGCGGATTTTTTTACTTCAAGAAAACATAACTCACAGCTGTGTAGTCGGGTTGTAACATCCATCTGTGGGTCAAGTTGAAGGCTGAAGACAGAAAAGGCACTCAAACTGGAAAGTTTTTCTCCATTCAGGGAAACTCATTTAAATTTCTGATAGCTGACTGAATAATTCATCAACTTTTTTGAGTCCTTTGGTTGTTATTGCTGTTGACTTTCCTTTTTTTTTTTTTTTTTTTATTTAGTATCTTCTTGTACACTTTTACGTTGTTTCACTTCTAGGGGTGTAACGATACACTAATCTCACGATACGGTACGATACACGATATTGAGGTCACGATAACTATACGATATTATAGCAGCATTTTTTAACAACCTTGAATGAGGAACATATGACTGGAAAAAAATTGTCTTTTATTTGAAAGACACAAAATACAAAACAATGCTGTGCGTTTGCCCTATTGTTAAAGTTTGTAATGCTTTATAACCGTTTAAGTTTTAAAGAGAAAGCCAGGCCAACCATTTTACACAAACTGAACTAAAAGTAAATGTCAGGTTTGCATTATGCATCTTCAGTTTCATACAAGTACAAATATTTAGACACAAACTGAATATTTTCTCTCATGTATGACTTGACTTTTTTCTTTTCCAGAAATTGAACAACTAAAATTGAATAAATAAATAAAAGTAAATAAATACATACAATTTTACATCATAAAAAAGATTGATTCATGCTCGCCTTATAAGTGTAAGAGGAGATTCATTTTTGTTAAGAAGGTTATTTTGGTAATTCAGGGTTCATTATTTTATAAATATATTCTTTATATTCTGTAAATCAGGGACTATAATGACACTAGTCAGTTTATCTGTAGTGATTAGTCTGTTTTAGATTGGGCGGAGTGATACAGCACTAGGTGCTGTGTTGATGTTCTGAAATCCTACGCTGTTGAGCGGACATTGAAGTACACGCAAACTCACGCAGAAGTTGTCCCGTGTTTATCCTACTCACAACCCCAAAAAGGTTTAATTTAATAAGGTAAGGCTTAACTCTACACCAGACTTACATAAGTAAAGGTTCAGAGCTCAAAACAGGACCGCAAAACGGGACTACTTTCTTCTGAGTGGAGTCGCGGTCAGATGCGCGTTTCTAGTCAACACAATAGATTAATATTAATAACCCAATATCGCGATACAGGTTGTCACCTCCAAGACACGTATCGTGACGTTTTTGTATCGCGAAATTTCGTGGCACGATATATTGTTACACCCCTATTCACTTCAAACTATTCTTTAATGTCTGCTTGCTTCCTTCTACTTTTTTCTTTTCATTCAGTTCTGACACATTGTCACTGCTCTAAATCCTGTGTCATTTTTACTCTGTCTGGATTAGAAGTGAATTGAGTGGAGCGTTTCTACCAATCCCATACGCTAAACTGCAGAAAAAAAAAGATATAACTTGAGAAACATCAGTTTTCAGAGAAACAACTCATCCAATGCTCATTAAACACAAAGTTTCTCATTTTTCTTGTTATTTTACTGACTGTCTCTCTTTTTTCAAGGATCTCGGTTTGGCCCAAAACACGGCCACCAACACAAAGACGCCCATCCCTCTCGGTTCCCTCGCCCACCAGATCTTCCGAGTCATGTGCTCCCGCGGCTACGCTAACAAGGATTTCTCATCCGTCTTCCAGTTTCTGCGCGAGGAGGAAGGACAGTAAACGGAGGGGGGGGGCAGCTGACCGTACTGCTGTCATCCACAAATATGCGCACGCAGCCACACACACGCATCAGAACCACGCACCCCAGTGTCCCTTATCCTACTAAGCTCAGGAGAGACTAAGGCGTTGCCCTCAGGCTCAGATCCGCAGTCCAATTAACAACTGTATTATGACACATGTTCCCTCGTTGCTTTAGTTAAATCTTATCTTCTATTCCTGGCCTGCGGTCTTTGTAGAGGAAATGCTAAATCCAACCTCCCATCAGTATCCATAGACACTGCAACTCAGTCCACCGGAAGACCAGTTAGTGCTGCGT
This sequence comes from Cololabis saira, assembly GCF_033807715.1. Lineage (NCBI taxonomy): Eukaryota > Metazoa > Chordata > Actinopteri > Beloniformes > Belonidae > Cololabis > Cololabis saira. The sequence continues at coordinate 15,490,806 of NC_084601.1, read as the reverse complement.
GTTTACATTTAACGTTACAAAAAATCAACGGTTTTTCATGGTGCTCGGCGAGTAATAATTGTACGAAGGTTAAAGGTCGAGTTTGTTTTTGTCACATTTGTGGTATATGCCTGTTAACCTAGATTATGTGAGCCTGTCCCTATTATATGATGGGGGAGGGGACCAAAAACAGAAATGTATCGTGTGATGGAAATGTAATTGACCAGGTCTTGTTATTTCTGTTACTACCCATATTTACGATGTAAGGTTACCAAAACTGGTCGCACTGCAGGCTCGACTCTCACTGATTTTGTTTCATTTGCTTGTTCATCACAAGAAAGTAGTTTCTTCAAGGCATTTCACGTTTGGTTATTGCATAAGTCAATGAGTACATTGTCTTACCTGTTACCTGAAATTGCAGTAGTTTGGGATCTGTGCTACTCTATTTAAGCTCCTTCTTGCTGAGTTGACCAGTCCTTGCCTACAATGCTGTAGAATAAATTTCTGGCTATTTTTGTACCAAGTGCATCGCAGTGCGATGTGCTGAGCCATTTTGATACCGTTACAGACTCTGTTTGAACTTGCTTCTTTTCTCTTCTGTCAACATCTGCTTATTGAGCCATCAACTTATTCCTTTGTGACCAGTGCTGTTGAATTGTACACTAATATCTTCAAAAAGAAGTTCTCACTGTATAGCACCTTCTTTGTACCCGTTTTCTCCTGAAATATTACCCCCCACCTCTCTTCACGCATCCACTGCATCTGTGTAAAGTGTCGGGCAGGAAAAGTTCCTTCCTGCTCTGAGAAATGTACAGAATTTATTTTTCAGAATATTGTGTGACATTGAGATGGACAATCACGTTTTCTTTCCATTTTTAGTAAAAGTAAATTATGCTGTCTACAGTTTCTTTGCTCTGTGAAACAGATCCTAACTGACACTGTAGACAAAGATTAAAGATGCTCTGTGTATTTGGTGTTCTGTTAGTGATGTGCTTTGGAATTTACATCAGGTATATTTTCTGAAACACCTCACCATTTATCTGGGCTTGGGAGCAGCACTATCAATGTGGGGTTGGTTGCACATGACAGGGTGGGATTTGGTCCGACAACCATTCGGTTGTGTGATTGTTGAATTCACAGAAATCCAGGGTGTTAGTTTGGTTTTTTTTATTATCCTGTCAATAAGCACATCATAATGAAGCAGTCAACAGGAAAAGCGTCAAAAAAACGTGTCTGTAAGCTCAGGAAACCCCCTAAAGCACAGTAACGAAAACATTTGGGACAAAAATGTAAAATTCAGCATTTAAGAGCGTCACCTTAGTATGCTGTAAAGGTGAGAAAAGGCTAAATATAAATCTAGAAGAGGACAACAAGAAGCCCTTATTAGCGTCTCTCGTTTACCACGCACATCACAAAACAATATATTTACAGAAAATATAGCTGATGCTAACAAAGCAAGTTAAGAAAATTCACCCAGCAAGACGAATACGTGTCCAAATAAAAAGTGAAGAAATTTTTGCACTGAGAATGTCAAGACACTGGTATTTATTTATTTTATTTCACCTTTATTTGATATAGAGGGGCAATGTACCTACATGTGAAATGTAAATGCACCCAATTATAGCCAGAAGTCTAATTTCCATAGTAGTCCCCCTGCCAGATGGAGCATGGCAATACAACCTAATGATAAAAGCAACATGTATAAAAATAAATACAAGTGCGACATTACCTTTTTTTTTTTTTTTAAACATTTAGTCAAGAGACTTTTGTCTAAAGCCATTTATGAGACGGGAGCAACAGTTGAGCTTCGGTGCAGTCAGACATTTTTGCCTATGCATGTGCTAAACCAATTACATCCATGTAAATGACAATACCATTTCAACAGGTGCAGAAGTAAAAAGCAAGTCCACGTGTGATTTTTTTTTTTTTTTTTTTCTCTTTTATAAATAAAAGTCACATCTGAAGGACACATCCTTTTTAGGTCTATAAAATTTGATGTCCATCCCAGAGCTCATCCATGTTTAAATTTGACATCATGGGGGCCCTGGATAGCTGAGTGGGTTGTAGAGGCTATAGTCCTCGTCCAGGCAGCGCAGGTTTGAATCCCGGCCAGTCGCTCTATAACGCAACCCCCCCCCCCCCCCCCCTTCTCTACCCATTTCCTGTCTACATACTTTCTAAATAAAGGCCACTAGTGCCACAAAAACCTTTAAATAAGATACATTTGACATCATGAAACTCTAGGCCATATTTGCATTTCTGTTTTGTATAAATTAACTCAGATCTTTACACTAAACTTTTTTTTTTTCTTCAAGAACTCATCTCGTCTAAAGGTTTCAGCTCATGATCCTACCATCCTCTGAGTAGGTTGTTATTCCATTGTTTCTTTAAAACCTCCGAGCTTAATGCCAGTTGAGGGGGAAAATAGCAGCAATAATCTCAGAATGATGCCCTTATTTCCATCACTCCTATGAAATGGGAGGAAAAAAAACAAATGTGGTTTTGTTTTATTTCACGCTCTTGTTTTTTTTTCTGAGAACTGGTGTTTCTTCAACTTTTTATGGAGCTGCTGTTGTCTGAGTGGCAATCGCAGTCGTAGCAGACTGTGGCGAGTCGTTGGTGGCAGAAGTTGTGTTGTGGGCTCATGACTCATTCAGTTATTGTACTTTGGGAAGTAATTCACTTGCCACAGTTGTATGCTTTGAAGACGCTCTTCATCTGATTATCGTGGAGTAAAATTATTGCTTTAAGAGCAAGAGATTGTTATCACGTTTCCCTTCTGAAGCACGTTAGCTGATAGGTCACTGCTCGGGCAAGGCTGTGTCGTCTCGGCAGTTTTTCTGACAATAGGTTTCGGTAAGGCCAGGTTCTATCTAAAACAGAGCTACGCCTCTGGTTTGGGTGAATTAGGGAGTGTAGCTGATTCATATTCGGGTGTTTTAATTTGCTTGTGTTTTATAGCGAGCTGCTGAGCCGGCGGTTTCCTCATTAAAGGACACATGAAAGCAGGCTGTAAAGGAGCGGTGGTGAGGCCGGCCTCCACTGACGTCTGAAGGGGACCGAGCGACCGAGAGAGCGACCGGGTCCTGAGCCAGCCGGTCTGAGCCAGAGGGCCTCACCCTCCCAGCCCGGCAGCCAGTGGTGGGACACCAGACACACCACAGTGACTGTGTCGACACCAGGACACAACACCAATCTCACATGTCAGCAAGAGTTCAGTGTGTAAGGCATGACGTCTGCTTCTGTTCTTGGAGTCACACATCTAATACTTGCTTACAGTACAGTTGCATCGGTATAGTTGAGCCCAAAATCATCCATGTGTGTATTTAATGCAACTTTGTACATATCTTTTAAGGAATAAAAAGATGGGATTTTTTTTCCTGAGGTTGTCTCCTTGTTTGCAATGGCATTAACAAGTAAATGTTTGACGGACTCTGAACAAAAGGTCAACACATTTTAATTTTTTATATCCACTTACAAACCACCTTTTTCTTTTTTTTTGTGATCAAATGTTTTTATTTATTTTTCATGATTTTCTTATCAACGGCGGCATCCACAATTATGTTAAACAATCATTAACACATATTCTCGGCCCCTTCCAAACCCACCCCTTGGACCTAAGCATTCGAAGAAAAAAAAGGATAATGCAGAAAAACAGATACTACAAAGATAATGGAACAAAGGACAGAATAAAACAAAGGCAAAACATAATCAAAAACTGGACAAGGATAGCTGCACCAATATGGGGCTAGAACCGTCTCATAATTCACAAATACACACGCCGATCCACAAATGCACAGGACAAAATTCACAAATGCACAGACCGATTCACAAATGCACAGACCGATTCACACGTGGGTATAGGACAATATACACAAATGTGTTTTTGATGCACACACAAATATAACCTGATTTACAAACGTTTTTTGTCTGTGAGCTGCGCTCGATTTGCGTGTGACTTTTGAGATTGGCTGAAACAACGGAAGACATCTGATTGGTTGCAGATCCTTCAGTGTTAAAAAAAACATTTGTGGATTGAGTCATGTCAGAGTCTCAAAAGTCACACACAAATCCAGCGCGGCTCACAGACAGAAAAAGGTTTGTAAATCTGGTTATATTAGTGTGCGCATCAAAAATACATTTGTGTATCTTGTCCTACGCACGTGTGAATCGGTCAGTGCATTTGTGAATCTTGTCCTGCGCATGTGTGAATTTTGTCCTGTGCATTTGCGGATCGGTGTGTGCATTTGTGAATTATGAGACTGTTCTAGCTCCATACACCAAGGTAATCTATGTCAATTTTAAATACATATTTCAAGTTTGGCCTTAATTTTATCTGCTGCCATAAACCAAAATAAAATATTTTGTTGTTTTGCATTATGGATTCGGGCTGTAGATATTTCCACCTTTTTCTTTTTAATGTACACCTGTTTAACTGCTTGTTCCATCACAAAAGAGCAGCTCAGTACATTTCGAGCAATATTCTCCAACCCTGGTCCTCAGGGCCGGCTGTTCTGTACGTTTTAGATGTTGCTCTGCGTCAACACACCTGTTTCAAATGTCTGGATCTCCATCAGCTTGTCATCAAGGTCTACACAAGTCTGTCAATGGTCTACTAATTCGAGCCAGGTGTGTTGGAGCAGAGCAACGTCTAAAACGCGCAGCACGCCGTTGCCCCGAGGACCAGGGTTGAAGACCACTGATTTAGAGGAATGTAGATGAGGTCAAGATGATCCGCCGAGGGTTTGAATAGGGAACGTCATAAATCTCAGATAATCTCACACCGGTTCCTTGAGCATGAAAACGAGGTCCCGGGGCTCAAATTACATCCACAGTCACCAGATCTCAATCCAGTGAAGCACCTTTTGAGACGTGGAAGAACGGGTGACTCCTTTCTCAGCAATCACTGGAAAAAAAAAGGAAAAAAATGTTCTTATGCATGCTCATAAACATTCTACTGGATCCATATTTGAACTCTGGCCCGGCCACTTTGAAGTGTTCATGTTTTATCTTATTTGGATAGCCTTGGATAGGATATACTGTGTGTTTCAACCTCATTACTGACCGTTGGATCAGCATCAACTGCTGCCCAAGGCCCAGTTTTCTCTGCAGGCTAATTAATATACTTTAGAAGAACCATAATATACTCCTTAATTTTTCATGGTCCCTTGTATTCTGCCAAATTTCCCTGAGACCAAGTAGCCAGCTGAGGAACTAAAAAAAAAAAACCTGAACTCATCTCTCAGCAACTCATCTTTTGTGTTTAGCAAGCTTTTGCAGAGAGCGTGCATGGAGGGCATCTCATGCAGAGACGACTAGAGCATCTACCTCCAGATGCTGGTAGCACACTTGTTTATGATTGCAATCCTGGGACCTTTTTGAAGATCCTTAAAAAAAAAAAAAAGAATGACATTATGTTTCAGTCATAAATGTCAAGAAATCTGCAGAAAAGTTCAGTTGTTACTTTATAAGCCTGGATTTTTGAGCAAACACAGCTGAAGTTCAGACCTAAATCACTAGCGGCTTTGGAGGAAGTTATGGTTACTGATTACTGAGTAAAGATACATTTGGGTATGACGTTTTAACTTTTAAACAAGCAATATAAAATATATATATATATATATATATATATATATATATATATATATATATATATATATATATATATATATATATATTCTTGGACAGCTTACTGAATTCAAGAGGGTGACTATGACATAGTTAAGTACTCCTGAATGGTCAACAAGAAGAAGAAAAAGGACAACATAAATTAAGTCGTATACCTGCACTTGCACCTACATTTAATCTATATATCAAAAAGTAGCATGGATAATGCTGGACTTAGATTACAGAGACGGAGCGAGAGAGAGGATTAGTTTGTGAAGTTCCCTGCAACCTGTTCACCAACACATCTGATTATACCGTCCGGGAGGCCTCCCCGCCTCTCAGACTTTGAAGTTTATTCCCCACCTGCTCCCCACCTTTCTGCCATTTAGAGATTAAAACAGCCTGAGTTCTGAGGGCCACTGCTGTGATAAATATCTGAGGCAACAGCGTTCATTATTTCCCCATTATAACTGCTAGTGGATCCTCTCGGCTGTTTAACGACTTGCTCTTTAAGGAAGTAAGAGTGGTGAGGTCATGGGGCAGGGAGGTGGGGGCGGCCGGGGAGGCAGGCTCCTCTGAGCACCCAGTGATTCATATCAAACACACGTTAAGTGGCATGCAGCTAAATTAGTGGCTGGAATTGAGCAGGTATAATAGCTCATGCGGTGGTGTGTAACGAGCCACTGTCTCACTGTGCAGTAATGTGGCCTTGATATATTTTGCATGAACACACCAATAATATTCAGCCCATTTAGCCCCAGTTCATATCCACACCCACAGCGTCTGCACTCCAGCGCGACACCCACCAGTCTTCTTCCTGTTTTGTAGACATCATTCCCTCGTACTGAGTCACCGGCTTCACTTGGGTTCATTAGTGAAGATAATTCCATTTCAGACGGCGAGTCGACACCAAACATGTCACGCCGACGGCGAGGCACATAACAGCAGCTAATTATAACGATTAAGTCCTCATTAGAATTTCATCTGGACCGTGTTTAGTTGTTGTGAAACGTTGACCCCCACTACCTGGTGAAAAGGCTCCATCTCAACAATATGGGTAAACAAGTTGGTGTAAAGTGGACTAAATGAACTCCATCCCTGTCCCTTAATGCTTGCACATGCTGGGGGTGGATGTGGCATTCAGAGGGAATACAATGCGTTTCATAAATGTCTAGTGATTTTTAAGAACATCTTCATCCTCTGGGTTCTTTGATAGCTTCATATTTTCATGTTCTTTTCTTACCTTTGGCTCCTTGTGCAGTTCACGCTATTTTCCCTTCTTTACATTACCCCCCGCATACTTACTGTCACCTGTGAGTAATGACAACATGCAAACACTATCCATCTTACCCTAGTGCACGTGCTCGGTAGCTCTTCATTATATAAAGTATTCTCATTGGAAGACTAATCATCAGCACCGTCAGAATCCATCACCGTGGTTCCCACAGAGGCCCACGTCCTGTAAATAATCACTGGTGTTGGTATCGTGGGCCCTGGGCCCACCTTTACCGTCATACCCGCCATGGTGGACCCCGAATACCCCGGGGAGGAAGGCGGAGGTGGGTGGTGGGCAGGGTTTGCACGGCTCCCACTTTCCTCACATTTATCTCTGCCTCCAGCAGGAGAAGAAAGAACCCCCTGAACGAGAATCAGCTTGGAAACAGGGAAGAGTGTGGAGCATGGAGGTGGGAGTGTGATGATATGGGACTATATGAATTAAAAAAGGTGCTGGAAAGATAAAATCTATAAAGAGACTGTGAATGGTTGCGGCTGTATCGAAACACTTACCGGTAATCTCTTAGCCCAGGGGTCGGCAACCCAAAATGTTGAAAGAGCTATATTGGACCAAAAACACAAAAAACAAATATGTCTGGAGCCGCAAAAAAATGAAAAGTCTTGTACAGTATAAGCCTTAGAATGAAGGCAACACATGCTGCATGTTTCTATATTAGTTAGAACTGGGGGAAGATTTTTTTTTTCATTATGCACTTCGAGAAAAAAGTTTAAATGTTGAGAAAAAAGTCGAAATGTCGAAAAAAAAGTCAGAATTTCGAAAAAAAAAAGGTGGAAAAGTCGAGAAAAAAGTCGAAATGTTGAGAAAAAAGTCAAAATTTTGAGAAAAAAGTCGAGAAAAAAGTCAAAATTTTGAGAAAAAAGTCGAAATGTTGAGAAAAAAGTCGAAATGTTAAGAAAAAAGTCGAAATGTCGAGAAAAAAGTCGAAACGTCGAGAAAAAAGTCGAAATGTTGAGAAAAAAAAAAAGTCGAAATTTTGAGGAAAGGGAATAGAAAAAAAGAGAAAAAAAAGGAAAAAAGAAGAAAAAGAAGAAAAAAGAAAAAAAAAGGAAAATTTTTTTTTTTTTATTTTTTAAAAAGCTCCAGGAGCCACTAGGGTGGCGCTAAAGAGCCGCATGCGGCTCTAGAGCCGCAGGTTGCCGACCCCTGTCTTAGCCCAATGGAGGAGTTGTAAAAGAGAACCCAAACACCATTGGTTGCTTTAATTTGAGCGACGCAAACCCAAATAACTAAAATTCAAAACAGAGACAATTAGAAGACAATGGCTACTGCAGCATCTGAAATGCCAGTCAGAAATATCGGACCCCACATTAGATATGAATTGATGTAGCTTTTAAGATTCACAGTAGTTGCCCTTAGCATAGCAACTTTTTGATTGCCTCATCTTGCTCCGTTTAAAGCTCTCTTCACGGCCAATTGACCTTATACTTCATTCTCATCTCTTGCTAATTGAACGGAGAAGGAAAGCGAGTGAGAGGCAGGGTTAGGGATAGAAAGAGAAAATTAGAGGTGCTGAGGAGGAGGCAGTGATGTGATAGAGGACGATGAGAAGGCATAAAAGCGAGCGGTGTAGCAGCACGAGAGGCTTCATTGATTAGGGGGTGAGTGGTGCAATGTTTCTCTCCTGACACTTACACGCATTAAAGCTACATAAACACCCATAATTGGTCTGTTTAGAGCAGAGTGAAGGGGAAACGACACACACACACACACACACACACACACACACAGGCATCGTTGACTCCATACACATTAGGAATACAAGAAGACAAAAGTGAAGAAAAATTAAATGCTCATAAAAAAGGGCTCTCTAGCATACAGTATGGTCGGTGTGGGTGGAGAGATGATTGTGTATATCTCATAAGTCCCAGTGCTGTACTAAACAGGAATGATAAAACCATCCTGAGAGACTTGGGATGACAATAACACTCCCTTCTGGAAGAGTAAGAAATGGGAGGGACGCTGCTGACTGTGACAAATTAGCTCTCAAGTATCACAGCAGATGATTGGCTGTGGGTGTCAGGAGGGAGCGATACGGTTGGCTGGCTGAGTTGATGGATAGTTATTATGTCATTCTAATAAAAGAAGATGCAACTTTGGGGCTTTTCAGTTCAATGATAGTTGTGGAGAGCTTCTCTGTGCTGTCAAATGGGATGCCGCAGAGTTTGCGTGTGTATATAGAGTTCTGTCCAAAAACTCAAACATGTACTAAAACACAGCTGTTTGGAGGAAAAATGCACTGAGAAAATGAAATGCTTTCAAGAACTGTGCATCCTCAAGCTTGAGTGTGAGAGGCAAAATCCAGGGTGTTCTCTTCGTCCAGTAACAATGCATCCATCAGGTCATAACACCCCCTGACGTGGCGTAACAGGCACCCTCCTATGGCTCAACCCCAGAGGGCCGTGTCAGTGGCTGGATGTAGGGCTCCCTTGACGTGGAATGATGGGATTCCTCAGTCTTGGCTGTCATCTCTAATCCTACACTCTCACCCACACACTGAATCTTCATCTCTCCCTGTCTCTCATGTTGTGCACAAAAGACACACACACACACGCACGCACACACACACGGTGAACCCTCTTCCCGCATCTCCATTCCTGGACACAAATAAATTTGCATTCACTGCCAATTCAGATGCTGCATCAACATATCTACATATTGTTGACACGTCCGGGTTGCTAAGTTGACATATTTTTCTGTCTTCGACACGCACATGTGTGCACAAACACGCTCGGGCAGACAGGTCACTGCGGCCCCAGACCACTGGACTGTGATAAGCAGGTAAATATAGCGAGGACAGGTTTTATTAGAATAGAAAAGGCTCTTTTGCTGTCAGAGGGTAAAGCGTGACCAGTAAGGATGGACCTGTACGCTCAGTCCAACAGTCACCCTCAGCTTTTTTTTTCTCTCCTTTTCTTATGCTACTTCCAAAATGAGTACTTTGTCATTGGTACTACTCCCATTTTCATTCTTGTCACTTTACTAAATTGAAAGGAGATATTAGCGAGCTGCTTCTATAATTTACCACAAATGTCCCCTGTTCATAAAAAACTTAAATTAGCGAGTGTGTCATGTATCTAATGTAACTGCCCAGAAGATAACCACATTTCTTGTAAATCAATACCCTCAGGGGTGAAGAATGTGTCACCTCTGCATCCACCCTGTGTACAGAGAAATGCTCGTTTCTTTCCATGTGCATGTGTGAAGGTGTGTTGACAAATTCAGTAGAAGTGTGGAGAAATAAAGAGATGATCAGAGAGATGTGGAATGCAGACTCTGTAATCTTTCCAGGCCTCTCCAAATGAGGAGCTATCCATTCTTGATCCTCCGAAGCTCATTGATCCCATCAACCACTAACCCCCCTTCCTTTTGCAGAGCCTCAACACATTATAGGATCAGTATTGATAATCATCCTTAAACTGTAAAGAAAAGGCTTTGGTTTTGGTGTTTTCATTGTGGAATTCCATAACTTAAAGCTAAAGAAGAAATGAAGCAGAAAAGTGGATGTGGGTAAAAGAGGCAAAGCTTCACATTTGCAAATATACAGTAGGATCAGAGTGGAGCTCTCCTCTTCCCTGTCCGTTTGCCCCACACCTCTGCCTCACACCTTTAGCTCCACCCGTCAATCATTCCTCCCAGATAGCCAGATGATCACAATCGACACTCAAATGATGGAAGTGAATAAAACTCATTACTGACAGTCAGTGTGAGTCATGGACGGACATTAAAAGTTGCGTCCGGCACCACAGTTGTCCATTCCTCAGCCATGCTTTATGATGGGAGAACTGATTGGGTTCCCATTGCCTTTCTGCGCCAATCTCCATCAATCCACTGCACCTACAGACACCCCCACCTCATCCTCAGGACTTAATGCACCCTGTGTTGTCAGCTGCTTGTACCCTGATGATGAAAGGGCTTGTTTTTTATTTTATATTTAGCTCCAGGGCTTGCCCTGTTGGAGTCATGGAGGAACTGGTGTCCGAGGTTGCAGTAGTAAAACAAATGAGTTAAGTTTTAATGTCTGATTTGATACTCATTGCCACCCTCAGGAAAACTGAGTCAATCATTTTCCAACACTACATGCTTGGATAACTGGGACACCACTTACCTTATACCCTTGAAGCCATTAGATCGGTGCTGTCCTCTCTCCATTTGGCTATGCTAACCACTGCCTAAACAAGTCTTTACTAAATGTAAACTAAGACAGAGAAGTGAGTCATCCGGCCTCCTCTAAAGCGGTTCTGTCCTCATAAACCCAATGAAGAGAGAGCAAGGGAGAGCACTGTGTTTACAGAAACACAGGAGCGGCTCACTTCTGATCTGCCCTGCGATAGGGGTAAAAAAAAAAAAAAAAGGAAGAAAAAAGACAGAATGAAAGACAAGGGCGCAGTGTGAGAAACAGAGGAAGGGAGACGCCAGGGGTTTCATGATTGCAGAACAAACTCATAAAAGTTCCATTAACCCGTGAGGACTTAAAGAGGCCCTGTTTTCATCCAGCAGACAGGCGTCACAAACAGAGCATCACCATAAACCCTACCCTCCTACCTCACCTCCATCTCTCTCTTGATCTCTGAAACCCTTCCTGACACAGTTGTCTCTCCTTCCTCCTGCTTGAAACGTTTTTAAAATTTGACATTTGCATTTCTTCCCTCTTACACAGAGAGCAGATGTTATATACACAAAATGATAACTCGAGTATTCCCCTTGATTCCCCGTCTTCCCCTGTTCTACTTCCTCCCACTCTGCTGAACAGAACAAGGCTCCCTTGTTATTGTCCTCACCCCATTTCAAACTGGGTTCTTGGTCTGTGAGTCACAACCAGAAGACGCCATCTAAGTCCATCTATCAGCCTCACTCTGTCTGTCTTATTAAAAGCTCACCGGTCACTGGCGAGGGCGACCAATCAGGATCTTTGAGAGCATGCCCATCGGGCCACTTAACATGTAAACTGGTACCAGATCAGGGGAAAAGATAATGTTCATCATTACACTTTTTATTCTGCTTGAAACTAAAAATGTTTCGCTACCACGTGCTAAAATGTTAAAAGTGGCTCAAACCGAGTATGTGAAACCAATCACATCTGATTTCATGTGAACTATTTTTTTATGTGATGTAATGACTGTAAACATGGGTGCGCTCCCTGGTTTTTATTTTTATTTATTTATTTATTATTTTTTTTTTTTTTTTTTTTTTACCTTTCTGTTAGTGTTTCCAATTACTGTTCATAAAAAATGCCTGGAGGACAGTAGGGACAGAATAATTTAAGTTTAAAGATTGAATGCATAAATCTGTAAGATGGAATACTGCTGTTCTAAATAAAAAGAGAATTTCAAAAAAAAAAGTGGCTCAAACCACATAGGCTGAGTTATGTTTAGTTCTTGTTTTAATTTTTTTCTCCTTGAAATACAATATGTCAGTGATAAAATCTCCAAGACAATATGAATTATTTGATTGATAAAATTTGCTAAAAATCAAAAAGAGGTAAGCCGGTCTTGGACTTCTAAGTCTGGGGCTGACGGTTGGCTTCACTGGCAGATTAAGCATAAGATCCTTTTCTTGTTGTTTGTAATAACTGTAAGAAAACAATTAGTTATTAGCATTTTTAAAAGGCTACGAACATGTTACGAGGTAGTCGGCCAGATGCTAGTTAGTATGTAAAATGCTAGTGAAATGAGTTTATGTTCAGGAAACCGGTCGTCCACCGCAGGAAGAAACTGGGACGTGCAGGCCTCTGTCCAAAACGGAGCAGTTAAGTGATGAAATGAGATACTAAATAGATCACACTAAAGTAACGCCAACATTTTCAGTCCTACTTTTGTCACAGCAAAAAACACACACACACACACACACACACACACACACACACACACACAGAGCCGGATTAACGCAAAGGCAAACTAGGCATGTGCCTAGGGCCCGATTGACAGTGGGGGGCCCAGACAGAGGGACAAAAAAAAAAAAAAAAATTTTTTTTTTTTTGTCTGCACACATATTAATGGTTGATAACAGGCCGGTAAAAACCTAAGGCATATATATATGTGCATTATTACTATATTTAGTATACATACATATATATATATATATATATATATATATATATATATATATATATATATATATATATATATATATATATATATATATATATACGCATACATACGCACAGGGCCGCCGCAAGGGGTGTGCGAACCGTGCGACCGCACGGGGCCTCGCGCCCCAAGGGACCTGGCGCCCCAAGGGGCCTGGCGCTATGGGCCGTTTTTTTTTTTCCCCAATTTTTTTTTTTTTCCTTTTTTCCCTTATAAATATCAACAGTCACGTTCCATTACAGACCTAAATGTGTACTAGTCTGTGCATATCAATAAATATATGTGCAATGATGACGCGTGTCTGTTGTTCAATACAACTGATCAGACCAAGCGCAGACACAAGGTGCTCTGATCCAGACGGGTGGAGTTGGAACAAACTGTCACACAATGTCGAGAGAACGAGACAGATTCAGGAAATTTCCATCAGGGGATGAAAAAAGAAAAAAACTAAAGAAAATGGAAGAGTTTAATGCCTCTCTGAAAGGCACGTTTGATAAATTTGTTACAAAAATCACCGATCCGACCGGGTCTCAAGCAGCCGTGGGGCCCCGTGTCGAAGCAAGCCCAGATGATGATGAGGCAGGGGAAGGTATCCAGTATTTTGCTAATTGGAGAGTTAAAATTGCGCATATAGACAGCCAATCCGACCCGAAAAAAACCCAAAAATTTTGCGCGCGCGCGCCCCTAGCCATTTCACACAGGGCCTCGCAAATCTCTCAAACGGCTCTGCATACGCATACACATACATACATATACACATACAGACATACATACTACAGCACACTTTGTCTTACTGCAAATTTTATTGGTCTTTGTAGATTTAACTTCTTATTTAACTATTCAATTTAATCAACACATTTAATTAAGATTTTCTGCAAAATGCTCACAATCGATAAGATAAGGATAATTTAATAGCATTTAATAGAGCATTGTAATAACGTATAAATAATAAAAATCTAAAAAATAGTCTGATAGACTGTTTAATATACAACACATGACTTATTTTGGAATACAAAGAACCAACTTGACTATGACTATGCTATGTAAAATGTGAATTAAGTTTTATTAGTAACTTTGGTAAGTTTAAGATTTCATAAATAACAACGATGGAGGCGGGCCCAAAAATCACAGTCTGCCTAGTGTAGTCCATTTATTTAATCCGGCTCTGCACACACATCTGTAATAGGAGTTCCATGTACTCTTTGTGCTACACCTCAACAGTGAAACACAACTGATCTTTGATCAAGCGCATTAGGATGTTAGAAAACAATGTTGCTCTCAATAAGTTTCTCTGAAAAATCTCTAATAGTGAACATAAAAATTGTTTAGATGTAGTCAAATATTATGACATCACCAGGAATAATAAACATGTGTGAGTCAATCAAGTGGATTAAGTTTAACCCTGCAACCATGCATGTAGTATTACTCTGCAGCTTTTCTACCTTCAGAGTGTTCTTTAATCCCAAAGATAAATACCCGGCGAACTTGTTTTATTTTAGAGAAATTTAGAGCGCTGAGTGCCAGCATGCAGCTGACCCCACCTTTACACTGTCAGTCACCAGGGTTTAATAGTTATGGGGGGGGATTGTTCTTTGAATTCATCCATTAAAGCACTAAGCACGGGCTCTTAACTTTTCTTCTGATGCCCTCACTATCTGGTACCACTATCTCCACTGCTGCCTTTCCCATGGTGTAACCTAACCTCCCAGAATGTATCTTGCCTTACTGTTGCTAAATACACTCACATGTACACCCCCCTCTCTTTTGTATGTTATGGTGTTTGTTTCACCATCAAACGTTTTGCTGTGAAGTGCTACACTGCGACTATACAAATACAAGTACAAGTACAAGTGAGTTCGTCTCCTGTAAAAGCCCGTTTCAAATCTCTTTATTTCAGACTAAAGAAGAATGACGCTAAATGTTTTCCACCTTTTCTGCTGACAGAAGGAACCATATGTCACTGAAAACCTAAACTTAAGAGGGTGGGTAAGTTGCCTAAATGTAACCAAGCAGTAAATGAAGGTCAAAGGGGAAAACGAAAGTAACATTTAAGATGAAATGAACTAAATAAGAGGAGACACGACAGCAAAACAAAGAAAGCCATGTCTCAAGAGGTGAGTTCACAAGCTTCTCTGAGGCCGCCTGCTACACTTCACTGCAGCGCTAACTACTGATCCTACAGTCAGCTTGGTAAATAGTCAGTAATGTTGTTTTTTAAAATCTGATTAGTTTTACTGCAAATGTAATTAATAACCAGTTGTGCAATAAGTTGTAAATATGAAGCAAACCCCTTCATGCATAATACCAAAAGAGTAAAACTGATGGTCTTTTTGATTTTATCTTGCACGAGTCCCTCTTGTTTTTGCTTGCTGCTCTTTAGGCTTTTAAATCACATCATTGAGGATTCAAAATGTAAATGTGTTTATTGTATATTCCACTGAGATCAAGTAAACATCTGGGCTTACCTTAAAGTAAGTCTTTTACATCTACCACATGTAAGAAATCCCAATTTTCCCGTTTCCTTTTTCCTTTTAAATATTTTTTTATCCCCGATTTTTTACCCATTTCATCACCCAGTGCTCATACCTAAGTAACAGTCCGTTTCCTTTTTCCTAAATGAGTCCTTTACTATTCACAAAATGCATAAATGTAGTGTAAACACACTGAATTTGTGCCTATTTCTACAGTTCTCCATAAAAGTGGTCTGGCCCGCAGTAACTTCAACATATAACCTTCTCAAGTTCACTCAACACCACCAGAACGTACAACCGCTGGTCAGTGGTGGACAGTAACGGAGTAAATTTACTTGAGTACTGTACAAGTACATATCCAAAGGATTTGTACTTTACTTGAGTATTAGATTTCTTTGGTACTTATTACTCTTACTTGAATACATTTCCAAGACAAATATTTTTACTTTTACTCGAGTAAATTTCTAGGAAGGCTGAAAAGTACTTGTTACTTTGAGGTCTGCTCTTTTTTCTTCTTCCCTAAAATCCTATTGGACACAAGCTGTTTTTGTCAAAGGAGGAGACCTATCACAGTGCACGCTCTCCACTGGGATGTATGTAAAGCGGAAATACGTCAAGCCTCCTCAAAACGATACCGCCAAAGTAGCCTGCGTTTGTCAAGACAGAGCCGCAACAATGGCTACGCCTGCGTCAGGAGAAGAAAGACAATCCGCTGAGTCGTCTGAGTCTGATAATGAGCCGGACTCGGAGCAGGGACTTTCACAAAATCCTTGGCCGTATCTTAACTCAATGTTTGAGTTCGACCGAGTAAAAAACGAGGGAACAGACAAACCACAGACATTTATTTTCAAATGTTTATTGTGTCTTCCGAAGCAGAACTACCTCTCTGCTTTGAAATGTACTCTTACTCTTACTTTTACTTTTACTTAAAGTAAATTTAAAAGCATTTACTTTTGGATACTTAAGTACCTTTAAAAGCAAGTACTTTTCTACTCTTACTCAAGTAATATTTTGACTGAGCTACTTGTACTTGTAACAGAGTAAATTTTGACCAGTAGTATTTGTACTCTTACTCAAGTACTGGGGTCGAGTACTCTGTCCACCTCTGCCGCTGGTCACCAGCGAGATGTCAGCGAGACCCAGCAACTTCACCCTGAGAGCAGGATGGGGGATGTTGGCCGTTGGAGTCAGAACGAAGGGCAAGATGGAGGAGAGGTTGGAAGAAGAAGCCCAGACTCCCAAGTCCCCAGGAGAGGACCAGCAGTCCGGATTTGAGGGCCATGGGATATGGGCATAATGAGGATACATCACTGCAGCAATGAGGTACTCTATCACATGAGCAGACATAAGCAGACATGAACCTGCTGCGTACAGACATCACCAGTAGCCAGCAAAGATATCACAGCCATCACCCTTGTTAATGCTATATGGAGAACATCAAATACGCCATAACTGCAACACATCCACAGTATAATGAATGATGTAATCCCAGTATTACTGTGGGAACCAACTTGATTCGTATATATATGGTGCTGGAGTTTGGTTAATTCTCTGGGAAAGAAGGGGACAACTTTTCCTGTCGCTCTCAGTCACCGCTGTTACTGAGCAGTAAAGCAGCCAGTGAGTAGTAAAATAAAGTGAGGTGCTGGAGGAATTGGACTGATCTGTGAAGCTATTGGCCGCCAAGAGGGCTGTAAAATAATAACGCTCAGTTGTAAAACAAAGTGCTTATTAAATCATTTTTAAAGAATATCACACGTTGTGGCGTGCTCTGTGAACTGTACCACAAAACAAAAAGATCTCATGGGGAAAGCAGCTGAACAATCACATGAAATTTAATAAGATGATCATTATCACAACACTGAGTAAGACTTCTGGGAGTCCATGGCTCCTGAGCCCCGACCAGCGCTATCAATAAAGTCACACCGAGCCATTATGGAGTCATTACTTGGACTTTAAGTGACAATTGTACATCATAGGAGCAGTGAGGTACAACCTCTACACAAAACTGGATTTTTTTTTTCTTTATAGTGGTGCTAATATAGAAATAGATGGGCAAAGTTGTGCATGTGTACCGACCATATGTACAATCTAAAACTCATTTGGTGCCAGGCAAAGGTTAGACGCACCCATCCATTCAAAAGTTACACGTTTGTGGGAAATCGGTGCATGTTTTTTTATTAATTACAAAGAATATTACATGACATACATCACAGGACTAGGAACCATATCAAAGGACATATAGGTTGTTATCCTGTGGTATGTAAAAAAAAGAGCAGGAGCGCTGGGATAGGCTCCTGCATCCCACAGAGCCTGAATTGGAATAAGCGTGTATGGATAACAGATGGCTGGATGGGTAATTTTAAGAGGAACAATTTTAATGGACACCATTTCCTCCACTAGGTGTAAGCCAGACACAGTCTGCACATGCTCAGTAAGGTCCGCCTCCCTCTGGAAAGACAGCTGAGCTCTTTTCCCAGAGTATCGACTAAAATACCTTATTTTGTAGTTAAAATAAATGTTTTGTGAAATTACTTTTTTTCTACTCGTCCACAGTTCAGATAGCCATGAATTGAAATTTATATAAAATATATCTTGAGGTCTGTGTGCGTTGGAGTGAATGTACACAGCTGTTGTACCTCACCTCAGCCTCCATGTTGTTGAATGGGATGAAAAAAGTTTTGAAAATGTTGTCCGATCAAAAAATTCACTGTTGGACTTGAATTAGTCTGATATATTAAGGAAAAAAAGGCAAAACAAACCTCCTTTTATTATTGCGAATATCTTAGCTTAAGTGCCATTAAATCTGTGATACCTGCTGACATGCATTACCGTTTGATGTGTTACAGTTTGCCTATTAGACAGTGGAAATAAAGCTTTCGACTTTGATGAACTGTAGCTGCAATGCTTTGAACAAATTGGTGTCTTGGACTGCAACTTCTTTTTAAATTATATGTCTCTCTTCTTTCACTTGGGGCGAAAACCAAAATGCACACACAACAGTGACGCAGCATTTGATTTTCATGTTCCAGTCAAACAGATGCTGTCTGCAGTCTCTGCATTACCGGGACAAAATCCACTCTCACAGGTAAATACTCATGTTTACTGTCCTCTTGTTGAAATGTTGAATTTTGACCATTTCTGTCTTACAATAATGGCTGCTTTTAGGTAAAACTGCTGGTATTTTAGACTTTGGTCTAGACTAGAGACACTGGAAAGATATTCAGAAAATTCACATCCAAGCCAAGACTTTCCTTCTGTAGCCGTAGATGCAGATAAAAAAGCGAGAGGTTTCTTCCTGTTAAAGGGGAGTTTTTGCTTTCCACCATCACCTTGTGCTTGCTCAGGATGTGGAATAGTTTTAAAGAAAATTCTTGGTGCAATCTGGGTTTTTTTTCTCAGCAATAATGATTTTTTATTGCCTTTATATAATTTGGAATGAACTCAAATGCATTTTTGAGGTGCCTTAAGATGACGGCTGTGATTTGGCACTATAAATAAAGCTGAACTGAATTGAACTGGATGATGATGTGGCCATGACAGCATTAATCTATTTTCACATGCTGTAACAAGTCCTTGGTCATGGGTGTCTTGTTTCTAAGTCATGATAGAAACCACAAAATGGAAACTTTTCAGCTGAAAGCGTGAGGACAGGAAGGACACGTAAGATGTGTCTCCTGAGGCCACAGCAATTCCTGCTTCCCTATCAAAACTTTGACACATGGTGTTCATAACATTACAGTTTAATTTGGTTACCGTGGCCCTGAAGGAAACATGCAGTGTTATGTTTCACTGCCTTTATTTGTACACATCAATGTTTAGTACAATAATACATCTCTGAAAAAAGGAAGGAATATTGTTACAGTGTCCCTCTCTTAATGTTCAGAGCTGCTTTAAGATTAAAGCAGTTTTGAAAAATTGTGAGTCATCTTAAATTGGAAGTAGGGACCGATGATGCCATTCAGCCTTGAAGCAATTGATCTATATGACACTAAAGGTTCTAGTATAGATGCAACCCCAAATTTTAACACGTTGGAGTGACATGAAAAATATAAAATAAACAATTATTAGTTTTATTTTGTCTATTGTGTATTTGCAGACTGCAATAGACTGGCGACCTGTCCAGGGTGAACCCCTGCCTCTCGCCTGTAATGAGCTGGATAGGCTCCAGCAGACCCCCGTGACCCTGCAAAAGGATAAAGTATAGAAAATGGATTGATCGATGGATGTATTTGCAGACAGTATAAACACAACTTGTTGCTAAACAACTTGATTGGATTTGTTAATATACATTAAATTTAGTATTTTTCAGCTTTGGTAAACATTCAAAAATGTTGCCAGTGATGTTATTTCAAACAGGTTTTGTTAACAGGTGATGCTAATGCGGAGTGGGCAGAGAAGCAAGGCAGGAGGGGTTAGAGTTAAGGACAACTATAATGTTAAATTTGCATATTTTTTCCTTCTACGTTGAACATTAAATGATTCAGGGGATATGGAGGAGGTGAGCTACATTTACAAATGCACTCACGTTTAAGACTTCATCTTGTCAAAAGGAAGCCTTACGTTAACCTCCAGAGGCAGTGTCCAGTTATGCAGGCATGTGGAACATCATCAAGTTTAAACATGTGTAGTGGTCCTTTTTAGAAAAAAAAGTGTTGTGTGTCCCTGACCGAAAAGGAAAAGGACAAGTCCAAAAAACAGGATCTGTGACCGTACGTTGATGTATCAGTGCCTTTGGCAGAGATCATGCACATATTTATGCTACAGAAGTTCAGCAAGATTACATTATGATACCTGCAAGACCACGCCTTTTTCCAGGGATGTCCAAGCTTTCCTCAGAAAGACAATTCAAAACCCCTTTCTGCACATACATCACGAAAGAAACAAATCTGCTGTCCTGACCTGACTTTTGAAACAAAAGATGTGACATTAACAACTCCTGCACATTTTTAAATGGATTTGCAGGAAATTAGGACATAAAGACAAGTAAAATTGTTCATTACTTGGTGTCCACAAAGCCAGAGCACCTTTAAACCCTTGGGGAAAGGAATAACATACTAAAATCGCTATGGTCCAAACTTGTTATAGAATGTGCTAAAGGTACAAAAAAAGATGAATATTAACAGCATAAATTATGCTGACCAAAAAGAAGAAAAAAAATGGAAGTCAAAAAAATTGTTTCTGCCTTTGGGTTATATATTTATTTGAACTGTAAAGTCAGTCCTGTAATATTCAACCAATAACCATAGATAAAGATATTCAAAATTATTTAATTGTAATACCTTCAGTTTCTTGATTGTTGTATTAATCTGGGCTGAAATGCTGTAGATTAGCTCTTCACCAAAACAGTGCCTGTGTGGGCACACAGATAGTCTGTTCTAAATATAAAACTACAATTTAGTTAGGCTGTAAACAAAGACATATTTGCACATCACTCCCATCTTCTCCATGGACCCAGTCAGCTGCAACAGCTGACTGAACACGGAGACAGAAATCAGACTCTTAAGATCTTGCAGAATCCATCAAGAGGATTTTGAAACATACTGAGCTACAAACTGTCCAGCTCATTAACATATTTTACTTTTGACGATGTCTGAACTTTTGGAAGTATTCATGTTTTTGGGAGGGGATCGGAGCATTTGTGTGATGTATTGGACAAATGTATTTATATATTCATTTATTTAATAAAACTGTCGAGAGAGGAAGAAGATCAGTGTGAACCAGAGCTGATAACAACACTGACTTCTGAAACATGATATCAGCTTTTCCAAGATGTAAACATATTAAAAACATTTGGAAACCTTATATTACCTCTTACTGTGTGTTGTATTCATAAAGAATGATTAAATCTTGATATTGGTTCATTGGAAAAGTAAGAGGTGATCAAAGCTGTAAAGCTGTTGTGGAGCATTAAGTACAATGTTTCTCTAGAGTGAGGTGAGAGTGACAAGGCGTGGAAAACTCAAATCTTAAGAAAACTGTAAAGTTAATTAGTTCGAGTAAAACTTCCAAACCTGCCTTTCATTTATTTAACTTACTACCTATGTTAATGTGGTGCAGCATGTTATGCAAACATGCATCCTCTATATTATCCTTTATGTTGCACATATGTGCAATTTACCAACAAATATAATTGCTTTACTTCAGGGAGGTTTAACTAAAACTACCCCAGCTGTAAGCCCAACATCTGTATATTGGACACTTGTGTAGTTTTGGAGGCCCTTCAATAAATAAATACTTAGGTTTGACTACAGATTCAAACCTTTACAAAATATGTTGATGATTTCAGGCAGGCATGGAGTTTCAGTAAAGATTACTGACCTACATGGTTAAACTGAGAAGTGCATGTGCACCTGCAGAATCATTTCTTTATAATTATTTTATTTATTTTTCCAATAACGCGCTGAAGTTGTTCGATGACCCCGGTACATTTTAACCACAGCATTTACAAGACACCCTGAATGTCTCGGGCTCCACTTGACTTGGGCAGCTCACGATGAGGATTCAATTAAGTGCGTGTTTTGATGGCCTGAATCTCTCCTGCTCGGTTTTTCCCTCTCCTCCCTGGGCCACAGCCGGCCCATTTTCCCGCTGCATGCGGCTGTCTCTGGCGCACCGTAAATAATGTTGATAAAGACGCCGCCGAAAACGACTTTCACGCGTCCTCCGATTGATTTAACGTGACCTCCGTTTCCAAATGATATTGGAAGCCTGTTTCAACAGATGAAGCCTTAAATTGTCTTGCTTGTATGCGCATTAATCTCCCATTCATCATCATTACTGCGTGATTGGTCCATCCACGCCTCCGCCAGCCTCTTGCGTTACAACAAGGGTCTGTAAATTAGGATGTAATCCAATTTAAACAGCGGCAGCAGCCGCAGCTCCACTTATCAACACCCCCCCTCCGTTTTTTTTTTTGCCTGAATGTGCAGTCGAAGGACAGCTGTAGCCTACTGCACCGCCCCTCTCAAAATGCTTTGTGCTTGTTGTGGGAGCTGGGGAAGCCGGAGCCAATTCACTCTAACGGCATCTTATCAGGCTGCTGTAATTGCTGTTGCACCCGCAATCTATATGAGCCCATCATATCATGAAGCTCAGTCATACGCGATGTTCTAGCGATTAAAATGCATGTTGATGCTGAATTAGACCACTGAGGATTCAGAAGTGTGCAGTGAAGAGATATGGAGACTGCTGCGTGAATGTGGTTGTAATGTGCGTCCCTTTATTATATGTCATTCTGGCACGGGTGTGACGCGCATTTTTGTCAAGATGATTGTGCATATATAGCTGCTGCACCAAAAAAAGTTCTCCCTGTTATAAAGATCGTGTGATTTATTTATTTATTATATTTTTAGACACTGCACCTCTCGGGTGTTCATGCCGATGCGTTCATCTTTATTCTATGGCGCGGTTTTATTATTGCGCACAAACGCAGAGCCACTTTTCCCTGCTTGACCTGCAGCCTTAAAGCTGATAGTTTACATAAATCTGCCTGGTGATTTCGCCCCGATCCGGGAGGCTTAAACGGTGTATTATTCCAAACATATGCATTTTAATCAGCTCGGTCACACTTACAAGAACTCCAGTTAATAAGGCTATCAATCAAGCGTGTGTACTGGGGCGGGAGTTGGGGGGAGGGAGGGAGGGGGATGGAGGGCTCATTGGCGTAGTGTCTGATTAGGAAGAACATTGTTTTGTGTTTTTTTTTATAAACATCAGAAGCTTCGGGTGATGAAAATTTTGTTGATAGAACTGTGTTGACGGTTTGTGTTTATATAAAAATTCCCAGATGAGTGAATCGAAACAATTAATAAAACCTGCAGGGAAATGTCATGGGCATTTGAACCATTTTGGAAAATGCAGTCTCGTTGTCCAAGGTATTACACAACTAGACAAGACTTTTGTACAACAAGGACCTCCACCATTGATGTCAGACATTTATCCAGACTGAACTGGCCTCCGATCTGCGACCTAAATCTCATTTTAAACCCTGATTTCTGCGTCTCTCTGAGGGCCAGCATCTCTTCTCCTGAAAACTCCTCTTAATTTGCGAGGCCGCGGTCAAACGCGTGCCAATTAAGATCGCGCTGATTGTTGGTGGCCTTCTCCAAATGATCGATCCCTTTACATTTCCAATATTTTCAGACAACTAATTGTGTGTCTATTAAGTGGTTGCAGAGAAAATATGCGTGGCGTTAACAGAGCCCGGGGACCACTTAGCTGTCACGGTCAATCTAGCGGTCCCATCAGGAAATATGGGGGTGCACTCTGCTGTTTTGACAGGGACCACTTGAGAACAATCATCGGGGATGGGGGGGTTGTGGTTGGAAGGGTGCGCCACTTGAGCCAAGTCTATTGTGCTGCACAAAACCAAAATGATCTTAATGGGTTGAAACTGGTTTGAATCAGTTTTATTCTGCTGCCACGAGCAGAAGAAACGATGAAAGGAGGCTGTGGATCCTCATGCGGGACTTTGGCTGTTTAAGATATAACAAATAGGTTCAGAGGGACAAATACTCCATTGCTCCATTGACTATTTGACATAATTTATTGCAAATTAGACGTTATGGACAACCCAGCCAAAAACACAATGGAACAATCATAAAAATAAAATAGCCTAAACAAATAAAAAGAGACAGATAAAAATAGATTAAGAAAAAAACCAACAAACAAACAAAATAATCCCTTTTTAGTCCATATTTTAGTGAAATGCAAAGCTGATGCAACGGCAGCTGTGCAAACCAAAAAAAAAAAAAGATTTTTAATGTAATCACATCTTAATTAGATTGGACTGTCTTTTATATCTGCATGGGAGGAAAAACTGACGGTGTGTATTTGATAGCCTTAAAAATTGTCAGACTTAATTTCTATATTTTGATTGTCCTCTCCTCGTCCTCCTGTGGGGCCCCGAGTCGCTCTTTTCAAACCGTGCGGGATGGAGTAATCCGCTCCCTCGGCGCCTTGTTACCTTTTGGCAGCAATCCCCTCCTGGTATTATCATTAATTCAACACTCAAAATTCGCCGGCTCGTGCTTATACATGGCTTGCTAATTTTACTTGCATGCGCACATTTGGGCCCGGGGCCGCCGCTGGGGCCACGGCGCGGAGAGCTGCTTCTAATGAGACGGCAGCAGTCTGTTAACAAATCCCCTTGTTAAGAAGAGAGATGGAAAACATCACTCTCCCGTAACTAACAATATGTGGAGGTCGTTTTGGGCGCATGAAGGGGCGACAAAAGAGGAAAGGGAAAGAAAAAAACATCTTAATGCAGTCCATCACGTAGATTTAAACGTTGGTCTGCACACACTGCACCCCTCTCTCACTCATAGTTGTTCTTTAAAAAAATCATATTTAATTTTGTAGCAATGCGATCATATTTCAGCTTACAGTCCAGGCTCTGCGATGGAACTATTATATTACAGCAATAGCAGATCTGTTGTGCGTTTTTTTACATCTCAAGATTGGTCTAAAACCTGCTCAAGTCTTCACTCCTTCATCTTCTGGATCATATATATCTAGTTTAAAAGCTTATTGTAGAGGCTTATGTGAAACAAGAGTTGGTTGGGTTTGGTTTTTATCTGGTCAGAGGCACTTCTTCCCTCTGGTCTAACGTGACAGGTGATGATTTGCTGAGTACTGAAGGCGTGAAAGTGACAAAAGTGTCCGTCCTGCTGGTTGGGGAGCAAGCGAAGTCCGACCCGGAGGGCCTGGCTGCGATGCCGTTGGCCTGGCTGGAGTGGCAGGCCAGGCAGGAGCAGGGGCTGCCCCCGGGGCCCAGGCCGTGGGGCGGCCCCGGGTACATGGACGGGTGTCTGAAGGCGCACAGTAGCTCCGGCCTCTGGTAGGGATGGGACAGCACCCGGAAACTGTCGAGGGAGCGCAGCGGGTTGGAGAACGGGGCGGCTGCGGGGGCCGCGCCGGCCCCGACCCCGACCCCCAGGGGGGAGTAGTAGGGCAGCGGCAGGTGCGACGGGAAGGGGTAGGGCAGGTTCCCCGTGGCCGCGGCGTGGCTCATCATGTAGGTGTAGAAGGCCGGGTCGGCGGGGTGAGGCCACGTCATGGCCAGACGCTGGCGCTTGTCCTTCATCCTCCGGTTCTGGAACCACACCTGAGACGGAGACACGTAGGATCAAATATTAACCACAACCCTCCCTCTGACCAGCTGCTAGAGTTCCTATATAGCTATAGTTCCGCTTTTTTTCGTTGTCTCTGATGTATATATATATAAATATATATAATATATATATATATATATATATATATATATATATATATATATATATAGGCTACAGTAGACCATAGGTTTGGACACACTTCCCCATTTCTTTGAATGAGAAGGTATGTCCAAACTTTTGGTCTGTATATATATATATATATATATATATATATATATATATATATATATATATATATATATATATATATATATATATATATATATATATATATATATATATATAAATATGTATATATATATAGCCTATAAATCCATCCATCCGTCCATTTTCTATCCTTTGCAGGGTCACGGGGGTCTGCTGGATCCTATCCCAGCTCATCGCAGGTGAGAGGCAGGGGTTCACCTGGACAGGTCTCCAGTCCACATAGGCCTACACACAACCTGACAAACTCACACATACGGGCAATTTAGAATCAACAATTAACCTACTACGCACGTTTTTGGACTGTGGGAGGATATATCAGAGACAATATTATATATATATATATATATATATATATATATATATATATATATATATATATATATATATATATATATATATATATATATATATATATATTGAGAGATGTGAGGAAAATACCTACTTTGATGGTGGTTTCAGGTAGATTCAAAGCAGCCGCCAGCTCGCATCTGCGCGGCCTGGATACATAGTTCTCCCGGTAAAATTCCTTCTCCAGTCGTCCGATCTGCTCCCGGGTGAACGCTGTCCGGTACCGGCGGATCTGGTCTGCGGCGTAGGACAGCGAGCCCTGACCCGGGACCGACTTAGCCGGATCTACACCCATCTCACTCGGGTGACCTGGAGAATCTCCGTTCCGACCTGAGCCAATGTGCAAAAAATAATGAATCATTTTCAATTAGCAGTGAAAGGGTGGTCATTTCAGAAAAATAGAAAGACAATTAAATTAAATTAAATTAAAAAGGAACAACTCAGATTGATTTTTTTTTTTTTTAATAATAATATTAATTTCTTGTTTGAGGCCGGGCAGATGCACTAATTATTTTTTTGGTAAATCAAGGCCTTCTCCCCATTAGCTTTATCATAGGCTAATTTGTTTTTCAAGGCTTATCAATTGCGTGTTATCTTTAATTTTTTTATATCAAACGTGTATTGATTATAAATACACAATAATTCAATACATTGATTTTTGGAGTAGATTGGGTTGCTAGTATTTTCTTCCTAATTAAGAGGAGCATGAACTCGAATTTATTTATAGCCGACTGTACATCTCTTTAGTAGACTTGTGACTTTTTTTTAAAACAACAAAAACATGAAACTGATGACTGATTACCCCCCTTTCCCTCCCAGATTCCCACTTTCCTCGCACTGTTTTCACATTTTTGGCGTGTGGTTTAGGCTGTTTAAAACCTCGCATTCTTCCACAAGCAGTAAATGCAGATACAGGCACACTTGCTGTCACGGTCAGTGATGAAATTGTCTGGTTAGATTGTGTCACCTCAGCATTTCCAGCCACATTGCTCACTTGACAGAACCGCTGCACACATTGAATGCACATTCACTGTATTTGAGGTTTATCTGTACATTTCACTTCTTGTATTTTTTCTTTTATGCCACTGTGCATTTTCATGTAATGTGGCTGCAACTGTTGCCCCTTGTGTGTCAAACGTTTTAAGATGCATAACTCCTGCATTTGTCATTCATTTGACTTCCCAACTTGCAGCCACACGCACACACATCATGCATGCAGCAACCTACCTTTCGCTGTCGGGTAGTCCATGCTTTCAGGCGTGCAGCTGACCTCAATTTCTTCATAGAAGTCTGACTCGGTGTCTGAGCTGCTTTCGTCTTTGTGGCTCCTTTCAGCCCGGTGCCTCTTGATGGAGGAAGACGTGGTGAGCGGTCTCGCGTCGGCGCACATATTCCTTCGCGTCCTGTCCTCCGCATGCAGCAGCTCGCTCCTCTCCCGGGAGTAGGGCGCAGCGCCGGGGCTGAGGCAGCTCCTGGAGCCCGGCTTCCCCGGAGCTTCTCGCCCCGGGCTCACGATGCCTTCCGGCGGATTAGAGCCGCTCTTGCCGAGCTGACCTCCCTCCGCCAACCGAGCCGCCTCCTCTCTGCTTTCCATCACCGGCGCCGCTTAAAAACACTCGACTTCGCGGGAGATTGCGAGCCGACAAAAACCCCAACGGCGATGATTTTCAGGCTGGAGGGGTGTGTGTGTGTGAGAGTGTGTGTGAGTGTGTGTGAGTGAGTGTGTGGTAATGATGGCGGTGGAAGCGGAGGTGGGTGGGAGATTTTCTCCACACGGATAAGGGAGGGTTCTGGAAAAGGGGATGCAATCCGGTGTGACCCTCAGAGGAGACCGCTCCGGAGTGCGCAGAGGGAGCTCTGGGAGGGATCACCATTTACCCTGCTCTCTCTTCCTCCCTCTCTCCCCCTCTCTCTCTTTCAGCTGTCATTCCTAACAGGCCAGTGTAGTGATGGTCCCCCTGATGACGACACGCATTGATTGGATATGTGGGTAAACAGAAGGAGCAAAGGCAACGACGAGACGGAGGTGGCGGACACAAGCAGCACTTTAACATAACACGGCATCTTTGTGTCACTGAAACTGCTGCTGACGTTTACCTTCAATTTGACCATTTCTGTTAAAATAATAATAATAATAATAATAATAATAATAATAATAATAATAATAATAATAATAATAATAATAATAATAATAATAGATCCTTAATCATATACTCCGATACAGTATTTAGTTGCATTTCAATTCAGAAAAAAATAAATTAAATTAACTAGAATAGAATAGAATAGAATACAATACAATAGAATAGAATAGAATAGAATACAATAGAAAAGAAAGAGAATCACTATTATTCTTATTTCAGATCTTTGAGTTATTTTATGTGATAACAATAACATGAAGTAAGGGATATAAAAAAATACTCAAATACTAATTATTCATATTTGGGTCTCTGGTGACTCCTTTCCTCATCTTAAATGGAGTCAAGTAGTCCTCAAAGGTCAAGTCTTCGGTCAGAGTTTAGATAAGAGCGCATTCAACAGGAAATCTTCAAACTCAACAAATAACCTGGACCAAAAAAACGAAATCGTGCAAATCATATAAAATGCACACTAATCCAAGCACTTTACGCTCATTTCTTTTGAATATTTTTTGTTTTATGGAGTAAAAATTACATAAAAATATTTGCAGTGTAGAATTAAAACAAACAAAAAAGATTAAAGATGGGATGTTTCGGTTAAAAAGAGTGTTTAATGTATCTGGACAAATGTCACAGAATGCATTTATTTATGTCTAAATTTATTATAAATTTCTTTGTCTTTACGTATCGACTCGCAGTGTGCGTTATGTCAACTATGTTGAGAAAAACAGCCATTAACATACGGTCAATATATTTAGAATTTGAAGTTTTTCAGGAAAATGTCACTTAATAATGTCAAGGAACAGTCAACTGTCCATCATATTGCTCCAGGAAGAAAAACCTGGACTTGTGCTCTTAAGTGAAATAGATTTTTTCAAAAGATACATTAAGCTAAATGAGCGTCATGTGAGGCATTTGCTGCTCACTGTGATGTGGATATTTTTGTACTCCATCACCCTCGGGGAAGTTAATTGTATTGTGCTGGGAGGACTCCTGCAAATGTCCAATTATTTTAGTTCTTTTAGACTTTATTCTTATCGATGACAATTGTGCAGTTTAGTTAGCTTTTGTCAACTATAACTTTGAATCCTGTGTAGGCTACTTCAGTCTTCTCGACAATTCTCTATTAAAAATCTCTCGTTTCAATCTGAAGTCTAAACATAGATCAATATTCAATGCAGATAGGTGCATTTGTTAAGTTATAGCCTAATATCTGTTTAAACTTCTTAAATCACAATATCGACAGTCGCTTTACTGATGACTGCTCGTTGGGCAGTGAACCTGTCATGCCTGATTCCAGCTCCATTCAGCCTTTCAGCTCTTGGTTTGCTTCTGAATTGAAGTCTGTGCCTGTGCAGGAGACAGAGTGGGGGGGCTGCCTGGATGCAAATGATATACTTCAGATGGATGGTATCATAAGCTCTCACGGGGAGGACAGTGGCAGACCGAGGCGCTCCTCCAGCCTCCGCTGTACTTGTGCGCCCTCGTCTGTCCGAAGGAGGGAAAGAGCCCCGAGCAGCTCACAGTCCCCTCCCACCGCCCGGAGCCGAAGGAGTGAGGGAAATTCCTTTGGCTTTCTCCCCCGACTCTTTCATCTGTTTGAAAAAGAGGGTGAAGCAAAAAGGAAAAAAAAAGTGAGCTCCTGTCTGCACTCTCCTCACAGCTTTTCTTGCAAAAGCAGGCACTGATGAAATGTTCGTTTTTTAAATTAGATATTATATCTGTGCCATGTGCTGAAATGACTTCATTGAATGTGTCTATTGACATAAAACACAGTCAAACGTCGGTGGTGTTCGTTTGGGATGCGGAGCCCAAAAAGTATCAACACGTGGTCGATGTTTAAGAGCATCCAACAAATTAACCACACTAATAGAAAATATGTTTAAGCAGTGAGAGATGCTTTCAGCTGAACCACAAATATTGTGTATTGGCTTAAAGAAGAAAGTTGTTGTGCAGAAGCAAACACTTAGCTGGTTAAAAGCATCAAGCAACACAGGGGACGATTGTTAATGTTTTATATTTTTATGCAGTAAATAGAGTATTTGTTTATGAGCAGAAATGTACACAAGAAGAGTTTTTAAGCTTGTCAGGTCCCATCTGAGGAGGCGCAGAGACAGATTCCTTTGTAGACTGAGAAAATTCCCTTCTTTCCAGAGGCGGAGTTGGTGTTCTTGCGCTCTTGCAGTCATTACGGGCACATATGTGCAGGCTTGGTGAATTCCCCAAAGGTGGCAACGATCCCAACCTTTCTGCTGCTCACCAAGAATTGTGCAACGGGTCGAGCAGGGCAGATGGGATCTTGTGATCGAGAAGAGATAACGCTCAGAAGCGCTTTGCGCAAGCAATGGTTCACCTTGCGCGTGTACAGTAGTGTAATTTATATTGTGTGTGTTTTAGATAGTGAAGGACACCGGATGGGTTTGGTGAGCTGGATGAGTATC
This sequence comes from Cololabis saira, assembly GCF_033807715.1. Classification (NCBI taxonomy): domain Eukaryota; kingdom Metazoa; phylum Chordata; class Actinopteri; order Beloniformes; family Belonidae; genus Cololabis; species Cololabis saira. The sequence continues at coordinate 15,460,060 of NC_084601.1, read as the reverse complement.
GATGACCTTTCCTCGTTTTCCTGAAGAAACTGCCACATTGTTCACAGCTCTATACCCTGAAATGCAGAACTGGTCCAAACTCTGCACATTCTTGCTGCAGGGGTGCAGGGCAGCTCTGCTCTGGTGTCTAGTTCTGCAGGAGAGGATCAAAGAGGGGGAGCGCCCCCCGTGGCAGACACTGCAGAATGCGCCCCTCAGTTTTACTAGACAGGCTAACTTGAACTTGACCATGGAGCTTGCGCAGTGTGCTTTGGGATCCTGTTCGTGTTTCTGGCTGATCAGACTTGGCAGAATAGTTTGCTTTTAGCACGAAGAATAGTTTTTAGCGCGTGACAGAAGTGAATAAGGAGAAAAATGACTGATCGTCAAGCTGCCTCTGAATTTGCTACACTGTGTTTAACGGAAGGGGGGGCGCAAAACCACACACATCATGCCTGTCATTTATTATGGTGGTCCCCTCCCGTCTCCTTTGCTCCGACTTAGCCTTGAAACAGGATGACGCAGCGAGCAGAGACTCAACTCCATGACCTTGAGGAACCAAGTCCCGGTGACTGTTTCGCAGGAGAGCTCAGCACCGTCAGAGCCTTTTTTTATCGCTCTTCCTTGCTCCATCTTGAACACTCCTGCGCTGTTACACAAAGGGCTTAGTGAGACACGGAGATCGGGCCTGCATTGCCCCATTAAAGGGGGCATGGCTTACCACCAATTCACCAGTAGCAAGGCAACACACCAGGTGCAAAGCCCCGACGTTTCACGAGAGTGCATGCAATTCTTCCGACTGGTCCTGGCATCTTTGAGAAAGGTGATATTTACAACTCTGTCTACTTACAAATAGATTTTTTTTATTTATACTTTTACAGGGTGTTGTGGTTGTTTGGGGCTTTATTTTAGGCTGCTGTTAGTCACAGGCAGATCTGGGTGTTTTTAATAGTCAACCTTTTTTTGAGGGGCATTGCTGTGTCTACAGTCAGAGTGATAAAAGGAACTACAACATTAAAACAGGTAACGAAGCTGATCTGGATGAGAGCGAGGTTTTGGTGCAGAAGGCCTCGAAAGATGAATGGACATCGGAGCCTTTCAGTCTTCCACGTGTTGAATGGAGCTCAAATTATTAGCCGACAATTTAGTCGACCGTGTGTGCATTGGTTTGTCAACAGTGGAGGTCAAGAGCACAGACACACAGACAAATACAAATAAAAAACATCAAAAGGAACTTCGTGTCTGGATCTTTCCTTTTTCGTTGCGTGATTGATTGTTGTATTAAGAATTCTTTTTTTTCTTCTTTTTAACAATGGACTGTATTGATTTGCAGGTAAGCGATTTAATGGAATTAGTTTTGTTTTATAAAATGAAAATGAAAAAAAAAACACCAAACACAGAATATAACAATTCAAAATCCACGATTTTCCCTGTCTTGGTCTGTTTTTGTTTATGTTTTTTGTGCGTTTCTTTCATACAAATGCTTTAATTTTGAAGCCAAAATATGGAAAAGTGAAGGTTTCCCATTTTCTAATTTACTTTTCTATATAATTCAGTTTCTGAACAGAGGCACATTTGTATTAGGCTACTCTGTCTTCACGTAGTGCACGCTGCGAAATGAGATCCCCGAAGATGCATTTTTTTAATCAAACAAAAGAAAAAAATTATCCAAAAGAAGTTGCATATTTGAGCCAAATATTGCACCTTTATCGTCACTTAATCCTCTCAGGTCTCATTTTATCCACGCTCACGGAAGCTCACGGTTTTCTATTGTAAGTGATTGTACATCAATTAAATGTTGAAATAGCAAAACAAATCCCCTGCATTGTGTGCACATTTTTTATAAATGAAGAAAAACTAAATCTAAGCAATAACCAATTTATATAGTTACATATAGTAAGTTTGTCCACATGTCGCACAGAATTCAGTGAATCAAAGTGAGGGCTTTTATGCCTACTGAGCTTCCTGTATGCCAATAAATGAATGTCACAGGCAGCTTAGAGGCTACAGCTTTAGCAGCCTGTTAACGCAACATTTAAGACTTCTGGAGAGGCTGAAACAGACCGAAATGTGTCAGTCAAAGCCACACATTAGCGCACCTCGGGAGTGAACCTTTCCAGCCTATAAGGAGATCTTTAAGTAGCTTGCGCCTGAAAATGAAGTGGCTTGGCTTTCCTTGTTATTTTTTTATGCTATCCGTCATAATCACACCGCAGGCAAGTGTCCAGAAAATATGGAAAAGTCAAGTGTGTGGCCGCCCTGTGGTCCGAGCAGCGGACCACAAAAACATATTAGCTGTTGTGTTTTGACAGTTCTCTGACAATCATCAACTTTAATCGCGTGTCATCAACAAGACGTCAACTTACTGCATGGTTCTTAGCAGTCCATTTCAGTTTTCAAATCCTGTTATTAAGGATATAAATTTATAGCACGAGCATAATTTTATGTGTAGCTTTCCCTGCTTTGCCCGGGCTCCAGGCGCTGAGGTCGTGGAATAAATGCACTCTTTCTTTCTCTGGCTTCGTAATTTGGATGCCAGTACAAACAAGGGGTTGAGCTTTGATAATGACCTCAGAGAAAAGCCTTCGGGGTCTGCTGCCAACTCCCAAACTGGAATCCAGGTCAGTTTTCGGGATCCTTTACATAGATAAGGGGCAGCATGAGGTATTCAAATTCCCAGTTCAGTTTATATAAGATAATACAACAACAAAATAATCTTCTATTCACCATTTACTCTCTCAATGTTACCCTCCGTGTATCTTTTGTTTTGTTTATAGCTGCATAAGAATTCAAAAGGGGGGATCCATGGGAGTGGTGCATTAATTTGGCCGGCGCGCGCACCGTCTGTGGACGTGCTCGCTCTTGCTGACCACATGTGCGTGCACGGCCACCCTGGGGAGGACGAATGGCTGCCACTGCACCAGGACACTAACGTGGCGAATTTAGGGCGAAACGTGGATGAAAACAGAGGTGATGCCTAGAATAAAAAAACAAAACAAAATTAAAAAAAAACTTTCTCTGCTGCAGAAAAAAAAAAACCTGATTGAATGAATGTAATTCAAATAGACATTAACAGGACAAAACACGACTGCAAAACCGTTAATGATTAACTCTCATTTAGGAGCTCGATTTGCAAGCATTGACGAAAACGCCACAAGGCAGCACGCAACAGGCCGGGCCTTGTACCATGACTCATAATTATTGCTGCATGTCGCTGCCGAATCATTTCATTTTCTTGAACTTTTTTGTGTGATAGCGTCAAGACAAAACCCTACTACTGTACGTGGCTGAAAAGACAGCGGCTTTGTGTTTACCTGGAACATCACTCGGATCCAGACTTGCTGCAGTTGCACTTGATTTCGCAAGCTAAACAAAAGAAATGGCGCACGTGACCCCGTTTAACGTCTTGAATTAAAGTTATTTTTTAAGAAAATAGGTTCTGTGTTCGGAAGAGCTAAAATAATCATTGTATTTGGGGTTGAAGGTAAATAAGAGTCATCTGTGGTGTTTTCTTAAGACAGAAATGAACCATAATGCGCAGTATAATCTACTGTTACCAAACAATGCAATATTTGGCTCTGAATAAGATTACATACCTCTTATTCTATACTTTTATATATTGTGATTCTCCAACATATTTACTTTACTATTTACCTTAAAATATAGCTCATTAAGTTTCATTATTTACGTCCTTTAGGCGATCTATTTTTACGCATATCCTAAGCACATCACCTAAATGGATACCAATTTAAAACGTTCACAATCCATCATCTTTTTTTATTTTTCTTTCCAGTGATATCTAACATGGTATAGAAAGAGCCAAGAGTCAGAGTTTTCATATAAACTGAAAAGGTTTTTACCGTTTGTAATTTATTCAAATTTCCGTTAAGATAATCTGACATTTAATTGTTGCAAATTTTGAGTTGCGATTTTTAATAATTTTATTTTTTTGCAGTTGGAGTTTCTGTTAACCTATCTAAATGAGAAATACTAGTATATGTCGAAAAACACAACACATTATGTTCGTATTCATCAGTCGTGCGTGTATAAGTAAAATTTTTTTGTTGAAATCCTTTTTTTTTCTCCAACTTCTCAGCAAATATATTTAAGCAACGTTTGAAAAGTCTGGTCACTAATTTAGTGAAAGTTGCTCCATGTTCATTTCCTTTGGCAGAATAGACTGAGGGCCACAGGTCATAAACACAAAGCAGCAGACCAGACACACAAACGCGCACACGCACAGACACACACACACACACACACACACACACACACACACACACACACACACACACACACACACACACACACACACACACACACACACACACACACACACACACACACACACACACACACACACACTTGATCTCTCTCATTCCTTCTCTCTCTCTCTCTCTCTCTCTCTCTCTCTCACCCACAAACCCCCTTTTTAAGGGATCAACATCATTTTCTCACATCTGCCCAAAACACGTTAACAACACACGAAAATAGGAAAAAAGAGTCACAGAGAAGAAACGACAATCATTTCCTCACTCAAACACTGTGAAGCCAGGAGAAGCGGCCACTGACCAGTCCCTGCTCCGTGAGAGAAATCGGTGGAGAAACACACAATGACAGTAAAAGTTAATGTCCACCAATAGCTTTCATTGGGACAGGAATTCTCACCCCTCTTCCGCTCTTTTCAAGCGCTCAGACGGGCCCTTCAAAGCCCCAACAGTCCGACTGGCTGCATGGCTAGACAGCAACTTTCAACTTGACCTTGGCCTCCAGCCGCGTTTACCTCCGATGTAAAACACCTCCAAGTCCAGAGCTGTTTTCTGCTTTTCCGTGTTGTGGTTGCGTCCGAGGGACTGAAATCCTCGCCGAAAAACGTATAACGTTAAATCAGATTGCTGTTAAATTGGTATGTTCTTTATTTATCTAAAGGTATAAAGTCAAGCCCATTTAATTCTCAGCCAGCTTTCTGTATTGTTTAAACAACTAAGTGGACGGTCATCGTTTTAGTAGCCCTATACACGTCCCACGAACAGTGCAAAGACAAGGCTGATCAGATACACGCGACTTCTGCATCACCGAGCAACAAAATATGTCTGGAATTGCATTAGTATTGTGTACAATACACGTGTTTATAAACAAAATATTCAGTTGTTTATGATCGTGTAATAATACTCATTTCAAACTGCGTCCAAGACAAAGAGCACTCGACGTGCGTGCGTAAAGGCCAGAGTTTATACATTCGTCACATGTAGGGGCTTAAACAAAATGCTGACTCCTTTTTTAGTTTGTTGTTTCAATCGTCTTTTATTTAAAATGTACATTGCAAAATAAACTATTTTCAGTCGAGTGTTTTCATTTTTAGCATTTTCAGATAGAAAAAGATATACAAACAGGAGGTTACTTTCACGTGCCAAACGTCTTTAAGGTAAAAATACGCCATGTATCATAATCAAAAGGGGAAAAAAGACAAAGTCAAATCCCAAGGTACAAGATAGGTAGGCTACTATCACCTTGTTCGCATTTTTCTCCATTTAATTATCTGCTGATGTTTACCGTCCTCTTTGCATAGCCTGGTCATGTGACAACGCTTGGACCAATAACAGCGCGACCTGCGCGCTCTTGTGCGCGTCAGAGTCGCTTTACTCCCCAAGAGCCAGTGTCTCCTTTTTTCAGTCTCAGGGCTTTTTAAAAAAGAGCCAGAAGCTTCAATGTTGCATGCCGTGCTATGACAACGTCACTGCTTCTCCGTCCGCGCTGGGTCGACCCGTCGGTGATGTTTCTCTACGACAACGGCGGCTCCGATGAACTGAGCAAGAACATGGAGGGTTTTGCTGGTGGCAACTTTGCTGCGAACCAGTGCAGGAATCTGATGGCGCACCCCGCGTCCCTGGCACCCAGCGCGGCGTACTCGTCCGGCGACGTGCCCGTGTCTGGCATGGGCGAGCCGGTGAAACAGTGCAGCCCCTGCTCCGCAGCTCAGAATTCATCCAGCGCGTCCCTGCCGTACGGCTACTTCGGTTACCCGTGCAGAATGTCGCATCACAGCACCATTAAGTCGTGCGGAGCGCAGCCCCCCTCGGCGTATGGAGAGAAATACATGGAAACATCCGCTTCTGGCGACGACTTCACCTCTCGGGCTAAGGAATTTACGTTTTATCCAACCTACCCCTCGGGTCCATATCAACCTGTCCCCAGTTACCTGGACGTCCCCGTGGTGCCTACTATCAGTGCGCCGTCAGAGGCCAGACACGAGTCTCTGCTGCCCATGGAGAGCTACCAACCGTGGACTCTCGCCCCCAACGGCTGGAACAGCCAGGTTTACTGCGCCAAGGAGCAGCCTCAGCCTGGACACATGTGGAAGTCCTCCATACCCGGTAAGCTAAACCCTTTCCAGTGCACATTTTTACAGGAGAACGCTGCCTGATGTGTTGTGTTAGTGCACAGCGTAGTGTAGAGTGCATGAAATGTCAGGTTACTGCCTCAGCCTGCGGAACAAATACCAGAACTGTATGTAATTTATCCCCCCCTTCCCCTCCGCATAATAATAAGTCGTTATAGTGTGGAAAATAGTTTTAAAATTGTTCTTCTACACCAGCAAACACAAAACTCAGAACTGCGCATGCCCTTGTCATTTTACTTTTTAGAATATGATACTTTGGAATAATGTAATCACCTTTTCGGCATACTTCTGCTTATTTTTGCAATTTGACAGTTAGATGTCAAACAAAGAGTTGGAATATTTTATTTTATTTCAAAGCAAGCAGAAAAAAGTCACTTAGCAGTATTTTATCCACGAGAAAAGAACTGTATCCTATACTGAGAGGGCCCACAGTGCCGGGTTCCATGTAAAGCAAGTGGACAATAACATTTTCTTTTGTCTTTCTTCGTCAGACACCGTGTCTCACACTGGAGGAGAGTCCGGCTCTTATCGACGGGGAAGAAAGAAGCGCGTGCCATACACCAAGGTGCAACTGAAGGAACTCGAGCGCGAGTACAACGCCAATAAATTTATCACGAAAGACAAAAGGCGGAGGATATCAGCGCAGACCAACCTGTCCGAGAGGCAGGTCACGATATGGTTTCAAAACAGACGCGTAAAGGAGAAGAAAATTGTCAACAAATTAAAAACCATCAGCTAGTTTGTTCTGATTGTGGACACAAAAAAAGTCAAAAAAAAAATCAATGAAATAAAATTTCAGTGGGAGATACACACATTAACACGAGCGGGCCACTGGACTCGTGGATCGGGACAGCGAACTCTTTCCTGACTGAACATGATTGAATTTTATGTTGGGGAATGACTTCCAGGAGCCTCTGGAACAAACTTGCAGGGCCTATGAAGGCCGGGACCTCCATATCCTGCCACTTGTTGTTAAATATTGTTTTAAGTAATCAAGAGGGAGAAAATATCCAGTATAGCTGCAATTTGTGTGACCCCCACCCCCCTCCTTCCCTCCCCTCCTTTTCTTCTGGCATGCTCAGTTTCAGTGCAAGTCCATGTTCAGAAAGTTGTGCTCCACCGAGCAACACCTTTGTCTTTAACGAGAGTTATAAACAGAAGATTCACAGGACGTTTCGGTGTTATGGATTTGGACCTTGGGAGTGTTAAATATTATCCAACACAGACTTCCTTTTAAAAACTCACATGCTTTTATGAAATTTAGTGTTATCATACAAAATCTGTGTTCTCATTCATATCCAGTATTGGTGCAATCTTATTATAATGCTTAGATAATCGTCCAGGAGATGTGTTGATGTCAATCACGGCTTTTATAACGTGTGAGTATTAATGTGGTTGTATATAAGCAAAAGTAAATTCCAGCATGATATCTTGGCTGTGTGTGAGTCTAGTATATCGGTGTTAAAGTCCGTCCCCATAAAACAGGATCCTGGTTGAATTTTATCTAAATCCTGTTGAGGGTGGACTCCTTCAATTTTTTTAAATATATATAAATATAAATATATGTATATGTATATATATATATATATATATATATATATATATATATATATATATATATATATATATATATATATATATATATATATATATATATATATACGTGCGTGTGCTCTTGCCTCTGCTGTACATGTGAGAATGAATATGCATTTACAAAAATGTGCAGGTCAATGAAAATGCTCTGTGTGCGAAGTGACTTTGTTGTGTGTGTGTATGTATATATATATATACATATATATATATATATGTGTGTGTGTGTGTGTGTGTGTGTGTGTGTGTGTGTGTGTGTGTGTGTGTGTGTGTGTGTGTGTAGAAGGTATATATCTTTTATCTATCATTTCACAGCCTGAAGAAAGGACTTGTTGAGGCTGGCCTCTGCTGGAATACAGGCTCATGCCGCCATCTAGTGACTGCATTGTACCATGCCCCCAGTGAAGAGCAGTCAAGTGTCTATCTAAAGCTTATAATGCTACATAATAATAATAATAATAATAATAATAATAATAATAATAATAATAATAATAATAATAATAATAATAATAATAATAATAATAATAATAATAATAATAATAAGCGGCTTAATTTAAAAGATATCTTCAATTGGCCACAACTCTCACATTAACAGAACCGAAACGAGAAAAAAATACACACTTTTACATCAATCTATATGATATTAATATATATTACATACATACTCAAATATTCTGCCCACTCCTGTGAATTTACAATATTTACATGTATATTTATTGCAAAGACATTTAGCCCTCAAAAGCACTAGAATGTAAAATATTTAAATATTATACCATAGAAATGTATTTACTTAGGTAATATTATCGTAAATAATATGTCACATATTATTTTCGTTACATGAAAAAAAATCAAAAGTAAAGGAAACCCCGTTTTTCCCCCTCCCTGAACGCCTCGGGAATACATTCGTGTATTCAAATATTTAAGATGAATCCACTTAGACTTGACTTTTATGAGCGCTCAATGAACCACTGACAAGAATTAAGAACACATTTTAAAAGATATGTAAACAAATATCCACGTAAAGTTCTATTTTTAATAAGAAAAAAGGATTGAAGCCCCGCTTGGTGCATTTTCTTCTTTTTTGAAATTTTCTTTTTTAAATTTTGCCCTTTGGAATTATAATTTCAATTGAAAGGCAATGTTATATCCTATTATTCATTTGCAGGCAAACCTTTAATTTTTACATTGAGCGGAAAAGTGTGACTAGGCCTACTCCATGGTAGCAATGTGCGAGTATTTACATCAGTATTTATTTAACACATTCTATCTATCTATCTATCTATCTATCTATCTATCTATCTATCTATCTATCTATCTATCTATCTATCTATCTATCTATCTATCTATCTATCTATCTATCTATCTATCTATCTATCTATCTATCTATCTATCTATCTATCTATCTATCTATCTATCTATCTATCTATCTATCTATCTATCTATCTATCTATCTATCTATCTATCTCAGTTAAGAGTTATAATTATAAATCCGCTCCCCTTGCTCGATAAAGCTGTGAAATAATTTTCACAGTTGGGCAAGAGAACAGATCCATCCTCGCTCACAAGTCCAACTCTTAAGTGAATGTCCCTTTATTGAAGCTGATAACTTATGACGGCACGTTATAGAGTGATTTGTTAAAGAATGACTCTACTTTATATCTATTCATATAAATATATGTATGTGTGTGTGTGCGTGCTTGCGTGCGTGCGCATGTGTTTGTTTGTGTATGTGTGTTTTCATATGTAGACTTTCAAAATCATAAACGACCATCCCTTCGGCTAAAAATGTTGGGCCTTTTTGAGTCTTTTGAACGCCGGAGCGAGTTCTCGCGCTCGTCCACGTGCCTGTGAAAGACAGCGCGTCCACTCTCATGACATCTGACGTGAACGCCACCGGCTGCTCACGTGTTAAATGACGAGCTCAAAGATGGGACAGAAGGTAGGATGTGCCACTGCGCTGCGTATCCGCTGCAAAGAGAAAGGACTGAGGGAACAAAAGCGGAAGGGTGCTGATGTGACGTCACGTAAAGCGCAGCTCATTGGCCGGGCGGCAGTAAGGAGTTCTCCTATTGGTGTAACAGGAACCAAAACAAGCCCGCAGGGCCAGCCTCCAGCCCGTGACGTCCCCTAACGTGACAGTCCAAAGCTCGCGGCGCATTGTCCTCCCCCGCTCCTCACATGAGCTATCTTTAACTGTGGAAGGACAGGGAGGGGTCTCGGAGCAGTTTTTCTAAAATTGAGCTCTACTACCACACTAAGGAAGAAGGGTGAACTACAGCTTATTCTAACGCATAAAATGAGCCCAATACACACCTTTTAAAGTAAAAACCCATCCGTTTTTTTTCATACATTTTTTTTGCTTCATTCATAAATCATTAAAAACAAGACCTAGAAAGGAAAGGAATTGCTATTTAAATGTGATTGAAAACAGCAACATTAAATTATCTCTTAAAAAAAGGTTTAACAAAGAAGACAGAGCGGTGCATGAACAGTGAGTCTGTTGTCTTATTTTCATCAAATAAATAGCATTAAGCAAAGAGCAGTCTGTGTGGTCTCGTCTTATCTGTAGGTTAATACAATTTAATCGATGTAAATCCATAGATTAGATGCTGTGTATTGAATTAACAGATCCCTGCACATGCTGTAGGACTTATGTCCACATCTGCAGAAAGCAGGGCAGTATGTCTCCCGTGCTGCTGTCAGGCGTGCGTGCGCAGTCAGGACCAAAGCTGCTCTTTACATTGACCTTCAGTGTCTCTGCCAGGCCAAGCCTGCAACCTTCAGGCGCTCGGTGCAGCTCTGGTCAAGCTTAATCGCGTAATCTTGGCGATAATCTCGTTATTTCACCGCAAAAACATGGTTGAACAGCGATTTCTAGAGCGACAAAGCGGTCAAATAGAAGCAGCAGATTACACGACATGCAGACTCCTCCACGACCCATTTGGTGCGTGATTCGTCTGGAGACATGGGGGCTTTCCTGCCCCCCGGTATCACGGCATCTTGCTTGTCTGGAAATACTAATGCAAAATCATTTACTTTGGTCATTCGTGAAGGATGTATAGGCTTTTAAAGAAAGAAAAAATCAAGTTCACTCATCACGGGTTACAGCGAACACATAGTTAATTGAAGTAAAAAAAATAAATAAATAAAAGACACAAAGAAAACGTGTTATGCCTTTGTTATCATAAAATGCACCCAAATCCTAATAGATAAATTGAAGAATTCTTGTCCTCACGGTCACATATGTCAGGAATACTGCCCACATGAATCTATCTTTATGTTCAAATATAGCCCGTGATGAGAGATACAATGCTTATTTTATGTTATAATGTTTTAGGTTTAATCCGCAATGATTATTTGAATAGAGTCTCTCAGTATTAACTATTCTCTAGCGTGGGTCCACAAGAAACCACATAAAAATACAATGGATTCAATGGAGGAATAAAAGAGGTTAATACGTTGGATATGAAATATTCAAAAATGAACGAAATAGAAAAGACTCAAGTTTTATATGGATAGAGCTGGATCGAAATGATCAGTATCTATGAGAATACATCATCCACTTGCTGACGTGCACATTAAATCGGGTCTGCAGTCCAAGAGTTTTTGTTTCTAAATAAAAAAGAAATAAAGGGAGCTATCTGTTGTGAAGAATGCCGTGCCTGGACACATATCTCTACATCTAAATATGCTTTTGTAGTCCATTTAAAAGAGAATTTCAGGTGACTAAATTCGATTATTTGTTTTCTTATAACAGAGAGATATTTCCTATTTGGAATATGCAAAATAAAATACATTTTTGATGTCAAAATATCCTGAATGCGCTATTCAGTTTGTTCTATTATTGTTCCAGCCAACACTAAACACACGTAGATATTTCCTAAGCAAACGCTATACTTTTAGAGCTCCCTTTTTTCAAGTGAAACTGAAGCTCTAATACTTATATTCATTTGGGACTTTGTTCTTACTCCTTTTTTTATTTCTTTTTGTAAATGTCCATTTCTTCCCCTACTGAAGTCCAGTGTATGTCCTTGTGTCCGGCCCCCTGGCCTGTCCTCCATGCCAGCCAGCAGCGCTCTGAGCCTGCGCTGGTCCCGTTGACCGTGGAGTTGATCGGGGCCTCCGCGGCGCCTGTGTGGTCGTTCCCAGCAGCCCTCTGTCGCTGCCGTCGCCGTCGCCTCACTTTCCTGTCACCTGTGGATAAAGCAACAGTTGCTCACAGAATCAGGCTCAAATTTATCGACATATTAGGGCTTGTTCAATTGTATGCAACAAAGTGCGAGCTCTGACTGTTTCATGTTCCAGTCTGATGGTTTTAGAATCGCCTGCAACATGTTAACGGCGGAACCCCGACCTCGCCATCACGGATCTAATACAATTCAAGTTCAACACCATCAAAAAAATATCTGCTGTTTGGCTTTAAAAAAAAGAGTCCACAATACTGTGAAAATGTAATTTTTTTAGGATAATTTTGGCAGAAACACACACATACAGGCGTCCATCAACTCGTTTTGTCGTCACTGCAAGTGTTGCCATTGCATAGCGCGTGGTTGAGATGTGTTACTTTGGCTTTTAAATGCAAATATAAGAACATTCTCCTTAACCACTACTCTTGTTATTGTCAGGTTAGATGTGTATCTCCTTCAGACTCCTGCATCCCACACTGTACATGTATTTCCATCTTGAAATTGAAAAAGCTGGTCCAAAAACGGAGCTTTGAGAAAAAATTGTGGTGACCCATTTTTCCAACCATAAAATGAAAACAAAAACAGCCTGTGGTAAAGCCATGGGCTTTTTTTATTCCCCTTGAAGACTAAAACTACAGGAGGTGTCTTTGCAAGGGACTGAATAGTCCCATTTAGCCCCATTTACAGCCTCTGGGTCTACCTGCCGTGGCCTTAAACTGTACGTTCAGGTCCTCCCCACGCTTGGTCGTTTGCTTGTTGTCTGACAAGGTTTTATGACACAATGACTGAGCTATGTCACATTCCCCTTTTAAGCAAAATCCGCTTCGCTATTCTACCCGTCCAAATAAAGGGATACTCTTAATTCAAGCCGCCATCCAATGATTTCTATATTTTTAATGGTTTGATCTAAAAAGCAACCCCCCCTCCCCAAAAAAACAGAGTGTCCTGTTTGTATTTGGGCTTTATATAGGGACAAATAGGCGACACAACAAGCCAGACAAAGGAGGAGAAAGCGGTGTCCTTGAGCAGGACGGGTTTGTCTGTTTGCGTATACAATCCAATGAATAGTCTCTCCTGGTTATATATTACCAAAAAACTCAATTTAAAAGTTAAAGATTGTATGCTATTTTCTTACAGTTTAAAAACAACAATCAACAAAAAAAAAAACCATCCCAGTGCATATTGTATATGCTCAAATCGTGAGTGACATTAACAAAGTAGAGTCCAAGCGAGCTCTCCAAGGAACATCTTGAATGTGTTCCAGGTATTCAGACATAAAAAATAAAACCTGCATGTCTGCGAATTTGGTCATAGATCTTCAAGATTAATGCGAAGGTGAAGTTCATTTTTTTTCCTTTGCTTACGGCTCGATGCTCACACTATCAGGCAGTCTTGTAACCTAAACCCTGAGTGGACGAAAAAGGCAATTAAATTAACTCCATCCGGGGTACAGTGGGGCCTTTGCTCTCTGTGAAGGACCCTCTCCCTCCCCCGAACTTGAAGTCGACCGCACAGACAAAGCTTTGGCTTTGAGAGCTTTTACGCGCGGGGCAAGAGTGCCGCTGACCAAAAACACCACCTGAGTGCTGGCCAAAGAGTCCGAGAGAAGGCTGACAATTAAAGGAAACAAACAAATACACATTTGAGATAAATTTGTATCTCAGCTTTTCCTGACTTTGTTTGTTTTGCTTTTTTTGTGACAATAATTTAATACATTTTCAAAGCCACCAATCATGTTTTGAATGTTTATTTTGCGTAAGAGGAAGTCTTACCTTGGCTGTGTATAGACAAATGTTTCTGTATTATTGAAATCCCCCAGTTGCTGACTTTGAGTCCGCGTAGGTGGCGACTTCCTATCACGCCTGGCCAGTTTTGTGGTGTCTGTCTGGTTTGGGGGAGAGGGGGGAAACGCGCTACAGAATACTATGGCAGCTATAAAACGCAGTTCTGTGCAGAGCTGGCTTTGGTTTTCCTGGGCATCCTGTCCTCAATTACAGCTTAAAAGGTTTAGCTCAACTCGTAGAATTTGTCTAGATTGACTGAGAGGCGGAGCGTGAGGTCACAGAGACACCGGAGTTGTTTGTGTCTGCATTTTATCCAAATAAAATAGCCTTTAAGCGAGACAGTGTCCATCACGCACATGCATTTCTTTCTCCGTGTTGTTCTGATAGACTCACAAGGCGTCGGTTAGTGCACACAAAGTGTCATTGTGTGGTATATTTCAAGGTTATTTCTCCTTTCTGCCAAGAGGAACTCCTCGGATCCTTATGTGCACATCGGACTGTGGGGCCAGACCAGCCACGGCGGTCTTAATCCGGGCTCAGGTCTCTCGTTTACAGCACATTAGAGTCAGGTTGCAGCCTCTCTAAAACAGGCTGCACGGTGGCCTCAGAGCAGATACCGGGGAATGTGCAGTGTGGCATGTTTACCAAGTGAAATAGCAGAGATGTATTTCTATATAGGTTATGTTGTTGTGGTGTACTTTTCTATTTGATAAACTGCTCTAGACAATACCACCTATAAATATAACTATATATATATTTATTTATGTATATATGTATATGTATTTATATATAAATATAACTATGTATGTATGTATATATATGTTATATATGTTATATATATATATATATATATATATATATATATATATATATATATATATATATATATATATATATATATATATATATATATATATATATATATATATATATATGATGTAACTAAACATTAGATTGCTTTGATAACTGCTAGACGGTTTATATTTGGGGAATCACCCAAACTTGAAACCATTTAATGACATAAACATTGCAAAATAGCCGTGCGTAAAAGGGGAGCGAGCTTAAATATTTCGCCTTTTGGAGGAGCCAGTGGATTCATAAAATATTATTTTGAAGCAAAACAGAGCAGCGGGACGACCATAACTACACATTTGACATTTCCAACAAGCTTATATAACATCACTCATGAAACAGACTGTGTAATGATTCCAGACAACAGATTTTCACCCTTAGTTCTGGCGTATCGCTTTCAATAATCCCCCGATCCCTCCAGTCAAGTAGCTGATAGTTATTACTTTTGACTTACATGGAATTATTATAATTGCTGTGTCAAAATGTTCATACATTTTTTTTTTTTTTTACATTTAAGCACCCGCATTTAAAGGTGACATTTTTCACGGACAGCTCAAACTGTTAACGTTCACGTTCAACTTTGAGGTTGTGGATTTCATGATGATGTCCAGTATTTATTTATCGAAAACTCGTGCTGATATGCTGATTTTAGTTCAAGGTTGCATCCATTTGAAACATTAGCCGCTACTTTGAACATGACCCTGATAAACAAATGCCCACTGTGCCAAATGCCATGTTGTAAAACCACCAAATGATGATGACTAAGATCTCTAAAAGCAGCCTTTGAGATGCTCGTTTTTTATATTAATAAAGGTCTCTAACCGCACATTGATGCTGGTTTAGTCGTTATTATGCTCATATGTGCATCAGCGATTGAGCGTGCGCAATCCTTTTGGGTTTTGCATTTAATTTATGTGGGATTTTAAACAAGAAATAATAGGAAATGCTACAATAACAACAAATGTTTATCATTTTTTTCCACTTTTACTGGGGGACATTCAAGAGGACATTTTTCCTGGCATTTCTGTTCAAAACATTCCTTCTTAAGAGCCACCATCCGGTTATACTTTGGACTTCTCTCGATTTCTGTGCATGACAATTGGAATTCATTTTAATCTGATATGGCGATCATCTACCAATGTCAAGCTCCATGACACATGGCAATCATGTCGATTACACTCCTACAAACTCTTTCTCTTTCCAAAGCCTACACACCCACGGGCACGCACACGCCAGGACGCGCGCACACACAGATACGCACACACACACACACACACACACACACAAACACGCTCACACATACCGAGCTTGAAAATCTGTCAATTTCTGCCGCGTGGTCACGTGACCTCCTCCTCAGTGGAGTGGATGGAGATGGCTCTCCACGTCAGCTTACGTCTCTAAATTTCTGCTTAGCGAACCTGCTTCAAAGAGGCAAGAGGCACGGCGCTTCAGAGCCATGTTCGGGGCGGCTGTAGAGGAATCAAACCCCAACATAGCGCCATAGAAGTGGCTGATCTACAATGATGGATTTCGACGAAAGGGTCCCCGTCGGGTCGAACATGTATTTGCCCAGTTGCACTTACTACGTGTCGGCGGGGGCAGATTTCTCCGGTCTTCCCTCATTTTTATCCCAGACCCCGTCCACCCGCCCCATGACATACTCGTACTCCTCCAACCTGCCGCAGGTCCAGCCTGTCAGAGAGGTGACATTCAGGGACTACGCGGCCATTGATGCGTCGGGTAAATGGCCGCACCGGGGGAACTTGCCCCAGTGCTACCCCAGCGCGGAGGACATGGTGCACCGGGACTGTCTCTCGGCGCAGACCGCTGTCGTGGGGGACATGTTCGGGAAAAACAGCCCCGCGGCCGCAGCTGCCGCCTATCACCACCACCACCACCACCACCACCACGCAGGCACGGGCTCCTCTGCTGGCAATTTCTACGGGAATGTGGGAAGAAATGGCGTCCTGCCCCAAGCCTTCGACCAGTTTTACGAGACGGCTTACGGAAACGCGGCGGAGAGCTCCTCCACAAACGCCTTCTCAGGGGAAAAAACGGCGAGCAAGCAGCCCAGCTCTGCGCCGGATCATGCACCATCTTGCCGGGACGCCGACGCGAAGGAGCAGCGGGATGAAACAAGCAGCCCCGAGTTATCTTCCGGCAACAATGAGGAGAAATCCAGCAGCAGCAGTACGTATTAAAGTCAGCGCCTTGGTTATGAGAGAAAGTTTGCAATCTTGCGCGCTGCTGTTAAAAATTTTATATGCTGTTTTATAAGCATATAAGGTTTATAGAGGGCCTGTAGACCCCCCACTTCCCCCACCCCAACCCCCAACAAAACTTTGTTATAAACTGCAGGATCACGTGTTTGGAATTGAAATTGGCCGTGAAAGACAGCAGGCCAGTGATTTTTCTGTAACACTCCCTGACGTTTTCAGTAAGCACACAGTTATTATGGAAGTGGATTCCTCTCACTGACCAAGGTTGTTTCCATTTATTACGAACGTGGTGTTTCACGCTTTCTTTGCGTTAAAGGAGCCCTTGCATGTAATGAGGGTGGTGTCTGTGTTTTAAGGTTTTGCACACACGAGCCTTGCTGTTAAAACTAACATAGAGTTTGTGCTCCCACTTGTACATTTGCCCTCTTTGTATTTTTAAATAAACCCATGCACGGCTCTGTGTGTATATGTGTGTATATATATATTTGTATATATATATATATATATATATATATATATATATATATATATATATATATATATATATATATATATATATATATATATATATATATATATATATATATATATCGATATTATATCGTAACATTTATTTTGATCTTTGAAAATTAATCAAAAGAAGCGTGTCCCAAGTAGCGAACCAGTGTAAATTGTGTAATATTGTGAAACAATAAGTATTGAAATCATTAAATATAGATAATATTTTAAGCAAGGAATACTTTATCGAGCATGTAAGTGTAACTGGTTTCATCCAAGTCAAATAAACCTTTTTTCCGCCCTTGAAATTGTCATGGTTAATTTGAAATGTTTGTATTTCTTTTAGTAACCAGTGAACCTTTTTCTGTCCTTTTTCTTGCTTGCAGGTGGACAGCGGACCCGCAAGAAAAGGTGCCCTTATTCCAAATATCAGATAAGAGAACTTGAGAGAGAATTCTTTTTCAGCGTGTACATAAATAAAGAAAAACGGCTGCAACTGTCTCGGATGCTCAACCTCACCGACCGACAAGTAAAGATTTGGTTTCAGAACCGTCGCATGAAGGAGAAGAAACTGAACAGAGACAGATTACAGTATTACACGTCTAACCCTTTGCTTTAGGAAACACAGCAGCCCCCTTCGACACAGCTTCACGAGTCTCCAGCTGTGGGACTGGCTACGTTTACAGACTCTAAGTGTACTTTGTGCACCACAATGGCCGCGACGGCAGCAATAATACTGCTCAATGGTTAATTTCAAGTTCGAGGACAACAGTGATATGAAATACCACGAACTGAGACAGCTTGTGGACTCTAAATCCGATCCACAGACTCTTATTTGGGAAAATGTAGAAAATGCGCTATGTCTTCAAGACGGTGTATTTCCAAAGGCCCGTGCTAGTGTGACTCAGAGACACCTTGCCTATTTCCCTTTCTCGGGGGGTTAAAAAAATGTCACTAATGGTGTATTTTGTAATCATGATTATTTTTCTTTATTTGGCCTGTGGTTAAAATCAGTAAATCGGTCGATTGTGATGGTGAATATGCGACACGCAGACTAATCAAATCTATATTGGTGTGACCAAATATTGAGCCCGCACGGATGAGAATGATATTTTTCTTATGCTTATTTATGTTGTCGCCACCCGTTTACTTCCTTCCGTATTGCCACGGCTGTGCAAGTCACAATTACAGGCAGGCTGTTGGGATTTCATGTTGAGCCTAGCTGATCCCAGAGCCCGCTTTATTCGTCCCCCTTGTTGCCTGCAGAAATGGGGCTGACTCTTTTACATTGCGTGTCTTTAGATGCTCACATCCACGCTACCTTCTCGGGATTCTGGGGGACTAATAGTGGAGTATTGATCATGCAGGCCAAACCATGACATAAGCTTGTCCACTGGATTAATGTGGAGTTGCACTGAGGTACACGCCCAAAACATTCATATGGTGTATAGCCTACATGCCTGTATATGCAGGAGGCCTCTTGGGTCTCATATTGAAGGCAGATTTTATTTTATTTTGATTTATATTATTTTTCCTTTTTTGTCGTATTCCGTGATCCTCGGGTACTTACAGTACAAAAAGAGAAGGAAAAAAAAGCGACATTTTGAAATGTGCTGTCAGGGCAAGGCTGGTCAGGGTCATTGCATTCAATCGATTGCTTGGAATGCCCAAACTATTGTGTATTGTACTATATTTCCAAATAAAATCAAATGAAAGGATTGCTGGAAAATATCTTGTTAATGTTGTGGTCACATCTTTTTTTTGCATTACTTCCTCTTCGGTCTTTCTGCCTTTCTCTTCTGTCGATGACCCAAATACAAGCGCACAAAAAATATTTGACTATTTTATGCACGGAAGATCAGCACATGCAAGAGGAAGATTGTAAAGACTGAGCTTTTGGCGACGTAGCAAACAGCGAAAAATAAATCTGTGGTTTCAAATACACAATATTTGCCAACCAACGTTGGTACTGCATCTTTATAAAAATGATACACCTCAAGAAATGTTTATAGAATAAAGTGGTAAACTAAATTAAACCGGTACTTAAGTAACACTGTCAAATAGTGTAACATATTTACTTGTGGACTCAAAATAAATTACACACTCAAATGTTCTCCTACAGTCTGAATTATATTTCTGTTGTTGTGTTTCCAAATATTATTAAAGAAGTCCCGCTGTGTTTTGAACTTTATGTGATTTTTTTGACAACTTCAGAATTCCCTCTGAAGGGAATCTTTGTTTTCCAACACAGTACGCAGCTTATTGAGCCACTTTTATTCATCTCAGCAGAATGCACTGTTGCCAAACATCTAGCTTTGTACCATTTTGTATTCCAACAAATCTCTCTCTGAGTGTTCCTCTGTTTCTGTGCTTGCAAGCTGTCAGTTTGCTGACTAGCGGTGGAAGCACTCATTCAGCAACAGTCTCCTTTGGCGAGGGTCGCCATATTTGCTGTTGTTATCACTGTGTTTATGGGAGCTGGCCGCAGCGCATTGGCGTTCATATATGACAGTCAAAAGGGCCATAAACGTGGGGAGAGAGGCTGAAGTTTATGGTTGCCTCTCTCTGCCATAGTCCGGCCTTGCCTTGCGCATCCTTTACTGCGCGCTGGAATTCCGTCCCTAATTATGGGACATCCTCCCCGTTGCCACAGCAACGCCGCCATAAAAGCTGTCTGAGAGTCTGGAGCATTTGTACAATTGGAGTGCAGTGCAATAAACCGTCTGAGCCCCAAGGTTATTAACTGTGTTACCAAGGAGGCGATAGCAACGACAGGGAGAGGACGGATAGGGAGAGTCGCTGCTCGCTTGCTGTATCAACTTCATTTGAGAAGCTTTTCCCCCTCGTGTGGTTTATCCACCTCGAATCAGTCAAGAGAAGAAGGGTGCTCTCAGGAATTGGACACTGCTACCACCGGGCGGCGCTATTGGGACCAAAGTCATGGCCTTGGATCCTCTGATCTCCAAGCTCACTTCAAATACGCACAGGTAAAAGTTGCCAGGAAAGCATGGCGCTTGTATAATGTGTTCAGGAAAATGTTCCAGCGTGTACATTGGGGCTCCAGACTCCTCTAGCGTGCGAGGCCCGTTGGGCTGACACAAGGGTCCTTGCAGTTCTTTCCGATGTCTGTCGTGCTGAAGGGAAAGTCGTTTTGAAGCCTAATAAGGCAACACATGTGCTAAGACTTCATGGTGCATGTGCTATTAATTTCGCTGAGCTAAACCTTTTTAATGGTTGGAGTATCACATACCCCTGCTCGTATCTGAAGAGCTCTGCAGCTCAATCCAACAACAAATGTTTTGTGTTTGTAAAACTCCTCCTCGATTAATAGCAGTGGGCGCATTTAGTGTCTAAACGCTAGAATGCAGTCGGCAGAGTCTGGGTCCCTTCAGCAGCCATATTTAACCCATTTTAAATCACGGCACATGCCTTGCACGTTCATTCTTTTTCCTCTCAAAAGTATTTGATCCTCTTCCAAAACACAGTGGTCTCTGTGCGTGCCAAATAGTACATACACGCTGTTATGAGCAGGTCGATTTGATTGTGATAGGGCAGCAATCGCGTCTCCCTTTCCTTCCTGTCACGGACACAGAGCTGAACTTTTTGCGATTAGGTGTCACTTGGCTGTTCTGGACCTTAATGTGCGTGGACCGAGTCTTTTTTTTTTCTTTTCCTCCTTTGTCTCTCGTGAAAAATAAATGCTTCCGCTGGATGTAATAAAACGCCGCATTATTGTTCATAACTGCACTCAGGACGAACATGATACGACTCAAACGGCCTCTTCACGATTATATGGGCCTGATCAAAGCCAGTGGTCAGAGTGAAGTGTTTTCAGGATATAATAGCCGGGCAGCTGTGAAAATGAAGATTTAATAGCTACAATTAATAACTGTAACGCAGAGATATCGATAGGCCCCACCATGCTACTTCGGCATCGTGAAGTGTGCACGCCAACACAACTTAATACCGGCTAACATTATTAATTGACGTATTTGGTTACCTTGCGGGCTCACATGTCGCACAAAGAGAGGGTCAGTGTGTGGAGACAGCACGCAGGCTTTTGGAGTATGCTTGTAGTTGATCTGTATTTAAGGAGATAACACTGTGGATAATTTGATATAATTTGGGAGGAAGTCGCGGTGAAAGAAAGCCTGCTTGGTGCGTTTGAAGGTCCCAAGCACTGGAGAAAAATCCATCTTATGTCAGTTTAATATGTACGTGGCTTCTTGTATGATTTTTTATTTTATTCCTTTTAGTCAACTCATTTTTACTTACGTCGTTTGGAATATTTCCCTTTTCAATGACTATTGTTAATAACAGTCGACATGGAAAAATTGTAGCTTTCTAATGTGTAAATGGGCTTTGTGAGTAATTTTTGGAGCCTAAATGTGCTCAATTTATGAATTTCTGACAAATTTCTTCATTACAACAGGGTGCAAACAAAAGCCAGGGGTGCGTGAAGCCATCTGGGCCCGGTAATGATAAAGCTGGTCAATATTAGCTCCAACCTGCAAAACGCAATACTGTGCACATGTCCAAGGACTCGACGAGTTGAAGAAGTTTTATTGCGGCTTTTACTGGCCCAAATTGGATTGACTTGTGTATTAGGGTATGAGCTGAGCGCTTTAGGTCTACTCCACTGCTGAGGCACTTTTATTCATCAATACTTTGGCAGATAGACACATCTAAACGTGTATTACCTTCGCCATTTTACCATTTAATTATTTATCTCTAGCGGTGGGTGACGACAGTTGTATACTGGAATTATATGCAGTCTATTCTTGTAGTTACAGCCTTGTCCTAAAACGAACCGCATACAGGATTAACCTTTCAATAGCCCAAATGTGTACCTTTAGGAAGCATGCAAACGTCTTTATTCCCAAAACAGCGAAGATATTTGATTAATGTAACTCGGTGCTAATGAAAACTCTAAAATAATTATTCCATGATAACTTGCACAAAATATAAACTGTGCTGTGTTTTCATTTAAATGTGTTACATAAAGAAAGACAGGCATTATTATTTACAGCAATTTTGTTGAGCTTGTGGCTTCTCTCTGGTTGTGTGAGAGACACCGACGTTTTTCTTTCTGTTCCCCCGTACTCATTAAAGTATATTTTATTTTCATTGGTTCATGTAATTTTGATGTCGTTAACACACACACACGGAAATATTTTGAAAATATGCCGATGAATCTAGGTGGATTTCTAATAATTCAGTTTTACTTCAAACACGTGAGGTGCGATGCTTTAGGCAAGAATATAGAAAAGTGATGAATTTTTGAACGTGTACATTTACTATTACGGATATAATTATCATTGAACAAATCGTGGAATTTAAAAAAAATCCTTAAAATGGTATACTTTTTAAACATGCCATAAGCAAGAATGTCCACGTTTTTTGTTGTGTGTGTGTGTGTGTATGCAAAGAAGACCGATTGGCTCAAGGCTCAAGGATGCACCAAATAAAATGGCTTTAAATTTGTTTTTTTCCTTTGCTAAGTCATTTTTGCCAGAGGCGAATTCTCTGTAGCCTATACAGATAAATAAATGTTATTACCACGGACTCCCGTGGCTTTATTTGATGTCTACTTGATTTTCCACTTTCAGGCCAAATCCGCCGAGTGTAAAGTAATCTTGATTGCTCTGTAACCAAACAGAAAAAAAACACTTAAAAAGGAATCTTTCGACTTTACTTTTCAAATGACAAAAATACTATAATTTTAGAGTCTTGTTTTGCTGTAGTTTATTTTTTACTTTGTTGAACCTATAGATTATTTTTGAGATGTGGTGGAAAAAAAGTGATTTAAATCAGTGCCTTAGTGGAGGAAATATACCAAAAACCCATTAAAGGAAGCTTCTATGAATAGCATTCTTTTCAAACATAAATAAGTATTTTACAACTTTGAGCAGTGTTGGATCTCCTCCCTTTTGTACAGGGTGTATTCATACAAGGTGAGGGAACACGCTGATTGCTGTGCCGTCTTAGCTCTCTGCCTGGGCTCCATGATGGATATTGTTCCTAATGCTACGTAGGTTCAGGGTGGGAGGGACTACCCAGGATCCGGCATTTCCATTGGCTTAGCGGTCAGATCGGTGGAGAGGGGGTGCTTCTAATCATATCCAGCATGTTTTGCACGAGAAATGTCAGCCAGAAAGGGCTATCTTCTTCCTTCGCCAAAATACACCACAATAATGTCATGTTCAGACAGTCCGTCAGGAAATGCGTTCTTGGTGGATTCTCTGATCAGCGGTCGCACCGAGAGCGGCGGAGGTCACTACGCCGGGAGCGCAGTGTGCGTGCCTCACAGCACCGCAGCAGAAGTGCCTTACGGACTACACAACTATGGATACTTCCCAGGTATGGCTAAACGGACAGAGGTGGGTCCGCAATCTATGGTTTCCGCCTCGGGTTCCTACATGTCCAGCATGGAGATGTGGATGGACGCGCAGAGGTCATGTCGAATGGACCAAGAGCACCCGGTGGGTCCTCAGGTCGCACCCTGCTCCTTCCCGCAGAATATCAAAGAAGAGAGCACCTACTGCCTGTACGAGCAGTCCAAGTGCCCCAAAGCCTCCACCGCAGAAGACTTTACATATTCAAGGTTAACTGCAGCCGGCCTCGGGTCGAGTTCTTGTACAGTTACCGATGGCGGCGGCGGCGGCGGAGGCGGCGGGGGTTCAGTGCCTGTGCCGGGCTACTTCCGCTTGTCTCAGACGCACACACATTCTCATAAACTTTACAACACCAACGTCCCTCAGTCGAACCCTTCCCATTCTCATTTTGGCCCACACCCCACTGCTCCCGCTCGCTTCCACACGCCACCAACCTCGACTGCTGCTCATGCCCCGGCGCAGGAAGAGAGGGACGCCGAGGAGCCCGCGTCCTCGGGAAACGCTGACCCGCAGCCGCACGCTGCTGCTGCTGCTGCGGCCGCCGAGGAGGCGCGGGACTCCTCGGATGGGGAAGCCTCCTCAGCTGACGAAACAGAGGAGCATGACAAAGAAAGACCAGCATTGGCTAATAAAGGTATTAAGTGTTCAGTATTATGGTTAGGTGTGGCCATTCTTGTTTTGTTGACATGCAGGTAGAGTGAGTCCCCTTTGACTGGCACCTGCTAAGTTTTATTTGACAGGGTTACGCTACTGAACCCAGTCAACCCTTGTTTGCAAACATTGCATTTGCATAGCTTTTTCAACACAGTTCTGCAATCAGAGTTTAGTATGAATTGATGCGTCAATATTTCATGCGTCAAATAAATAAAACCAAAAAAATCTGATGTAGTTTCGGATTTGATTTGGTGTGATCATCCATGCTTATAATATAGATGTATAATAACCACATACTTATTTTTAATTGATGCAAAAAGTATAGTATTTGGATGCAAAAAGTATAGTATTTGTTGGTTTTCCTTCGGTCGCTGCGTTAATGCTGGGCAGAAGGCCTTCGTGTCAGTATAGGGCTGGATATTATCTTCGCTGATATGCTTCTAATTGTATTCAGTGTAAATGTGAGAATATAATGTTTAAAATTGTTGTTGCTTTAAATGTTATATCAACCATTATCATCATGATAGCTGTAAATATGCCTGAGCAAAACAAAGAAACAATACTTTACGCAGGAGACACGCATGTGTGGAAAAAGACAGTCTTTAATGTATCATTTATAGTTTCTAATATGTCAATACAAACTTTACTTTCTTAATACACAGCAGGTGTTTAAATATATTAATACTGAACAGATTTTATAGAGTAGTTTATTTTGGAGTTATAACAAAGTACTTTTATGTTACGGTTCTCACAGCAAAGCCTTGGTTTATAATAGCAAATATATTTTACCAAAGACGTGTATTACAGTAAGTTGAATTGTACTTTAAATTTTATTTTGTACTAACATAACACAAACAATATCCATGAACTCTTTGTTGGTCACTTTCCATTTTTTACCCTCTCAAACACATCTCAGTTATTTCCATGCTGCACTCTTTTAAACCGTTCATATGACATTTTTCTTCAGGAGACGCAAAAGGAGAAAGCACGGCCAACTGGCTGACGGCTAAAAGCGGCCGAAAGAAACGTTGTCCCTACACCAAGCACCAAACACTAGAGCTGGAGAAGGAGTTCCTCTTCAACATGTACCTGACCCGAGAGCGCCGCCTAGAGATCAGTAAGAGCGTCCACCTGACGGACAGACAGGTTAAGATCTGGTTTCAGAACCGCAGGATGAAACTGAAGAAAATGACGAGGGAGAACAGAATCCGGGAGCTTACCTCCAACTACGGATTTTCGTGATGAACGAGGTGATTGCGTCCACGCAGAGGAGAATAGGTGAAATCAATGACACCCACCCTCCTACACCAGTCCTCCCGCGCCACTTTGTCCACACAATGACTCATTTCACTGCGGGGTGCCACTTCCTTTCATTTCCAGACACGCTCAATATCAGTGCATCCCTTGTCTGTGACCTCTTGAGGGGGAAAATGAAAGAAAAAGAAATCATAGAGAAAAAAAACAGACTTGTATAATTTTTTTCTGATATTGTGCTTTTGTATTGTTGATCCTGTTACCTCTGTTGTATGGTTGGATAGTGTCGTTGAATCAGTGCGGCGAAAACACACACACACACACACTCACTCAGACACAAACACACACGTTTGTACCCTGCAGGGTGCATGGTCTGTTCTCATCTGTAGCCAACGGTATTCTACCATACTGACAAAAAAATATAATTTTATTTTTTATTGGAATTGGAATTGCATGATATGAAGTTTGCTGACATCTTTTTACGCAATTTTAAAAACCACTCTTGAGTATGATACCCTTACATCTCCAAGCGGAGAGTCCTTCACCATATGATGATTAGATGTAGTTGATATAGGCCCTAATCTATGTATGAGTTAAATGTATACATTGTAATTTTATTCATGTTGAGGACCTTTACACGAACATATTATAAAAAGTGAAGGAGGAATGTTTTTACTGTATATTTCTGTGTACATATGGTATTGTGTTTTTGTGTAAGCTTAATAAATTATCAGCTCGCACTCAGGAGAAGCTGCTTGTATTTTTATGCTATGGGTCTGTATAGAAAATCTTTAGGTTTTTTTGCAGACATTGTGTGGTCTATACAGCAGGAAGGAATACCACTTTACATAGGACTCGAAGTCCAAAATAACACAGACACCTACACAGTCAACAGGGACTTGTGTTTTTTGTGGAGCAGCTGAGAAAGAATAGTTGTAAGGGGTAATGTCTAATGGCCGTCGGAAATAATTAAGATATTAGGCTATAAGCCGTCTTGCTGCATGCCCAGCCGGCTATTGTAGAGTTTTATGACTGGCTGGTATATGAGGTTTCTCCCTCTCCTCGAAGAGCAGCTTCAGTTGTGAGAGAGCCTTTCGGACGAAGAGGAGGCCCGTCTCACAGCACACACAAATACACACGCCGTGGATAAAATACTTTACACTTGAGACTGGAAATCACTGGGATTACCATATCGTGGATCGGGTAAGTGCAGTACTCTTTGTGAATCTGTCCATTTTGCGCCTTGTTTGCAGCGGCTCCTCTTTATTGTGTGCAAACCGAGTTGCACTCCCATTTATACAGACGACTTTTTGGACGCACGCTGACGGAAGCGACCTGCACGGTGCATTATGAATTCGGTGATTGTGTTTCGCTTGAGGCCCGGATCGACTGTCGAGTGGTTTAGGTAGTTTCATGTTGTTGGGGTCCATTTCTAACTCTGCAACATGAAACTGTCTTGATTGCCCCAGTTTCAAACATCGTGACCATGCAAGCTGAAAGCAAATCGGGGGACACAAAGGTGACGGGATTTGTCTAAAAAAAGAAAATAAATGTGGAGAGGTGTTGTGGAAAAGGACGTCGCAGAGCTCCCCGAATAATAAATCGGGGAGGGCTGGCTGCGGTGCATGTTCTCAATCTGTCTCCTGGAGTGTTTTCTTTACATTCCTCTTGACTTGTTTTTGTTCCTGCATGGGAAAATAAGCCAGAGGGGGCATGTGTCGAATATCAAGGTGATCAAAGCCGAGCCGCGGTATGCGACGTGGACTCGGGATTAAGTGGAAAGCCGTGAGTGTTTTCCGTGAGTAGTGGTGACGCAGACGCGCCAGACAAGGCCTCGGTTACGACCACTGCAGTGGAGGGGAAGGGGAAGGTGAATGGGCCAACAGCGACCTCCGTGGGCAATGAGACCGGATGCTTCCGCTGCGCAGTAGTGGCTCACACAAAAGGAGGGGAAGGGCTTTATGGCGATATTTAGATCCGCCAGACAGGCTGTTATCTGCAGAGGCAAAAGAAGTGAATAGCCCCTGCGGTAAACTGCAGGGCGAAAAACAGGCTGATTTAGGTTTACAGCCTGAGAGCCATTGGCATGGTGGCGTCTTGTCCTGCTCTGAAGGTGTTTGTCTATTCTTGTTTGTCCCCTTGCAACTGTATAGTGCACAAACAGGGGCACAGTCTATCCTTCCCTCCCCTCCTCGGCTCGTTTGATGTCTGCCGGCCAAATAATGTGCACGTACTACAGAGGTGATAGTCTGCGACTAGAATGCACGTTATGGACACTTTGTACCTTTATTTTTTTCACCCTCTTCTGTGAATGCAGTCCTATCCGCAGAGTGCAGAGAATCTGTGCGTGCTGAATTGCCTGTGGCCTTGTAGGGGTGTTGGCCAGGGTCTATTTTATCTGCTTGTAATAAATAAAACACCAGTAATATTACAAAACTCAAAGTTTATCCTCTGAAACCGCCAGGAGGTTCATGATAGAACAGAGTAAACATTTACACGGTGATATTTCTTGTAAAACATAAACTCAGTTTATTTTTTTTCCCCTTAACAAATATTATTTTCGGCTTCCCTTTTAGTCCGGATAAATGCATTTTTGTTATTTGTAACATTTACTTTAATCCCGTATAAAGAGAATAAATACAGGACTATACTATTTTGAGTCTCACCGTGCAGATTTCTTTGTTTATAGGCCTATTTGTGTTTAGGTCGTTTAGGCGCGTTTTATAAACGAAACCGCAGTTCAATAAAGCGTATTTTTGTCTTCTCTTTTTCACCACTCTCGACGCCCTTAAATTTTAAAAGGAGCAAAGCACCAACAGACTTTACACGTATTTTGAGTTCCGTTTAAGCGTAACGTTACACCAAAGCTCAGGCTACTCGCATGTTATTAGAGAGTTTGTTAATGGCGGTGAAGATACAAATATGTAGGCCTATGGAAGTGATAACGAGAGGGCAAATAATAAACGGCTTCATGAGAAGCTATGAACAAGTCTCACTCTGTTATTAGTATTTCATTATCAGAAACAAATATAGAAATTACTAGTAATAAACAAGCACAATTTTACTAATTCAGGATGGTTGCAGATATACCAATATTGTCAATGCTTTATATATGTAGCCTATATATATATATATATATATATATATATATATATATATATATATATATATATATATATATATATATATATATATATATATATATATATATATATATATATATATATATATATATATAAAATATATTAAAAATATGCATTTTGTAAAAGAAAACGATTTAATCTATGTTACACGTGCACACTTTAGAGCTACTTATTCGCAATTTCGTGATAGTAATCAATGCGGAAATAACCGCAAATATTATGCGACCGCACCTACTGTTTTGCCGTGAAACATTTCTGCAGCCCTTTTGTAACTGGATTTGAAAAAAATAAATAAATCTATATCCTCTAAATGATACCACGTTTGAGACATGCTTTCAAGACTATATTGTACTAATTTATTTCATATGGATTATCAAAGGGGCCCCGACGTACATATGTGCACACGCTCCAAGAAA